>NC_081288.1:59306665-59931665 GCF_030490865.1 Poecile atricapillus
ACAATTTGGTCAAAATAATGTAGCAATGTTATGGTATTTCCCAGTACATGTCTAGAACACAGACGGGTATTTTAAAGGCTAGGTGGAAGGAAAAGCGAGCTTTACAGATCTAAACAGACCCAGTGTCTCTCTACTGTTATCAAATATATCTGATCCTGAATGGTCCTGTCCTGAATGAAGGACAGTTAAAATTTGAAGGTCACCAGAATGTCTAAGATATGCAACTTCTGTCATTTGTTTGTCTGCACAAATAAAAAAAAATTGCAGTGCTCTTCTGAGTCCTGCTGGTAACACTTTTGAAAACTCTTCTTAAATGTAATTATTGACCTGTCTCTTAGGTATTTGTATTTTCTAAACTGTAGTCATCACAATAATCCTGTAAACAAGAACCTGGTTACTTTAAAAATTCTATATTACCACTTACTATGTGTTTGTACAGCGCCTATCAGCATGATCCCTTATTGGGTATTACTGTAATTTGTGTAATATATTAATAGCAATTCAATGAATTAAAATTTTTTTCAAAGGGAAATAAAATTGATAGCAAGCACCAAGCCTGACAGAGTTCAAAATCTGGACATTTGGACAATACTCTCAGTCACTCCTAGAGATGGTGCTGTGCAGAGTCAAGAGCTGGACACTGTAGCTCTTCTGAGTCCCTTCCAACTCAGTATATTTTGTCACTATGTGGCTCTGTGAGTAAAGAAATGGGAAATTTTCTTACAAGTCTTAACAACAACATAATATCCAGCTATCTCAAGTGTCAGACTCCAAACCTTCACAAAGATCCTTCCTGTCTCCTTCAGATACAGAAACACACAGTGTAAATAAATCCTTATTGCATCAATGAAAGGTAATTATAACTTTAGTGGCATCAACAAAATTTGAGACTGAAACACCTGCATGCATTCAGTTTGTGATGTATTGGCCATTTAGGAGGCAAGTATGAGATAGGTCACAATTAAGGTTGTGACTACTTTGTTTCTTCTAACCTAACTTGCCCTTTGATTTTAGGATATCAAATGATTAATTTGACTGGGTACAAACAATTAGCTCCTAAATTGTTGTCATTGGGTTTTTTATGTACTGATGTCTGACCTAAGATTAGATTCAATGATCTGAGAGACCCACAGTCAAACCTTGATATAATAATTTAGGGAGCCTTCTAAAACAGGGAAGGAAATATTAATTGTTGTCATCTGTCAATAAGATTGACGTGCCTAAATAATCGAGACAAAAATCTAAAATTTCCAAATAATTTCCACTATTTATGCTTATAACCATTAAAATTTATATAACTGATATCATATGTCAATAACTGAATTTTTTCAAAATAAAAGCATAAATATTTCCAGAGAACTTGAAGGAAATAGTTGTTGATCTGCTTTGAACTATTAGCAGCTGTTAACTATTCAGTCTAATGTATTCAATTCCCACCTCAAATTCAATTCTGCATAGATTAAATCCATACATAAAATTACCATGTCTTTCATGAACAAACATGCAATAGCCTCACCTTACTCTTTTTCTTAATATATAAATTCCTTTTGATTCTCACATCTTATTTCAGCTTTGCCTGTATTTTCTTACTTGTCACATATAGTCCTAACTTACACATTCCCTGAGTTTTCCATATCTTCCTTTCTCCAACTGACTTTGTATCTGCCTTTATTTATCCTCACAATTGCAGAGCCACACCCCCATCCCTCATCTCACATCAACTTGTTTCCTCAATATTTTCTTTGACACCATCACCACATTTCACTGCTTCTCTTGCTCACATTCCAGCCTAACATCTTTAGCACTTTATCTCCTCGCCTTCCCAGACCTTCACATGATTCTACTTACTCATTTTTGTTTTGACTTCTTGCTAAGTTTTATTCAGGCAAGAAACACAGTATAATCATGTGTTTTGGCAGGGTATTGTTGTCAGTCATCCTAGGCAAATGGGGTAAAAGTACTATTTTGCATCAGTTTACTTCCACCTGCAAAGACTATATTACCTGTGTTGTTATGGCTGTAATGAAAGATCCACAGCATCATACAAATTGTGTTGGAAATATGTCTCTAAATGCCAGAGAGAGGATTTCCTTCCTGAGGCGTTCTTTGCGAACCTTCATTGATTCAGACAAAATGATGGAGAGCTGACTGAGAAACTGATTAACAGTTTCTCTCCAAAGATATCTGGAGTTTTACTATGATTAACTTCAAAAATAATTAGATCAAGTTAAAGTAACCCCAAGACTGGTTCTTACTGTACTCCAGAAAAATGAGATTTTTAGGCAGAAAAAATGTACTTACCTTTTCATATATTAAGATTGCTGTCTTACATGAGACAATCAAAGTGACTTGAATCAAGGAGAAAATTTACAGTTTAAAAATGTTGTTCATTTAATATTCTAATAATGTTTTAATAATGCAAGTGTTCTTAATAAAAATAATTGATTAATTTATTTTTAGCTCTCATATATATTGTTTGCAAATTAGTGATTTTGCAAATCAAGGCATTTTTGACAATGAATTTTGGGTTTTTTGCAACTTGTCCATCTGTAAATCTCCTTATATTCTATAAGCACTTCATAACTTAAGAAAATAGGGAAAAATTAAGTTATTTGAGACCATTTCAGACTGGAAATTTCCAAAAAGATATTATTTCCCTTCAGACATATTTAAAATTAATCCCTTTCCGACTTCAGTAGTGGATTTTAATTAAGCTAGAATTAGTACTCCTGACAAGAGGAAGAAACACTATAAAGCTTTGTCTCTTGACCTTTAAAATAATAGTTAACTTCAGCTTAAGGAGATGCTTTAAACAAGACTGGAATTAGGGGATACCAGTTGTTCTGAAAAGCAGGAGATTGTCTTTGATTTAAGCTTATTTGCCATAAAACTTGCTTTGTTGCTTGTCAATCCATCTAAACAAAGCTGTGTGAACAAGCTGGGTCTCCGTCAGACTGCCTCTATTTCCCAGGTTCCGAACCACTGAGTTTGTCAGCTGCTGACTTGCAGTGGGACTGGAAACAGCCATGGGGCCTTTACTGTCAATCTCTTAAATCTATAGAAAGAATGTTTGAAAATCATTGAACATGCCTTATTTCTACCTATTAGCTTTCCCATTCACATGCAGAAATTTCTTTCTGATATGACTATTTCCATCTTTTTATGCTGTTTGGAAGTCACCAGTAAAAAAAGGCCTCAGCTAACTCCTGGTATGGAAGTCTGAATAGCAGCAGCCCAGGCCGACAATGGCTTGCCTAAAATTGTTATGAATTTTTAGAAAAGAAGAATTTAATGTTTAAAAATTAGTAAAGATTTTATTTTCCATTCTTAACCTGTGTTTAAAAATAGTAACTGCTTTATTTTATCAAAAACTCATAGAGTGGTTTGGAGTATATTTTTCTAGATCTCATATTCAGAAGTAATTTCTTCCTCATAAGATTTACCTTTGGTGACAGAGACGACATATTTGATTCTTCATCTGAAATATCAAAAAAATTGCCCAGATGCAGGTGTATCTTTGGATCTGCACCTTTCTTATTCTAGATCAGGATCTGTATATTTACCATTGCTTTATCTTGCTGGTGTCAATCACAGCTTAAATACAGTTTAAATACAGTAAAGAACACAGATTTTTAATTCCTATTATACTACTCGCTTTGGTGCTTTTCTCCTGCCTGTGTCACGTACTATCCTACCTGTTTAGAAGGCAATTTTATAAAATTACATGTTTTCTATCATATGCTATTAAAAGCCAGGATCACGTGGCCTCCTATATTGTTTCATCTCTAGATTCCACTATAAATAGAAAATAATGAGTAGTATTACAAAGCTATAATAGCTGTCATAATCATGTGAGATTATGAAATCAGCTATGTAAATAAAAGAATAATATTTTAAATGTAAAAACAAATTCTGTGTGTGAGGAAAACAATACAAAAGAAGAAATAATGTTCAAATATTTTTTTCAACTTTCATGTTCTACATATAAATAATGAAAAAGTTGAGGTATTTTTCCTTATTTTCCCTGATCTGTAGAACATAGTATACTGCCCTTTGTTTTCCAGTCTGGTCATATCAATTCCCCCGAATCTGGAAAGCTATCACAAAACAATTGATACAAGAAGCCTGATAAGGTCTTGATTGTGCAGTGGAAACAAGCTCAAAACCAAGTTCTAGGCTAAAAACTCATGTTTTAAAAATGTTTAAAAAATCTGAAAAATCTCTTCCCAATACTCTTATACATTTCTAGTACTTGATAGGACTTTGAAGAATGGACTGAATAATATATAAAAAAACAAAGGTAAAAAATATTGTGGGTTTCTGAAGACTTTCTGTATTAGAACACAAAAAGGTAATAACTAACTTCTGTTACCTATCTACATATGCATAGATTGAATAAGCAGCAGACAGCGCTCCCTGAGGAAAGAAATCTCTGAAGAACTGACAGCCATTAAAAGCTGGAGTCAATCACCCTCTATAAGGTACATTCCTAATATTCTAAAAAGCTTAGGAAACATTTACTCCTTGAAAATTATGTAATTCAAGACTACTGAAAAGGTCATAAAAGAAAAACCCAAAAGCAAGGGAAAACACAGAGCTCTAAATATTAATCACTGCATGGAGAATCTTGGAGCAAGGAAAAAAAACTTGATATCAAGGAAGAGCTATTATTATAAGAATACAGTGATCTGAATGTATCCATAAAAATCACTGTCATTTTGCAAGAAGATGCTACCATGACTCCTGGGTTTCAGTGTGCTACATAAAATCTTTTACAAGCAACAGTGAAGGTTAATGCTGCTACTGAAAATTATTTTTAATGACTCCTGAAATGTTAGTTTAGGTCAGTTTCTCAAATTATTCATTAACTACAGTAAAACAGACTGAAATTTAATTTGAATTCAGGGTTCATTAATGTTTCATGTGGATACCAGTTCTTTAACAAGCTGGTGAATTACAGGGTGCATGAGACTTTAAAAATGCTACTTTTGTGGCATATTTCCATAACTGTGTTAAAACTTACTGCTATTTAGCTCATTTCTCAGGTTATTGAACTTGTAAATTTATAGAAAAAATTCCTTATGCCAAACCAAACACAAAATCATATCCAGTTGTCTGGCAATAAACCATTTTTTGTTTATTATAATAAAAGAAAACAAATATATTAGCTCTGAGCATATTCATTTCACTTTACTTTCCTCCGACTGGAATTTAAATTGAGGCCATTGTTTTATTTGCCTTTTAATCTGCATATCAAATTAAGGTCCAAAAAAAGGGAGAATTGATCCATTAAAAACAAAAAAAACCCTCAGAATATCCTATATTCTTACCAAGAGGCAAGGAATAAACTAGTGAGACCAAAAGGAAAATTTCAGTGAAGCATTTCAATACCAAAAATGTTTTGCAGAAATAAAAAAATGGTCATCTTGAATATGTCATTAAGACATTTAGAAAAACAAATAAGAATTAAAGAAAATGCTGTGTATTTTAGTCATCTCATATATACCTGGAGAAAGAAAGAGAAAAAAAATAGCTTCCTTTTTTTCCCTGTCTTATTATATCCAATGTTAGAAGTCTGCAAAAAGTTCAAGGTGCCAATGGATTAAAAGGGCATTAAGAGGGCAGTTAAACCAGTTTGAGCAGATAAACACAGTGCCATGGAGCTAATAGATTATTTTTCATTTTTCCTCTCTTTCTTTACCATTTTTTTCCTGTTAATCTCAACAGCTGATAATGCAGACAAACACTGAGGGCTCAATTCAGTTGCCTAAACATCTTTATCTGGTACTTAAGAGTTGTTGGGACAGTCAGAGGGGTCTGAGAGGTAGGAACCAGCATTGTGGGGGTGGCCAGCCCTTCCACAGAGGCAGCTGGAGACCAGGATAGACTGGCAGGGATGAGGCACAGGAGTTTCTGTTTAGGCAACTGACTTCGTGTCACCGTATTCCTGTTCCTCTCTGGTGAAAAAGTTACTGTGACAGGTTTTACCACAGAACTTCAGGAGGAGTTATGGTTTACTGATCATTTGTCATGAGCCCAAATTTTATTTTTTCACTGGTTTACTCTGAGACTTGCTGAAAAGACAATTTTAAGGAATCTTGCTTTTGACACACGTAGATCAACGATATATCACCAAAACTGTAGATTTTTTTCTGTCTTGCTGAAAGATCAGGTGAACTAGACAGTCTAAAACAAAGTAGCTCGGACATAGGGTATTAGTTAGTGACCATCTTTGGACAAAATCAAATTCTTCTTCTTAGTTTTTTTCCGCTCAGCAATGCAAAATGGGATCATAGCTGGAACACAATGGAAACACTGGAGAAAGTATTCTAATGTTGCAAACTACTTTGACTGAAGCACATTATCTATTTAGCCTATTTTGTAATAAAACTACATTTTTTTTAAGGTAATCTAACTTTTTATTCAAATGGATACCAGCATTAAGAGAAAACATATTTCTTCCTTACTTATCCTTGTTTAGTCATTTGATACAATTCTTTCTGGATAATAGAATCTGTATACAAACTGTGTAGAAGTATTCTTATTTAAACTAAGTACTTAAACCCAGTTGAGAAAAACTGGTGCATGTACTGGTGCAGTTTTAAAAAACTAAACATGTCTGGCAAGTTTTGTTTTGGAACTCCAGAAGTACAGTAGAAAATTAATATAAAGTAGACAGGTCTGCTTGTCTAAAATAAATTCTGAAAAGTCCTAATGCCATGAAAATATGCAGTGGATAAATTATTTAAATCCCTCCTTCCCTTCCCAAAAAGATAAAACAACAAACACAAAGAATGTCTACAACTTAGTCATATTCTGTTAAAATACAAACCTGGTTGCAGAGAAAATGAGAAAGGGCAAATACTGATAATCCAATGGCCTTTCTTAATGCTTACCTATGCTCAGATTATAGTTTGGCCTCAAAGGTGCAACCGTAGGTGTTTCAAATACTTCATTCAGCATTCAGCATTCAGCATTAGGATTTCTACTTTTTTTTTTTTTTTTTTTTAAGATAAGTTTTGTGGGTTTTTAAATGAAAAATAACATTGGACGCTTGGGGGAAATACGCATTGGCGGTATTTTGTTCAATTTCCTTGGCAATGATTTTTCCCATCTCAGTAGCATGAGAAAATGAGATGAGAAGACATTTTATTAAGCTTTTGTCCTGCAGTCACTTGTTCAGTTATAATCACTAAATATTTTCATTAATTTTATTTTCATTTTATATTATGTCAGTTTCTAAATATATTTCAGGAAAAAAAGAAAGATGCCCTTGACACTATTTACACTAATTCTCAAGTTAGTGACCACTTCAAAATAACATAATTCAGATGCTATTAAAATGTAGTTCAGAGTTTCAATAGACTGCTTGTGCCTGACAACTAATTTTTTTGTTGCTCCCTTGGGTAGTTGCTAGAAACAGTCTTCAATGTAGATTCATCCTGTGACTGAAGCACAGAAAGGAAAAGCTGAAAAATGAGCAATGGGAACAGCTTGCTGATGAAGTTGAATGAGGAGCTAGTAATGATATTGATGACATTACTAATTACTTAGCAGGCAGAATTTAAAATGAGAATTCATTTGTCATCATGATATCATCAATCAGCTTTCTATTGCCTTGGGTAATAGGTTTGTGCTTGCTTGGTGCAAGATAAACTTCGCTTTATAACTCATTTTGGTTTGTGCATATGTACTTCTTAGTTGTTATGTTTTAATGCTTTATTCTTCTCTGTATTGCATTGTGGTTTTATAACTGTCCTATTTCAAAGGTTGTGTGTTTTATACCTAAATCAGATAATTAAAGACAACATAATCTCTGCCCCTGAAAATAAGCAAATGTTCAACTAGTTTTTGTATAAGGATCATAGCCTATAGCAACATCCATTCCTGATACAAAAGGAAGCCTATTCAAACTTTACACTTAAAAAAATTAAGATCGATTTCTAGATATTTTAAAGAAAAAAATCAGCAATGATATGCAAATTCCCCTAATTTGGGGATAGAGGATCAAAAGTCATAGTTCCTGGGTCCTAAGTAAAAAAAAATCTCTTGACACTGATTTAGGCTTTTCAAGCAATCCAATATTCCTAATCCTTCAGCCTGTGAATCAGTGCCACAGTCCCAAGAGCCTGGAAACTATACTATCTCATCCAAACAGCTGAGATTCCTGGCTGAGTCACCCTGCTGGAGAGGGAGCTGGCCAGACTTTACTGATTGTGCACTCCAAGATTTTTCTCTCTCCTGTCCAACTTGGCATTTCTGTCATCTGCTTTCTGGATCCTTGAATTCCTGCCCTGGCTTTCAGAGGAACACTTTCCACTTTTGTGGGCATACACTATGATCATTAGTGCTTTGCTGTGATGGAAGTTAAGAGAATATTTGTTTACTCACAAGGGAACTGCTAATTGTCCCCTTGGAAACCACCAAAGCTGTCAATGACTTGCCCCACCAGCCCCGTGTTATGGCAGTAGGGATTAACTGAGAGTTACCCAGGGTCCCAAATGAAAATGTGGTCACCTCAGGGATCTGCTGACCAGCTGTGTTTGGCCAAGGAAGTAGTGCTCTGAATCAGCAAGTATATTGTCTTTTAATATGCTTATGGTACTATAGCGTAGTAATGTATGCAGCTTAGAGGTACCCACTAACTCATTAAACAGCCTAATGGATCATCTGACACGCGGAAAGGTTTTCTGTGAGAGTGAATATTAAAGTGAATGTGTTAATTTGAGCCTATATTATTATGCCATCCCATTTGCACTGTTTTCTATCACTTTGATTAATGCCTAGATTGTGACTAACACATAGAAAGAATGAGGGATAATATGCATAAAACTGCAGTCTATGGATGTTCTTGCCATTTTAGTTTGTGCATCTACTGAAATAAAATAAGTAAAAATGGAGAGGGGAGAAAAAGCGTTTCTTTTGGCTTTCAGTCTTACAGAATTTATGATTATAAAATATTGATTTTCTCTATCACTTCTACAAGATGGGAATGAAGTAGGTTTTATTTAGTTAAGTATCACAATCAAGAAAAAGCAATTTACATACACTTTAGTCAAAAAGAGAGGAAAACTTTAGAATATTCTCAGTATCTAGAAACATTTCCTTATTGAGCAGATTCTGAAGAATTAGTGTGTTCCAATTCAGTGGGTTTATAGTTGTGGTTTGGATTACATGTAGGCCATTAATTTCTCCAGGACCCTTTGAAATACATATGTAGCTTGTCATCAAACCACAGAACTGATTTTCATTTGCTTTATCTATATTGTTTCACACCGACTGACATTTCACAGAAGCTAAATACTTTTACACTTCTTTTGTTTACAAATGTGGGGCATATTAAATAATAAAAAGTAAACATTATATGAAGTCAACGATTTAAAAACATGTAATACCCACTAAGGATACAATTCTTAGGATAATTTTATATGTATTAGGTTGTACTACAGAGAAAATTTTTAAATGCACCACACTTCTACTATATCAAATTCTTGTGAAAATGGAAGAGACTTAGGTGAATTTTCTGTTTTTCTAAAACAGGCTGTCTGCTTAAAATAGTTACCCTGACTAGATTTCAGAGTACTGTACTGATTCTCCTCTGAAAATCTCACTTTAGGAAACCCTACAGAGACAAGCAGCATGGCATACTAAATCTCATCAGAATCATACATGGAAATATCATTCAAATAACTCTCCCTGAGGAAAGAGGTGCCTCTTAACATGACAAATGGATGATTGTAAATGAGAACTGCAGATCTAGACAATTGGTTTGAAGATACTTAAATATTGCATTACCAGCGCATTGCCTTGCTCTGTACAGTAGAAGAGATGTTCAAATTTTGACACATCACCTCTGACTCTCCTGCATGTTTCTTTCCAGCAACTGCCACAATAAGCTCTTTCAGAGGAAGGTAAAAAATCCACCATAATGCATGTGAGTCAACATTCTCGTGAGACATTGCAATTGTTAATATAGAATTATTTTTCTGAATAAATGAACAATGTTTTCCTACTTGTATGAGGGGAATGTGTCAATTACATTTGGAGGCAGGACAATATTTGCCATTAAGTGCAGTCAGCTTAATCTGATAATTAATTTAAAATATAAATGCAGTTCATGAAACTACTTTTTATTATTATTTTAACTTTTTTTTTTTCTCCTGAGAATTACTTTTCACAGAAGGACTCAAAATGGCCTTCCCTTGATGCAATGGAAGATTTGGAGCAAGGAAAATTTCATCTCCATAGGTCAGGCTGCCAGCCTTCTCAGAGGTTCCCATTGACAGCAGTCTACTACAAAAAAACGAAAAAAAAAGGAGCAATTTTAGGACACATTTTTGATTTCTTTCCTTTTTAATCTAGGAAATATCTTCAGTCATGATATTGTGCTGGGAATAGCTTATTATTGCTAAATCTGTTCCTATTTTATAAGCAGAGGTGACTGACTTTGCTCTTTGAAAGTACTCATTTGCTTTTCTCTGTGTCATTATCTCTTCTTTTCATTTTTTGCTGAACGCAAGAACTGGTACTCTAAAAAAGCTGTTGATTAATCTAATGCCATTTAATGAGATAAATACATGGCATGGAAAACAGAAGAAGGAGAGGCCTTTGATCTTTTCAAGTTAGACTAAATGATAATGGAAATTTCTCACTGTAGGTAGGAAGGTTGTTTGGGCCTCTTAAGTCTCTGATATTGTCAGTAACTCAAAGACACCTCCTAAGCTTTTAAGTTCAATTTAATTAAAGTATATAACAATTGACTTCCATTTTTTCAGCACAGACAATCCTATCATGCTGTCATTATCTTATGTAAATGGGTTTGTTCTACATAACATGCAGTAATTATAGTGAGGTCCATAAAAATATATCTTTTTGAATTAGTGATAGGTAAAGTGGAAGGGGCTTAAATATGTATTCCAGTTCAACTTTTCTATTTTTTTTTCCAGTTGTAAAGCCTATTCATTCTATTTACTTCTTTTGTTTTGGTTTGTTTTTTTAAGGAAAACATATGATAGCTACTAATGAAATATTATTTATTTCAATTGCATTCTTTCCTGAAAAGCAGGAAGATTTCAAAATTAATTACTAAGTGTCATGCAATGGGCTAATCATAATGGATTTTTTTTTCTTTTTTTGTTCTGGAAAAGAAGAAATTGGAGAAATGGAAGCTATATCATTGGGTTTAGCCTTCTTTGATTTTTTTTTTCCCAAAAATACTTCATTTATACCTTCTTCACTTTCAGCTTTGCGATTTTCTATGATTCCCATGGAAAAATTGAAAATAGGCTGTCAATCTGCTCTTGCCGCTGTTTATGGATACAACTGCTGATAATTTTAATGTCATCATTTCTTAAGGGATATACATATTCTTTGAGGAATACTTTTCCTGGATCCACTTTTTGCCTGGACTGTAAATTATTTGGCTAAGAGAAAATCTTCTTGTTTGTTTCTTTTCCACTAACTTACATAATGGAGCCCTTATTTTCTGAAAGTGTTGTATAGATTTGAAGTAACATTAAAAATAGTATGAAGACAATAATTTTGCTTCTGGATTTTTATTTTCTTTATTCATAACCATTTTGACTGCACGTTCAGAGACTGTGCCATGACAGTGCATATTCACAAGTAAATTGTATTCATAATAAAATGTGAAAACACACTATGTTTTCTTATATATTAGCCTTGCATAGGTACTGCTTTTTCACTGCATTTAGCAGAAATATATTATATTGACCAATAAGTTTTAAAGGTTATATTCAATACGTTTAAAAAATTAATTCACTTCTTCAGTATTCAAATTAAAAAAATTACTAAAAATGAAGTTGACACTTCTGCTTTCTTGGGGATCAAGTAGCTGCAGTTTGCAGACACCCTGGAAATAATTTAATATCAGCCAAACATTACAGCAAACAAATGTCTGGATTGCCACAGCCCAGAAGAATACTTAAAATTGCTTATCTGAGTATAAAAGCTAGTGGGAATTAATGATAATACAGTGACCAGGATTTTGCTCTCAATCTTCTTCCAGTCTATTACATTTTACCCAGCAGAACAGAGTTGTCTTTATTATTTTTGTTTTAATAATGATGAAATATATCTTTAGAGAATAAAACCCCCTCTCTATTCTTAAAAAGCTTAATGTAAGGAGAAGATGAAGAAAAATTCTATTCAAGGCAGAGAATTCTAGGCTCCAGCACAGAGATAATTTGAATACCACTTGTTAGAAACCAACCTATATCAGGTTTGCCAGTGGCTAGCACCCACAAACAATACCCACAACTCAAAGATTTATTCAGCTATTCATTTAATTTTTTTATTTTATTTTTAAAGATTAAGGAAGAAATTTATTAGCTCTGACCTTCATTCTAACTATTGACTTTCCTGTTGTTGATAATACTGATATTTATGGAATATTAAGAGACCAAGATGAGTACTGGGATATCTTGAAGTAGAGTTGAAGATGTTGCTGTATCATTCCTGTCAGATCTAGGGGGAAATACAATTAAATCTGCTGTTCTGCTTTAAAAAATCTCACCAAGTACATTTAAAAACCTGCTTTCTACTATTCCATACTCATTTTGCTAAAATTGAATATACACAGAAGTTTTGAGTGGTTCCCAGAGCTCTTTAGTGGGAGCAATGTACTTCCCATTAGACCTAATAGTGAGTATGTGCCTGTGCTGCAGTCCCACACTGGTCTTTTTCACTTTTCTACCTTCTTGTCTCTCTGTAGGCATTAAAGTAATTCTAGCTTCCTTACATGGCCCTTATGACTCTTTGCCAGTCTCACCTATGACAAGCATATGATCTTGTGTTGAAATACCTTCTTTGATATGTGAGATAGGGCAAACAGGGCAATAAAGAGTGCAAAGTGGCAGCTTTTCTTGTCCTGTTCTCAGCTTTTATTTCAAAGGGAATATAAATCACTCTTTCACACAGAGATAACAAGAAACATTGATTATTTCAGCAGCTCAGGCTGTCATCAAGAAGGCACAGCTACAATAACCTGGATCCCAGAGTATCTTAAGAACTTTGACTATTCTTGAGTTTTAAAATATGCCACACTATATAGTTCCAATAACTATCCTGTAACTATTTCTGGAAATCATTGTGCTTCGGTCATTGTTATAAAAATACTTAACTACTAAGTCAATTTAAACTCAAATCACAAATTAAAGACTTTTAATTTGTCTCACTTAGTGAAAAGTACACTTCTACCAAAACAGACAATATTTTCAGGCTACAAGCAAGTTATAAACAACCTGAGGACAGCTCAGAGGTGTGTCTCCCAAAGCAGGCTCCTTTCACCCCTGCCCGAGTTGTAATGCTGCTCTCTCCCTGCATGTTCAAAGAGCATCTGGTCCATCTCTTCAGTTTATGGATCCAAAACTGTTTCCTGTCTAGATGAAGATCCTTGATTAGAAATTGTTAGCCTGATGGCAAACTCGAGTTTCTATCTTTCAACACGGAGCAGTAGTCCACTACCACAATACCAGGAAGTGAACCAGGCCAGTGACTGATCCTTGGTATTGGACCTCAGTCACCAACATGAAATATTACTCATTTCTGACAACTAGTATTTTTCCAAATAATGTCCAGGCATGATTTAGGGTCAGATACACCCCAGGAACTGTCCTTAACAAGCAGTTTGCATGTAGTGTCCTTACTCTGGAGATAAGATACTTTATTAGCATAGACATATGCGCCACTCTGCCAGTTGGCCTCAGTAGTCAGAAATTGTCCCAGACATATTTAATCTACTTGCATGGGTTAAAAATGTGAAGGCCTTCTATTGTAATAATTTATTTTAATACAGCTAACTTTTTGACTATTTTTTCTTTTCTTTCTTTTTCTTTCTCATGGTTGTATAAGACAAAATTTTTAGATGTTTTAGTCTTTGATTTCTTACACTAGTAATCTTGATTTCTGTTTTCATTTCATTGTCATTACAGTGAATTCACAGGTTGGAAACATTGATCTATTCAGACCCATATATGTTATAACCTGATACCAGGAATATGAGGCTTGTCCGAACATACAATAAATAATTTTATCTTGAATATATGAATCGACAATTTTAAATATTTATCAGATATCCATCTTGAGAAACAGTCAAAAATTTTTTGTACATATTTTTCTCTCGAAAAAGCGTGAGTTTTTTTAAGGAGACCTGCATTCATTTTCCTCAGGCTTCATGAAAAAACTTGCCCTTGTTATACAGTAGCAACTATCAGGAATGTTCTAAATTGTGTTGATTTGATTAAAGAAGGCATTTCTGAGCCTTTCTACAGCAAGAGCTACACTCGTTAGAAGTGCAGAACAAATGCCTAGTTCCAAGTGCAACAAGCCTATTTCAACTCCTCTTTAAATAGCAAAAAGGAGAAAGTATATTTCTTTTTAATATTTACTTATTTAAATGTTGCCTGTGTGTGAACCCCAACTCACTTCATCAGTAAGCAACATGAACAGTAATGCACATCTGAATAAAGAATGGCTAGGGTTTCCTCTCTCTCTTGGGATTTTATGTATTTTTAATATATATGGAGAAGGCCTGTATTACCTGTAGACCTGAAGTCTATTGAAGTAGTCAAATTTCCTGATAAAAATTTCAGAATTCTAATTAAAACACCTGTGCTGATTTAAATGATATATTTATTTTGTTTTCTCATTGAAAGATCAGCTCAACTAGATGCTCCTGAATTACTTGTGGGATTACCTGTGCTTATTTCAAAGTTATTTCTGAACCCCCTTGATATCCAGCTAAATCCAGAGTACATCAAACAAAACCTTAACTAGTAAGGCTGTCATACACGTGGGTGTGGACAAGAACAAAAGTGTGTGTAAGTCGGACACATTCCATGTATTTTCTGGACAATAATTGTATTAAATTGCATTTCTATATGTTTCTAGCATATACCTTAGGATAGAAGAGTTTTCTTTTTCTATGGAATTACAGTTGAATAGTAGAACTCAAGATATTGTACTAAGAGCTACTGATTTTTAATATTCAGGAAAAATAATAATTTCTTATTACTGAAACACCCAAGATAATCAATATTTTTACAATTAAAGACTCTCATCATAATTGCTGTTACATTTCTGGACATTTCAACATGATAACATGTCTTGCCCTTAAAAAATTAAAATTTGATTATGTTACAGAATGAAGGAATAATTTTGTCTTCTCAAAAAAATATTTCTATAATGGAATTTCTGATAAAGAAGGTTAGATATTTCCATCTCAAATAGCCAACTTTGTAATTGGATTTTTATTTATGTGACCACTATCTGTGTCAAAATTCAATTTCCTGTTCTGTGGGAAGATGATCACAACTTTGAGGTTCAGATTATTCCAAGGCAAACCTTGCTTAGTCTGTTTTATGGCTCTTTTTCACTTCAACATCTCTGAGCAGAGACTCCAATTTCCAATTTGTGCTCGATATAGCTTCCATACTGTGGACTACAAATAAATGCAGTGATAAAATTTTCATGTAATGCACAGATTATGCCACCCTAGAATATCCCATTTGTTCTTACCTGTATAATTATTCTAGAGTAAAAGAAAAGCAGAATTTGAGGTGTTATTCTTTGAATTTGCTTTCTCACAATTGATTACATTGATTACCTAACAGGTGATCCCTTTCTAACATATTTTTACTGGATTAGTTTTCATTTTAAAGAAAATTTCATTATACATATCCTCATGAACTTTATCTATAAGTTATGGTGCAATTCTCAAAGAAAGGAAGAGAAGAAAGAAATAAGGCAAATAGATAATTAGCATTCTGTTTGACTGTGAAAATCACTATGAAATACAAGGATTTTGTACTTTTTGCATAGGAGTCTTTGCTTTCATAACACGAGCATAAAATATTGAGTGTTTTAGGACCTGTTCTGAAAACCTTACTCAATGATTGTTCAGTGCACTAACAGTTCTTTCTCTGGGAGTAAAACACTTAAATTAAAAACAAAAAACCAAACAAACAAACAAAGAAACACCAAAAGGGAGTAAAAGGAAAAATAAAAAGAGAAAAATTGGGCAGAGAAAGAAAAAGAAAGAGAAAGGAGGAAATAAGAAAATAAGAGAAAGAGAAAAAGAGAGAGAAAGGGTTTAGTTTTGTTAAGCACTTCCTTTGAGGCAACCAGAGACTCTTCCAGAGTAGGATATTTTCTGATTGATGATATCTCTAAAATAGCTATTTGGACTACTCTTCTTACATTTATGTCCCATTTTCTATAAGGTATTTCTGGTCTGTTCAGAAATTCTTCTTTGCAAGCATCCTGTAAAACATAATTAAGGTACCCTATCTTGTCCTGGCCCAGTATGGAGCTTCGTATAAATGGAGAAATAAAACATCAAATGTATCTCCATAACCATCTCAAACTGGTTGCTGAGGGTTGCACTCTATCTAGAAGCTGCAAAGAGAGGTAAGACAGGGAGCTTCCCTCATTCCTTCAATCAGTCTGAAAAATTGATCAAAAAAAAGATGAAAATACTTTATAAATTAATTGAGTTTCTGTTTCCTGAACTTTGCAGCACAGGGAACTTTACTGTTTCATACATACAATGATCAAAGACAACCTCACTGCATCCCTGTTTCTGTCCTGGCATTGAGTGTCAGGGCAAGCCAGCCATGAAATAGGCAACACGTTATAATATTCCTTGGGGAACTGATCTCTACAACCCTCTTCAAGACTCCAAAAAGAATTTTTGAAGGACTGCCTACCACTGGATGTCAGCTAAAAATCTCTTTTCGGTGCCTGATAGCAAAGAAGTTACACTCCTGCCTTCAATAAAATTGTTTATTGCTTTTTCTCCTGTCCAAATGCCTAAATAGACTAGATACTGATCTTATCTTCTGGTATATTAATAAAATTTGAGTATGCATATTCAGGATATAATTATGAGTATGGATAGACACACAAACAGATAGATAAATTCAGGTCCAGTATAGACAAAGAATTGAAAGTTGAAACAACCTAGAGAAGATCAGGAAGTTCAGGGAATTAAGGGGAAAAATTGAAGAAATCACAGAATCACAGGGTCAGTCAGGTTGGAAAGGACCTCTGAGATCATCAAGTCCAACCAATAACCACACACCACCTTATCAACAGGACCATGGCACTCAGTGACACATCCAGACTTCCCTTGAACACCTCCAGGGAAGGTGGCTAGGGATGATGATCAGTGGAGGATCCTGGAAGCTCCCTGGACAGCTCATTCCGGAAGCCATTTGGAGCAATAAGGTCATCCCTGAATTTCCTCTTCTCCACTAAATACCCCTCAGCCACTTCTAGAAGTCTTGTGTTACAGACCCTTCACCAGCTTTGTTGCCCTTCTCTGGAGAGAGAAATGTATGAAGAAAAATGAAAATGAAATTTTAAATTTTGCAATGAAAAGGAAAAGGAATTGTTAATTCTAAAGATTTCAACCCCAAGGACACCAGTAATTTTGTTAATCTCTCCTATCTATTTTTGTAGGAGACTATTTCCACATTGTCTTCTAGGTTTAACTTAAGGAACAGAATCTAAAGTATGTATATTTGATATGCTACTTCTCCCAGAGTCCTGACAATATTGGCTGATGTAGTTGCCAAGACACTCTCCTTAATGTTTGAAAGTCATGGCAGTCAGGTTAAATCCCAGATGACTGGACAAAATGGAAAAATCGCATCCTATTTTTATGAAGAATATGGAAAGAAGTGTTCTGGGAACTACCAACTTGTCAGCCTCACCACTGTGCCTGAGAAGAAAAGGAAAGAGATCCTTCTGGAAGCTTTGCTAAAGCACATGGATAACAAGAAAGCAATTTGTGACAGCCAGAATGGCTTCACCAAGGGCAAATTCTGTGTCACCAGCCTAGTGGCCTTCTCTGGTGGAGTGACTACATCAGTGAGAAAGGGAATGGCTACAGATGAAATTTATTTGGAATTATGTAAGGCCTTTGATCTGGTCCCACACAACATCCTTCTCTCTAAACTGGAGAGAAATGGATTCAATGGGTGATTGTTCAGTGGATGAAGGATTGCTTGAATGATCACATCAAGAGTGCAGGGATCAGTGGCTCCATGTCCAGACAGGGATCACTCATGAGTGACGTTCCTCATCACAGGATTATTTTATACTGGGACCAGTACTGTTTAATACTGTCATGAATGGCATACATGAAGGAACTGAGTGCACCCTCAGCAAGTTGGAGGATGACTCCAAGCTGAGTTGTGCAGCTGATACACCTGAAGGAGGGGATGCCATGCAGAGGGACCTGGACAAGACTGAGAAATGGACCCATGGGAACCTCATAAGCTTCAACTGAACAAAGTGCAAGGTACTGCACCTGTTTTGGGGAACCTTCCAACCCAAACTCTTCTGTGATTCTATGATTCTCTACTTTATATCATACACATAAATATAAATGATCCAATATAAAGATTTAAGGGAACAGCTGAAGAAATATAGTACTACAAGTACATTCAAACAACCAGTACACCTGTATACATGTGTTAAATTACTGTATGCTTCAATACATTTTTCAACTGAATTTGCTCATTTAATTGTTCTGAGTTGATCTGTCTTAATTAAATTAAGTCTGTACAGTATATCTAAAGGCCATATAGAGAAATGTGATCTAGCAGTCACACTATGCTGAAATGTCCATCTTCTTTATAGATATTCAACATAAACATTTATCAGGGAATAATTGCAATTTTTATGTTTTGCAGTCCTCATGCTGGAAACAGTGGAACAAATTCAGGATGTGTCATGTTGGCTATGTTCTTTCATTAGAAAGAACATATGTCTGACCCTGGTATCATTACCTTTTCTTTCAACTTTTTTTTCTGAATGACAGCATTTAACATCAAGGAAAAACAAGCATCCCGTCTTGCTATACACATATGCAACAGCTCTTGTCAGTACTAGGTCATCTGCAAGCTCACTTTTTCTCCTGCTGTTGATGCCAAATAAGTGCAGGGGCTCTGAGAAAGACTGGTGATATTGCCGCTAGCAATTGCAACCAAACCCCCCTGGGTGCAAACTTATGGCTGTACCTCCTGGTCTTCCTGGAAAACATTTGCAAATGTTTTCACCTTGACCAAACAAGTCAAACCCATAATGTCAGTGTGTTTCTTGCTCATGGAGTGTACTGTCTAACTACCAAGAGTGGGAATTGTCTCCATTTCAGACCTTTCTTGTTTTATCAGCTTTCACATCTGCCACTTCTTTTATATCATATGTCAAATATGACATAAGAACTAGGGTAAAGTCCTAGGGCAATTTCATCTAACAAAGTTTCTTGCACAGTCTGATGAAAAAGAAAACAAGCAAAGCGAGAAGTCAACTTTCATGCTGTGTGTATTTCTTTTCTATATAATTTTAATGACCAGTATGGAAAGGGAAATCACAAGACAGAGACAAGTGTGTGGTGGACAAGGTATAGATTGGTGTCAGCTATAAAATTTGTAATGAATTACTGCATTTGATTCCAGTACTACCTGTTGTCATTTATGCACATAACTAGTCCCTAGATGATATCAAGACTTTTATGAAATATTAAATCTAAAAAGGTATCAACCTAAAAATCAAGAGAAAAGATCACTGCTCCCAAAAGAACTACAGCAAATAATTTCAGCCAGAGGCCCATGATCACAAAATTTATTACTGTGTAAGCAGCAATAACCTTAATATTAGAGGATGTTTAAAATGAAGATAGGGAACTAGAGGTGTAGGAGAAATACTCTCTAAGGAGAAAAGGCTACTGAATAGAACCAAGCAGTTATTTATCTAATATGTACATTAGTTTCTCATTTTCTTCTTCTGTTTGACAAGAAAACGAAACCAAGTTACCTCAGCTATGCCCTATTTTTTTTTTAAATCTTCTTCAGAGTTTTTAAGAAAAGAAAGTTTAAATATTAACATTTTATTCATCCCTTAACATTCAAGTTGAGAAGACTAAAGGGCAAAAGGAACATGCTTATTACATCCTATAACAGTGTCACTGAAAACATCAAAAAAAGTAAAAATTGGTCATACTGCAGGGTTTTTCAAGATATTTATGTAAAAAGACACTCACCCTCCTTTTCTTCCAAATCATCTAAACTTGAAGAAAAGCCAAGAGATGAATTAGGGTAATGCTGAGTCTTATTCCAAGCCTCTGCGTCTATAGTGATTGTTTATCTCAAAACCAGAACAGGGACTAATTTAGAACTTAACAACTTACTAAATGGAGGTTCCTGTTTTGTCCTTTTTTTTGAGATTGTACCCCAAAACACTGAATTTGGTGTTTTTCTGGGATTGTAGAAAGAATGTAAGCCAACTCATACTGACTTTCAGTGGTATTGGGGTACGCAACTCCCAGCAGGGCTTATGAAATATCATTCCTAATTGATATTGAAAAAAAACTTACATTATTCTACATTAAAATTGAGGTTATTTCATAGGATTGCCATAGAAAATTATTTGAATTACAGTGATGCATGTTAATTTTTCCATATCACCACCCAATAAATCCTGCAATTAACCCATATCATTGCTCTAATATCATGTACTTTGGGGAAATCTTTTCAATTAGAAACTCAACACCAGAAGTGGAGAATTGGAAGGGATGCCTAAAATTGGATTTACTTTGCTTGTTTTCCCTTAAGGTTAAAAAAGACTTTTGAAAAAAAGTATTTTTTCTTTACATCTTTTCTTATGTTTTTTCCTTTCCTTCCAATGGAATTAATGAATTGCACAGGATCCATAGGAATCAAAGAATATTTGTGCATTTATTAAAATGAGAGACATAATTTAGAATAGTCATAAATGACTGGCATCATCATAAATTGAACAAAGACCTTTTTTTCTGGTCCATTTAATTCTTGCAAGGACCTCCAAGTGAATAATTTTCATTAGAAAATTAAAAGAAAATAAAAATTAAAAAAAATAAACAAGAACAATGACAATGACAGCAACTGTCAAACAATATTTAATCTATAAAATGTGTGTTAATTTTCTTTTGTAAATAACCACAGTTAAACACAAGGTGCTTATCATAACTAGGCTGTCAACAGAACTTTCTCTCTAGAGAGAGAAGTAGGATATGTTTTCTGTTCTAAAGATCTCAGCACATGAGAAGACAAGTGAAGAAATATTTATGGAGTTTTGCCAAAGGGGGCAGATTAGGTGTTTGAAACTTAAGTTCATTTACTTTGGTGTGGTATTGTTCTGGGGTTTTTGCTTGTTTTGGTTTTGGTTTTGATTTTCTTTTTCTTCTTTTTCTTTTTCTTTTTCTTTTTCTTTTTCTTTTTCTTTTTCTTTTTCTTTTTCTTTTTCTTTTTCTTTTTCTTTTTCTTTTTCTTTTTCTTTTTCTTTTTCTTTTTCTTTTTCTTTTTCTTTTCCTTTCTCTTTTTCTTTTTCTTTTTCTTTTTCTTTTTCTTTTCCTTTTCCTTTTCCTTTCTCTTTCTCTTTCTCTTTCTCTTTCTCTTTCTCTTTCTCTTTCTCTTTCTCTTTCTCTTTCTCTTTCTCTTTCTCTTTCTCTTTCTCTTTCTCTTTCTCTTTCTCTTTCTCTTTCTCTTTCTCTTTCTCTTTCTCTTTCTCTTTCTCTTTCTCTTTCTCTCTTTCTCTTTCTCTTTTTTGTTCTTTTCTTACCTATGTTTTGCTCTTGCATCTATTTTTGCAGTTTTATTGCCACTGACCCAGAAACTATTGTTCAAAGTCTGCATTTTGCATTAGTGTGTTTCCTCACCTTAGCCTGGCTTTGGTTTTCTACAAAATTAGAATTAAAGTTTTCAATATGCTTTTATAGTCTTGGTGCATTTTTTCCTTTCACATTCCATTTTCATGTTCTCATACTGAAGGATACAGGGAGATGTCATTGACTTCAAAGGGCTAAAACATATGCCCTAGGATTGGAAGACATAATGGTCTTTTGCAGTACTCCCATACTGTGACTGTTCTTGACATCGGGAATTCCCAGGGCATAATACATTGGCAGTACAATAATCTTCATTACTCTTCAATACATTTATATTACTGGCCATTAAAAATTTAATTAGACTTTAGAGAAGACTATTTAGCCCATTAAAATAATAAATTAATTCTGGCACTAAACAAACTTGAATAACCATTAGTTTTATAAAACAGAAATATATTTCTTTTGCCAAATGACATGACAATTTCTGGAAACAAAGCTCATGATCTAGTTTGTCTTGGATACAGGATTTCTCATTAGTCAGGAAACGATGTCAAGTTTGTGGGAAAAGCTCCTAAGATTCAGGATCGAGTCCAGTTGCCTTTCACATTTGTGTAGCTCTAATATGGAAAAGTGAACTGTTTATAGAATACTGTTGACTGAGATTCTGTGAGAGAAATTAAAGCATCTGCCCTCACTGTTCACAGAGCAAGCTATCTATTTCAGAACTGGACATACCTTGATGACAAGAGTTTTAAGAGTTGGAAGTTATGAACTTCACAATACCGAGGGCTCAGGTACCTACAGTGTGTGATTTTTTAGCTAGAATTTTAATATATAAAAAAATATTCCACTTTCTGTAAAGGTCATCCTGGTCCTTGCATGTTAATTTGCATTGTGTGTATTTTTACATCTCTGGCTCCAGAGATACTTCACAAAGAAATAAATCTGAAGGAATTATTTGTGATATTAAGTCTAGTTTGAGAAACATTCTAAAAGTAGGAAGTCAAAGTCTTTGAGATATTGTTAATAGATTTAGGTATATTATGAAGACACAAATTGCCATACCATGTCACCTCCATGTTACTTGTGATGGTGGAATTCTAGTTTTTAACAAAATTGTCATAGGTTAAGAGACTACAAATGCCAATCCATATAAACAGTTAATATCAGCTGGGCATAATTTCCATTTGTTTAACAAACATAAGAATAGTAAGAAAACACCTAAACTCAAGAAAATATTTTTAAATGTATTCAAAAATGTTGCAAATAATTATCTCTTTACTAACAATATCAAGAATGTCACTGTAATTTTTTTTTTATGATAAATGAAAAATAGATGTCAATGCTTATTCTTGTTCAGTACAGACTTTAATTGCTTTGCTTTCTTGTTATTTGCATTGCTATGCAAAATCCAGTGACCTTTATGTTACATTAGAATATCAGAAAAAAATGGAGAGACATTTCTGTCTTGAGATGAAAAATGCTATTTGTTTTTCATGTTCCAGTCCACTGTTGGGACTTAAATCCCACATGGATGCATTTTAAACTAAGATCCCAAGAGAAAACATGCTTATTTCTTCTCTCTCTATAGGGATGAAGATGAGTCAGAAAAATCAGTATTCATGATCATGCATAAAAAGATCCTTGAGGTTTTTAGTCCTCCTTTTTTTGCTCCTTGAAATTTTAGACAAACATTCTGATCCATTTTTTCAGAACTTTCTTAGGAATCTATCTCAAGCTTAAATGACCTTGGATTTTTTCTCCTTTATATTTTGTATTAAAATTATGATTTATTCATTGGTACACTAGCAAGAAGAAGGAGACATGTTTTTCTGGGGTTTTTTTAATTTTAATTAAGTTTAAGTTAATAAATATAATTAAGTTTACTATTGTAAGCTAATTATGAGGAGGAGCTTCTATATAGACCAAACTTTTCTCAATAAAAAGTGGGCTGTTATCTAGCCCACTGCTGAGTTTTGGAATATGCACAGTGGCAAGAAAGTGCAGTGAGAAATCACTAAGGAGTTCAATATTTACTTGTGTTCCAATGTAAAAATCCTGATTTCTGTTAAATATCGGGTGCTTAAAAAACCCTTTTATGCTGAAGTTATTATCAGTGAGTTTAGCTTACATATCTATTTTTTTCTAGCCTTTCCCAGTACGCAGCTACATTCTCCCCTGCAGTATGTAGGAAGCTATCTGAATTAATGCTTCTGCAGTTTACAAAACCTCTTGTGCTACATAATTTTGCTAGATGGAAAAAGAAGGAATTAGATCTCTTTTGGCAGCCTCAGTGCATCGACTCACATATGAGCTGTCCTGCTGTTCCCTCTCTGAAAAGCCATTGTGTCTCTATCATTGTAGACTTCAGTCTTGGCAAAACTGCATTGCCACAGTGTGATTTCCATGGGCTTTATTTTAAACAGAATTATTTATGCTATTCTTACAGAATCTAAATCATCATGAAAGTCTCCAGAGTGAAGGTTAATTCTGTTGCCAGCAGCTGTAGCTTCATCCTCCAGAGCTGAATCTGGTGGTGGCAACAATTACTGGCCATTCCTGTTCTGATAAATTTGTGTTTTCTCTTTGATCAAATATGTCAAGCTTTTAATTCTGCATAATCATTGATTGGCATGAAGTGCCAGACCATCTTGTTTTATCATCATTCACATCTGCTGCTATTTTCCAGTGACACAGGTAAAATGCATTGACCTGGAATGTGCTGTTTTAACTTCAGCACCCTTGTTGTGAAATAATGCCAAATGTGTCTCAAATACTGATCCCAAACACTTGTAATCTCAAGTGATAGCATACTGGATGAAATAACTGGCAATAAAAAAGTAAAAAAAAAGAAATAATTGTCCCAAAAATAGAGTGCCAGAAACTAAAATAAGGTGAAGAAACACTATGACAAGGAAGAACACAAGGCCTTTGATCTTTAAAAATCCTGTGGGTCATGCAGAATACCTGTTAAATTTATGTTATTATGTTACACACTAGGGGTCTTTAGGAATAACTGAAACATGGTGCTCTAATGATAAGTAAAAATAATAGGTCAAACCACAAATTTCTTTTCTTTTTTTTTTTTTTTTTTTTTTTGAGTTTGTGCCATGTTTGGGCAGAAAGACACAATTTTAAAAATAATGCATTATGATAATAACAGGCTATTAAAAATGCCCAGTTCCTCACATACCAGTTTCTGCTACTTATGATGTTTTGATTTCTATATTATGCATTTTCAGCTCAAATTTCTACACAAATAAATTAATTTGTGTGCAAATCGACCTTTTTGTTTTGAAATGGGACTCTAGCTAGTTCATAACTGCTTATTTTTTTCTCTTCTCTCCACAGTGAATAAATCAATGTAACAAAAACATTTCCTCCAAACTTTGTTTCATTAGAACTGTCTTTTCTGATACTTTCAAGAAATTTTAGAATTCAACAAACATAATAGCCAGGTAGTGTCACAAAATGCTCTGATAAAATGGAGACATTTACTACCCATTATCTCCCTATGTACATCATAATTTAGAAAATAGGAAGCTCCAAGAACAGGGACATGCTTCCACTGCTTAGATAAATCCTATATTTTTACAGATGTGAACATTTTGCATTCTCATTATGCCATGGTATGGTTTCAGCTCTTCAAGCCAAAAGTGCTAAAACAAGGACAGGTTATATGGGGGGGTTATATCTGTTCTGAATGGTAGCAATTCAATTTTAGCAGTATTCACTCTCAGAATTTCGCACCTTGAAACCATAACTTAGAAACACAATTTTTAGACGTGAAGCAGCAAAATGTCATGAGGTTCTACATGTCAGATTTTCACACACAAGAGGAAAATTGCTAGGCTCAACACCAGACACCGTGTTATATATCTTTTGACCACATCAAGTAATATATACATCATTTTATAGCAACTTCTAGGACTATTGTACAAATTTAGCTGTAGACTTGCTCTTTAACAAGCACTATTTACTGTGCATGACAAGTTTAGAAGTTCAGCCATTATTCAACAGTCTGAGTGATAAAACATGGTGATATTTTTCGAGATGGAAATTTATCACTACAAAAGTTCTAATACAAAAAGGAATTTTTTTCAGTGGCAAAACCAGAAAGGACTAGGAAATACATTTACAACTGGATAGAAATTAACAATTAATATTACCAAACAGGTGACAATAAGAAGAAAATTTTAATGGATTTGAAAGTGTTCAAAACGGTGTTCTTTGTTGGTTTTGTTCTGGTTTGTTTCTTTGTTTGATTTATTTTGGCTTGTGATTTTTTTATGCTTTGATCAACCCTCATTCCACTCACACTTGTTTTTTATACACTCCAGTAGAACAAGGGTATTTGAGTTCCCTCCTTGTTGTTAAGCTGCACAGAAGGAGGAATTCTGATAAAAGCTGCAGTGCAAAGCAGAAAAGATAAAGCAATGACAGTACACAAATAGATTATTCTCACTTTGATTAAAATTTTTCATCTTTTAGTAATGATCCTTCTTTTGGTCTGAATTATTTTTGGTTAACCCCTACATTTTACAGTTTAATTATTTGGCAATTTAAGGAATGATATTTAGCCATTTCAAATAGTCATCATTTTTGGGAAGCTTCTATTAATTTTTCTTGCTTGAGAGAGCTGTCTAGCTTTTTACTATTTCACTGACTGCTGTAAATGCTTTTCAACACATTTTATATTCTCCCATACTCTCAGTGGGGGCCATAGCTTGACTTTGAAAATCCATTTAAGTAACATACTATGGCTATGCACTTTCCACAATGTAGCAATAGTGTACTAGCACTTGGCAGTTCAAACCACAATGTATATTTTTATAAGGATAGCTAACATAATCTGCTGGTTTCCCCTGTGGGGTTATGGACATCCAGAGAGTAAACAGTAATGTGGCAGGAGTTTGACAGGAATTCAGCAGAAGTTTGACAGAAGTCCTTTTCACAGACATTGGAGGTGAACAGACACACAGGGGTATCATTCTGTTCATCTTAAGGTAGACAGAAAGAAATGCCAGAGGCACCATATGCTGTGAGTACACCTCCATTCACAGAAGATGGAACATACAGGAGTGTAGCTCAGTATGGATGGCCAAATGGTAGACACCAACATCAGCCAAGACAATATCCACCCTTAATGTGTTTCTTGTTTTAGTACATAAATGGAGGCATCCTCAGGCAAGCCAATCTTTCAAACTTATTACACTCCTAGGGAGCAGGGGAGGTCACCATCATTGCAAGTAAACCTGAATGGCAGATTAGAAACCAAGCTCATATATAAAACTTTCATTATCACATATTAAAAATAGTAACAGTGTTTTCATTATCAGAAATTAAAAATATCAAAATGTGTTTGTTGGAAAGTCTTTGAAAATATATAAATATTGTTTAGTGCTGTGAGGGATTTTCTGTTGGGGTTTTTTTTGTGTTTATTTTTTTGTTTGTTTTGTTTTCTTTTGTTTACTTTTGTGGTTTTAGCATTAAAAGTAAATCCACAAATTAACAAAAACTTAACTGCATTGTTCAGGTTTATCAAATAATTTCCATCATACCTCTAATGTAAGATTTTAAAATACTTCATGTCTAATTAATGTTTTCTCTGACAAAATTTGTTAAATTTCAAATCATGCAGCTCATAGCTTTTTTTAAAACTAACACTGACATTTCTGTTGCCTCTGTGTTCTAGAACTAAAGCTGTATTTTTATTAAGAATGAGAGGATGATATTTATTATGGAGTACACTAAAAATTAGTTTAATAAACACCTATTTTCCTTTAAAAACACCTGCCATATTTTAGATAAACATAAACTTTCAGTGAAATAACTCTTCGGCATATTTTAGCCACAAAGTTGTTTTTTTGGGAATTTAAGCTCTTCGTAAAGCATGAATTATAACATTTGCCTCAGTGCACTAGTTACAAAATCACATATAAAACTGCAATGAACTTCATTAAGAAGATGCTTAGAGTTATTTTTACAAGCTTGCATTAGCTTTAGCAGTACATGACAGTACATGCATATAAACATCTTGTGCACTTGGTTATTTTTCAGCACTAAGTGGAATCAGGAAGAAATACGACAATTATAGCAATACCTTCTCAATTCATACATTAAAAAAATGTAAGCAGACAAGCCTTTTACTTTCATTCCTAATTTCAAAGATCTTTTTAAACAAAAAATTAAACTTCATCTACAGCAAAACAAGACCTTTCATCCTAAACTTGTCTCAAAACCGAGGCAGTGTAGCAAATGGAAGAGCCAGAGATGATCTCATCTATGTTATCCTGTTTCCATTTCACTTCTGCTGAGGTGAGATTGGCACCACAAAATTAAAACAGGGCTCTTTACCCACAAAGATTTAGAGGATTTACCCACTGTTTTCCTTCAAGAAATGGACCTGCATATCAGGAGTTCACATGCACTCGTGTGCAGCCCGAGGGCTCAGTCGTGCTGCGCTGCTTGTCTGTATGAGGCACATAGTGCAAAGCAAAGCTGGCAATGGGCAGCACAGCTAATTTCTCATGTGTGCTCAAACACAGCTTTCCTGAGGGGTAATTTTCTTACCTCCAAAGGAAGAAATTATTGTACTTCTGATCACTGCAGATGCACTCTCAGAAAGTTTGGATACCATAAACTCAGACCTAACTCAACTGTGCCCTGAAAGCAGTGCACTGAATCACAGCCGGGAGGGAAATTCCCTTCTATCGTTATTACGCAAAAGATCCAAGATCCTCACAAAGACAACATTTTTAGAGCTGCTTCCTAGAACATGTGGACTGCAAGCCGGGCCCAGGAGAGGAGGCGATGTGCGGACTACACCGAGGTGTCACCAGCAGAGGCCAGCAGCACCAAGCTGCTGCCCGGGCCGGGAGCAAGGGATGAATGGGAAAGGAGCTGCGGCTCCTGTGGGTAACTCTTGGAGGGAGCAATAGCCAAAATGAGACTTGCAGGCCAGTGAGATAACCACGGAGGGAGATCAGCAGTTTCAAAGGCACCTCAAAGGCAAGGGACCGTGCATATGTGCAAGAAAAGAAAACTTTGAAAGAAGATACCAAAGTTTCACAAGCTGCAAGAAAGCCTAATATTTTAATGGTGTAGAGCAATGACCAGAAAAGGCTTTGACTTCTTCACTTGAAACCATTGCAGCTTCCCTGTCAGAACCTTTAGCAGTAAGCCATAATGCACAACACTGTGAAATGCAATGTAACACTTGCTGAAGGCGCTCTAATAATGAAGGCATTACTATTCACAAGAGCTGATATTGTAGAGGTAAGGGACACATAAATAAACTACCAGCTACCACCTCAGTGAAAACTACAAGTTCTTTCATAATCATTAAGTCTTACAAATAAGAATTACCTAGTGTTTAACAGAAAATATTTTTTTTCTGAGCAAAGGGAAGACTGCATGCGTAAGAAAATTAGGGTTTTCTCTTAGTCTAAATACAGTTTAACAATCTATTACTGCAAGATATTTGATTAAGCTAGAAAAGCTCTTCACAGGTCATATAAAAAATTCTTATTCAACTTCCTAATTAAAATCTTAATGAATGATAAATAAATTTAAAGCTACCAGGGGGATTTTCTGCCATGCCAGGATATTAAATACCTGGGGATTTTACAGTGGGATAAAATTTTTTGATAAATGAAACCAAAAGTGGACAGGCTTTTACAACATACAACCTCTTCCTCCTTGTCAAAACTTGATATGCTCATAAAAGCCATGCACTTGTGTTTTAAAGGGTATTGAATATGGAGCACAATATTTGTCTGATTCTGATACTTTGAGACAAAAACATCATACTTTCTTAGTACTGTTGTTGTTGAACTAGCATTGAGAAATAGGTAGAGTGGGACTTAAAATTAAGTAACAGATAAAAGAAGTGAATGTGTTCTTTAATCTTTCATGTGGTCATGTCAATTACACTTCTGATATAGATATTTTTTGATGCGCATTATGAATGATATTAGTATTATAATTGTGGGGAAATATTCCACTGTAAGATAAAGACAGCAATAGAGCAGCACTTATTCTGGTTCTGTTGAAAGTGGCCCTTCTGCTTCAACTCAATCTAAGCAGGAATAATCTAGAAAGAGTTCAGACTGTCTGGGAAAAGGAAAAAAATCTGTTGATATTATTGATGTCATTGTGGTGCGGGTTTTTTTCGCATGTTGCAAATAGAATCTTTAAATGTAGACGTGTTTTAACCTATCTCTGACTTTACCCTGATGGATAACTCTAGACTTCACAATTTTAAGTGAATAATTGTTCTTTCAAGCCTTAAAATGTGAAACTGGAGACATGCTTTCTCATTTGTGAAATCTAATTACAACCTTTTTTCCATGTGTGTTTAGCTATAGACAGTTCCATACTTCTTCACCATGTCAAGTCAAGAAGAAAACAGAGCAAAACAAAACAAAATGAGAAGAAGCCTAAAAACAACAAAAGAGGGGAGATAAAAAACCAACAAAACCCAGGACAGTTAAACCATTTACCAAACAGTTATAAAGTTCCTCGTTGATGAAGAAGGAAGTCTGAGGACTAATTTAGACTTCCACTGGGGTAACAAAAACTATATCAAACATGTTAGATTTGAGGAGAAAATTCACAGAGAAGTGAAAAAAGACATTGCATGAAAATGCATCTCAAAGGCTGGGTAAAACCTTGTTTGAGTGCTGCTCTTCTTTCAATGTACAAATTGGGATCTATCTTGTAATTGTAAAATTTTCCACACCATACTACATAGTTTTATAGTTATCTGATGGAAGGTTTAATGGATAAGTCTATTGTTTGTCTATGCTATAGCTTTAAGCTTTTGTTCCATCAAAGAAGATCAAATGATAAAACTAATATCCCAGTGGTGAAAATTGACTAGTAAAACTACACAGAGCTTATCTGATGAAGAAAATTTCTCATTTTCAGTTCAGTAGAGAACTGACTCTAAACTGATTGAATTTAAATTTCCTTATGCTTCTTATACACTGAATAACAGAGGATAATCCCATCTTTGCAGAGGAAAAAGCTTATATGCTACTCTTTTCCATAACCATGGAGGTGGAGTTGCCTATTCCCAGTTGTTCAGACATCAGAACTGCCCAGATCTTTATTTCACATGTTTACTTGGTTGCAAAAGGGAACCATCTAGTCCCTAGGTTCTGCTACAGCTCGCTCAGTAGCTGTCACGGTGCTCCAGATGTAGAAGTGTGGTTAAGAATCAAGAAACTCTAGGAACAGTTTTCAATTTTTTGTATGCAAGCTAAAGATTCATCTCCTCACAATTAGATGAAAATATCCCGTTTACAATTCCATGTAATTACTGTGTGAAAATATTAAGCTGCACTAGGAACCATAGAGAAAACAATCACATATTTTGATCCCAGATCCTTTAATATATTTAGTCACAATGCTAACCTACTGTCTCATTTGCAACAGGGGAAAATCCATTAGTTGTTGGAAATAAGAGGGTTGAAAATTTCATGGAAGCAATATTTATACCACAAAAATGCATAATATAAATTTATTGGAGCAGTAATAACACCCTTCTGCAGTAGAAGTATTCTAAGACTTCAAGGGTCAAAGAAGTATCTTACTTTAGTAAAATTGAATTATTTGCAATGTAATAAAAACATTCTTTAAATGTAGATATTACTCTTAATTTCAAGATATGTTCACTAGCATGTAAATTTCTTTTTCGAATAATTAAAACTGCTTCTTAAAATGCCCTGTAATGAGTAGTGACACACTAATGCTGCACAGTTAAAATAGATTACTTTAAAATTGAATCTAAATGTACTGTAATTCACATTCATTAAAAGACTAGAGATTTTTCAAGTAAATTAAACTATTCTATAAAAATCAATTCACTCTACAACAGTAACATATTACAGACCTGCAGTCAAAATTCAATCATGTAAATGGGAGAAACACTAATCCAGCAATAATAATTATATTGACTCAACAACACTTATTCAAATTTAAGAAAATAAAATACCTACCCTGCATCTGTGAGAGAGTCCAGAATATCTTTAGACCCAGTAATTGTTTATTAGCCATGAAAAAGACAGATTATTTTATAGACATCAAATTTGAACCATACATTGAGAATTGGAGAAAAAAAAAATATTTGGAGAAACGCTTTAAACCTCCATCTATAGATTTTGGTCCCAGTATTGGATATTTGACATAAAATTGATGGCTTTGTAAATTTAGTAGCTAAATTAAAAGCATCAGATGATCTACAGATATAATTGCATATGAGTTTATAATTAATGTTATACTTTTTCTGAAAACATAAACTACTACGTGTTATTTGCAAAGTTTCGGTTTAGGATTTTTCTTCATGTATGTTTCATTGATTGAGGGGAGTGGCAGAAGAGAATTTTTTTGCCTTTTTAATACTAAACTTTAGGCATCAGAAGGCAGAATTTACAAAATTGGTGATTTAACATATTAATTAAACATTAACATAAGGTAACCTTTTATTAAGAGTAACACCATCTCCCATTGTGGAGCTTGCATTCAGTTTCATATATCAGTGTGAAACCAGACATTTCCTATTCCAAATGTGGTGAATATGATCGTGATTTTGATTTTAAATGGCTTATCTCTTCCCTCTAAAATAATTCAAAATGGAGAAGGCAGGCAGGAAGGCAGGAAGGCAGGAAAGGAAGGCAGGAAGGCAGGCAGGAAGGCAGGCAGGAAGGCAGGAAGGCAGGCAGGAAGGAAGGCAGGCAGGAAGGAAGGCAGGCAGGAAGGCAGGAAGGCAGGAAGGCAGGAAGGAAGGAAGGAAGGCAGGAAGGAAGGAAGGAAGGAAGGAAGGAAGGAAGGAAGGAAGGAAGGAAGGAAGGCAGGAAGGAAGGAAGGAAGGAAGGAAGGAAGGAAGGAAGGAAGGAAGGAAGGAAGGAAGGAAGGAAGGAAGGAAGGAAGGAAGGAAGGAAGGAAGGAAGGAAGGAAGGAAGGAAGGAAGGAAGGAAGGAAGGAAGGAAGGAAGGAAGGAAGGAAGGAAGGAAGGAAGGAAGGAAGGAAGGAAGGAAGGAAGGAAGGAAGGAAGGAAGGAAGGAAGGAAGGAAGGAAGGAAGGAAGGAAGGAAGGAAGGAAGGAAGGAAGGAAGGAAGGAAGGAAGGAAGGAAGGAAGGAAGGAAGGAAGGAAGGAAGGAAGGAAGGAAGGAAGGAAGGAAGGAAGGAAGGAAGGAAGGAAGGAAGGAAGGAAGGAAGGAAGGAAGGAAGGAAGGAAGGAAGGAAGGAAGGAAGGAAGTGGCGGAAGGAAGGAAGTGGCGGAAGGAAGGAAGGAAGTGGCGGAAGGAAGGAAGGAAGTGGCGGAAGGAAGTGGCGGAAGGAAGTGGCGGAAGGAAGTGGCGGAAGGAAGTGGCGGAAGGAAGTGGCGGAAGGAAGTGGCGGAAGGAAGTGGCGGAAGGAAGGAAGGAAGGAAGGAAGGAAGGAAGGAAGGAAGGAAGGAAGGAAGGAAGGAAGGAAGGAAGGAAGGAAGGAAGGAAGGAAGGAAGGAAGGAAGGAAGGAAGGAAGGAAGGAAGGAAGGAAGGAAGGAAGGAAGGAAGGAAGGAAGGAAGGAAGGAAGGAAGGAAGGAAGGAAGGAAGGAAGGAAGGAAGGAAGGAAGGAAGGAAGGAAGGAAGGAAGGAAGGAAGGAAGGAAGGAAGGAAGGAAGGAAGGAAGGAAGGAAGGAAGGAAGGAAGGAAGGAAGGAAGGAAGGAAGGAAGGAAGGAAGGAAGGAAGGAAGGAAGGAAGGAAGGAAGGAAGGAAGGAAGGAAGGAAGGAAGGAAGGAAGGAAGGAAGGAAGGAAGGAAGGAAGGAAGGAAGGAAGGAAGGAAGGAAGGAAGGAAGGAAGGAAGGAAGGAAGGAAGGAAGGAAGGAAAGAAGATTAAAATCTGACACACTTCAATTATTTTATGTGAACCAGGTTAACTGCAGTAGTGACTGAACATCACACACTGAAGAAGTTGTAGAAGTCAACAATGTCAGAACGTTTTGTAGTTTTAGTTTTCAAGATTGTGCATCAACAAATTAGGCTGCATAAGACAGCAGAAATGTCCCAGCATTTGTTACATATGATGGATTTTTCTATTTTAAATGTGTACTACATAAAGATCCCTCAGAATCAAGTGCTTTTTGGACAAATGACATTCAGAATTCTCAACAGCCATTGTCAAGTTCAGTTTCAGCTGGATGTTACTGCACTCCAAAAGATTCCTGATAGTTATCTTGTTCTGCAGTGCCACAACATTGAAAGACTGAAATTGAACTATGCCAGATGTTGTTTCAGGCAGGGAGTTGAGTTTCTTAGGACCTTTACTTGCCAGAAGAAAATACAGTTGTTACCAGGGCCACGTCCCACCACAGATGAGAAACATTACTTTCTCCTACACTTTTATATTCTAGTGGAGATATTTCCTACTTATGTTTTAATATGCTTAGCTGTTGAGATAATTTTTCCAGGAAAACACCAACCTGCCTTTGGGTAGATAAGAGACAAATGAGGTTCAGCCTGATTAAAGACTTCACTGTGAACAGACAAGTTTGATTCCATGTTGCCTGCCATTATGACAATGGTTGACTAGAAAGCAGAGTTTGTTTCACACCTACTCAAACTCATGTTTGCATGTAACAAACCAAGAAGAACATTTATGTCAAGGATGCTTATAAAGAAGCAGCCAAAAATTGTATCTCACTTGTGAAAAACAATCACTGTATTGCTTAAGGGCTTTGGGAAACTGAAAGAACTATCTTTGGGTATATAGATTCTAACTGCAATCAGATCAAAGCTCCTTGATGACACTTAGCAATAAAAGGATTCAGATAAACAGGAATGTAAATTGTCTGATGATCAGTAAGAATATTTTCATTAACGTGTGACACAGAGTACAGAACAGAAACTGAAATTGTGATGGCTGGCTGCTTATCTCATCTGCCGTTATCTCTACCAGATGCCCAGATAAATGATGATATAGAGTACTTGCACAGATTACAAGCATATGTACTACAGTGCAGGACAGCAATTTAGACCTACAATTTAACACATCTCATTCATCTGAAAAGTATGAATTTTCCTGATAACAGGGTGGCCCAAAAATCCCAGATATTTTCATTTATTTCTACAATAGCATTCTATTTTATTCTATAAAATGAGCTTTTCTTACAAAAAATTCATTACAGGCTTGATAACTGTTTATTTTTCAATTTTTACAATTGTTTCAAGAAAATAATCAACTGTTGAGACAAAACTGTAACTCTGAGAACTATGCTGGTTGCCAGAATTGCCTGTTGAAGTTGTCTAAGTTTGAAGCCAGTCTTATGCAAAATTACATTAATTTATGTACTTTAATTACAAACTCTTTCTCAGTGTTAGATATTTTGTTGTTGTTGTTGTTACTTAAGGTCACAACTGATGTATCTGCTATCCTATTGCCTTGGTAGATTATCTGAAATTTATAAATTCAATTTGAGTCACATATACTGTTGAAATTATAATATTTTCAACATGCAATACGTGATCTAATTTTTTTTAGAAAATTGTCAAAATCTTATTTTTATCAGAAGGAGAGGTTTTATATACAGGCAATGAAGAATATTCTGCCTTTAAGACAACACAGAGGTTGAATTCTTGACTAAAACTTTGAAAAAGATTGCTAACCTGGAACGAAAATTTTGAAAATTCTTCTCTACAGACTTTCTACAAAGTTATAAAGTTACATGTCTCCCAGCAATTCAAAGAACACCTGCTGATGTAGTGCATGGATGGAGAATGCATACAAAGCAAAATGTAAAATGTTAATGGATTATCATTGTCTTATCCTGAAAGATCATAATCATTACAAGACAAAGCTAAAAATAAACAGAAAATATTTGAAATATACACAGACTGGCATCAAATACCTTAAAATACACATTTGAGAAACTATGAACAACCAGACAACGCAGAGCCCTTTCTGACAACCCAGAAAGACTATGGAAATACAGTTTCACAGAGTATTTATTTGCATTTGTTTTGACTGCTCCTTGTTTCATTCCTCAGCAGTAGGAAAGAAGGATGGGACAGCACTAAATTTTTCTTCCTCCTCCTGGTTCAGATCCCCAGAAATGTTTTTGCTTTTCACTATCAAATAGACTCATAACACAGCTCTTGTCTTACAGACCATACTCTTCACACTGTACCATGAAATTAAAAAAAGTTTATTTTTGAAATTCATCAGAAGAACCTTTTTTGTGCTTCCAGTGCTCTAAATACTGTGTATCTGCAGTTGATAAGGTAGGCAGGGTGAGCAGCAATTCAGTTGGAGCAGATGATAAAAGGGAATATCACCTAGGGAAGCGATTGTACCTCTGCGATCAGCCTTGTTGGGGCCGTACCTCAAACCCTGTGTTCAGTTATGGACCCCTCACCTCAATAAAGACATTGATGTGCTGATCCAGAGAAGGACGATGAGGCTGGTGAACTGTTGAAAGAGTAAGTCCTGAGAGGGGAAGCTGAGGGAGCTGAGGGTGCTTAGACTGGAAGAAAGGAGGCTTAGGTGAGACCTTTTTGCTCTCTACCACTCCCTAAAAGGAGGCTGTGGCCAGGTGGGGTTGGTTTCTTCTCCCAGGCAACCAGGGACAGGACAAGAGGAAATGGCCTCCAGCATGTCAGGGGAGTTCAGGTTAGACATCAGGAAGAATTTCTTCATTGGAAAAGTTGTCAGCCATTGATGTAGACTGCCTAAGGAGGTGATAGAGTAACCATGAGTGGCAGTATTCAGTAAGAAACCAGACATGGCACCTAGTGCTTTGTTTAATTGACGTGGTGGTGTTTGGTCAAAGGATGATTCTATGACTGTATGAAGGACAGGACTATATCCTCCCTCTCAGTGTACCTAACATAAAAGGACTGTAATAGCCAGGCTCTATCTCGTATATGTATGTAAAATTGCTCATCTCTTACTTCACAGAGACAGTGTAATGCTTTTACTCACCAGCTGTATTTTAGTAGATTGCCCTCTGTTATTCAGCGCAGAACAGAGTATGACAGGAACCTGACTCCAATCAGTATTCTCCTAGATAAAGAAAATGGAGACTAGACATGTGTATCCTGAAAGAGAGTTAGCTGTTATTCCTGATGTTAATCATAAACCACAGGTCATTGCATTACTCTGCCTTATTAACCGGCTAGACGTTTAGTGACTGTATAATTACTGAATATTAGTATAAAGTAAATTCTAATTTCTCTACAATAAATCTGTCCAAAAACATATAGAGTGGTTGCATTGGTACTTCTCAGGAGAGGATGTCATTCACTGAAGGAGAAGCCTTAAGAAGGGATATGTATCACTATTTGTGACTGGTTTTCACATGATTTGCAATTGAAAGTCATCTATACTGATGTGATAGACTTATTATAGCCTATACATGCATTTTCAATTTAGATATGCAATGTTTACATAGAAAAGTCATCTGCAGTCAGAAAGACTAGACATGGTTCTTAGCTTATGTGTCTGGAAACTTTTTAGCATGGCTGCATTAGACTACAGATACATCTTAGCTCAGAGTTCTTGTTGGAAAGCTGCCTAAAATCACTATGGTGCACTGTCAGCAGGTGTTAGCAGCAAAAATCCCCTCAGATTCCAAACAGACTGAACATTCCCTGAGACACAGAGGGAGCTGTTCCTGCAATTCTAGCTGTCCCCTTCTATGCATTTTGAATTGACTGTGATCAGGCCTTAAAAGGGAAACCACAGGACAGCCTCCTTGTTTAATTGCAGTGAATTGCTGTAGTTATTAACCTACACTTAACCTTCTTAGCCAGAGATGAAAGGAAAGGAGCCTTCCTATGTGGAATTCAAAATTGTTAAAAGAGAGAAGAGACAAGAGAACAGAATTTGAAAAGGAATTAATTTGGAAGATGATGTGGAGGTGTAGTGCAGGGTGGGATCATATGTTGTTAAAATTTTTACAATGGGCAAATTGGACTGCAGGAATAGTTCAGGATTAAGATTCTTAATACAAAAAGACTGAAAACTTTAAGGCTTCAAATTGTGCCAAATCAACTAATTTTTCTAATATAAGAGTTTGCAAATGACAAGTTAGTGGTAAAGACACATTTTATATTGAAAAGAGTAACACATCTTACATTTCTGCTTTTTAAAACACACTTAAAAGATAGAGGGAAAAGAGTAATGTCTAAATGGAAAAGAACTGGAAATGTTTATCCTTCCTTTGTTCAGCAGGGTCAAAATCAGAATACCCACAAGATCTATGGTACTTCTGAAATAAATAAATAACATTTTTTGAAGTATAATCAGAATAATTGAAACCTAAAGCTTGTTAATCTAGAGTGGTTTTCATCTTCAAAGCACAACAAATTCCTAACTATTTCCTAAAGCATGGAGTGTGGCCTGTGAAAGGACTGATGAAATAGAGGCAGCTGGCACAGAATGACCTCCAAATTGCTCTCTAGAGTCTTAGCTATCATTAGTCACAACAGAGTGTAGGTAACATTTTCAAAAATATCTCTGTGATTTAGGAGCTGCCAGGCTGGTAGATGAAATCTGGCAAAATTTCTTCAGCATCTGAAGATGGCAACACCCCACAGTGATCTGTTTTCTGCCTCAGTTCAGAGTTAAATTCCTCTAAAATAACCTTAGATGTTTGCTTCTGTACACATGAATCAAAATCCTGTATTTTCTAAAACTTTACAGACACAGGAATATATAGATGTGTGTCCTCAAGGCACCGGTGTACATTGGGTGACTAACTCTTGTTGCCTCCCATCATTCAGTCCCAAGTTCTCAAAGGTGTTTTGGTGTCTACCTTTGGGGAAGGAAAAAGAAAAGGGACTAGACTTAGGAACCTGGAGGATATTATTGATTTTCAGAAGCTGACATTCAGTATTTTCAAACTTTTCAAGCTTTTGAATTAGAATCTCGGAAAACTGTTTCAAAGGTTTTCCTAAATAAATAAGCTTTCTAGGAACTAGTACTAAATAAATCTTTTTAACATGAACAGGAATCTCAGAGCCTATGCTGTCCAAAAATTATAAATATAATAATATATATATTATTATATATTATTATTATATTATTATTATATTATTATTATATATATAATTATAATATATAATATATTATAATCCATAAATTATAAATTGTTCTAAAACCTACAAAGAACACTAGGATTCAAAAAGTCTCTGGCTTTCCAATTCTTAAGTCTGAGGAGCAAGTATGAGGGCTTTTCCTTCTTCATCTGCCAAGGAGATGGGGTAATTCAGTGGCCATTTGATTAAAAATGGGAACAGTTTTAGGAATGGAAACTAAAGTAATGCCTCCTTTATGTTCCTTTATGTTCCCTGCATCACTCATTATACTTTTTTCCAAAGGGAGAATGAAAGTCAAGGCCAGGTCTAAGAGGAGAGAGCTATCAGCTCAAACCTTCCAAGCCTGAAGGAGAGGACATCTCAACTTTCCTGACACAGCACTGTCCTTGCTGAGAGTTCAATGTGAGAAGTATAGTTTAGGTTCCTCTCAGGGCTTAGATGACATTTAAGAAGCATTAAGACCAGTATGTTCCTATAGTGTTGGTGTCCTTTTTTTAACATAGTGTGTAATTTTAGATGTCTCTGAAATGTTTGTGATATTGGCAAAGAAGTGGAGTCTTATACAGTGTTAGAATTCTGTGCCTATTTTCTTCAGTTTCTTTTAACTACTTAATCTCTACTAAAGTATTTAACGTTTTGGTCATTAAGAAAGCATTTTAAAATGTTATCACATTGTTTTTTCTATGTTTGCAAAAATGAAATAACTGTCACTTAGAAGACATTTTAATTTAGAAGATAGAACCATGACATGATGTGGATCTGGAGGTTTGCTGCATGGAATCAAGGGGGCATTATTTTCTTGATAAAAAGCACTATTTCAGAAGTTTTCTTATTAAAGTTTGAGCTCCTGACATGGTTCTGACTGCATTGATGTTTTCTTGCAAGCACATTTTCAATCATGAGTGAAACACTTCTAAGGATACACCATAAAAATGAACCCAAAGATAACATTATAACATGAAGTTTTTGTTTCAGTTCTGTGTGTTACAAATACCTTATGGCAAAACAGAGAAGTTATGAAACTGTGTGTAAGTTATAATCTCAGCTGCTCAGAAATTGAAACAAGATTTTATAAAAAAGACTTGACTGGATTAAAATACCTGTGAATTTATTAATTCTTAAGCTCTATTTATTACATATCTTGTATTTGTTTTCTGAGTTTTGAATATTTAGCATATAAACATTATTTTCTCTAAAACTCAAGACCAATAAAAATATTATTTATTTTGTAATTAAAACTGAGAGTCTCTTGAAATGTAATAATGTTGAAATCCTCAGATTTAGGAAAACCACAAAATATTATAACAATAAAATTATCAGCATAAGCAACTGTTCTTGCACAATGAATTTGCTGCTCATAAAGTTTGTTTTATAGAAGTAAATAATGTACCTTAAATTACAAGGTTATTTTTTTAATAATCTTTATCATTTAAAGATTTATCAGATAATCTTTACCATTATCTGACAGATCATTTTGGGCTTGTTTAGCTTTCACTTCCTACATTTAAACATTGTTTCTTTCTCTTTCCTTTTAAGAAACTGGAACAGCTTCTGCTATTCAACAGCTTAGTGGTAGGAAATAATAGAAAAATACCTATGCATGTAGGAATTTTTAATCCTTTCCTGAAGATGAATATACAAATACATTCTTGAAGCAAGAATTTTACCTTCTTGATATATATTATGAATCAAGAGTCTCTGTACTTGACACTGGGCATTAATTCACTTGAGGAATTTCTAAACATCCTTAAAACACTGAAAGCAGCTGTCCTATCAACACACAGATGCAGGCAAGGTAGATATGAAGAACTGGGAATTAGATGTAAATCCATGCAATACTCTGCAGGAAAGGAGGAAAAAATTCAACCCTTACCCTTGGGGCATCTACTTGTGTTTTATGTGCAGCTTGTCAGCAAGGCTTAATAGCTCAAGATCATGCTAATTTGGAAACATATCTTCTGGTTTGGAAATTATCCCATCCTTCAGGCTTAGAATACATCCAGAGCACACTCATTTCCACCTGGAAGTAACTGTGCAGCTGTACCTTACAGCTGAGATATGGGATACTAGGGCAGAAGGGAGATACTGCATTCCCTGGTTTGTCAGCAGCAGCTGTTTGGCTCACAGCAGTTGCCAGAAATCTAAAAGTTACTGCCAGTTTTCTCTCTGATTCTGTGTGTCCTGTGGGGTTTTGACTGCTCAGGAAAATAATATTCCCTTTAGCCTTGCTGTTCTTTGGTTTTACTACATTCATAGATCCACAGAAAGGGCCTTTATTTCCTGGGGCTGTTGTGGCCATCGCAGAGCCCGTAAGTATGTCTCCAAAACTGATGTTAATCCCTGAAGCCTTTTAGCAGTGTCATAGAACCAGCCTGGTGTATCAGGCTCGACTGCACCAGGGTTTTTCAATTTACAGTGAAAAGAAGTGGAAAAAAAAAAGGGTTATCAAGAGAATTCTATGTATTCTAAAAACAACCAAAACAAATTCACAATTTAAACAAAACGAAACAAAACAAAAAACAAAGCAGGACAAGGGTAGGCCAATCAGAAATTATTCATGTATAAAAAATCCAGAATGCAAACTCTAGTCCATGAAAAAAAAAAAAAAAAAAAGAACTCTGAAGTCAAAAAGCTCTAATAATGTGCATTTGAAGTAGTCAGATGCTACAGTATGAGTACATGAGGCCTCCACACACAACCATGGCCAAGAGCTGTATTTAAGCTCTGCCTGGGCACTTCCTCTCTCCCTAACCTGTGGTTCTCTGTCTTGCTCAGCTGTGCCTGGCCACAGGAACCTTGGGACTGGAGTTTGACCTGTGGCTGGATCGACCTTGGTTCTGCCTGCTGGGTCCAATGCTCATGATCCTGATTGTGACCTATGGACTGGCCTCAGACTTGTCTCATCCCTGCACTATTGCCCTGTTACCTGGGCTTTGGGCTGAGTCACCATCTCAGGTTTTGCCCTGGTTGGGTGCTGTGACATGAGGCTCTGGCCCTCCTGGCCATGAGCCCCTTGGCTTCCCGGCCCTTAGGGAGAAGCTGGTCCTTGTTGCTCCCTGAGAGGATAGATGTCCAAGCACTAAATGGTTTCTCCCAAACTTTGTGTTACTTTCTTTCTTATAGTGACTTTTTAGTTTTTATGCGTAATTAACTGCTGTAAGTTAAGTAAATAACAGGTGTGTTTAGCCAAGTGGAAGGCTGAGTGCCCGAGATTTTGGTCTGTAGTAGTAGGAGTGAAAGTTATGTTTTGTAAAGTGCTATAGAACCATGCCAGAACTGAACCCAATCTTCTGCTGTTTCCCTGCAGGAAACATTTCTGGTATGTAATATAAGCATTTCATGCGTACTCTTTACTTCAGCCAAGTTGAGGTGATGAAGTGAAAAGCATGCAGAGTTTGAACTGCTTCTTAGCTATTTATCAACAGACATTCTTGAAAGTAAAATGAAAACTAAAATGCCTAAATCTGTATGAGTCATATAAGTGATGCCAAAAGAATGTGCTAAAAATGTCTCTAGGTGCTGTGAAACAGGAAAAATAGCTATTTGCTTATGGGAGGCTCCATGGCTTACTTCTGTATACACTATAAAATCTAGAAGACACTTGAATTCCTGGTTTGAGTCATATCATAGCACAAAAACAAATCTTGGTATCTCTCAGATTGTTTAAAGGATTTTAATATCTTAGTTTTTTGGTTGTGGTGGTTTTGGTTTAGTTTTGGGAGGAAGTTGGGGGATTTTCTATTGTTGTTTTTTATTTTTTTGTTTGGTTTTCTGGGTTTGGGTGTTTTGGATTTTTTTTTTTTTTTTTTGAGATTGTAGACTAATAATGTTGTAGAATTGGTGAATGATACCACTGGGTTCCCATACGCAATTTGGTATGGGAAAATAGGAACCCCGCGCTGGTGGTTGTCTGCTCTACCTCAAAGAACTGGACTTCAGTTTTACAATTACATTGAGATGTGCTCTCTAATGCATGAACATGAAGAAATCCCTTTTGCCTCTTTTTACCTTTGTTCTTTGCTCATTTTTATAACAGGAAAGTGTTTCAATTTGGGAAAGCAAAGCTTTGTTGCCAATTTTGATACTGATGGCTGTGAAATTAGACAAAAGTGAAATGCATTCTTTCTTGATGTCTAGCTTCTACTGAGTGTAAGGATTTATCCTTTCATAACCATTTCCTAAGAACTAACTTACAAGAATCCAAAAGTTGTAAAAGAGTTGGGAATTTACTCTCCTGTTACATCTTTTCATGATTTGCATAGAATCCTTTGCATCCTGACTGTCCGAACCAAGGAAAACAGGAGGGAAAAAAAATGGGTTTGGGGCTCTGCAGTGACTGAGAAACTAAAGAACTCAAATGAAAGCTGAAAAAAAGCCCTGAACTGAAAAATATTTTCTATGTTTTTCTGTTGCATCCAGGATTTCTAGGACCTAGCCCATTGCCCTAGTAGCCTGGATCACAATTTCTGAAATCTAAGGGCTAAAAAATTGTTATGAGTAGTTTTTTTTTGTGCTTTAAGTTCTATTCTTTAAAAATATGGACTTGAATTTAGAAAAAATATTTAATAGAAAATATAGAAGTTGTTCTTACTCAGCTGTATAAAAGGGTTCTGCCATTTTAAAATATGAAGATAGAGAGATTAAACTGCATTTGGAAGGGCAGACTGTAGATAAATTCTGAAAGTTTAATGAAAGTTTTGCTAAATATTTATATTTAGAGTTTTGAAGTATCTAGAACATAAATCTATTTCTAAAAAAACTGCTGATATTTGGATATATTAGCTTTTTAAGCTTTGTTGTAAAAGAAGCAACAGGGTCAGAGGAGTCTCCAAATCAATCTTGATATTTCAATTAATATCAAACAATTCTTGATATTTTGCTAGTTATTCCATTAATAGTTTCTTATGAGAAGATTACCAATTGTTTCCTTAAATTTAATATTCACAAGCAAACCATATTTCATTAAATCAGTGTAATAAGAAATAGGGAAACTACTATTTTAATTCCCATGTCTTACTGAAAAGTGATCTGTCCAAAATAAGTGGCCTCTCAGAGGGTGAGAAAATGTTAGATGACTAACTTTCAAAGTCAGATGAATTAATTCATTGCACAGAAATATTTGTATAGAACGTCTTGGTAATCACTTTATTTTGGAGCTTGTACAGGAAGCAATGTGAATCAGGTTTTTGACCTGCAGAAATCACCTGGTAATGGTGCAGCCTGTTTGTTCTTCTTGCTATATCTCTCTTACTAATTAACCAGTTCACCCAGCTGGAATGTATATAGCTGCTGTACATAGAACATCTTAAGCAGGTAGACCAACTTAGCTCCTTCTATCTCTGATATTACCATGCTTTAGAATTTGATGGATTTACTGCCCTGGACTCAGCTTTGGAGTTTGCATTAATTATTTGTTTCTCTCATGTGCTGGTGGCATCTGTATATAATTTTTACCCCTACAGAAAATAGCTCATAAAAGCTCTAACATGATATGGATCTCTGAAGCTCTGCTATAAGCCTAGAAAGCCAGGGGTGCTGTATTTCCTGTAAATTCTGCCAGACCCTTGACTGAAGGGATGCAAGCCACATATCATTTAATACTCATTATGTCCCAGGAAAGAGTAAAGAAACTTAGAGTCCAGAAAAATGTATTAAATCAGGGATTTTTTTCTTAAACATTTTATATTTCCAGCTATCCTTGCCCCATGAGCCAGTACTGAATCAGTAGCTGTAGTGTTGACAGGCATTTCTATGATTGTGTGATAAGACATGGTTTTAACTTAAAATAATGTAATATTTTCCATAACTGACATAATATTACATCTGTAATGGATATCTGTCATAACTATTGTTTCAATGTCCTGTTTTATTGCAGTCCAATGCAAGATACAGTAATATATAGTAGTGTAATTTTTGAAATATTAAATCAAGAATGTAGACTATATGTATTTTAGTTATCCATTTAGATATACACTTAAATCTCAATGGTTTCAGTGAGTGACTGCTCAGTGGGTGACTAGGAATATCTAAAAGGAGAATATCATTGCTACACAGCAGAATGCTGTTTAATTTTAATGTCCTTTTGCAGAAATTCATAAACATTTTACATAAGATAGACACCTTTTTTCTCACATAGGTGGTTTTTTGCTTTTTTATCTTAAGTACCTACCGATACAACAATGTTACCTGGAAATACATTTTTTCTTCTACTACCAGAAAAATGAAGTCTAAAAATATGGGTTTAGTTTAACCTATAAGGTATAACGCAAAATATCAGTTGCAAATAGAAGCCTGAAAAATGTCTGCTGACAGCAGTATGATGATTTGATTCCTAGAAATGCTACTTTGAAACATTTTCATTGCAGAAATGTTATCACTTATGTCCAATTTTGCTATATTTGAAGCAGAAACATGATTCTGTTAGCATTCCTGGAATCTGAATTTCATGGAATAATGGTAGCAGTGTTATTAGTTCTTTTTATGACTAAAAGAGATCACATTACATATGTGAAGGTAGTTTGATATTCCTCTTAATATTTTCATCTTAATAATCTTAATCGGGAACACCCTCATTAGCAAAAATCAACCAAACAAAAAAAGGCAGCCACTCCAGAAAAAATTAAAACCCCCTAAATCCTTGTGGGCTGAGATAAAGACAATGGAAAGGCTGGGGATGCAAGGTATGCAAAGGCAGTCACAGCCTTTCCCAACTGAGATGGTGACATAATAATCATCTTGGAAAACCAAAGTCCCCCCACTTCTTCTTTTAACTAAGGTTTTGATGTTGATCATGTTACATGATATGGAATATCCCTTTAGCTGATTTTAGTCATCTGTCCTGGCCCTCAATTTCTGGCCCACCTGCAGCCTAATTCTGGAAGACCACAGTAGGGGGAAAAATGCTTTGATGCTCTGCAAGCACTACTCAGTAACAACTGAAATACTGTTGTGTTATCAACAGTGGTTTAGCTATAAATCCAAAATACAGCGCCAGATGGGCTGTTATGAAGAAAGCTAACAGCTTCCCACCCAGACACTTGTAATGGTGGAAATCACTTTAACTGGGCTGTAATTGTGATTGGCAGTTGTGTAGAGGAAAAGGCAGAAAAATATTTTTTATTTCTTGTTACGGTGCATTTTCACAAAGTGCTACAGAGTTCTGCTAGAGCTATTTGAATATATTAATTCTTATCTACTTTTGTTTCTACATTATTTCTGATTTCTCAGGAAGATTTTACTTCGTGAGAATCTTGTAGTAAACATAGGAAAAATGTAACATGATAAAAACAAACAGTCTCAAATCTTTTAAAATAAGTTCACTTTGAATTAAGAAGAGTTAGGAAGGAATTCAGGAAGGAGAAAATAATGAATCCCATGAAATGTTGTTTTCATACACTGAAATAAAACAAAGTAGTTGGAGAATCAATGTAATTGTAGTACCTTGGAAGAGTTCTCAGCACTAAAAATACCTTTTCTTTGTAAGTGAAATTATTATCAAGAAACTGATAGCTATGTCTGAGTAAAAGAAATAAAAATACTGTTTCTCTTGCTTCAGTGCCAGGTTGTCCTCGAGAAACTGATGAAAAATATTTGCCAAGACTTAAATACAAGAAAGAGTTCATGCTCTGATTGACATAAACCCATAATTTTTCTAAAAGGTCAGAAACCTGAAAATAGCCTCGCTTGCAAGATGTTTTTACTATCACAGTCTTTCTGTATTATCAATATCAGTTTTTTAAAAAAATGCATCAGTGCCTCGCCTTTCAAAGAATAAAAACTTAACTTTAAAATTATCTTTTTAAAATAATAAATCACAGGTGAAGTTTTAAGATATTTTCAAGAACTGGATATTCAAATAGGACTTCATCAGAATCAATGCATACAGAAATCTGCTTTGTCAGAAGGACAAAACAGACTTTAGGGGGTGTACTGTATTCATAATAATCATTATTATTACTGACATAAATCATGAAAGAGATCTCAACTTGGGTCTTGTTGGGTAACTTTAGTGATATCAGGTAAGATTATTAGACATAAAATTGTATATAATTGTGGTTTAAATATAGACACATTGAGTTATAATTGGAGAAAGTTCACCAAGTGAGTTAATTTGCCCATAGATAAATAAACACACATCCATTTCTCATTCAAATTATTAATCTCTAATATTAGCCCGCATACATCATAAATTCTCATTACTCTTAATACACTGATTTAAATTCATATTAGCATTCTGATCTGCAAAACACTAGTAAGATGAAGCACTTGAATTCAGGTCAGTTGAAATCATTAAGCTACAAGTTTTATTTCTTTAGTTTTCTCCCTGGCTTTTGTTTCAAAAAAAAAAAAAAAAAAGAGCTTAAAGGTTAGGTCTTTTCTGTCTCAGTAGAGTTATATTATATGATGCCATTGGAATTAATTGGAATTAATGTTAAATACATATTTTTTCAAATACTATCTTTTTTTTGTGTGTGGATATTTCTCACATTGTTCAAGATCTCCAGAAAATTGAGGCCATTTAACATTACCAGTAGAAGTATCTATTTATTGAAAAGTGATGACATTTTTATCACTATTGTATGGTTTGTCAGCCCTTCAGGCTTTTACTTGAAGTGTTTTGTTTTTACTGATTCTCATTTCAGCATTTTTTTCTATTTCTCCTGTGTTCTAACAGTAAAATGACAAAGGTAAATAAAGCAAGAATATAAATAAAGTTAAAAATCACTATAGATCACTATTATTTGAGCATTTTGGTAGGTTGGCATGTTAATTACAGAATGGGTAAGCCTGGAAGAGACCTCAGTGGGTTGTCAGGTGGAACCTTCCTGCTCAAGCAGGGTAATCCCATAAAACATTGCATAGGGTTGAGTCCAGATAGTTCTTGAATATCTCCAGTGAAGGAGGCTCCACAACCCCTCTGGGCAACCTGTTTCAGTGCACAGTCACCTACACAATAAAGAAGTTCTTCTTCATATTCAGGTGGAACTTCCTGTGTGTCAGTTTCTGCCTGCTACACATTGTCCTGTTGCTTGGCATCACTGTGAGGAGCCTGGTCCATCCCCTTGACAGCCTCTCTTCAGATATTTGTGAGCATTGATAAGATGCCATCTCAGTCATCTCTTCTCAACTTTGAACAGGCCCAGCTCCCTCAGCTTATACTCAAACAAGACTTGCTCCCATCCCCTTATCATCTTTGTACCCTTCTGCTGGATTTGCTCCTGGAGCTCCCTATGTCTCTTGTACTGGAAGGCCCAGAACTGGACATGATGCTCCAGGTGCAATCTCATCAGGGCTGAGTAGAGAAGCAGGACCAAATCCCTCAACTTACTGGCAATGCTCTTCCTAATGTATCCCAAGACAGAGTTGGCTTCTTGACCATGAGGACACGTATCTGGTTCCTGGACAGTTTGTATCCACCAGGACCCTCCTTCTCTGCAGAGCTGCTTTCAGCAGGCCAGCCCCCAGCCTGTACTGGGCTGTGGGGTTATTCCTCCCCAGGTGCAGGACCCTGCATTTGCTGTTGTTGAATTTCAGCTCTTTGTCCATTGCTCCAATGTGGTGAGGTCCCTCTGAAGGGCCGCACAGCCCTCTGGGGTAGCAGCCATGCCTCCTGGGTTTGTATCCTCAGCAAACACACTGCAGAGGCATCTGCCCCTTTGTCCAAGCCATTGATGAACCAGTCAAAAATGTCTGGACATAATAATATGTATATTCCTAGTTACTGAGAAGTTCTTAGGCAGTGGGCTCCATCTGAATGATGCTGCAAGGTTTTTTGGGAAAAAAGATTGTAAACGTCATGGCTGTCATCAGAGAGCTGTATGAGAAAACCCTTAACAAATTTGATTTGTTTGGAGGCACTAGTCTGCAAGGCCTATAGGACACCCTTTCACTTCATCTGTAATATTGTGGCTATTTTCTGGTGGCTTACATGCCTTTATGTGATTTGCATGCCCCTGCTCTGTGCACTGTCATACTGGCAACGCTAGCAAGCACATGAGATTGCAGTGGATACAAGGCTATACTAAATTAATCATAATAACAAATTCACAAACCTATTACCACCTTTTAACCAAAGAAGTGACAGGGTATCTTGCTATGTTATTACTTATGTTGTAATTCCTCTCTTATTTTCTTTTATATGTCAGTGTTCCTTTATATTTTCCAACATTTCAATCCTCTGTGTTGAAGATAAGGGTCTTTATCATATGTATTCTTTTAATATTGAAATACTTTTCAATGTCCTTGGCAAATTCAACTGGCTTGCACAGGCATTATTGTAAATGTAGTGATGCTTATGATATTAATTAGAGTACTGAAAATATGCATGGTAAATGCTGCTTAGGCTTGGTTTTCCTTCCAATGTCTCTAAGTCACATCTTCCGTTATTATATGTACTTCAAAAAATAAAGTTATTTTCTATGTATGTATTATTTAAGAGATCTTGCTAAAGATAGTGTCATCCTAACAAATACAAAAAAAAGCACACTCATTTCTTCTACAACTAAGTAGTGCCACCTCCTTTTTGCAATATAAATATAATTTTTCTTCTAAAATTAGAAAGGCTTACAGAATGAAACTTCTTTTGCCAGTAAATAATTTACTTTCTTTCTCAGTATAAAAATACATGAGGCAAAAAACTCTAGATTTTTAACTGAATTAAAAATATGTTCTAGAAACAAATAATTCTGCCTGGTTTGCTGGGGCTTCTTTCAATAAGCCTTTCAATTTAATATATAGACTCAAAAGCATGAATATAAGGACTTTATTTCTTTTTACTGTGTTTTTTTGAGTAGTGCAAGCTGTTCCTTCACACATATGGAAAAAACACCTATTTTTTCACAGAAAACAGAATGAAAAGTACTGACACATTAGAGTATTTATTTGAAAAAAGATTAAATAACCGTAGTATCTCCTCTTCCATGTACATCCTTCCATTGTCCATATAGAATATGCAGAAAAGTGATGCTGAAAATAGTGATATTCACAGTGTGTTAGGCTGTACTATTGATAAGAGAAGGGAAGATACAGCAGTGTTTTTAACATAGATTACAAGTACTGTAAATCATGCACACATGGAATACTTCCTGTTATTTTGCCTTGGTTAGTAAGGTTGCATATAGATTCATGTATATATCTCTGTATATATACGGAGACCATACTTTCCAAAATAAAGAGATGAAATCACAGTATGTTAAACTGTAATTTTAAACTAGTAGACTAAAATTTCTTCTGGTGGAAATAGGGACTAAGGAATTAGAGATGAGCTATTTTCTATAGTTGCAACAACCTTTTAAATACTCACAAAATACACTAACTACTGGGTGAAGCAGGTAAAAGGTGAGCATGTCACTCTTCAGAAGAATAAAGCTTTCACTCTGAGTATCCTTAAAGATATAAAATGTACAAAATTTTATCTGCAGCCTCATTTATAGAGTTATTAGGTGTCAGATGGAGAATTATTGCAGGTCTGGTTGGATATTCTGCTTTTTTTCCTGTGTTACTGCAACTGGAACTTCTGTGTACAAGAAAAGTAGCTTATGTATTTAAGAAGGAATATATTCCCTACTTACATTTTAAGTATATAACATTGTACCAGGAGCTGTTCTCTATTAGGCGAGAAAAAGCAGTATTGCTAAGACTTGAATGGTTGGGGTAGATCTTAAAGACTGAACTTAAAAGCTGAATACACCTGGATCAGACTTTTGTACTGCCTCTCTTTAGACTATCCAGAAGGATTTCTTCTGTAAGGCCATTACACTGTGTCTTTCCAAATGTTTTTTCAGTATTCATGTCTGTTTGAAAGTCTTCAGAAATTTGGTCAATTGTAAATAAACTGTATGAAATCCAGTTAGGATTTTGTTGTTAGCGTTAGAGGGCTGTAGAATTCAAAAAGATGGCTAATAAATATATAGATTTAGTAGTTACGATTGAAGCATTTATTGCTTGCTTTGTAGGTGCACTTTTCTGGGCATTGCTTATGCTTCCTTGTGAAGCAATTTACAACAGTTTTTAAAACATTTCTCTTTGCTTTCTAAAAGAGGTAATACAAATGCCATTTTTCTATTGACTCCCATTCACAGACCTGTTGGACAGTGGTCTCATACCAAAAAAAAAAAAAAAACAACTGAAATAATCCATAATCTTTATAATTTCTCTGTGCTTTATTTTTGCAGATTCTTTTTCTGACAATAGTGGTTTTTAGGCTATTTCTTTTTGCTTAATTGTCATTTTTCCCAAGGTAACAGATTTATTGTAAACAAAAAACCAAAATCATCAGGCTAAAAGGGCATATATGTAGAATATAGTATTTGTAGTTCCAGTTGACTGAATTCCCCCCATTTGTTTAGTGGCTGTAATAAGAGACTGTTAGGTCCTGGTTTTAGTTTTAGCTGTCATCCTACACCAGCTTGTTAAAACACTTATCAAAAACTGGATACTACAATGCATAGACAACTACCTGCCCAACTATACTTGTCTCTGGGCATGTAAAAAAAGGGCTAGGGCCACATGCAACTTTATTATTGCATTGCTTCTGGGGTTGCAGCTGGCTTCACCCTTCTCACATTCATTTTGGCTAATCTAGAGGTACATCCTCATTCCTATTATAAACTTTTCTGGCAAGGTGGTTTTGGAGAAGATTTTTGCCTGCTCTGGATATTTCTTTATTTTCTCTTTACAATGCAAGAAAAAGGAATTGCTTTCTTTAAACGAGAAACTAGTCACTTCACTGTTGCAAAAAAGACTTTGAAGTTCAGTGGCAAAGAACTATGACCCTCTGACTGTGGCTGCACATACCTGACACCTTTTGCTCAATCATAACTATTTTATCACTGTGTAATGATTTTGCTCCATGTAGCTGTTCAGCTAAGTCGTGGTGAAGTACGCCTCAGCCAGCTTTGAGAACAGTAGGCTAAATCTCACTACAGATGGAGTCTGGCAGAGAGCAATTAATCAAATAGCCAATTAGCCATCTCTCATGATAGCAGGTTTCAACACCATGTGATACAGAACATACCAGCTGTATTATACAGGACTGATCATCTTTTGAGAAAAGTTGCACTCAGCCACTGAAGTTTTAATACCCAACCTTCCTCTATATGCAATGTCTTACCATCCATCTTTCTGTTGCGAGGAATTTAGTAGAATCATTGTTCTTATCATCCATTTGAAATTAAAACTTAAGATAATATGTAGTTTATCTTGTTAAATAGAAAATAAAGAAATTTATTTGGGAATTTTTTAATGAACTGGAAAGAAAATTTCTTCTAAATTCTATAAATATAAATTCTACAAGTTCTTCCTTAGAAATATTTGTTATTTTTGTTATGAAATTGATTGCTTAGTCAAAGGCATCCACAAAAAGAAAACAAAAGCATCATATGGACATCAGTACAGTGGATATAAGAAGAAAAAAAATTCAAAAAAACCTGGAGACATGAAGATTAAAATAAGAGAGAAATGTGGGGAGAGTAAAATAAGAAGGATTTATTGCTATGAGTAAAACAGGAGAAAATTTAACTAGCAGCCAAGGAAAGAACCATACTTGCCTGTTTCACCTTTGGAAAAAACAGTGGTAACAAGACCAAAGAGGCCTGCTGTAATTATTCTACTCAAGGGAAGTAGCTCTAAATTCTGCCTTGGGCTTCATAAGATCTGTCTGCCAAAGGCACTACAAGAGATGCTGAGAAACAGCAACATTTCTCTGTGAACTCTTTGCCCAAAAGTTATGTTTTTCTTCCCTCATTTGTTTTCACTGCCTGCATCCCTCAGCTTTTTGAAAGACTAGGTCTTGTTTCAGAAGGAAAGATGGGAAATTAAGATGTTCCACTGAGGATATAAAAATGAACAAATTGTATCCTACCATACCATGTCCTTCTCATGTTTTTACCCTGTTGCAGAAAGGGGTGTGTCCCACAGTTTCAGCATGAGTTCTTTCTGGAAGATACATTCCATACGGGTACAGACTGCTCCAGGGTCCCTCACAGGGTCAGCTCCTGCCAGAAAACCTCTTCATGCCTGGGTTCCTCTCCATGGGCTACAGTTCCTGCCAGAAAACCTGTTCATGCATGGGTTCCTCTCCATGGGTTCTCGCCAGGAGTCTGCTCTTGCCAGGGATTTCCATGGTCTGTGGCTTCCCCCAGGGCACAGCCTTTTGCCTCAGGGATATCCTTCACAGGCAGCAGGTGGTGAACCTCTGCTACACAATAGATCTCCATGGGCTGTAGGGGAATCTGCTCTGGTGCCTGGAGCACCTCCTCACCCTCCTTCTTTACTCTTCACCGACCTGTGTGTCTACAGGGCTGTTTCTCACTTATTTTTTCACTCCTTTAACTCACAGCTGCTCTGCAGTGCTCTTACTTTTTCTTAAATATGTTTATACAGAGGCACCACCACTGTCACTGCTGGGCTCAGCTTTATCCAGCTGGATTTGGAGCTGCATGAAACTGTGTCTGACATGGGGTCTTCTCCTGAAGCTCACCTGCTATCAGAACCTTGTTGTGTAAACCCAGTCTTTAAGGAAATTAAGTTATAAAGACATAGTATCTATTGAAGTGTAAATTTCACACGCTCTTCCAAAGAAGAGAGTCATCTGGAAGTCAAGGATTTTACCACAGGCCTGATTTGTCTATGAGAATCTGGTGTGAAAGAAACAAAGCCAAATTAACGCATTAAACGGGTTTCTCATGATTGCAAAATACATTAATAGAAATCAGTCCATTAATATTTCACTACCTCAGGAAATATTTTTTTTTTTTTTTTTAATTTCAGAGAATTGCCCAACATTCCTAAAAAAAAAAAAAAAAATCTTATTACTAGGTACTACAGAAAGGGTAAGAATCAAAAAAAAAGAAAAGAAAAAAATTAAAAATTATATAGAGAAAATTATACAAATAAATTAATAGCTGTCCTTTTCCCACAGGGAGCAATGGCTCATCTTGAGAAACTAGCCACCTGGTATCTGAAGGAAAACAGGAATCCCCAAACCATCTGAAAAGTAAAGTATGAACAGCAGTTTTCTCATTTTGCAATTAAAAGTAATTGTTCATTTGGCCCTAAAGTCTTGCTTTTTAAGTCTGTAATCTACTTACTTTCTATTCTAGCTGTTAAAAAGAAAGAATAAAAGTAATTATTGTCAGAAATAGTAAACTCATATTAATCACAATTACAAGGAGTAATGTCTGATTACAATTTTTAATCAATCATGCTATTCCATGTTTAAACTCAGTAATGTTGGGACCACTAGAGTGGACAGCCATCTGTGCTTTTGTAAAATTAGAAATATGATGAATTATAGCTACTGGTAGTTTAAGACTATACTATGAATACAAATCATTAGAGTTGTGGCAATTTTAACATACTGCCAAAAATATTTTATCAGCTGTGTTTGCTGTTCTCATGGAAAAAAAAAAAAAATAGTACCAAGAGAAAGATCCACACTTCACTTATCAACTTTTAATAATGATTTACAGTGAACAAAAAGACAAAGTTCTCCTGACTTTCTGTTTACATAGCACAAATCCCTTTAGTCACAGTCAATGCTGCAGTCTGAAGGTTAGTCTGCTCTTATCTCAGATGGTCACTACCTAAAGTTTTTTAAGCTTCCAGACTCTCAAATAATTTACCTCAAGTGTTACGTTCAGTCAAGTTGCTGCATATTTATCCCCAGTAAAGCTGAAAGAAGAATCAGATCTCTTTGGAATACCTGAATCCTCTGCTTTGCCAAAATGATAAATTTAGGTCAGTAAGAGAATAAAATGGCACATGACACAGCTAATAAAATACAATAACATTTTTAAGATCACTCTAAGTGTCTGTTATTATTTCAGAGGATAATAGAATAATACAGGTTGGAAGGCACGCTAAGCGATCCCCAGTTTAAACTCCTACTGAAAGCAAGATCACCGAGAAGTATGTGGTCAGACATGGTTGATCAGGGACTTATCTACTCCCAAGCACAGAGAGAGAATACACAATAACTCTGGGCAGGCTGTGTCATGGACTGAGTGTCCTTCTGGGGAGAAGGTTTATCCTGACAGGCAGTGAGAATCTCCCTTGGGTCCATTGATTTCCCTTGTCTCTATTGTCCCATCTTGTGCCACTGTGCAGGGCCAGGCTCCATCGTCTCCACTGCACACCCGTGTAGGGGAGCTGCTGTTTGCTGTACCTAAAGCTGTCCTTGCTCCAGGATTAACAAGATCAGCTCTCTCATGATCTTTTCATAGGGAAACTACACCAAGCCCCCACTTTATTGGGCCTACATTGCACTTGGTCCAGTTTCGTCATGTGTTGCATGTACTGGAAGATCAAATCTGGATGCACTACTCTAGATATATAGAAGGAATAAATGCTGAATGAATAGAGATAACTAGGTTTCTCAGTTTACCAGCTGTGCCTCTGCTAACACAGCCCAGGTGTACTGCTAAATCAAGTACCTCTTTACAATGTATATAAATATGTGTTCAGAGGTTACTGTTTTCAAATCCTTACAGTCATGAAGAAATACATTGTAGAGGTACATCTGGTTTTATTTGTCAGCCATGGTCTCAAAATAAAGATACTGCTAATTTTCCCTCTAAACTATTGTGAATTTTCTCTACATTTTCTTAATCACATAAACTGTTTATTTACCCTATTTCAAAGGATTATTATAAATATGCATTTAAAATAGACATGGAGAACAAAGTTGCAATGAGCAGATTTTCTCCAACAGTATTGTTAACAATTGGTTAAAGATAATTCCTTGAAAAATATGGACAATAATAACCTTGAATCATTTAGAATTTAACACCCTTTTCCTTTGATGGGTATGGATAACTATTCAGAATGATGCTTTATCAGAAATATTAAATGTTTCTGTTATTATTAAAAAGTACTACAGCCAGTACTGTTTTTTAGAATAAGATTCCTAAGTGTCTCAGCTCCTGACAAAGCTGAGAGCTGTCTTTGAGAATTTAAAGACAACAGAGATAGAAACAGGGCTAAATATATGACTTTGTGCCTTATGAGAAAAGATCAGGTTTGGACAAAAGTTCATATTCATACTCTAAACTTCATTCTGTGAACAAAATTACTCTGCAAACAGTAATCTTTCTTCAAAATATATGACCAGATTTAGCTCCCAAATTCCTTGTGTCAGTTAATTTTTTTCATTTAAATACAGAGCTTTGGAAAACTGGGTCATTCAACATCAAGAAAAAGAAATAAAGATGTTTGATTTTGAATAATCTTTTGATGATCCTTAGTAATTAAAAATTTAAGAAAAAAATACACATATTATCTTAGTTCTTGGAATGATTTGCATATTATATTGGCTTCATTTTTTCTGAAGCTTCCTATAACAACTTCATGGTAAGCATAGTTATATCAATTTTACATGAATATGTGAAAAAATCGATGAAACAAAAAAGAGAAAAACTTAACATTTGTCATCAGTGTTTTCAGCACGTGCCTGCTCTTACAAAGATACGTTTATTTTCAGTCTGTGCTATGTTTCACCATAATGAGCACAAAAAAATGCAAATATGAATCGATTTTATACAGAGGTCAGTACAAGGGACAAGCAATCTGTGAAAAAGTTAGCAGTCCTAAGTGAGAAAAGTAATTAGAAAGATGACCATAACCTTTCTTTAATGAATAGCAATAATAAATTACTTCCTTGGTGGTTTTGTGACCCTGTCAAGCTAGCAAGGTGGTCTTTCCCAAGTCGATCTATGTTTCGATCCCTTTTGTAATCACAGTCTTACGGTTGTGGAAAATAGTACCATTTATTAATTGATCCCTGATTGTCTTCATCTGTAGTGGGCAAGAAGCACTCAGCTTCATTTTCCACTGTTGTGAAAGGCTCTTGGGAGAAAAAATGGGGACATTTGTCAGTCGTAGGTCTTGAAAGTTGTTTTTCTTACTTCTTGGTATTGTTGCTTGAGTCATTCGCTTGTCAGTGTCGCAGTAGGCTCAAGAGCAAGAGAAAATTATAGCTTTAGCAGTCAATTCTATTGCATGAAGCATGCCAAAAATGTCCTCCCAAAACTAGCTCTGGTGTTTTGAGATTCACTAAAAGTATCATCCAGTAAAAGATATATTTAAGGAAATCTATTTATGTACATTAATTCGAGTATTTTCCTGCTATCACAAGCATCTATTGTGAAAGACAACCGTTGGTTAATAAGCACTGTAATAGGAATTGGGCACTTTGAGGCTTTTTACTCTTAAAGAATCACAAACAAATAACAGTGACTGGAACCTCACTGCCTGTTATGGGTCAGAGAGGCTCTTACTCCTGTGAGACAGGATGCAGCAGCAGTTTTAACATTTCATTGAGGCATAGGGGAAAAGAAGAAAAAAACCCACATTCAGTTTATTTTTAAGTGGTACATCTCCTAATGCAGTACCTGAGAACAGCCTGTGCATTAATGCATCTGATTAATTTAGCTGTCCTGATTTCAAAGCACCTCTGCCTAGAGGCATTATTTAGGAACTTGCATAAATAGACTTCTTGACTATGTTTCCTAGGCCATATTAAAATTTACTTCCTTCACAAGGTTTTGAGACAGACTTTTTCCTGGTATTACTATCTCTTGCTCTGCCTTCAGCAGAATTATAGGAGATAGCAAGTTAATCATTCTATATGTATTCAAGAAAAAAAAATTAAAAATAATCAGAGAACTATAGACCAACATTGGGGAATTATGGTGCTCCAACCATAACCTCTTCTAAAACCTGAAATTGCATTTTCAGACAGAAGCAGCATTAAGTAAGCATACTCTGAGCTATTGATATATGCAGGAATATTTAACTGCAAAAGGTTAGGAGTAGAAAAGGGAAACTACATCTTCTAAGTGATTACATCTCTGCTTGTATCTCAAATTAATCTATTTTGGGGCTTATATCTTCACACAACTTCCAAAACAACAATAATGATTGAACAATTGTCTCTGATAGATCAATTAAATATTTACTAATATATACTGGAATAAATCTTTTATTCTTGTATTTCTGAAACTACCATCAATGTATAGATTTTCAAAAACTGATAGGAAAAAATCTTTTTCATTAAGTAAAACTTGATCTTGATCACTACCTACTACAAATGAGAAGTTGAATCCAAATTTCTGAAATTATTCTGATATCTGTAGATGAAAATTTACAGTATCTATTTTTCGAGTTAAATATACAGTTGGTGAACTCACACAAGTTTCCTTCCATTTGGAGACAAAAGTTCATACAAACAAATTCTGAGATGTAATTTAATTTAGATTTGAAGCCAGGTGTCATTCTTTAAGAGAAATTAATGTAAACAATTCTTCATTCAGCGCACTTCAATTTTCAGGATGCAGTAGAAAAATCTAAATAAAATTCTAGGTTCCTGTAAGGCAGAAACTGTAGATTTTATGGTAAGACATTCCCACCCCGAAATTTAAATAAAAAAATGCATACTAGCAGAATAATGGAAAGATTTTTGGGGCATTTTCTTGCCAGGTCACATTTTCAGTCTTATATCTGGCTTTAAAAATGCTAAGCGACAAGCCAAATATCTTCATATTTTATTGTAGGCTATGGAAGTGACCTGCAAGAATAGATTCCCAAAATACAACTATTAAATCCTGTAAACATCAGGGGATTGAGAATCTTTTTTTGCTGCCAGCCTTGTTGTATGGGCAAAGTCCAAAAGCCCATTGAGAATGTAGTGTTTCTGTTCGATGAGCTGCCAAAATGTAATTAAATTTTTTTTTTGAATACTTACATGTTAACGCATTTGAAGGAAAAAGAATCATAAAGGAAAAGGGAATGCAATTTATCATACTAAAATAAGTGCGCTGAAGAAACATGGGCTTTATATTAGAGACACTGCCAACAGCCAGTCATGCATGCCTATTCTTCTGCCAGTGTTAATCTTGTGCATTGTACTTTTCCTTCTTTCCCTTTTTAATTTTTTTTTTTTTTTGTTCTATTTGAAAAATACAAAGAAAAGGAACATAGAACATGTGGGTGGAAACAAGCTGGGAAGAAGTATAAGAAGAAAAGAATCTCTGAAACGGAAAAAAAATGGTTGAAGAAAAGGCCAAGCTTAAATATTTGGGCTAAGAAAAAGTCACTTAGATAAGCATCAATATTACGTGTTTCTTAAAAATTTGTACTTAATCTGGTTTCATAAAACTGAAAAATCTACTTCCTTGCAATCTGCCCCAATATTTTGTATAACAGAACACATTTACACCCCCATTTTGGTAAGTATGCCATGTGTGGAGGTCATGTTTCTAGTTTCAAGTTCTAGTTTCATCACTTTTTTTTTTTCTTTGATGTATGCAGGTCTTCCCTTTTACAACAGAGGACAGATAAACACTATTTCTTCAAAAAAGAGATTGAAATGTTGCTAACTCACAAAAGTTACACAGGCAAAATTGCAGATAATCCACATCTTCTGTCACCTAAGAGGTCAAATACAAAATATTTCCTACACTGTATACTCAGTTTGCCCCCATATGAAAATGTAAATGTGTTTAATTGCATGTTGTTTAGTATTTAGGAATCCAAGGTAAACTTTGAAGAAGATCAAACAAGAATCAGTTGCTGTATATTTGGTTTCCAGAAGTGACAAAAAACATTTAGGCATGTTCTTCTTTTAGCAATTGTTGCTCCCTGCATGCAATCTGTCTCTGACTGACATGAGAGATGAAAAAAAAAAAAGGATGGTGTGATAAAGTCATTGGGTTTTATTGGAGAACTTATCATTATACTGTGACAATGTGAGTCCTATTCATGGTGACATGGATGACAATTTTTGAAGGTGTTTTTTTAACAGTGTTTTTGCATGGCCTCCAATATGTTCAAGGAAAAGTTTATTTTGTTAAGGAAATCCAACCTAGCAAGACTGATGCATGGTTCTTGATAGCACTGAAAGATGGCAGAATAAGAGAAAAGAGAGTAGAAGCCGATTAAAGCTGCAGCAACAGCAATGACATTTTAAGTAATTATATCACTGAGCTGTCGAAAGACAAAATGTGTGACAGAGAATCTCTGCTAATCTTGGTGCACTGAACGACAGCCACAATGTTACATCTTAGAAGATGGGAATTTAGCTGTTATCGAAAAAATAGGAAAAGAAGTAGTGATTATCTAAGACACAACTTACCAGGAAACAAACATTTTTGTACATAAATATGGATAAAATAAAGCTAAATCCAACAACTGCCTAATGACTTTGTCTTTTGTTATTGAAAAAGTATGATCACAGCAAAATCCAACTTCTCATTTATAATCTGTTTGATCTGTTTTGGAGAGCTTTCATGCAAGAGACTCTATATGTGACCATTAAAATATTGAGGTTGAATAGATAATTAAAGGTGTTGTCTATTCTGTGGATGCAAGTGGAAACCTTTTCTCTCAGTGAAGATCTCATACAGAAGGGGTTTGCATAAAAATCACACAGAAAAGATTTAAAATCCACAAAGAAATTATATCAGGTTTAAATCTTGTGACCAGTCTAAATTTATTTTCTTTCCAATGCCACATTAAAGTCATACATGAAATCCAGACCTCAGGTCCTCCCTGAGAACGTGGAGTTGTACAACACCTTTTATCCAGCTGCAGCTGTATCCCACATCACAGGATCCTGACACAGATTCAACAAACTGTTTAACTGGACCACTGACAACAGATGGGATGCATTTCTTTCAGGGAGGAAAAAGACTTCTAGCACAGAATTTAGTGGGGCTCCTTTTCAGAGCTTTAAATTGGTTTGGAAGGGAAAAAGGGAAGAAAACCAGACTCATCACTTGCTCAGTGAAAAGCAAGTGGTGTGCCAAGACCTGAGGAAAGGAGCACTAATGGGATTCCTCGATTTTCTTTAAGAGGTCTTGGCTACAAGGTACCACACCTGACATGTTTCTACACTACTAGGAGGAGCGAACAATAGAGCTCAAGGCTTTGGCCCAGCCCCAGAGATTTGACATCACTGCTGAAACTGGTGGGATGAGTGCTGTGTCTGGAGTGCCCTGTTGGATGGCTGCAGGCTCTTCAGGAGGGATAGGCAGGACAGAAACGGCAGGGATTGGCGCTGTATGCTATGGAAGGGTTAGAATGTATGGAGCTCACTGCTGGCAAAGTTGAGAGCCTCTGGATAAGAATCATGGGGCAAACAAATAATGTGGATGTCATCATGGGAGTCTGCAAAAGACCTCCCAGCAAGGACAATGATGCTGATAAATTATTCTTTAAGGAACTAAGCAATGCTTCCAAGTCAGTACCACTTGTCCTTATGGGAAATTTCAATTTGCCAGAAATCAACTTGGAAGCATCACACAGCTGGTACAACCCAGGCCAGAAGAGTACAAAAAGTCTGACATAACAAGGTAACCCATCTAGTTGATCAAGGGGGGAGCAGTGGATGTAATCTTTTTGGATTTCAGTAAAGCTTTCAGTAATGTCTCTAACAGGATTCTTCTGGAAAAAATGTCCAGCCACAGCTCAAAAAATACATCATGGAATGTGTGAGCATCTGGTTCATGGGTGGGGCACAAAGGGTTACAGTGAATGGGGTGACATCAGACGGTGACCTGTCATTAGTGGGGTTCTGCAGGGCTCCAATCTTGTCCTGTGCTCTTCAGCATCTTTGTAAATGACATAAATGGACCCAGGATTAGAGGTTCTAGAAGACTAGAATGACTAAGCAAGTTTCCAGATAATGCAAAACTGGGAGAAGCTGTTGAGTCTTTCAAAGGCAGGGAGGCCCTGCAGAAATACCTCAACAAATGAGGGGACTGGGCAATCACCAACCAAAGTTCAGCAAAGGAAATGGATGGAATCTGCACCTGGTGTGGTGCAACCCTGGATGTACACACTGGGCAATGAGATGCTGGAAAGCAGCACCATGGAAAGGGACCTGGGAATGATGATCAGTGGAAAATTTATTATGAGTCAGCAGTGTCCCGGCAGCTGGAAGGAAGAACTGTGTCCTGTGGGGCATAGGGCACAGCATCACCAGCTGGCTTGTACATTTGTAAGATGTGGTTGGACAGGGTTCCAGTTTATCTCATCTAGGCTCCGTTTCTCACAAAAGATTGCACCAGATGATCTTCTGAGGTCCCTTCCAACCGGAGTTGTTCTATATTGCTATGATTATAACCTAATGTATACATTCTATATGGTAGAACTACATAGATGCAGAAAGCCAATGGCAGATCTGTTGCATCAGAAAAGAAATGATCCTACTAATCACTTTTGGATTAAATCACTACATGTTTATCCCATCACTCATTGGAGGATACTTCATTATCCAATCTGTTAATAATTTTCTTTCATTTTGTAGCTCCCATATATCTCATATATAACAGATAGACTTTAAATATTGCTCTGAAGCCATGGTGAATACTCTTCAGAGTGTCCTGAGGGAAGAATCTTCCAGAAGTTGTAAATATATTGTTTTTAATTTCACCAAATATTCCAAGGTTTTGTACTGTCAGACTTAAAAAGAGAATGAAATTTCCTTTCCCTGTAGCTTTCAGTATTTTGGATTTTATTTCTAGTATATCTAGTCTTGCTTCATCTAAAGCAAACAGCCTCAATTTTTGGTTATATCATGTCTTCAGCCTCCAGAAATGTGTATATTTTATATATATTTATACATAAAATATTTATTTTATATATACATCCATTTATTTATACTCTAAACCATTCTAGTTCATCAGAAAGTAATAGGAAATTGCAAGGCATAGCACATTTAGCTATAAGGTAGGCAGCTGAAATACATCATAAGAAGTGCTTATTTCTCTCTGTTGACCACAAAGAAGAATAAGTTGACTAGCTCAGAAACGGAGGATCAGAAATTGAATGGATTCATTCTGCTGCTTCAGCAAAACACAAGACAGATTTACTTGTCTTTGATAAGGATTTTGTATTCTCAGCCAGTACTTCAAGACTGTGTTGTATAATACCTTGTGTATCAACATGTTAAAGGACAATGGATTGGATGCCATTGTTCCTGTAGTGCACACTGGTTTCTTGCTAACCTTTTCCTCTTTAATGGATCAATCAAGAATTGCAGTAAGCCACTAAAAAAATGTGGAAGAAAGACTAATTTGATGCCTATATGCATTAATTTATATATGACAGCAGAAGACCTAATAGTGTCTCTGTAACTGAGAAGGTTAATTGAACAACAAGCAGTAAATATGAAGATGTGTGGTAATGACTCCTCAGGAGCTCATTTCAGAGAGAAGGGGTTTGGGTTGTTGTTTGGGGTTTTATTTAACAACTCTGAATTACGAAAAGACCAGGGAGAAGATTATTCACTGGGATAAAGTGAAATTTAGTGAAACATGAAATTTAGTGAAACAGAAAATTCATATTTAATTACTGCAAGAATACCTTCTCCTATATGTTTAAATTTTCTTTTCCTCTTTCTGGTAAGATTATCCCAGAAAGACTGCACCAATCCAATAGTGCTGTTTTTACCCTTCTAAAGTCAGTAGATTGGACTGAAATATTTCAATTCACAGAAAATATCAACAGATATTTTGTAATTCACAGAGATGTCACATCTAAGCAGACCTTTTATCAAGGAAGCTTGAGATTTCAGAGTTGTGTTGCTCTTGGGCAAACGGGTTTTTTGATTGTTTGTTTTTTTGGTTTTTTTTTTGTTTCTTTAAGAATCTGGATAAATATGGCTTTCACCAAATCACTTAGTATTCCAATTAGAGACTAGCCAAAATTTCAGTAAAAGATGCTGAAGATAATTATATCTCTTCCTACATAATGCACAGGAGCAAGTAAATAAAGCAAATGAAACAAACTTATAATATAATTATTAATCTCAGTGAAGACTTATTTAGGTTGGTAAAAAAGACTTTCAGATACTTAATTACAATTTCTAGAATAATGCATGGAATATGAAAAAAAAAGCAAAAAGGCACAAGAAAGCCTTCAATATAGTAATTAAAAGGAGATAGTTACTTTCAAAAATATTTAGATATCAGAAACCTGGCCTCTCTAAACTGTAAATACTTAAGTGGATGCAAATCACTAAATTTCCTACACTCAACGATGCCAGCTATCTATTACAAAAGGGAGAAAGCTGTGTCTCCCTTTCCTTATCCTTTTTTAGCTATGAAAAGTGGTTAGGTTACAATCCCCAATGGATGCTTTTTCCTAGCTCTTCTGCAAACATTCAATGTCAACATGTATTTTTATATATTTTTCCTTCATTCTCCCATCTCTGCACTGCGGGTCCAGATGCATTCCTGATATTCCCTGATATTTAAGGAATGTATCTGAACCTGAGTTTAAGCAGACTTGGAAAAGTATGGAAAATGTATGTGAAACAACAAAGAGAGAGACCTCTAAGGATCAACAGCAAGACAAGAAATGAGGTGATTTATTTACTTTCCTGCTGAGGAGGCAGCTATAGTGTTTTGATTAGCCCAAAAACTCATAAAACATTTTTGACATTTTGTAAAGTTTGAGGATGCTGATGAAGCAGCAATAAAGTACTAGGGGAGTATAGCACTAAAACTGTAGTACTGGGGGTAAAGTTGGAAGTACAGCTGTGAATATTAAGCACTCTACCTTCTCAGATCTCCCTGCAGAAAACTTGAAATCTCCCAAAAAGCAGAAGGTACTAGAAATGGAGACGCATTCCATATTGATAAACCCTTAATTTCATTTTTGCTCCAAAGAAAAAGCATGAGTCAACAAGAGAAGAATTTTGAGCTACATAAAAACGTTATCTGTATTAATGGGGCAAGGCCAGCAAAATGAAGGCTGGAAGTGCTGATAAATAGAAGGTAGTTTAAATTATGCTGATGTGTCTATTCCATTTTCTCAGCAGACCTTGAGCAGCATAATTAGATTGTTTTTTTCACTCTGCATCCAAAGGGCATTCATTCTTTGCGTCCCTATCCTTTTTACAGCAAGTGTCTGGGAGTGGTATTCTTGCAATATTAACACTGTCACTGGAAAATGAATCCTTGGTGTGCTTTCAGCTGGAGTACAACTTCTCTTCCCCTAAAACCAGCAAAGATACCTACACAGTCATAATTATCTGAAGTATGCATTCTGTGAAATATGGGCACAGGCCTCAGTTTACCTTGAACAGATATGGGGACACACCTTTAATTTAAATTTCATTTTTCTCTGCTTTATTTTCCTTTGCCTATTCTAAAGTATAACTTCTAGATTACCTAACTTTCATCTGCCATTGAGTAGGAGAACATAAAAAACCCAGGCAAGTCTGTGTGGTCTCCCACTGTCACTCAGTTGTGAAACTCCTTTTGAAACAAAGAAAGGAATCAATATTGGAAAATTATAGGATTTTTTAAGGTGCTTGAAGGTCTGCATGGAGGATAATTTGAGATGGGTTTTTGGGGGTTGGGTTGGTGGTGCATATCAGTGTGTTTTCCATGTTGTCCTCAGCTGACACTCCATAAGAGTTCAAGCTTCCCTCTGGTCTCAAGTTGAGATCCAAGGATTCATTCAACTTGAGATTAAGACATCTAAACTTTAGTGACTACTTGTAGGTTTCTGTACAAGAGCTGGCTAATAGACTCAGGCTAATGATGGAAGTCTGAAAATATCTATTAATTGGTTACAACTGGTGCTGCTTGAAAAGCCCAAGAACACCTGAGATATCTGTGTGGCAGGTATTCCATGGGTCAAAAGGGAGAGACACTCTTGAGAATGTCTTGAATGACACTGGCCAACCAGGAGAGTTATATTCTGATATTGTGACTATATTAAGTGACTCTGTTTCGGCTGCCCTTCTGGAAATCAACTTTTTGGAAGTCAACATCGGTCATTTGGTATGCTCCACTCACTGTATTAAGTAGATGTTTAGAAACATGTTTATAGCCACCTTCATGAACAAATGGTAGTACAGATTTCCTTAGATTTAACTGAATTGTCTGTTGGGATGTGGAACTCCTCTGTAATACTGACACAAAATTTGAAAGGTGTATGGTAGTCCTGTACTACGAGCTTGATCACTACAAAATCTACTTAAGTTTGCACAGAGAAATCTACTTAGCTTATGAATTTTTACTTAAAAAAAAAATAAATCTGCATTTCTCACTGAATAGGCAGGTTAGAAGATGAGTTTTAAAAATCTGGGATTACTTTTTCCATAGATGAGATATTAGAATGCAAGCTGGATATAAAATTCATGAAATAACGGGCTAAGGTGTCAACATACCTTTAATATTTTTCCATAACCAGTACGATCAGTTATTACATATATTTATTAGGTCTTTTGCTGTTTTTCTTCAACAACTTAGTTTCAGGAAATAAAATACTAATCATATTGGGGAATAATGATAATTCACAATTACTTAGGACTAGAATTTTGAAGAGTGATACCCCTTCATTATGATGTGAATAAAAATGCTTGACTGGTACTCCTTTACAAATTACATATGCTGAGAATAGCACTGCTTTCTGTACTTAAAGACAGGTGTCCTTAAATTAGAAAACTCTCAATTTTAAGAGACCTTATTCCTAACCAAATAAAACTCATATATGAAGCTCAGAATTAGAAGTGACCTTCTGTTTCCAGCAACCACTTTCCAACAATCAATGTACTAATTGCAAAAAAAAAAAAAAAAATACAAAAAATATTATTATTTTAATTATATTACTAAGAAGCTTCGTTTGAGCATCAACATAAAGAAAAAGAAGTCCTGTTCTGGCCCCAGTCTGAAAGAAAACTCATCAAGACCAGTACCAATATTGTCAATAAAGCACTATTCTGTGTAGATCTCTTCTACTATGGCCCCCTCTTCTTCTGGACTCTGGTGGATGAGAAAATCACACAGAGTACACACTAATAACAATTTTCAGACTAAAACATCCAAATGAGGATCCAAGTCAAAACAAAACTAAACTGTTTGTTGCTGTGTTAAGCATCTCAATTAATCCCAAGGGCATTTTCTTTCATGCACTTCTGGGTATATATTTTCAGGGTCAGGTCCTAGACCCTGAGACCTTAAAGCACTGCCCTATACCATATAATGGAACATAGGACAGATAATACAGCTTCCAGCATCTGCTCTATATTTTGATAAAAGGTGGCCTAGAGCTATTACTGTGGCTAGTTGAAATATGGGGTATGGATGAAAGGCAAGATGATGAAATGTTACAAACACCCACAAGACATATCTTCAGCTGTCACATTAGTTCTGCAAAAGGGCAACTTGTAGAAAGAGATGATGTGCTATAGTGAGGATGCATCCTGGCCTGGGATTAAAAAGTCTGAAACACAAGAGGAATACAAGTGGGTTACCAAGACACAAGACAACTGTGTCCACAGCAAAAAGCTAATTTCCAAGAAAAGTCATGGAAGTTGAGAAGTTTTAAACCAAGCTGATGAGAAGCTATCATAGCCTAAGAAGTACTTAGTACAAGTACTAAGAAGTACACAAAATTTAGAATTTAAATTCTGGTCCAATTTGCAAACTGGACTCTTAAATTTGTCATTGGAAGTTTATAATACTGTGAAATCATATTAAGGAGGAGATATGCAGGGGTTTTGTTGAGATTCATCGTAAGACAGCTTAACCTGTCTCCATTTAAGTCAATTTTTGTGAACAATGTGGACCAAGATATGAATTGAAAAACCTCCTGAAACTTGTAATTGTTATTTCAGCTGTTATTTAGAATGTTCCCACTGTAACTTTTAAAATATTTTATATTAAGTTGCAATTTTTAAATTTGCCCAGTGTTGTAAGCTGAGATATGTAATATGAAGTAGGTTTATAATATCGTCCATTGGTTTTTTTGTATATAATAGAACAGTGTGAATCTTCTTCATCTTGAACATATCATCAGACTTGCTGAATACATCAGCATGTACATGTGAAGGAGGTTTCAGGGTTATGTGAGTTAAGGTGCATACACTTTCACCTGAACCAGGTACAGTGTACTCCTCTAGAACTAAAACATTTCAACACCTCAACACCTCGTATAAAGACAAAAATAGAGAAAGTAGGTTTCATACCAACAGTTAAGATAAAAACATACTTTGAGAAACAGATGCTTTTCTGAGTACTAGAGATATTAAATGCAAGTATTGAACAAAGCAAGAGCTCTTTCAAAATACTAGTGTATGATCATCTAATTGAGGCATATTGGGTAGCAAATAAAGCATAAATTGGTAGGATTAATTTACAGTTGCCCAAGTGAACTTTGTTTCTTTAGCTTCTAAGGGTTTGATTTTGAAATATTAGTATGTTTTTGAAGTGTCTTCCGTATGAAAATTTATGTAGGTCATATATCTGATATTAATATTTTCTGTCTCTGTTTCTATGCAGACATTATCCACATGGTATGCCAGAGTTCACCATAAGGGAAAATTCCTGTCTGATTCTATCCTAGATTTTTGTAAAACGTCTTCCAGAATCCAGTCCCATTAGAAAAATGTACAGGATTTAGCAAGCTCGTGTACCAGTTATTTAATCTTTTCTCAATTAAAATTGATTACCATCTTCCTAGGAGAAGGAAATCCTTGATTCTACCTCTTATTTCCCAAGAGTGTGCAGTGCCTCCAGCAACAAATAGTGTGTGTGCAGCTGGTATATGGTATCAGAAGTGACAACACTGAGACACAAAGAATAAACTCCAAGAACTAAGAATAAGGAAATATGCTGAAGTAGCTTTTATGCCTTACCCAGAAAAAAATAAATCAAAAAGAGAAAAGCTATTTATGCTGTAGTGTAAGAGCTGAATATGTCATCAGCTCCAGTTAAAATATCTTAGAGCTTTCTACAGATGATTTGTTACTTGTTCATAGGCTTGTTTACTTTTTTTTTCCTAGAGAGCTACCCAGTGCTCTCCATAGAAATATGGCTCTGATTGTTGTCCTACTGTTACAGTGGATAAGCAGAGGGTAGACATTCTATGCTGGTGTGCCAACAGCTACTTTGTGAATCTGTTTACATCAGTTATGATTATTCATATGGAGCTGGAGCTGCAACACTTGGCTGTCTCACCACTGAACGCTGCAGTACCTCAGCATTATTGTTTAGGGGATTCTCACAGCCTTGACTAACGCATCCAGGTTCTCTAAACAATGACTGAGGAGAGACAGACAGCTTTAAAGCTTAAAGATAAATCAATGTTGCAGTCATTTGTATGAGTACAACTTATGTAAACCGACAGAAATTACTTTAGAGTAGCTTCGGTACAGACAAGGGTGTAGCCATCTCAGCATAGAAGTCTGAGAACGTGTCTGGATTTTGCATTAAAAAAAACACTGGATAAAATGAATAAATAATGTTATGACCATGTATCAGACCCAAAATTTCCCTTGCCAGGGAGTGGCCTTATTTCTGGGCCATGGAGTCATACTCCCATTTTCTTATTCACTCAATCTCTCCCCCTTGAAATTTCCTCTCTGCTATACTTGTACATATGGCAAAGAGAAGGATAATCACCCTTTTCTTTATAGCTTGCAACCAGCCACTCTGCTGAGGGACAAGAGAGATGTGGGTCAGTTCCCTTCCTGAAGAGGTTTTTCACCTCCTTGACAAACACTATAACAACTAAGTAACTGAATCAATTACATATAAATAGTGAGTGCCTGCCAGACTCCTCTAACTACTTCTTGGAAGAAAAAGTTGAGCCTGAGTTTGGATAACTTATATAGCCAAATTACTGAATTTGCTAAAGCATCTGAGTCAAGAAGAGAGTTAGTATTTTTTAATATTATTTTTAAAGGTATAATTATCTCATATTATTGATTATATTATGATTTAAGCCATTAAATTCTTGATACAAAATTGCAAAAAAAATTAAATTATTTCCTAATGAGAATCTTTTAGGGAAGCAAAAGTCTTCCTCGTAGCAAGCTACTCATAATCATCTATAAATTAGCTTAATCTAATCCTGTGGACTGTTTTATGTGTTATAAATTCCTCTCTTAAATTGCCAAATTGGATTTATGAATTTTCATCATGAGATAATATTATGAAATTGCTAAAAAGTAGGAAAGGGAGTTATCAACCTGCCTACAGGTTTGTGTGGATCTGGTCTTATCTTTCTTCTCTGAATCTAGGCCTCTGAAAAGGGAAAATTGTGGTATATTTTCAATAGCCAGACAAGGGAGTAAAGAGCATGTTCGTTGCACCTCATATTAGTCTTGTTTCAGTTCTCCAGACAAGAATAACAGAAGCCTCAGGGCACTGCTTCTGCTCTTTGTGCAAGGGTTCATGCCAGTGTGTGCAGGCTGTTGCAGGAGCATAATCTTGGAAAGGTTGCTGTAGTTAGCTGGCTTGTCCCAGGGTACCCTCCCTGCAAAACAAACCAGAACAAAGGGCAAAAATTTGCATCTTGCAGTACACAGTTGGATGCCCCATGTGCAGGGCAAAGCTACAGTCAAGCCCAAGTCAAACAGCAATTCCATGTAGAGAATGTTCTTTGTAGTTCCGAAAAACATGATAATCAGAATACCCTGAGCTGGAAGCGACCCACAAGGATCATCAAACAACTTCTGGCCTTGTACAAGACAGTCCCAAGAAGCAGCATGTGCCTGAGGGCAACAAAGATGATCAAGGGACTGGACCACCTCTTACAAGGATATGCTGAGATATCTGGGCCTCTCTACTCAGAGAGACTTCAAACTTGAGAATGGAAAATTAAGAGTGAAACTCATCAATGTCTCTAAGCATCCGAAGAGAGAATGTCAAGAAGATGAAGCCAGACTCTTCTCAGTGGTGCCGAGAAATAGGACAAGAGGCAATACCCAGAAACTGATGTACAAGAAGTTTCACCTGATTATGGGGTAAAATTTCTTTGTTGTGTGTGACCGTGCACAAGAACATATTGCTCAGAGATTGTAGAGTCTCCCCGACTAGAGATATTCAAGAATTATCTGGACACAATTCTGTGCAATTTGCACTGGGATGAACTGTCTTGAGCAGGGAGGTTGGACCAGATGACTTCACTGTGGTCTCTTCCAACCTTACTCATTCTGTGATTCTGTGACTAGCCAGCTCTTTGATTGTTCATCAGGCTCCATGGACCTATAGAGGTCCAGCTGGATCATCAGATCCAGCACAGCTTCAGGGTTAACTGGGACTTAATTATTCTCACAGCCATAGTACTCAAGCACTGGCCACTTGAACCCCCTTAATCCATAAAGCATAGAGGACAGAGGCAAACAAAAAATTAAATTTCTCTGCCTCGCCTGCGCCCCTCTCTTCTGGACCTGTTTGTGCCATTTGTGCAGTGTTAACATCCAGCACCTTGATGTCCTTCATAAGGTCAAGTGCATTTGATTTGGAAATGTCCTTTAATTCCTTGAAGAATGATTAATTGGATTCATTGTTCTGGCTGGGAGAAGTGAAGCATGAAACGGTGTTGTAGCTGTATTACATACCACCAACATAACAGCTCTATGGACCTATATTAGCAGAAAGGATCAAACAGTATGACCTTTATCAAGATCCATTTTGTTTTGTTTTCTAATCTAAAAGATTGTACTTCAGAATCAAATTTGAATTTGAAATCATCATTTAATTATATGCCATGTTTCATTTACTGTCAAACAGACACATGCGAGCTAAGAGAGTATTTTGTCCATCTGCTATAGCCATAAGTACTTTCAGCAACAATGTCCATTGATTTTCTCCTTCAGAAAATTCCTTGTCAGTTTGTTTGGCCTTCTTTTTAGAGATCATCAAGCTATTCTGGTTTTAGTTTTATTCTAGTGTGTTCTAGTGAGAGAAAAAAATGTAACATAACCTCAAAACCGTTTAAAATTTAAAAAAAAAATGCATGCAGTTCTCTCAGAGAGCTGCAGAAAGTGACTTTTTTTTTTCCCCAGGAGACCAATTGGGTGTAGAAAAACAGGAGCTGAAAAAATAATCTTTCAGAAAAATACTAAGAAATGCAAAGTCCATGTAACTGGTTCAAGAAAAACTCTGGTGCTATTAAATAAATTTAAATAATAGCATTTGTTTGCTATAAAAATAATATTTTGTGAGTTTATTCAACCAAACAAATATGTTGACTAATGCAATGAATTAGTGTGTGCTGAAGAGGCAATTATCAGCTGAAGAAGAAATTAAGAAAGGACATGGCCAATTAGTCAGGAATTCAGTGCAGGTGGCTGCCCTTGCTTGGGTTAAGTAAGCAGTCTCTAGAGGTGATGACATCTCATGAACTGTGAAAGAAACCTGATCAAAAAGATAAAGCATAAATCCCTTGTATGATTTGAAGTCTGAGTTTCAATCTATGCCTTGACTGAAGTGGTGGTTCAAGCTACAACTTTCAAATGGTAAAACAAACAGACAAGATGTCTTTTAAAAATAATATTAGAAGAATAAACTCACTTTTCTGTAATTTTGAGAGTTGTTGCCAAGATGCATTTTTCATAGTCTCTGCAATTTCATTTGTTTTCTTTTTCTCTTTTCTAAGAGTAAAAGTCATATGGAAACAAGTGTAGGAAACTGCATGGGGGAATCTTTACTTTTTTGTTTCTGACAAATTTGAATACATTTGCCCAGCAGTTTTATACAGAGCATGTAGAAGAAAGAATTAATCACTGAGAACTTTCTAAGTTCAAGTTGTTGAATAGTTTGCCACACCATGCTGATAATATTGAGTTTTCATTAGGTTTTACAGGATACAACTCAGACAGAATTAAATCAAATAAAGATAGGTTGACCTCCTGCTGCTCACACTGGCCTTCACTTTTGTTTCTGAACAGTAGGAGAAAATCCATTGTAAGCATTTGCTTTTGCAATGGTCTGTTGTATTATTTCAGCTGTGCAACAGCTATAGGAACAGAGAACAGCTCCCTTGCCAAAACCAGAGTGAAAGCACTTAAAATTATCTGTGGGGAGTCTGATGAAAATTTACAACCACCACAAGCTGGTCACACAGATTTGCATGTTTACACAGCAGAAAAAGTGTACTGAGCTCAGACTTCTAAGTTTATCAGCCCCAGGATGTGTTCCCAGGAAAAAACCCAAAAACTTCTACATCTGCTGTGCAGGTAGGCAAAGAAAAGTTTGGTTGCAAAAGTCTAAAGAAAATAATTATGATAGCAGTCACACTAGTTCTTCATAACTTCTAACACTTTTCATCCAGGGGTCTTTACTTTGTTTCTAGAAATCTATTAGCCATTAAAACATAGTTTTTGGAAGAAAACATACACTTTCTTTTATTTAAATCCTTTATTTAAAATGGCATGAGTCAGGACTGATCTCCATGATTTAGACATTCAGATGTGATTTATTTTATTAAATCTAGTTTTTTAGCTCACTTCACCTTTCCTGTCATGTCCACTTTGGAAACTCAGTATGTCTTTCAGTTTAAAAATTATGCAAAATTAGATGTGTAAAGCTCCTAGGCAATTTACATTGCATTTTTTCATAAAGGCACATAAATTTTTCCCCTTCCAATTGTTTTGTTGTAATCCCCCTAAAGTTTTCAACTCTTAACTAGTCCTTACTTATATAAATCCATGATAACTCATATATTGCCCTCTTGGTATATTGCCCCAAGAAGGACCCTTGATGAGCCTAATATGTATATAATTAAAGTTAGAGCTCATTAGTTGGTTTGCTGATAGTTCACTATATTATATGACTGCATATTAAGTATTCAGTAAGGAAATATTGTCACATAAACACTGGGTCTAGTGAGATGCTAGGTCAATAAGCAGACAGAATCGACTCCTTTCCCCATGTTGTCTACACTGTAAGCAGTGTGGCACTTAAATACTTAAAGGTCAGAGTCCATATATACTTACTATTATTACTATTACTATATTACTATAGTAATTACTATATTACTATATTACTATACTTACTATTCGTGAGGTACTGAACATTTTTACACTAGCTTGAAAATCTGGCCAGGGTCTTTATTCTCCAGGTTGTTTCCTGATCTTTGCCTACAAAAACTGGAGAACTCGTTATATAGTTCCAGCTATTTTTTTACACTTTGCTCTTTCCATTTCTTCTTCATCATTCCATCTTCCCTCATGTCAGAGAATTCTTCAGACAACTGCTGGCATAGTTCCTTTATTCCTTTAAGAGCATCAAGAGATATAGCTCATCACTAACCCAAGGTGTCAGTGCTGTACTGGCAATCACTGAGACATCTGTCTCCTTCAGCATTGGAGAGGATGGACAAGGACAGGCAGTGTACCAGTCACCCCTGCCTTGAACTAGCATTTCAGGAGATGTTGAGTTCTTTCACACGCTTACAGGAGCTATTGCTTCCTGCACCTACCCAATCTTTCCATTGTTTTATGGCCTTTGTCCTCTTCTTAGTTTAGAGTCAGCAAAAGCAGAGTAAACATTGATGCCTCCAAGGCCTTCTTTTCGAGTGTCTCAAAAAGTGATCCAGGATTCCTAAAGATTTTTCCACTAGAAATGATGAGGCACTGGCTGTAAGACTTAAATGGCATGGTATCCTACTTCAAATGATGTCAGAGAAATTTTCATATTACAAGAGTATTATGTTAGCACAAGACTATTAATAACAAGATACATTTCATAAAGAGGTAAAAAAGAAGTTCAAAACAAACACTTCAAATTTCTCTTTCTATAAATCATCAGCTATAATTAATGAATTTATTATTTATATAACTATAGTACTATTAGGTATAATTCAGTAACTACAATTTATTCTCTACAAAATTATTTGTTATTAAAAATATCAGATGTGGATTTTTTTATTGCAAAATCTTTATAACATCCCTCTCTCAAAGGAGAATAAAAATATTGTATTATTGAAATCAAATATATTAAAATTTTCCTGTGGTGGCCAGCATAAATCTACTTTAACTCGACTTATGAATTTAAATATGCAAATTACTCACAGGCAAAAACACAGAGCAATTGATACTAATTGCTCAAGCACTTATCCTAATATGTTCTTGGAATTATAATGAAGGAAATGTGGTGCTTTAACTACTTTGAGTGACATCTCTGAAATTAAGTTTCTGTCAAAAGATTTACAAAGTAGTAGGCATATGCTCCAGTTTGCCGTGAACACAGGATAGAGCTGAATGCTTTTAAAATTCGATTACAAAGTCAATGACTACATCAAATGCAATAGATGCTGTGTCACTATAGAACTCCCAACACAGAGATTGCAAAATAAATTCCTGTTTTCACCCTAAACTTCTATTTTCAGCCTAGCCCTTTGTCACAAAATTAGCTTTTCTAATCTTGGTCAAAGTGACTATTTGCAGAAATTTTGCAGTAAGAAAAGCATAGCTTAAATTATCACATAGTGGCTTCACGCTCTCCCTCTGTCTCCCAAAAGAACAAGGTAAAGTATTAAATGAAAAGACAACAATATTTTGAATTGGGAACAATAGTTTAGTTACAGTCAAAACACACTGATTGTTTCTGTGTCTGCTTTTACTAAACTTATTTTTTCATCATTTTGAAACTGAAGCAATTTGCACCTTAATATATTACTAGATAGAACCATTGAAATATAGAGAAATAATAAAGGAAGAGAAATAAGAGTAAAACCTCTCAAGAGGACATAAAACGTTTTATTCTAATGTATGCTGGAGGAAAGTATCCACAGAACATGCTGTGTTCAGCATACATACATACACAGCCACAATCAAAAGGATTAGGATACCTCCTAGCAAACTAGAAATAAGTTTTCACGCAATAAGGTGACAAAAGACTTCCTGCAGAGACCCGCATCATTAGATACCCTGTGCTGAGGTAATTCTTCTGCTTTACAGACCACTGCCTTTTTCTAGAGGTAGCCCACAAAAAGTACAACATATATTTGAAATACAGGAACTAATGGTCCCATTAAAAGAATTAGGATGTGTAAAGATGAAATAAATATTTCATACCTAGTAGCCTTAACATAACACTTGTCATCCTCTGAGGTATTTCAAAGATCCTCTCAGCCATGCAACATAATCTATGCCATCTATCCCAGAAGGCTTTACACTTTTACTGTTTCCAAGTCCTTCCTAGGCCTCACCTACCTCAAAGGATCTATTGAGTTTCTTTCAAAACCCAATAAATCTGTGAAGAATTTCTGATCTGCTTTTACCAATATCTAAAATAACTTCCTTCTTTCGCTCCTCAGCAATGATTTCTCTGCTTCTGTGTTCTCTAATATGCTGTCATAGACTGCAAACTCCTGAATGCCCTTAAGCAGTACGAAAGTTATCTCCAGCATAGGTGAGGTGCCAGATAATTTATCATTAGGTTATACTTGGCACAGCACTGCACGAGCTTTTCAAGAGCATATCTGAGTAAGAGAAGCTACCAGCCTTAGGCAGGAAAATAAAGCATATGCAATTTTTTGAGGACCACCTTACACTCAGCATCAGCTAGTATGGATCACCCATTTCTGGCTATGGAATAGCCTTCATAGACCTCTGCAAGGAGCAAGTTATTACCTGTGCGCATGTCATTCCTGAATTCCTGTCTTTACCATTCCGGGTCCCAAGAAGCTTCCTGCATTGCCTGATGAAACACTTTATTTGTTCATCAGCTACTTGTAAATCTACCCTCAAAGTTGTCTTCTTGCAAGGTGGTATTACCATCATCTTGTCTACCTATCAGAAATTGCTATCTGTGACATACCTGTATTCACTGAATTCTGGTAAAGCAGCCTGTCCAACTGCACTGTGACCATCAGTGACGGATATATCCATTAAGTCTCCAGTGGATCCTAGAAGATCATTAATGACAAGCATATCCCTGTTGTAAGACCAGGAGTTACTGATATTGCAGAGAATTCTAGAACCTTACCCATCTCTACTGAAAATCCAGACACACCAGAGCCATTTATTTGATAGTGTTCTTCATGCCTGAACATTTGACCCTTCCTGATTCAAATGGACATCTTATTTCAGTGCCAAATCCTTTCCATGTCCAGAAAGCATGAATCTGCATCCTCAGAAATGACAATCGTCTCCACTGTCATCTTTCACATAGCTCTGTCTTGGTGACCAATGTAGAAAAGCAACTGCTCTAAGCTCTATCTCACTGACCTGCACAAATTCCATTAAATGTTTCATTTTCTAAAAGAGGTGCCATGATATCAAGTAGATGCCAAATTGAGAATATAATCTGAATCACTATGCACGTACTGAAAACTGAGCAAGAGAAAAAACAAGTCAAGAAGTCCTTCTAACATTTTTGTAGGAAAGCCTTGAATACAGCCTTAATACCCTGTCTGAGCAAAATAAACCACAATTTTACTTAATAGCAGTAAAATTCTATGAAGTACAATGCTTATGAACCATTCTGTTGATGCAGAGATATCAGACTCCTTTTTTAATATCCTTCTGCTTTTTTTTCTTCAAATTTAGTCCAATTTTCCTTACTATCTTGAGCCTTTTTGTGAACGGCAGACTTTTACTTCTGTTGTGATGACAATAGCAGAAACAACTTGCTGTCACATGCCACACTTCTCTGTACCTCTAACTGAAAACATTTTCAGATAAAAATTGTTGATTACCTCTCATAGTTTGCCATCTGGCAATGAGTTGAAAATATTCTTAAGATGGAGTACCAATAGCCCTTCTTCCTTATCAGAAAAGGCATTGCCCAATGTATACACTCAGGAGTTCTCTTAACCTTCACTCCATGAGAGCTTTGCCAGAATGCAAAAACTCGAGTGTCTGCTTGTACTGGGTCTGGCTGGGATGAAGTTAACTCTCATCACAGCGGCCTGTATGGTGCTCTGCTTGCATTTGTGGCTAACAATATTGTTACCACACCTGTGTTTTGTCCATTGATGATCAGTGCTTACACAGAATCGAGGCCTTCTTTTTTTCCTCACTCTGGCCCTGCCCTTATTCCCCAAAAATGATCCTGGGGGTAAACAAGAAAATGGAAGCAGTACAGCAGAGACAGCTGACCTGAATCAAAGCAAGGTCATTTGGTATCCTGTTCAGCAAAAAAAAAAAAAATGCTTAGGGAAAGGAGCTGAAAGGGAGAAACACAGGTGCTTATGTTTGTCTTTGCAAGCCGCTGCTGCCTGTGATGAGGATGTTTTAGAGGAAGTGGTTAAACACCTACCTGTGGATGAGAAACAGTCAATAAGTTTCTTATTTTGCTTTTCTTGCACATAAAATTTTGCTTCACTTATTAAATTGAGTTTATCTCAACCCACAAGTTTTCTCACGTTTGCTCTTTTCTTGTCTGCCCCATCCCACTGTAGCAGGGGAGAAGAATTAGTGACCAAATGTGTGGGTAATTAATCACTAGCCAAGGCTGGGCCACAACATTACCACATTCATATATCCACAGAGGCATACAATGAAATATTTTTCTGTCTCCCTTGCACTATATTAATCTGTATTTAACTTTCTTCCAATTTTTATGCTTAAGCCATGATGTGTTGAGAGAACCATCTATGTCACACCTGTTATCTGTAGGAAAGCAGAGGAAGTAGCACTCCACATTCCTGCTGAAGAGAATAACTATCACCATTGATGTTTTCATCAGCCTCTTCTATAATGAAGTGTCTCTGCTTTCTGCTATAGCCTGCACTCACCTTTCTGTAGACATGTCTTTGGAATACCTAGAATACCTAGGAATACTTCTTTAGCTAAGAATACCTAAAACTTGCACTTTCTTGTGAGATGATGATAAAAAGAAGGACTTCCTAAAGGGTAAACAAGGGAACAAGACTCTATGACAAGATATATATTTTTTATTGCTACCAAGTTACAGTATTCCTCTTGGAAAGTATAGCAAAATTGCTGATCACATGAAAGGCTAGCATAAAGAAATAAAATATGAAATCTGCAGCCACAATAATTCTGTACTTAAACTTAGTTAGGAAAGGTGTCTCAAGTAACCTTGAACAGTGTACTAAAGTCTAGCTGGAGATGCTGCCTCTGGAAATTATAGAGCTTGTTTTCTTTTCACAGAGAGGTCATGGGATTGAAGAGAAGGAACCATAACAACCCTGTCTGTTATTAAATCAATTTTTCGGGCAATACAAATCTGCTGTAAGTTTACACCATTTGTGATCCATGTTAGTGCTTAATTTATATCTGTGGATCAGGAACTTGAGAGGAAATGGAGAAACTCACTTCTAAATCTCCACACTGGCCAGCTTCAGACATATGGTTCCTATCAATCTAATCACTCTGCCTCATGGTACAATGCAATCACCCTATTACAATTTCTTCTAACGTTTCTGGTACTGAATATTATCAAAGAATATATATGAAGCTAACTGAAACACATGCCTGCTTCAGAATGAGTATTTTGTGTCAGTGCACGATGACTATTTCTTACTGTTCAGAAACAAGGAAAAAGGAGATATTATTTAGCACTCAAAGTCTCTGGGATTAATAATGAAGAATAACTAGTAAGGCAAAATGAATAGTAAATACCATGGGGTGGGCTGGTATAAATATATACATCAAACTGTATGTGAAGATATCGTGAAGTCCAGTGATTCCTACCAACTTAAAATCAAATAAAATAGTCATTCAGGGATACAGAAACCACTCCTTCATCACCAAAAGAAAATAGACAAACAATTCTCAACTGTATTTGATATTATTTTCTTCTGCAATGTAACAAAATGAATGTCATATCTACTTAATGGTGCTATGAATGCCACTTTGGTCTTGGGACTCTGAGTTAGAACTAGAAATTTCCAGGTAAAACAGTAAAAAATCTGCCATATTTTTTGCTTAAAAGAAAAAAACAACTAAAACCACAACAAAACAACAAAACAAACAAAAAACCCCAGGAGAATAATATGTCCCAAAACTGAAAAAAAAACCACTCAAGGGGTCATTCATAGAGTTTCAGTCTCATGCCAGGATATGTTTCCAGCAATGAATAAATGAGCAGACCAGTCACATGTTGGGTTGCATACTAAAACCTGTGGAAGTTATTTTACACAACCTTCTTCAAAGTGTTGTTGATTGAGTTAAAATTGGATTTCTCCTCTGACTGATTATCTAATGTGATAGAAAATACACAGTCCAAGAACAAATTTAGATTTCTGTGGAAAATTAAACTGTAATGTGGGGTTATCCACTGAGGCATTAAATATAGCTGTATAATTGTGTCTGCAGATGACAACTGTGATATGACTGAACTTCATCTAGTTTCCAATGAAGACTTACAAAAAACATGTTCACAAAGGACAGATGCTTCCTTTGAAATATTTGGAGGGGAAAATTGATTTTCACAGTACACTTTTCATAAACAATCACTGTACTTGAAACTTCTGAAGAAGTAGCTTGAGTGTGAAAGTTTCTGCTACTGAATCACAAAGATAAAGAGAGTTCAGTGTACGGTCATTTTCACAAAAGAGAGTAACTGAAAAACTATAAACAATTTGAGTAGTCACCGTTCAATATCACTCAGAGCATTGTACTATTTTTATTTCCTTCTGTTTTCTTTTTCTTTAAGTGAAAGACTGCCCAAATATATTATTATAGAACTATAAGCTTTGTTCCTAGTCTGGGTCGAAATACCAGTAAGGTTATGTACCTTTTTGAAATGAAAATATTCATAAGAAACTGGTACACAAAATGTAGGGTCATTTTTTATCAGCTCAAGAACAGAGTTAAGAAATTAAACATAGAGAAGTGACTAGCAACTTTGACATATTTATTCAATTTTTACTTAGGAACAATTCAAAAATCAATATTCTAGTAATGATTTAACAGATCTTTTAAAGAAATATTTTGATTATGGTTATTATTTACCAAAGGCATAAATCCAGATGAACATTTCACTAGCCATCTTTATCTGAGTTATTATTTCTGCTTTTCTATTTTAACACACTAGTCTCTTCTCTGTGTGTGATGATCACAGAATTATAGAGTTATTTAGGTTGGAAAAGACCTCTAAGGCCATCCAGTCCAACCAAATCATCATACAGTAAAGTTGAGCATTGAAAACATTATGTGTCATCCACAACTGTCAAGAGAGAGGGAAGGGGAAAATTGGTCTTGTTCCACGATTAGCATCCCTACACATCTTTTAATGCTTTTAGAAGTTATAATGAGTCCCTAGAGGTACATGTGTGGTGTTTACCATAAATCAGGTTGTGTTACTCCTAAACTCTTAGATTACAGTCCAAAGCCTCTCAAGGTGTAGTGCAGCAATGAAATTAGAAAAACTGATTTAATTTACAACAATAACAAATATGTCTCCAATGAGCTACACAGTGGCAGGAAAATTAGGTGGTGGAAAACAAAACATGTTTCAAATACTTCCCACTTTTGCAGAACAATTTATTTTTTGTTGCAGAATTTTATTTGTAACATTGAGATTTTTTTCAGCTCTGACACACTGAGGCAAAAATGTGACCCTTTCTTGTTGTCACTCAAAAGTCTGAATAGAGTGTAAAAATAATTACTATGCTTTACATTTTATTGATGGTCTTATTAACTTGAAATACTTGAAATACACCTAAAGTAATTATGTTACACATCTTCACACAGGAAAATCTTCTATAAGCTACTCACAAGGAAAGACATGCAAGTATGCACCTCTGGTAGAGGTATTAGATTTATACAGCAGCAAGATATCATGATTAAAACCAGAAAAAAATAACATGCTTTCACCATTAATACCATAAGTGCACCTGATAAATCACATAAGCAACTGTTCTGGATTATGAAAATGACAGGGAAGGAAAACGGTGTCATGACCCCTATCAGGCCATACTATAGGAACACATGGTGTACAGTAGGGCTGTAATGGAGAATAATTGAATCTGTTAATATTAAGGCTGTTATTGTAAAAGTTAAATGCCTGGATGAAGTGAGAAATCTCTAATGTGTATGACAGTTTCAGCTGCCTCTTTCTGTACCTGGAACACTCCTCTAAGAATTGCTACTAGGGCATATAAAAGCCTTGACAGCTGTGAATGGAGTTAAAGACAAATGCTAAAATAGAAAACATAAAGCTAGATGTTTCAGTCTAAAATTTAATAGTCAATGTAAATCATAGCTTATTCTCCTGCTATAAATAAGGCAAAGTAGATATCAAAGGAGCATAATGAGCTACACTGGAGGCTGATGTAATTTGAGGTAGCTCCTTTGGAATCTAACTGGATTTATATCAGACAAGGATTCTTTCCTACAAGCTGCTTTACAGACTTAAATAAAACCGACAAGGCAAGCAGGGGGTATAAAACATACCAGGGGAGTGCATAACAATAGACTGATACAAATAAATAGTTATATATTAAGACTTAAAAGGATGTGATATGTTGAAACTCAGCTTTGCTGACTCTGCTTTGTGGTATGACTCTGAAAGGATCCTTGACTCCACAGTTAAGAAACCAGAGATGGTCAAGTGAGACAGATAGGGATCAGATAAGGAACATATTGAGTGAAGGAAACATCTATGGACAAAGAAATCCAATTTGCTGTCATAACTAATTTTATTGTAAAAAGAAAAATGAATCAAGATTGGTGAGAAGGAAAGACAATATGAACAGATCCATGTATGTGTATGGTTTCAAATTGCTTCTGTTAATTAACAAGTTTCAGACCCACCCTCATCCTTCTAAAATGGGAACACTTATCAAAGCTTTAATAAAAAAAAATAAAAAACCCTTCCAGAAGTAGCTCATCCAGAAGAAAGCCTGGACCTAGTGGAGTCAGGTGTCAGGTGAAGTGATTACACTGCTTTTAGCCTTGTCATGTTTCAGCAAAAAATCCTGACAACTTCCAAATATCTCCTGCCTTTTACATGCAGAGTGGTTTCCCCCCGTTTTGGTTAGGGTAAGTCTCCCCAGCTTTGTCATTGTTAAGAAGCTTTGCTTCTTAAATCCAGTATTTTTGTTAACTCATCTATTGCTGAAAGGATTCTAAATTGGTATAGTTATATTTTTTTCTAATAAATTACAATTGCTGCCCATTAGTATGAATCCATATTTGTTATTGATTGTTGAGAATGATAATACTTCAGAATATTAGTTTTTAAGGAGATAGAATTGATAGAATTGATAGAATATATGTAGGGTTTTTTGTCATATTAAAGAGGGATTAACTTTAAAATATCAAAAATACTTCATTATGGGCATAATAATCACCAAAAGAAATGTTTTGCCTAATTTTGTGTAGTTATTTATCTGCTTTGTAGTGAGAATATATTTAACTTTTTCAACTGATATTAAAATTAAAAAATTTTAAAAAGTGTGCTAAATTTAGAAGTGTCAAGTGGGTTGTCATAAAAGAATTAAGCTCTGTCAAATGGGAAATTATCATTTTAAAAGTAAATTTGCAGTTATTTATGTAACATTTGAAAGAAAATTATAACCCTCTGAAATGCATTATGATGATTTTTTTCTTTAGGAGACAAGTCTTTTATGTAACCACAGAAGAGCAAAGTATTTTAACTATTCCACTTATTTCTAAATGCCTATACTTCATCCCCAATTATTATTAATTTTTGGCCAAAAGTTGTGTTTTAGGTACTGGAGTTGGAGTACCTTGATTTTCTTTATCCCTCCCCTACAAATGATGATATTCGGGGTTCTTCTCACATGTAGTGTAAAATCATTCTAGCCCTGTAGTAAACCTTTGAAAAATGTCATAAGAAACAAAATTCTGTGTGCTACAATTGAGTTGAGAACATTTGGTATGTACACAAACTTGGAGTGTTAAAAGACACAAGTACTATTTTGTAAACATTCTTAAATATCTGACATTTGATCTGAGGAGGTCATTAATGGGCAGGGCTTAAGCTGATCTCTTGTGTGTTACAAGAGCACACAACAGATGGGCTGGGAAAAGCATTACTTCAATCATAAACAATTGCTAACATTTGACACTATTTCTCAACTCCAATATTTTTGCTAACACATTAGTGAATCATTTTGGAACACTGGCTCTTTTTTAAACCACAATAAGGTTTTACTATGAGGCAAGCAAGTCAGACTTTTCTGTTAGGTACATATGCAAAATGTGAAATTATGGCAATGCTCTTAGTGTTTTCAAAATCTTGGGGAAAAAATAAAAAAGTAGTCAAATTACAAATAAAGGAATTATTATTGGCTGAGATGATATTTAAGCAGTCCAGATTACCTGATTAATGCATAAATACCTCATCTGTAAGATAAAATTATTGAACACAAACTTTGAGTCCTAGGGCCCGTGATACATATTTTTCAAGAATCAGACTTGTCATCAACCTGAATTCTTCAAATGAGAGAATGCTAATCATGGTGAAATTTATCCTTCGTTGATCTTGGTTAGTTTGAGTTCATTTTTGTTATCAGACATTGCTTTCTCCTCACTGTAGCCCAGTTAAAGTCTGGAAATGGCCCATCAGCCTTTCTCAAGATCAGGTAAAGAAGCTGCTGTATTTTGGGGGTTTTGTCCCCTCCATTTGTCAGTTGTTTCTTGTTAACAACATTGTCTAGCTCAGGCAGGTTAGGCATTAGTAAGGGAAAACTGAGCTTGTACTTCTAGCCAAGATGAGGGCAGATGAGTCCTGAGAACTTGCAGAGTAAAGTCATTTCAAGAGAGGAGGCCTTTTATTAACAATCGTTCTACGGTATTTAGGGATTAACCTTCTATTGTGGCCTAAGTCTGGCATAAAGACAGAAAGATTTTTTTTGAGAAAAAATTATCACATTTATCAGACTGGTGGATGCATTCAGTCAAGATGCAGGATTTCCATTAGGAAAACATGATAAAACATGTTAAAGGAGAGAGTCTTGAACGTGTTCAAGGCTCCCTTATTCTACTACTTGAAACCCATTCAGTAGTAACCTTGAGGCCTATGGGAACTTTGCCAAGAATTTCACTGAACAAGATCTTTATTAAAATGCATCTATCTAAAAGGATAAGCTGAAAAAAATTTGGGAAACAGTGACACACATCAATGGCATAAATCAGGTTCTAGTACAGGACTGGCTACTTCAAAAGATGAATTTTATTTTATTTTATTTCTGGTGTTGTAAATGGACCCACATGATTCAAAGGAGCTCTTTCAAAAGCAAGGGCTCTTCAGGCATCTTACAGAGAATAGTAAGCATAGTGCTGTTTAACCTGTCTTTGGTGTGTCTTTGTAGGTAATTAGTTCATATGCGTGTATGCATCTCTGTCTCCCTCTCTCCATCCCTCCCTCACTTCCTCTCTCTCCGCACCACTTCTCCCACTCCTCACCTTTGGAGAGTCTTTTTGATACAGATGAGGATGCCTGAATAAAGTCAGAGTGATACAGGCAGGCAGGTGTTTACAGAGACCTGCAGGTGAGCCTAATTTTTGTGTGCCTTTTATACACAAATATAAATACTCACTGTAAGAGATGAGAAGAAATCCTGAATTGTCTTATTTTCTTTTGCAACACTGAATTCCAGATGGATGGCTGTCTGCTAGGACTCAGCTATTACAAGGTATGGAAAGGAAGGAATGACATTAAAGCAATCTTGTATTCATGAGAGAAAAAACCCAAACAAACAATGAAACAAAATCCCATGCTTTCTGCAGTGTGCTCTAAGGTCCAAGAAGTGAAGGACAAACACTGTTCTTAATTTCACTTCAAAATGGGATATAAAAATGGATATACATGAAAACAAAAATCTTTTCCATGAATGTGAGAATATAGAAAATTTAAGTAATAATATATTCATCCTCTATCCAAAAATCATACTGAGCTTTATGTGCTGTAATACTACAAATCCTCACATAATTTTTCTGAGCATACAGTATTTATTATCACCTGCTTCCTTTTTCCTTTCCAAAGCAGTATTTTAAGTACAAAAACATCTACATTTTCAAAATCTGTATTATGCTGTTGTTATTAATATTATAAATTAAGTTGGAAGGGTATATTATATGAAATTTTGGTCTAAGGGTAATCATATGGGACTATATTCTTAAAACATAGATTTGATTGAATTTAAAGACTGGTATTTAAGTATATAAATGTACTTCACATTTTACATCTTACTTTATAGTGTTATTTAAACTGATTATTTTATCCATGTAATTCCATTTAATACTAAAATGTTTCACATTTTGTTTCACACAATAAATGTGGTTACAGAGACAGATTTCCAGATAAAGACAGTGGAAATTAATGTAAATCAAGAAATATAAAGTAAACACAAATGGACAGAAGGGCAACAGAAAATTTATTTTTAAACTTTCAGGCATGCCCAGTGAGAACTACATAATTATGTGAAGAAACAGGGTAAATTCTAGCTGAATTACCATACTTTTGACATCCCATTGCCAAATATGATTTTATGCTAAAGGCTGAGTTAATAGAAAATGAACTTGCTGAAGTTTGTTTTACAGGTAATGCTCAGATGACTTTTCTTTCTTGACATGTCACTGTGGAAAGTCTAAAGTTTGGTATCTTGTTGCATTTTAACCTGAGACAACAACTACACACCACTCAGATTCATGCTCACTCTTCCCCTCACCAGAGTGGGATGGGGAGGATAATCAAAATACTAAACCCCATGCACTGAGATGAGAAAAGTTTAATAAATTATTATTATTATTATTATTATTATTATTATTATTATTATTATTATTATTATTATTATTATTATTATTATTATTATTTTGATGATGATGATGATGATGATGATGATGATGACAACAAAAAGAAGGAGATAGAGAAATAAAACCAAAAGAAACAAGCAACAAATAATTCAATTCCTCACCATCCACTGACTGATGCCCAGCCCATCCCTCAGCAATGATCAGTTCCACTCTGCCAGCTTCCCCCAGTTTATACACTGGGCATGGTGCTCTGCATTATGCAGTATCCCTTTGGCCAGTTTGGGGCAGCTGTCCCAGCTCTGCTCCCTTCCAGTTTCTTGTGCTTCTCACTGGCAGAGGACGAGACAGTGAAAAGCCCCTGACTTAGGGTCAGCACTACTCAGCAACAGCCAAAACACCAGTGTGTTAGCAATACTAGTCTCATACTAAAGCAAAAACAGCATTTTGTTGGACGCTAAGAAAAAAATTAACTTTATTCCAGCTGAAACCAGAATAATTTACTTTATTTTTCGATACTAAAATTTTCCAATTACATGAAAACTTTTTTTTTTATGTTCATACTACTTTTGGGGAAATAAATTGTTGTTTGTGCTTAGGCAGTATCTGACTCTGTTAATTAAAGATTTATTAAAACAGATAAGCAAAGTTAAATTTGGTTTCAGCCAAACAGATCATGCCCGAAGCAAAATATATTATACTACTTTTCACAGCTGCAAGAGTACATAGTGAGAGCTGAGTTAATGCATTCAAGATAGGTGTTCACCTCTTTCTCTGAGAAAATTCTCTTCCAAAACTTCTAGAAAGAATGTATCCTATTATGGATTAAACTCTGAAAGAAGATGGGACATTGAACACATTGTGTTGAAACTAGATGAAACTTAAAATTTGTGAGTCAGAAAGAATAAGCTAGACAAACTCTAATATTTATGGTTAGAGTTCATGTGCTGGCTGAGCAAAAAAAAACTCTAGTCCTTGCTTTAAATACTATAGGTATTGTGTTGGATGGGGCCTGGGGTTGTTATTAAAAATATAATATATAGAACCAAGATGTGGGATCAGAACTTGCATTAAATTATTTCATGGGTAAATGGATACCATAGGGTAATGAAGCTGAAGAGTTAAAAGGTTTTTTGTTTTATCCCTAGCATAGCATATTAAGAACAAAGTACAAAAAATAACCCAATTCAGAGAGTATATTTTGGGTTTTAAGATACTGTATTGGGAGGTAAAAAGGAAATGTGAAATAACATTACCTCCTAAATAGCTGCATAAAGGATGAAGAGGGTGAAATCATATCCTTTATGAGGTATTTTCTGAAAGAAAGCACTTGCTGTAGTTTTCTTGAGTGAAGAAAATGTATGGACACAGACTTCAGGATGAGAACTGTGATTAAAACAAGGAAACGGGATTTATGAGGCACCTGTGTCATAAATTATATTTGTTGGTTTGCTTCTTCCTCTATCCACTTTGGGTACTTTTTATTTCATGTGGTTTTAGGTGACTTCTAACTCAAAATTCAGGGCAAAGAGAATATATTCTGCAATTTTTTACATTCTCTGTGGATTGTACAGAAAGTCGGTCCTGAAATTGAGATGTTCATAGCTCTTCTGTATTTTTGCACAAGTACCTACAGTCCAGACCTTGAAAGATATAACATAGAAACTTTGAATCAATTCCCATAGTGTTTTATAACTTGCCTAATAACAATAAGAATTTTTAGAGAATGTTAGGATAAAAAAAAAATACTTTGCAGGATCTGGACCATATTAATAAATTTGTAATCCTTTTTCTTCTTCTTTTTTTTTTTTTTTTAATTATTTTATCTTATTTAAATTAAGAGAAAAATAACTATTTAGTCTTATATTTTAAGATCAGTCATACATATATCATGGTCCTTTACTTGTAAGGTGTCATCTTGAAAATTCTACTTTATGACTAACACTACATTGTGTGTGTCTGTGTATATATATATATGTCTTGTGTGATTTTCTTAAATATAAGATAAAGGTTTTATTTTGCCCCTCAAGATTTTTAAAATTTCCCAGATATGATATTTTTTTCACCCTTTTTGAAGGTCTTCAAGATTCTGGATGACCAGCTAATAACAGATGACATTAGATTTCTTATTCTCTCATAAATACCGTGCAGTTCATGGAAGAAAAGTCAATTTAATGGTTTATCTCTTTTTCTATTCTCTTTTATTCTGTTTCTTATTCGATCTTGAAATTTTCAACTTCATCCTTCACCGATCTTTTATTTTGCAGTGTTCAAAATCTTTTTAGAAATGCGGTTAGCATCTCTTAATACACATAACTATTTCAATTATCTCTTTCCTTTCTAATATCTCCTTTATCTTTTTTCTGTTTTCATCATTCTCAGATTTCTATTTCATCTTTTTCTGCATTTTTAATATCCTTTTTGTCTTTTTGTCTTTTTTCTCAAGGTCTGGAATTCACAATTTTATTTTTTCATTTGATAGCTCTTAAAGAAAGATTTATCTAGTAATTCTAGAGTGTTTATTAACAGTTAACTTGTTAATTATATGACATTAAGTTATTACATTAAACCATTCACTGTAAAATTTTAAAACACTAAACATTTCTCCTTAATTGATTCCTTCCTCAATATCATTACATTTCATTGTAAATAATCCCTTCAGATATGGCCTGCTTGAAATTAAACATTCATTCCAGTACTTATGCCTGACTGAAAAAGTTTTGGACAAACACAAATGAAGTGACCACAGTGCAATTTAGCAGTTGCACAATTTTTGGTTTATATACTGCATTGACTATGAAAATGGCAACCTCTACTAGGGGTCACTTTTTCTCATCTTGAGGACACATTGTTTCACCGTCTCCTCTCCCTTTTAAAATTCCAAATTGTAATATATGCATGTTTCATATGTTCATTTTGTATTACTTTTATTTCAACATATGTCTTGACTCCTAAAATCAGTCATAACCTAAATTGTATTATCTCTATAAAGCATCAGTACTTATCTGAAAACATAATAGCATTTTTTATGTTTTATAGCATTCAATTCAAACTCACCTCCATTTGTCACCTATATCTGTTCTTTCTGGGACACATTTCATATAATCCTCCCCCATCATTCAGTCCATGTAACAGTTCTGTCTTTAGTTCCTCAAAGAATTAAAGTAAAACTTTTGAAATTCTTATGTCTTTGTGAGTACTTTTGTGGATTTACATAACTAAAATCTCCTCCCATATCACAGCTGGCAGATATTTTAGGAGATCACCTAAAATCTTCCTTCAAGTCCTTGAGCCCATTCATAACCTTGAATTTTTCTGTGGTTATGTTCCTTTCTGGAGTCTTTACTTATAAAGCTAGTGGAGTTTCCAGTTGCCCACACTAAAGTACTCCCCTGAGTACTTGTATCTGGCCTGTATCTTTCCAAGCCTAAAATACTTAAACATACATAATTATATAGATATGCATTTTCTTACTGCAACTTGTGTAAAATATTCATGCAGCTTTACAGGACCAGCAGCTAAATTCTTACATCTTCTGAAGGGTCTTCAGGTTGTGGTAGGTGCAGGATGCCAGGTGCCCACCAAAGCTGCTCTATCACTTGTCCTCTTTAACTGGACAGGGGAAGGGAGAAAATAAGATGGAAAACTCATTGGTCAGGTAAGAAGAGTGAGATATTCATTGATTACCATCATGGCAAAACACATTCAACTTGGGGAAAAATTAATTAAAATTGTTACCAGTCAAATCATGGCAAGATAATGTGAGATAAAAAACAAATCTTAAAACACCTTCCCTCACTCCTCCCTTCTTCCCACGCTTAACTTTACTCAATAATTCTGTACCTTCTCCTCTTCTCAATGATACATGGTGGCAGGGAAGTGGGAATTACAGTCTGTTCACCCCATTGTCTCTGACACTCCCTCTTCCTCATGAGTTGGACTCCTCTTTCCCTTCTCCAGTATCAGATTGTTCAGCCTCGAGACAAGGAAACTCTGAGGAGACTTTCTTGCTCCCTACAACTACCCAAAAGGAGCTTGTGGCCAAGGGGGAGGAAGTTTCTTCTCCCAGGTAACAAGTGACAGGACAAGAGGAAACCATGCCCTCTCAGTAGTAAAAAGTAATGTCTGGATAAAAACGATCTACCAGGGATCGTAAGTGAATAGAAGTACCCGTCTGCCCCTGCAGCTGCAGTACCTGGGTAGGATTTTCAAGATATATTGTCAACATGCCTTGGCTACTCTTCCCTTGGGAGGTTTTATCCAACTTTAAGACAATTAACTGTCTTCAGAAATGTGTATGGAGAGTAAGTTTCTTAATTCTGAATTCCACTTAGGGGGCAATTCCATAATTAACCACCAATAAGCACTTTCTTTGCCACTGAGGTTGTCCCCACTTTGTTCTCAAGAAGTCGCTATAAAACACAGAACAAGCAAAATTTTAAATCTCTAAGGTGGTTTCTTTGGGGAGTAGTTGATGTGGAGTCATGGGTGGAGCCTTTTTCCTCCAAGGAAATATTTGTTGGAAATGCCTGATGACAGACATACTTTTTTAGGGTTATGGTGCTATTCTCACTATGTCTAGATATTTTCTTTTCAAACACTGTTCATGCCCAGCAAGCTCACCTCCATGATGAAACAGAAAATATATAAACACAGCCTCCTTTGTGTAGCAGCTTTTAGTCTTTTTTCACAACTTCCCAAATGCATACAATGAAGCTATGGAAAAGGCAAAGAACATCAGTAATACTTTGAATTGGTGGTAAACATATAATTTTTTCCACTCCAAGACTACATGAAAAATAAGAATCTGCAAAGACTGACTTTTTTTTTTTTCTCCCTACTGTATCTCTGAGACTGCAGTATCAGACTTTCTGGTCTGTTTATATATTATTTATTTTTAATTCTGCAGTTATGGATGTGTCAGTTATCACATAATATACAAATAACATTATTGATACTTTTTCCATATTTGAAGTTTATTATAGGTTTGGCTTCAGGTCTTGTTATTTGCAAGCAACCCTTAATTTATGTTCATATAGTGCATTTTAATTTATGAAACAGTCAGAGGGAAAAAACCAAACTATTCCAGGATCCATCATTACAACCTGGACCATTTAAATCATCCGAGTCCAAGTCTGGTGACAGCTTGTTTCATCCAGAAGGTATGTCTTTCAAAAAGTCTTAACCTACAGGAAACTAAAACTAGAGGAAAATAAAAAGTTCTAAGATATTCTCTTTTCAATAGCTTAAATTCTGTTTTTAGCCAAAGACCAGTGAATCAGAGTCAATAAATTAAATAACAACAGTATTCTGATATCTGTAATAATGTTATAAATACTAGCAGATTGTTTAAAAAGAATTTCACCTTTTTTAATATGTAATCTCCTTTCAAACAGAAATTTATAAACTCACTGTTTATTAATCAAAAATAATTTTTGATTTGACAGCAAATTTTGCAAAAGATTACTCCATATGCAAACTAAAAGAACCAAAAATCCACAAACCTAAAAGTATACCAAATGGCATATCCAGATATTGCTAGATAAAAATATCCTTTTAAATCTTAACCAATGCTTTAGCTAATTACCTTCATTAACACTGTCCTACTGCCTTCTGGCTTCTGAAGGCCAAGAACAGAGTTTGTACTTGGAATGAAATGTATTTTAATTATAAAGAATGTTATATCAAGCACCCTCTAGAAATGAAGCCTGTTTGATTAGAGTTCGCAAGCCCAAAGAGCACTTTATGTGCTTGCAAATCCTAATGCTTTTTTTGTGCAAATAGTGATCAAGGAATTTGTCACGGTCTAAAATCCTAAGGGGTTCTGGTTGTTCCTTCAAAAGCCGTTAGAAGCAAATACACTCAATGACTCAAGATGTCATCCTTTCCAAAGTTAAGCATTAAACATTTCAGGAACAGATTAATCATGTGTTTATTAACCTCTGCTCTGAAACTATCAAGTCCAGATAGCTTTGTTGACTTAATAGTAAGGTTAGGTTTATTAACCCATTTTATAAACAAGTATTATGTGCTGCTTTGTGCAAATCCTCTTGGAAGGCAGAATAAATTGATTTTAACTGGACATACATCAGTATTTTGTGATTTCTGCCCTATCTACAGTATGACTAAGTGAGGACAAAGTAAAAAAGCGTCAATAGTTCCTGCCTACATACACATGTATTTAACTAATTTTTTTAAGTGTTGCAAAACAACAAAAAGCCTTATTTGAGTATGGAATATTTGTCAGATATGGTTTTGAAAATTAATTAAATTCATGCCTGTGTTCTAAAAATATCAGTACAAGACTTAGACTATTCAAAACCATGGATTATCATAGAATGAATCATAGAATTGTGTGGGTTGGAAGGGACCTTAAAGATTATCTAGCTCCAATGTCCTTGTCATGGGCAGGAACATCATCTTGCCCAAAGACCCCTGACCTTGAGCTCTTCCAGGAATGGGGCATCCATAACCTCTCTGGGAAACCTGTTCCAGTGCCTAACCATTCTCACAGTAAGGAGTTTCTTCCTAATATCTGAACTAAACCTACTCTCTTTCACTTGGAACCAAGACTCTCTTGTCTTATCACTACATGCCTCTGTAAAAAGCTTCTGTCCATCTCTCTTGTAGGCTACCTTTGGGCACTGGAAGGCTGCTATTAGATGATGCCAAAACCTTCTCTTCTCCAGACCGAATACTCTCATCTCTCTTACTGTTTCCTCATAGGAGAGATGCTCCATCCCCCTCAACCATCTTCCTGGCTCTACTTAGGCCTCACTTCAACAGGTCTTTCTTGCATCAGGGACCCCAGAGCAGTTCGCAGAACTCACAGTGGGGTTGTAATACTCTTTTGTATTCAAGTCTAACTTCTAACCAGCCATGTTCCACTGTGGATAAAAGAAAAGACAATACATGTGTGGATTCAACAGTTATTTTTTTGTGTATGTGTGTGTAATTAACATCTCAAAAAATCTAACTAAAATACAACAGTCACTATTTATTCACTTAAAGAAACACTAGTATTCTAAGTAAAAATTAATATAGAAAACATTCATTGATATATTGTAACTTGTATAGAAATCTAACTAGCATCTGCCTCTTCCTTTCATGCTCACTCACAATGTCCCACTAATGTCACTGTTCTGTGAAGGGAAACACAGGAAGTCTTCAATATCCCAAGGCCCTGACTAGGAGGGATATGATTCATCTTGGTCTAATTTTTCTTTCCTTGCCCTGGACTGCTGTCTTCTGGCTGCTCCACTGAGTGTGGGCATGGCTCTGCAGCCTCCCCAGGCTCAGCCCCCTCAGAGGCTCTTGTTTGTCAGACAGGGTCTCCCTGAGTTTGTCAGACCCTTCCCATGGAGGCACTGACGCAGCCCAGGCTCAGGCAGGGGAGGTAACAGGGACTTTGCCCAGAGATAGGAGCTGATACCAGCCCAGCCAAACTCTGGCCAAGGTGAGCCCTGAGTCCTGGGAACTAAAGTCTGTGACTGGCTTTTGAAACATCAATTATATATACTGATATTGTAAAGAAATCTAGAAGCTCATACAGGCAGAAGAGGAAAAAAAAAAGGTAGAAATCCAAAGTTTTCCAGGATACTAATGTCATTTTGAATATCAAAATAGTCCTCTTTGCTACTTATACTGCCAGGCCATCTATAACACAAACAACATATGGCTCAATACATAAAGAAAAACAAAACAAAAAACGTCCAGAAAAAAAAAAAAAGAACAAAGAGTGCCAAGGAAATCAACCCATAAATAAATCCAGTTTATTTTTTCTGACTTGTTTTACCTAATATCTCACCCTTAGATCTTTAATATCATTAGGGACTGAACTGTATAATCAAAAATAAAGACACTCTGTGGAAAGCTTACCTATTCACCCAAATAGGTGAATTCATTTCCTCTACCATAAGTTACATCTGTAGTGTTAAGCAAGACAGTACCAGGAGTCACAGTCAGCATTAGGCTGCTGATCATCCATGCTGCTTAAGCGTTTGCATGCTCCCTGGCAAATCTGAGCCATTCCCATTTGCTTTCCAAGACATTGCCAGGGCATGATTTAGGTGTTAACATATGTTAGGGATCATTTACCATAGATAATATGGATAATAATGCACTTTCTCTGCCTTACATGGTCCTCCAACATTAGCCCAGTTGGCTTTGTATCTTCAAACACCCATTACATGATTCCACCCCACTGACCAGGGCTCTCCACAAAAGCTTTCAGTTTGTTACTGTGAAAGCATACTCATAATGAACTCTAATGTATCTCAGCAATTTCTTGACTTGCTTTGAAATGAACCTCCTCCTTCATACAGAGACATACACACACACACACATTTAGAATTAGATTTACTTCTTTTGGCTGTAGAGATGCCATATGGGCCCTGAAGAAGCCTTGGGCCAAATACTGTACCGTGTGAATCCAGTGAGCCTGTGCCAGCTGGCCTCAGGTTCAGACAGTGGTCTCTGCTTAATTTTATTTAGCAATATGACATAATGCTCTGTTGTGGTTTACCCCCAGCTGACAATTAAACACTAAAATACTGCTTACTCACTCACTCCAGAAATGGAAGGGTAAAAGTGGGAAAACAAATGGCTTGTCATAAGAAGAGTTTAGTAATTGAGATAATAGTAATAATCATGATAACAATAATAATGTAATGGAAAAGAGAAAGGAAAAAAGAAAAAAGAGGAGAGAGAATTAAGACCCAAAAAAGACAAATAATAACAAATGAGAAACTGTTGCTCATCACCAATCAAGTAATGCCTAGCCAGCCCCCAACCAATTGTCCCCCTAGATTATGTGCTGAGCCTGACGTCATATAGTATGGAATGCAATTTTGGTCAATTGAGGTCAGTTATCCCATCTCTGTATCCTCCAAACCTTTTTGTGCACCCTCAGCCAACTCATTGGTAGGGCATCATGAGTAACAAGCACTGCTCAACATTGTCAAAACTTCTCTCTGCTATCGGTACGAATCCAAAATGCAGCTCTATACTCCTGTTCTGCTTCTCCCAGATCAGCAGGAGGGAGCAAGGCCAAGACTTTGTGCTGCTCACTACCAATTTATATCACTGCTGGCTTGGGGGAAGGTGACTCTGGGTTTGGTGAAGAAAGGCCTGGAGCAACTCTGGTGGTTGGAACACTTGAGTTACTCTGCCACCACTGGCTGCAGTTGTGCAGCATAAATTCTAGTTGTGTGAGTATTTTTCATGTAAATCACCCAGCCTTTTTACACTTTTCTTATTCTATTCTTGCTTTTACAGTTCGTTTTCTTATTTCTTTGCTTTATTTCCAGTAAATTGTTCTTATCTCAATCAGTGATTTGCATCTTTTGTACCTCCAGTTCTCAACTCCTCAGAGCAGGAAAGGGAGGTGAAGGTGGGGAGTGATTGAGCAGGGTCTGGTTTGGGAGAGTCTCAGTGGCAGCACTGAACTGGGGAATACTATTCTTAAACCACAACTAGTCACTACTGTAAAGAAAATAATTACCCCTGGCAAAACCAGCACATTCCACACCCCTTAATACTTGCCATCTATATCATGCTTGGGTTCCACACTATCCAAAACATTCTCATTAACCACCATCCTCATCCTTTGATATTGTACATAGATGATTCCCTTAGTCTATTGATCACCTCCATGGAATGTCTGTAAAATATCTATAAATGTGCACTGACCTCATTTAGTGGAGGAATTTGGGCCCTTCTGTTGTGGTGGTCACTCAGGGCAGGAGAGGTAGCACACTGTGTGGAGTTATTGGACTCCAAACCCAGCTCAGGTTGTAAAGCAAAGATGCATCAGTTATAAATAAGGAAATCAACCTGAAATCTGTTTAACAATTTCGACAACCACATTTTTTTAATATAGCTTTCTTGATCAACCTTTTATGCCAAGACTTCAAAATTCTAGCATTGTGTGTCTAGTGTGACCTTTCGCTTTGTAGTTTGTATTATAAAGATAATGATATTTATTTTTTTAATGTCAACGGGAGAAAATATAGAAAACTTGCATTGGTACAATTGTTATGAATATTTTGATTAAATAAACAAATCATTCAAAAGGGTTAGCTATGATTATAAAAAAAATTGTGTAGTATAAGGTATAGAAATATCAGGAGTGCTGTGTTTGGAATATGCAACTGTAGAAACTCACCAAGAACTTACTGGACCTTTATGTTTCAGTCAAGCAACTATGGAGACTGTCATGCTCACCAGTTATGCTTCTTGGAAACCCATTACCTTTCTCATCTTGATTTTGAAATCAAGGATTCTGATCCTTTTTTTGATCCTTAATAGAATGATTCTTTTAGGATAAGAATATTGAAAAAGTTATTAAGTATTGGAATTAATCAATGTAAAGGTGAAGTTTAGGAGAGGGCATAGTGTGCATAGTATGTAAAAGAACTTATGTAATGATGATTTAGTAAAAAAAATATATATATATAAAAGGGATGGGCTGTATCTGTTGGGTAGGATATACCTTGGAGGAGCTATCCCCCATCCCACCAGTAAAGAGGTGTCTGCTAATTCACATCAAATTGGTATTGGATAAGTTTATTTTGGCCCATTTAGCAATACAATAATTTGAAGCCTTTCAATTTTGCTTTCTTGAAGCATTTGTTTTCATCTACACATATGAAGCTGGATAATATGAACAAAAGCAAATAACTAATAACTTTTCTACATTTCAGATACATATTTTTTGTTTCAACTCTAAGTGTGGTCAAGTGTGATGGAATACTATTTACTGCTTTTCATATCTTTTTAGAATAGTCTACTTGAAAGGATATAAATGATCCTGAGAACTGAATTAATTAACTAGCTCCCAGCTTCTCCATTAATCATCACTTTATTTTTATTCTGATTTTGGTTAATCAATGACATATGCATCATTTTAATCAAATACTTGATTAAATTCTTTAGTAAATACTTTTTCAAACTTCAATATTAATTGCACTGCAACTATTGGAACAGAGAATGAGCCTACGGTCTTTCAAGTGGTGTACACACAGGAAATGTTATCTTTTACTCTTTTGAATATTCCCATATATATTCAGCAAATATTTTGGAAAAGTCAGACATAGAATTCATTTTTATCTCACCAGCTTACTGGAAAGCCATTCGTTATCTTGTAAGATTGTTTTCTTTGTGATTTAAAATCACAAATGCCTTAGTTCAGTTCTTTGAGATGTCTTGTACACTCATATGTGCCAATATCATTTACATCTGATTATCTAAGATAACACAGGTTGCTTTCCAAAAAGAGAACTACTAACTAGGTCATTGTACTGCCTGAATTTTTCAGTAATTTGACAAGTAACAACATAGGTAATAACATTTCTCCATAAATGAAATCTTATAAAAGTAATCCACTTCTAGTTTAACACTGAGGTACAGTCTGAGAATCAATCTGCAATCTATATTCATATCTGTGCACAAACATTCAACTTATAATATGGTTAGAGCTCTGAAGACTCAGAACAATATAAGCAATTGAGAAAAAATTGATTAATTTATAAATTTCTAATAAGTTTATAAATAACTGAAATTTTGATTTTTTACTTCAATGTCAGCGTTTTTAAACAGCTTTCTGGACTAATTTGTATTAGTTAATTAACAGATCTTTTAATCACTGATACTATAAAGGAAATCATTGTAGTTCCTTCATATTTAACCAGATTTCAGGAGAGGAGTAGATGACCTAATTTCAGTTTAATGAGAAGCAGTAACACAAAATAGAGGAAAAACTGTGAAAAAATCCCTCACTTTTGTTTTGATCCCTAGGTAATACTTTCTCTTAGACAAGAATTTAGCTTTTTTTTTTTTCCCCCAGTCATGGAGCTCTTCTGTCTCTAACCATTTTCATCTCCCTTACTAGATGTTCTCCTGTGCTACTTTTGGTCGGGGTAAATTTCTTCACAGTAGCAAGTATGTGTATAGATTGAGAGTTTGTGCTGGCAGCAGTGCAGATAACGTAGAGATATTTTAGTTACTGATGAGCAGTGTTTACACAGAGTAAAAGACTTTTCTTCTCCTAATCCTACACAACCAGGGCTGGTGAGTGATCGAGTGAGTGGCTGTCTTGGGCCTAGTTGCCAGCTGGGGTTAAATCACAACCCTTTCTCATTCTACTCTGGCAGCCCACAATACAATTCAGAAATTAATTTCCTCTGAGAATTAGGGGTTTCCAGAATGAGGTATTGTAGCAATATCATTTTTCACAAGAGCTTGCAATCAAGAATAGGTCTTGTTTTGTCAATATTGTTAGTAATAAAAATAAAAATGTGAGACCAGCTATATAAAAGAATGCTTCTATAAGGAATCTAAGCTGATTCTTTGTCATTAACATTTACATATCAGAGAACTGGAGATCAGTCATTTTGCATTAATCTGGGTTTCTCTTCCATGTACCACTTCAAGTGTTTGCTATTATGTGGTTGCAAATTCATATAGTGTAAGTATATTGTTTTCCTAATCTTTGTTGTAAAGAGAAAGAGCATAATTAAAAAAGTTTCCTGTTTTTATAATTCACTGAAACACCATAATTTCCCTGTCAGCAAGAGAAATTCACAATCATCATGTAGTGCTGATTTAGGGAAAATCATAAAATAAAAGTAAATAAATAATAAATAAATAATAATAATAATAATAAGTAAATAAATAAATAATAAATAAATGTTACTGTAAATAAAGAAATGTTACACTTTTGCTATCACTATTATTGTTCAAAATAAAATTAACATATTTTACATCATATTTCAGAATAAAAATTTTTCTTTGGATCTTATTTTAATTATCTTTTGTCTCTTTCAAAAATCGGATTTATAACTTGGTTCTTTAAATGTGCTCCTGAATGGCTTTCTAAAGCCAGGAAGTGTTGTTGTGAAACATAAGTGACTGTTTTACCCTTCAAACTTGTAGTTGAGGAGGTGAATACTGCTGAGTATCTGCAGAAGGTTGCAGCAGAATACTGGAAACCCCTGGAGGGATTAAAATTGGATGGAAGTCTTAGAAGGGAAAAAGTAGCAAGGACCTGTAAGGTACAATAGAATCTGTCGTAGGCATGGTGGGTTGAGCTTAGCTGTCTGGGCTATGCTCATCCAGCTGTTCTCTTTTCCCTCTTTCCATCGGATAGGGGGAAATAATGAGATAGAAAAGCTCCTGGGTTGACATAAAGACAAGGATGTGCTTACCCCTCACTGTCATGAGCAAGCAGACTGAATTTGGAGAAAATCTATTCTATTTATTGTCAGTTAAAATAGAGTTGAATACTGACAAAAACGAGATTAAAACCTATCCCTATCCCTGCTTTCTTCCAGGTGAAGTATTTAATTCCTAACTCTTCTACCTCCTTCATAAAGTGTCACAGAAAGTATGGGAAATGGAAGACTCTTGTCAGTTCATAACTATTGCTTTCTGTTTCATTCCTTTTTTCTATGCTCCAGCATGGGTCTTCAATGGGCTGCAGTTACTTCAAGGCATATCCACCTACTTCATCATGGGGTCCTCCATGTGATCAGCTCCACTGTGGTGTCCCCCACAAACTGCAAGGGAATCTTCCATCTGGTGATGGAACACCGCCTCACCTTCCATCTTCTCTGGCCATAATCTTCATGCACACATGCCTATCTCACAGGTTTTCCCTCATTCCTCACTGACTGGGTCACATGTTGACCTTTCCTAAAAATGTTTTCACAGAGGCACCACCAGCTTGGCTGATGGGCTCAGCTGTGTCCTGTGATGGGTCCTTTGGAACCAGCTATGCCCAGCACAGGACAGCCCTGGCCACCTCTTAGAGATGCTTCCAGCATCCCTGCTACTAACACCTGGATATGAAGACCCAGTAAAATATGAATAAAAAGTCAGAAATTTCTTGCTTTCATAATATCTAGAAAAAAAAACGTAGCAAAGGAATCCTCCATCTGATAGATTTCTGTAGATAAGTATCCTAGTTTAGGGAAAATTTAAGGAGGAAACTTCTGAAGTGGTCTTCTCTAAAAATCAGATTTCAGCAGCCCCTCCCCCAACCAGTTCATGAGGAAAATCTTTGAGAAAAGTGGAAAAGACTGTTTCTTCAACAAGCAAAGTACTTGCAAACATGAAAAATTAGTAATATTTTACTAATTACAGTGAAGCCTCTCGGTGTTCTGAAGAGATGGCAAATTCAGTGTGAGTCCTTTTCATGGGGTGTAACTTATCTCTCTTGGTCTCTTTTCAGTCCCTCCAGCACTGGCCTTGGTGGGCCACAGGTGTGAGCCCCCAGGGTTTTTCTGGGTTTTCGGTCGAGAGCAGGTTCAAACAGATCCAGGAAAAGGAAAAGCCACAGTCCTGGGAACTTCTCTGCCTCAGCTAGCAAAAACATATCTAAAAGCAAAGGAGAGCTCTCCCACGGTCCGTGCTGCAGACAACACAATCCAGGAGCTGGAATTTGGGGGAGCCAGTGCCATTTCTGAGCACTTCTTTTCTCCCCTTTCACTCTTCGAACCAGTGTTAAAGGTGCAGATCTTAATATCCAGCATAAACAGAACAGATGGCTGGGGATACAAGCATCATAAAGTCACCCTAGGACAATAAGGAAAGACACTTTGGTGTTTGCAAATATATGGTACCATACGTTTAGGTTGTTAGCAATATCACAAGGTAACATAGATGCTTGCTGGTATAATTTCTGTAAACTTAGAATCCAGTCCTATGCTTTGTAGGGTATGTAACAGCCATGAAGAAAAGCAAAATAAAACCTTTTTTGCACAGGAAAAATAATTCACTGTAACTGCAAGTTTTGTGGGAACATAATTTGCCTTATATGGCAAAATATGGCATTCAGCTCCTTCTCACATCATGTTTTGAGTAACGTGTTTCTTTTTATTACTGAGATGTGAAGTACACATATATTTGGAGGTGGTTCTTTGTTTCCTAAAGAACTGATTCTTATCACAAAGTCCAATCAAATCACTATTATACTGGAGAAAATAATTTCTTTCCCTTGCTTTATTTCTGTCTCAGCAGTATTAAAGAGTGCACAGATGAAGCTCTTATGAGATGTCGTCAGTAGCATTGGACCTGATCTAGTGCACTAACTGGGTCAATTGCTGTTTTGTATCCCTTTGCTCTTTTCCCTTTAGTAAGCTTCCTGTGCTTTCAGCATATTCCCATATGCTAAATGTTACTGTTTCACAGATCTCCAATAGAATGGCCTAGAAATCATAAGTATTTAATTTTGCTTGTAATATGATAATTTAGCAAATATTCTAAAATGGTAACTTGTTTCTCCTCCAAATTATTTGATTACTTTACCTTGAGTTTAAATTAACCCAACAGAACTCCAGGAACAGATGTAAGTGTAAAAATTATGTTTATTGCCTGCATGAAGGGAAAATATTCCTTCAATGATTTAAATAAAGAAGGGATGCAAATTTTTTCCAATTTTTTTTTCCCATTAGCTTGGAGGATTTAGTAGAAATGAAATCCTTCAGGCTAATGAAAGCTTAAGAAGTTCATTGGTATTTTAGGAGGCTTTGTTTTCCTTGTATTGGTGGGTTTTTTCCTATCCATGATGACTGAAGGGTATCATAGGGCTCAGTGATAATATAAAAGTTTCCACTTCTGCATTCTGTGACCATGGTTGTACAAATTCCTGCAGACAAATTGGCTCTCCCTCCTCATGCTTTGGACTGTCTGGATAAAATCCAGTTTCATAAATCTGGTCTTACATCCATAAAGCAGTATTAGCATGCCTTAGCCCTCTGAGAATCAAGACCTATTTTGTAGACATCAATCTCATTGTCAGTATCCAGACTGCCTTGGAAATTCCTTTGGACAAATTGTATCTAATGAAGATGAAGACCATTGTATCCATCATTACCCTGGCAAGACAGCTTTGGCAGAGAGAAAAGGGATTGGTGGTTCTGGGAACTACCATGCCTCGACAGCTGTTGTAGGAGACAAAGATGCAGAAAGGAAGAGGAAAGGGCAGGAAGCCATCAATATTCCAGGAACCTTGATCTTTGACAAAAGAGGCTGATCCTGTCTTAACTTAACAGACAGTTGTTTCTTGGAGTTCACTGAAACCTTTTGAATTCTTCCCAGAGCATACCATTTATATCTAAAAACTCTTCTAAATTACCAAACCACAATGTCTGAAGTAAAGGAACATATGCAAGATTCATCCAAAGACTTCTCAGGTAGAAACCTGACAATAATAATAATTAAATTAATAAAAAGTGATATTTTGGTACAAGAATGGAATATATTTAAACAACATCACATTTTGTAAGGGAAATGTAATTGACTGTAAATCAATTTACCTCATTTCATTAAGGGTCATAAGACATACTGCTTCTGATTATACTAAATTAAAATCAGGCAAGACCTGCAATTTTCAGCTTCTTTATCTTCTTGGAAACTAGGTGCACAAAACATTGTGTTTTCTCCATCAAGCACATATTGAAACAATTAGAAATACTGAAAAATGGTCCATGCCTTAGTCTTTTATTTAGCTATTGGGTCATCTACTGTAAAATGTTCATTGTTGTAGTCAGAACAGTTTCATCACCTATCCGTGACGTATTTATTTTGGGAATATCTTATTTGGTCCTCTCAATGAGATGGACAGCAATGAAGAACTTAGGCCTATTGGCAGCCACTGAAAAATTTGACAGCTATCACACCAATGCTTTAGCTTAGTTCTCTATGAAAGAGTGCAACTGAAAAAAGACCATCCTTTTTGCCAAGTATAGAACTAGAAAAATAAAAATAAATCCTCTGCTCTTAAGACTGCACTTGTGTATCAATTTCTTTTTACCAGAATAACTTCTGCAGCTTGAAAGTCACTGCATAAGTGATCTGATAAGTGATATTCCATCTATTTCTTTGACACTACTGGATTTGTAATCCAGGAATTTATAATCCTTTATCTCTCAAATTTCCATTAAGAATCTCTTCCATATAGGAAGCCAACAATACAATTCTTCACAACAAGTACTCAAAAATTCTCGTATAACCTACTGTGCCTAATGAGGAAGAGTCAACATAATTCTTTTTGTAGAGTTGAGTAATCTCAGAATGAATACAATTCTACCCACATTAAAAGATAATTTTAAGTTCCTAAGGAAAAAGGTTTAGATCAGCATTCATGTCACACAGAAACAGTTGCCTAAGACATGTCTATGTTCTTAAGTAATTTTACAGCCTTTATTTAGTCATATTTCATATAGGTGTCTGTCATGAAAAAGAGTGCAGTTTTAACAGTCAAGCAAAAAGATATATTCAAGTTTCTGGTTTTATATCTTCATCTTTCAAGGCCAGTTATGATTTTTTTTAGTGAGTTACTGAAAGCTGACAATTTCTATGACTTGTCAGCACCCAACTGATATTCATAATGCAAACAATTCTTTTCCTGTCAAGAGGAAAAAAGAAACAAATCACCTTTGATTCTATGATAAAAACTAAACTTGTCACTCAACACTGGGAAAGAAATTAAGCACTGCTAGCTTCACCAGGTAGTGATATATGTTTATTTATTTACTTTTTAAAGAAGAGTGAAAGTACATTTCTTAACTAACGAAATAAACACTATTTTGACTCAAGATCTTATTACCACAATAAAAAATAAATGCTTTCAATGGAAAGAACTTATTTTAAACTTTGGTGAGAAATATATCTTTAATTTCTGTGTATTTCTTTGGGGGTGGGTGGAGTTTCATTCTTGTCTCTAGCTAGGCCTATCAGAATTAATAAAGGAGTGATCATGATCACACACCAAAATGTACTGTAATCTTTCTACAATCACTACTGTAAATATTTTACTTCCACTGTGAGCAGAACTAAATAGCTACCCGAATATGCAGAACATAGAGATATCAAAGATATTATATGAGATAAAATGAGCTTAATAATTTTCTGTTATCTAGATAAATCTGATTAAAATAAATGAGAATACAGGTACTATTTTTTGATCAAATATCAGGCAAAGCAGGATTTGAATAGATTAATGCAAGTAACTTTTCTACTTTTGAAAAATATTTTAAAGGAAAGTTACATTTGATGCTTAAAAACAAGACACTGCAGACAGTAACATTCCAATTAACTCTCCCATTTACCAGTATAAATCAAGGGTTTAGTAATTTGTTTCTAGCATATTTCAGTGGCAATAAGCAGTTTGTTTTTTGGGTCAGTGATCTGAGCAGAAGACTGTGAAGAGACAGGAATGATGTTTAGAGGTCTGTTAGTGATTTTCAAGTTGAACTCAGTCAAAAACTTTGTCTGAGTCTAAATTTCCAAATTTGTGAAAGAGGGTCAATGATATCAGGTGAATTTTTGTGGTGTACTAATTGTAATATCTTGTTTTAGAGTATCAGAACAAAATATTAACTTCACTGTTACAATTTGGTGGCATTCCAAGGGCATATTGAATGTGACCCACATTCTCAAAAACAATTAGTTTGATCTTGGGAAAAGAGTGCAGGACTTTAAGATGGGGAATGCAATTTTCTGCCCTGTGCTTCATGATATGTTGAATACTATGAGTTGTGGAGAAATTACTATTACTATTACTATTACTATTACTATTACTATTACTATTACCATTACTATTACTATTATTATAACTATTATTATAACTATTATTTTTACTATTATTATTATTACTATTATTTAGCTTCTGGTCCTTCTGTAAACTGGAAAAAAATATGCCCATGTAAACTTACATTTACTGACAGGGCAGGCACTATGCTTGAATATTTATCTGCTGTTCATGGAAACTTTTCTTGAATCAGGTTTTTTAAAGAGATATTTTTTGTTGTAATGCAGCAGGGTGGACAGTGGTAACAGAGAGGCTGGGGACAAAGTTATAATAGCAATTTTTCATTGCTAGCTCTTGTACTTCCATTGTTTGACCCTGCCCCTCCAATACTAACAGAGTGATACAAAGGAGCACCTGCTTTCTTCATGTGAGTTTGTGTACATATAGTTCTAGAAAGCAGAAACTTGAATACATATTTTTACTTGACTATTAAAATTGCATGGTCTTCTTCATGGCAGGAACCTGAAGGTTATCTGAATAAATAAAATCAGGAAAGCATATGTAATGTCAAACTAATATAATGATGTAAATGATTTTAATAAGTTTGAAATTCAACAGAGAATAATGAAACAAGATAGATTGCTGTTCTTGTACATGGAATTTTCATGTTTTCTCTGTGTGAAACTGAACTCCATGTCCTATTGGTGGTATTTTTTCTCCATTTTTACACATTTTTCATGAGTTTCATTTTAGATACTTATGCCATATGTTTACCAATGCATCCTCCCATACTTTTTCAACAAGATACATGCATAAAAGGATAAAATAATTCACAGATTGAGCTATTATCAGTTAAGGTATTCTGTTAAAAATATTTTAAAATTATTAAAGTGTATACAATTTTGTAATCCTGCTCTGAAAAAACAAATCCCAAGTTGTCTTCGGACCTGAAGGCACAAGTTCGTATCGCATACTCAATCTTGTCTGCAAAATCTTTCTGTTTGAATTTTGAACAAAAACTTTACATATGTCCATTGCCTAGTGGCAATTCTGCACCCAGAATGCATATGATCTGGAATTTTTGCTAATGGTATGGATAATTACAAGTATAATCTAGACATTATATCCATTACATAAGTTTATGAGCTAATCTAGTCCATACTGTCAAAAAAAAAAAAAAAAAAAAAGTAAACAATCTTGGAGTTTTAAGACTAAATTATTCTTTTTGGAGCAGAAGAAAAATATATTTAACAGTGACACGTACAACAGCAAAAAGTAGGAAGCAGTAATTGTCTACCAGACTCATGATTGGGAAGAGTTGTCTGGAAAACCATTTTACAGAAAACAATCAGGCTTTTAATGGGTCACAAGCTGAGTCGCCTGGCCTGTGAAAAAAGAAAGCATCATAGTGGATTATATAAGGGAGCATATAAGAGCCACGGGACAGGAGGTGCATCTTCGATAAACATACTTCAAACAAGACATGTCTGGAGTACTGAACTCAGCCTGGACCAACTTTGTATCCCAACTACACTGCCAACTTTTGAGTAGAAGACTTAGACTGCAGTGTTTTACAGGATAGAATAGCATATGTTTGACTTGCAGGTGTTGATTCAAGGGACAGAAAAGAGGATCTTAATGTAGGGAATCTTCTGCTTGCTTTTCTCTTTCCCAAATCTATCTTTATTTCACACTGATAAATATGTAAGAAAATATAATACTTCCATAACATAACTGTCATGTAAGATAATTTTCCTAGCATGCTTTGAAAATACAGCGCCTATGGCAATCAGAATATGTTCTTTTTCTCTTCTTGTGCTCAGATATTTCCAGGAAAGAAATCCATAAAACCCCAACAAATTCCTGTTTAAATCTGCTCTCAGTTTTCTCTGCCTTTAAGATTTCTTTCTTAGTTCCTCTAGGTCTACAGTCTAAATCCTATTTCTCCATAGCAAAGCTTTATGCTTTACCCAGTTAGGGTGGGTTTATAGCACAGGATGCATTGAATCATTCCAGTTCTTTCTAAAGAAGATCAACAAATATTAACAAGCTTGTCTCCCAGATTGCTCTTGGAGGATTTCCTTGATTATAAAATACTGTGATATTTTGCCACTGAATACTAAAAATAATACTAGGAAGTAATAAAAACTTAGGAAAGTAAGTTTGTATTTCATACATGTCAATTGGTAAAAGCCAGAAGTGTGTAGCTGAGGAATTGTGAGGATGATTGCTTGTACAGGCGATGGAGTTACTAATGATTGTTAGAAGTTCACATTAATAGATTAAAAAAAAATAAAATAGGTGATTAGGAAGAGTCAAAAGACAGAATGGATTTCTCTCAATATATGTACAGCACAGCCACCTCAAAAGTAATAGAAATACCTGATCAGCATAAACACCTGCAGCTGTTCTTTGATATGTGTTATTTTTTCATGTTCCTTGGAACGGAAGAATGGATTGATCTAAAAATTTAAGTAAAATAAACTTTAATTTTTAATATTTTAGTGATTAGCAATGCTTGTAACTTCTTATCCTATATCAACATTCATACAAGGATCATGAAAATCAGCCCCCACTGACAGAGAACTCAGACATCTGAGTTGTAAGTGGCTGTTGCACACAGGTCTACAGTGCAAGGATAATCATGATAGATGTAAGACAGTGCCACTAAATATCGATATGATGCAAGTGATTGTGTTCCCTCTTATTGAGGACTCAGGGAACACTAAGACACTCTGCCTGTCTCTTGAACACATATTAAAAGCAATAAGGTAGTTGGCAACTTCATCAGTCACTTCATTTCGAAATATCATGGCCACATTCGTTCAGTGTGTCCTTCTCAGCTGCACATCTCTACTCCTGAAACTGCTGGTGAGAAAACACTAGAGACAGAAAGGTCTGAGAAAACAAGATCATGGCCAGATCATACAATCTCATGGCCAGATCTATTTCAATGTATCAGGCACCTTGTGCAGGAAAATCTGTGACACTTCCCATTGGCCTCTCACAGATGTGTGTTTTACCTCTCATGACCATCTCCCCATCTTGGTCTCATTTTCCCACTGGGGAAGAAATTAACCTCACTGCCCAGTCTGTATTCTAAACTCATTCACTCTACATATCTTTAAATTGTCTGTGGCTGATTTAACATATGTTCCTTTTCCCCTTCTGCTCTGTCACTATACTTGCAGGAAAAAGATGGTAAACTGCTAAAACAGGGTGTGGCAACCTCTTCTGGATGCCGCTGATGATCAGTACTGTGCACATAATCCCATGCCAACAACTTTTAGCCAATCCAATATTTTTGGAGTTCAAGTATATCCTACTGCTAGGTACTTAATAAAATGTATGTCTTTCTAGACTTGTAAGCAGAATGCTGTAATGGAAGAGTTCTCTAATTGGGAGGGAAAGCTTGCTTTCAATGCATGCAATACAATTACTTTGTCTCTCTAGACATGTGCATCATATAATATTCCCCCTGCCTCTACTATGATAGACTTGTCTTTTACTTACCACATTTCATTGATAGAATGAATTCATATTTCATGCTAACCAATAGTTGTCTTTATACATAGCATCACATCTAGAGCTTTCTGCCCCAAGACTTGCCTAAACAAGAAGTAATTACTTTACAATATTAAGAAGAAAATTTCTTCAATGCAAATTCTGTAAATACATTTTTCAGCTACTGGCTTCCCTCAGCAAGTAATAAAAAACATCTAACAATGTCATCTGGGAAATTAATACATCTGGAAAAACTGTAGAATGAACTGATATATGCTTCTAACATTAACATGCAGAGATGATTTCTCTCTCAGTATAGAATCTTTGTATTGTTTCTGTTGCATTACTTGTTCTATCATAAAACACTGAAGAAGTCTCTCTCGGTTTGAAATTGGATGCATAGGGATAAAAATGATCTCTTTTTTTTTGGAAAGCTGAGTAATATCCTTTTCCTAACTTACGGAAAATATGTGAAATAATGATGAATTTACTTTATTGTCAACTAAATCAGATTTGATTTCTTATAGCTAGAAAAATTCCATATTAAAGGCCAATAGTTCATTAACCTATTTCTATAATTTTACATCCAGATACTCTTTTAAACCAAACATATTTCTAAAAGAAATTCTACCACTGTGGCCCCAATTCTCTAAATACTGAGATAAATTTTCCCATACTGCATAATGCATTCACAGACACACTTTCACTTTCAGTGTATATCACAGGAGAGAATATAGAGTGGAAAAAATAAACACCCTTAGGAAAAACTGTAAGACATATAATTGATGGGTACTTATTTTTGCAAATCCTAGACTTTGAGCATAGAAAAACAAATTGTAAATGCATTATTTTTCTTTTTTTTTTAGGGGGGGGGGAAGGTTAAGATTGAACAATGCTTGTAAAACTGATGGTTATGGGTAAAAATGTGTTTTCTTATGAATTCTCAGATATTAACTTATAATTTTGCAAGTATTCTCTTGCAATTTTAAGCCCAGCTGGAAATGAAACACCACACAACTTCTTACTAACCCTTCTCTTCCACTCCCATCCCTGTGGAATGGGGAATCAAAGTAAAATTTGGATATTGAGATAAGAACAGTTAAATAATTGAAAATACAGTAAAATACAATAATAATAGTAAATAATAATAGTAGTAGTAGTAGAAAGGGAAAAAAAAAATTTGATGCACAGTGCAACTGCTCACCATGCACTGACAGATTCCAGATCCCTCTTCCTGAACCCAGACTGGCCCCCTCTTCTGGGTATCTCTCCCCAGTTTATATACTGGACATGATGTTCTATGTCACTATATTCTGTCTTTGGTCAGTTTGAGTCACCTGTGCCAGCTCTCCTCCCACCCACTTTCTTTTGTATACGCCCTTAATGTCAGTGCATGAGACAAGGAAAGGAACCATCCTCGACTTAAGAAAAATACAGCTCAAAAAACCCCAAAATATCACAGTGTTATCAACATCATTCTGATTCCAAATCCAAAACTGTAACAAGAACTGAGCAGAAATGAACTCTACCCTAGCTGAAACCAGGACATATTCTTAGTTTTCTATGTAAAGATGTGTTATTCATCTTAACTGGATCAATGTTGTTAAACTACTTACACTGAGTCAACCTTAACCACTCCTTGACAGAGTAAGAGAAATTCAGCAAAGATGAAAGCTGGTGCAATTCCAATGACTTATCTTGATTTATCCCCACTTATACTTGAGATGAATTTGGTCAACTCACTTATACATGGGTTGAATAAATGACTTCATCCCATCAAGCAATTGGAAATAAAAGCATTTTGCTAATGTAAGTCAGATTCTGTGAACATTTAGTTATATGTATGATTCAGTAAAGCTGGTTTTGTGGATAGACTGGCACAACAGCTATAAAGCATTCAAAAGGAAACAAAATAAAAATGAAAAGCCAAGAAGCCAAAATCATACTTTGTCTCACATCTTTAAAATCTGTCTTGGAAATATAAAGCTCTGATGAATGCTTACCATGGCATGATCCATATCAGCAATGTAACACTTCTCACTCCATGAATATTCATGTTTTATTTTAGTGGAATTATCAGAGAATTTCCTGTCAGTTTCTCAGCCTCAATAGAAATTTATGAGTTCCATCACACTATTTTGATCCTAAGCAAGCAAACAGTATCATTTATAGTAATTGTAAAACCTTAACACGAGCAATGTCTTTTTGCTTTCTTTTCCTTAAGCCGCTCAATTTAATGAAAAGTAAACAAGAGCTTTAAACCAAACAAGAAGTAGAACAGTGTTGTTGTATTAGTTTTTAGTTTTCATTTTTCATAATACCTTGTATACTATGATTAAAACAAACAACCCACTATCACAGGTCTCACACAGATGTGGAGAAGTTGCAGGTTTTACTGTTTTTATGTCATAATCTGAAAACACTATATTAATAAATAGACTTGCAATATATTTTCTGTAAGTCTTACAAAAAAATCATTTAGGACTTGGTCAGGCTTGATGTAAAATAGAGATCATCACAAGTGATCTCATTTTCCTCAGGGCCCTTTAAAGTCTATATTGAGTGAACAATTCCAAATACACTATTGATCGGAAAATTCCTGTTTATTTCATTTTTCCCTGTTAAGAAAAAAATTTGAGGGCTGAATAGATCTTTCTGTTTCACCTTTCAGTGACTAGTTAAGGTTTTAATGCCTAATCACCATGAAAAATTGCCTATATTTCTGTCAGTAACAGTATACATGTTATACATTAATCCAGAAACAAAACTTATGCCTACTATTGTACACCTCCCAATTACTGCTCAATTAACCAATGACACTGATGTACAGTACATCTCATTAGAACCTCTACAGAGTCTATTCTCCAAGGTCTTGAAATTCAGCTTCTTGGAAGGAACAAAATTGACATTGAAATTACAATGAAATAAGGAGTATTAATTAGTTTATTTTACTAAGTTAGTTGTTTACAGTTTCCTGGTTTGGGAATACTTTTCTTATATGTTTTACAATTATTTTCATAGCAAATTTCAATTTGTAATTGAGATGTATCAATTAAATATTAACTAATATTATCAACCTAGCGCATTTTCCCCTAATTCTCTGCTGGTACTCAAAGTACATCTTTTATCCTTCACTAGCGCTTACAGTAAGATCATCATCTGTCTCAAATATTTTCACTGTGTTTTATTTGATCATTTTACCTCCAACCAAATTTTCCTGCTAACTGATGATCCTGCTTCCAGTGTTTTGGAGACAAAACCAGAGATACACAAAGGACTCTGGAGAAAAAAAAAACAAACAAACTCTCATTTGGGAGCTCTGATAGGATCAGCAAGACTAGTGTTCATGTAGTATTTGTCTCAGAAACTGCAGAATCAGAGAAGCCTGGAGACCTCAGTGATCTGGGAATTCTCCTACCATTAGACAGGTCAGACACTGTTGAAGAAAGTAGGACTTTGCAAATTTCTTGCTTAGAGAATATAGAGGCACATGTGAAAAAAAGAATAAATATGCCAAAGAAACTCAAAATCCAAAGCAAGTTGTGTGAGCTGATCCCCATATATAGTTTATGCAGACCTAGGAAGTTCTAGCTCATTAGGATCTTGACACACGTTTTGAGAAGGCAGTTAAAATCTGATGACGTCCAAAGCTTTGAGGATTGCAAGTAGATTTCTTCAGTTAGTAATTTAAGTCTTAAATGTATTTAGTTCCCCTTTATTTCAACTGGAATTGCCATGAAATAATCCCAAATACACACACGGTCTATGCAGGCAGAAACACTTCAGCTCGTGCCCAGTGAACCAGGCATCTTTTTCAAAATCTGCACATGCAAGAAATTTAATGAATATTTAATAAACTCATGTCAATCTTATGCTTCCCAAAAATATAATATTTTCTATTTATGTATGGTGTATTGCATATGCACAAACTATTGCTTGAAACTACCTCAGGTTTATAAGCCATTCTCCTGGAAGAATCTTGAGCATGATTTTAAAAACATACATCCAAGCACATTCAGATGATAAAAGCTTACACTCCTCACATCTTCTTTTATGGTACTGGACTTGAATGTAATGTAAATATGAAGCCTGGAAGACTGGATACTTTATGGTCCTTGATATACGGCTGAAAGAAATTCACATTCAGTTGACTACTGCACAGAAGAGCTTAACCTTGTGGTAGAAAAAATAAAGTATGTGAGAAAGGAGATTAGATGAGGGATAAAAAACAGAGCAGATGGTTAATAGGACAGAACTAGAAAGAGAATTAGACAGGAAAATAAATAATTTTACTTCAGATCCAAATGTAAGCTCAAATGTTTATATAAAGCCCCAAAAATACCACTTTCCAGACAATGGATTTAAGTATTTTCTTCAGCAGTTCCAAACCAGATACTTTTTTCAAGTACTAAAGGACATAGTAAAAATTATTTCAGCTTTTGAAGCAGTCTTTAGATTATCATGAATAAAGAAAAAGTTTCTAGTAATAAGGACTGATTAAAATCAGATATAAATCAGATTAAAATGAAGTATATGTCAAAATATAACTCACTATACTTGGAGCTTCTAAATACAAGAGAAGTGGTAAAAAAGTAAGCCTCTTTCAGACACTTTCACTGTATATGTATATAAACAAGAAGAGCTTTTCATAAAAATTTCACAAGTGCAACCTTTTCCTCTAAAAGATAGTAGGTCAAAAGGGAAAATATTTACTATATTTTAAATATAGTAAATATTATTTAACTTTTTTGGGTTTTTTTCAGAAAAGAATACCTGAGGGAGAATACCAGATAAAAAAAAAATTACTGAATACTCAGAAATATAAAGAATATTTGAGTCGTCAGAGTGGAAATTGCTGCTTAATTTCTAACAAATATTCTTTTTTTCTCATTTATTTCAGAAATAGTTTCAAGGAAGGTGCAAGACATTCCATGAGCAAACCAATCTTGTCTTCACCTTTTCTAAGATTAAGAAAGCTTAAGCTTATTTGTAGATCTGCAACTGCCAGATAACCTTGAGGAAACTATTTGTCGTTCTCTGTTCAGGTTTTTCCCTTAATAAAATGGAGGAAATCACAATGACCTTCTAGTACCTTATGTAGAATATTGACTCCTACAACAGCTGCTTCTTCCTTGTAATCAAATCCCAGGTAGATTCTCTTTTATCAAGAAGCGTTACTGGGTAACTTTAGATTGAGAAGGGTAATATGACTTTAGTGCCAGGCAGAAAATATTTGCTGCTGACTCAAGCAAAGCAGGCATTATACTTTAAATGACACCTTAATAAAAGATTGGAATTTCAGATCTCTCATAGTACTGTGTGGTTATATGCTGGGACAGTGTCTGATATCATTTCAGCAACACTTTTCAAAAACCTGACCAATTAAATTAGACATCTGAATGTTTGGAAATATTGTCCCCTTTCATGAACGGCCACTCTGCTGGGAGATTTTCCATAGGGAATTGTAAAAGCAGTACTTGAATGATCAAATATCTAGCCAAAATTTATTAAAGGACACAATCCCAGTGCATCATCAATTGTCTTTTTATGATTTTGTTTACAATAGCTTTACAAATCTTGAAAGGGGCTGCTAAAGAGAAGTGTTTATGAAGGGAAGAGTCAGGGACCAGTAAGTCAGATAACATTTATCATGTCCATGGTGAAAATGCCAGTCTGAGACCACTCTATGACCCAAGGAAGGCAGAAGCCAAGTCAGTGATGCTGCGTCACAGGCAGTGGGTACAGTGCTGGGCACACAAGGACATAGAGCAAGGGCCTGAGCTTAAAGAAAGCACCCAAGCAAGGGAACAGAGACCCCAAATGAACTTTCCACAATGCTTTCTCGCTTATATGTTTGTCTCTGTGTTTTCACAGCAGACTGATCCCAGGTAATGTAAATATTTAAGAACACTTAAGCAAGTTGAACATACCATACATTTATCACAGGTAAGCTGTTGAACTATGGGGTGGGTGAGCAGAAGTGAAGGGGATTAAAAGGGGACTGAACAATTGTGCCCAGAGGAATCAGATGATCATTGGCATAATTTCTAGTGCAAGACCAGTAACTAGTGTTGTATTTCATGGGTCAATATTGGCTCAGGGGTCAATACACAGCACAGAAGTTTCTGTCTGAACAGCAGAAAATACTTTTTGGTTTTTTTTTTACTGTGAGAGTGACTGGCATAGGTTGCACAGTGAGGTTGTGGTGTAGATGGTTTAAATAAGATTTCCACATATTTTGGTGCAGCAAGTCTCCTTGCAAGTTGCAGACAAGAATGAACTGCAAGTGAACATGGTTCTTTCCTACTGTTAGGCCCCAAAATGTCACTTGATAAGACACTTAAAAGGACTTATGATTGTTTATATATTCTGAGTTAAACACATGACAGAAATACCAATGAGATACTCTCAAGGCATCAAAACAACAGAAGACATTATTGGAAACTTCAGAAAACCAGAGAACAGTGATAAAAAGTTTAGAGCAGCATTCAATCAGCATAAAATATTTCTCAAAGCATTAACGTAACCCATTCAACTCAGCAAACTCTAAGCCTGTTTGATTTTAAGTTACTCAAAAAATCAAAAAAGAAGGACTTAGAAGAAGAGGAAAGACAGAGAGAAAATATATAGAAAAGAACAAACCACTCCTGGTTCAAGTGCTGTTCAACTGGTAGGGATTCCAAGTGACCGTGGAGTAAGTACATGTGGTTGTTGCATATCCTACTTAAAATACCTCTTGGCCTTCCCCTAGGTGGGACTTCATGTCATTTGGCCACCCAAGAGCTGGGTTAGAGGCTGCAGGGGCAGGTGTGGGACATCAGCTCTTCCATGCCAGGTTTGGCAGCCGCTGCCAGGCTGGGATGCTGGCTGTGAGGGCTGGGGTGTACAGGACAGTGCATCTCTTCACCAGGGCAAGGCCTGACCTTCCCCTTACCCACACACATGCATCTGAAATGTTTTGAGCCAACAACCCCGTCAGTGTCACACACCTACAAATATTTCCTTACATATTCCCTTACATATTCACTTTCAGTGAACTGAGGCTAGTAGTGTGCACTGATGAATTGGAATTAAGACTGTGCATGCTGTCGCACCTCAATTCTGCAGAGGAAGAATTTAGCAAGCAAAAAATGTGATGTCTCATTTGCTGAGACATCAGTTTAAAAAAGTCCCTTTATAGACATTTTCTGTTAATAGGGAAGCAAGTAAATGTTCATGAACTTTACATTTATTTTGCATCAGTTTGTTGTTTGATTTTTTTAAAATTTCCTATGATACATATACACTTTAGTTAAGACTGAATTATGTATTTCCCTATACTGAATGTTTGTAACATTTGCTGATGGTTGGCCCAGTCTCAATCACATCATTTTGGTTTTCAGTAAAGTATTCAGAGAGTGTAATTACTATTAAGATTTACTGAGTTATTATAAGGCTGATTATATCTAAATACTTCCCCTGAAATGAATGTTAAGTATAATAGTGACATATTTCTTAACATAGATGGCAATAAGCCAGTTATTAAAGCACAACAATTTACATCTAAGCCATGTAACTGAGCAAAAAGCTGCTAGCCTTTAATATAAAAAATTAAGTGATTGTTTTACTTCATGAAACAGGTTGTTCACTTGATATGGTATAACTTTCTGCTTCTTTCTGCTTACTTTCTCACTACTTTTCCACTTTAACACTCCCTTTAAAAATAACACTTACTGACTGAAGATTAATGACATGATGGGCTCTGGTAAAGCAAAGAACTTGACACACATACCTCCTAAGTTCTTACCTATGGGATGATATAATTCTTACCCTCTACTTTCCAAGAAGAATAGTCATATGACTATTTAATTTATACAGCCAAATAGATTCATTGAAAGTGATTTTTTTCAGTTATATAGATTAGTTTATGGCTAGAGAATGTAATATATCTAAAAGTTATAGGGTTCAAGAATAGTAATGAAAATTAATAAAATCTCCTGAATCTTGTGTCAAGTGTCAACAACCTCAACATCTGAATGCATTTTGTCCTTTGTTACGGAAGATTCAGTGCAAAAACATCTCAGCTGAATACAGACAGCTGATGGAACATACTTAAATGGCAACACAGGACATCTTGCAATAACTTATGTTACTTACCTTCAGCTTTTTCTTTTCACTTGAGCAGCTTGAATTTGGACTTCCTTGGGAGTTGGATCCTTACAATGTCTAGACAAATTTCATCAGGTAAACTGGAAAAAATGTATTTGCTTGCATGTCACCTTCTGTCAAAAAATGGCAAGGAATTTAATTTCACCATGATGTCAACATTTCTTAGCTCTTTCTGATCAATGTCCAAGGCTATGACAAGTGCCTTCTCCAAGTTCAGAAATAAATACAGAAATAAAATGGAACCTTTTATCTGAAACTTTCAGAGCTTAAAAGAGTTATTAGAAAGAGAAATAATAATTTTGAGTTTTATTTTTCAAATCCTCCAAAAAGATATAGAAGGTTTTGTACCAAAGAGATCATCACAATGACAAAATTATAATTCTGTCATGGGTCTGAGTTTACATATTTGGTTAAATTTAAAAACAAACTGGAAAACGAGCACATAGAGACATCAAGAAGAACCTCAATTTTTCTTTATCCATAGTTACTTGACTCAGTCATATTTTTAATTCCAAAACTGAGGATAATGTATATTTTGCACTATCTAAGAAACTTTGGCATGCCAGGATGTGTGGTCATGATCATATGCAGTTGTGGTTGACATTAGAACTACAATAGTAATAAGATTACAGTATTCTAGCATTGGCATGTTTTCCTTTCACTAACAAAAAAACCTTGGATTTGGAAGGCATTTTTATTTGACTTTTTATATATTTCTTGTACTAATTACATTATTAATATGATGACTGTGCAAGAGATTAGCATACCTAGGATGTGTCAGATGAGCTGCAAAACAGCAGACGTCTGTGCAGGGATGCTGAGCATAGCTCATACATTGTACAGGTGATCATAGAAGGTGTAGCAAATGTGATATGTTCACAGCATGCTGAAGTCTCTGTATATTCTCCATAGAGTGCACTCTATATTCTCTGTAGAGTTCTTTGTGTCCATGAAATGCCTGTCTTGACATTAAAGTGCATGTATGTGTAAAAGAGCACATACAGTTCTGAGTTAATTCTATGACAGAGATGAGGAGCTTCAGCGTGAAACACTAAAACAGGACAAGAATCATATGTATTTTTCTCCATGGGCTATGGATAAAGAAATAGGTTTTTTTCCTAGCAGTAGAAAGTACTGCAGTCATTCAAACTAGCATGAGTTCAATCCCCCTTACCAACCTTTCACTACAAATCTGTTATTTAAGCAGACAAGAGAAAATTCTAAGAAAGGCATTCTACTCTGTCCTACTGGGTCTTTCAAGAGTCTCTGAGAAGCCTTTGTTCTAGAAGGACCTGATCTGCTGCTGAATCTGAGAAGCACCAGGCAGCCACAATTCATTTAGTTGGTAAAATATAAGGTGCAAAGTGGTTTTTAATTTTAATATTTTCTGTCAGAATTGAAATGCCTCTCTATTCCCACATATGAGCAAATCAGAAAATGAATAAGACACTTTGACTTCTCTTTAAATGATGTGGAGTCTCAGTCTTCATTGAGTAAACATTTCAAAGTGTTGAAATAAGCATTCCAGCACTCTTGTGGCAGGCAACACAAAGCAAAATTGCTCTTCTTCAGATGTTGTTTCTTCATTTCACCAAAGTTTTATCAAAGTCAAAAAATAAAAAGGAAGGACTTATAAGGCCAAACTGATAAATTAAAAAACTTGGAAAATTTGCTTACATTAACATCAATTTTGGAATGATTTGTGGTCAATCTAACCAGTTTGGAAAAAAAAAATTATAAATAAATAAAAACATTATATTATCACAACACAAGAGAGGAAAAAGATGTTCTCTCTGTCTCTTCTGCTAGATTTTACTTTTATATGCCAGAATTTATACTTGTTTTGCTACTTGCTTTTTTGATAATTCGGAAACACTTTTGTTTCATTTTTGGGAAAAGAATAAGGATACCATGGTGACAGGATTCCTTATTGAACCCAAGATAGGCAGATAGGAACAAAAGGGAAAAATTGTTTAGACTACAATAGTAGCCTAAGAGATCTGAGTAGTTGTGCTCAAAATTTTATTAACCCCTTGACAAATGTGGTTTAGACATGATTATAATTAGTCACTTAGCCACTATAATAAATCTTCTATACCTACCTTGTACTTGGGATCTGGACAAAACACAGCAGAGACCTTTGAACTATCCTGCTATCCTATGCCCTTCAGTAAAACTAATCCTCTAATTGTGCTAATTTAAAAGTCATCAATCTAGATGGGCAAAAGAGCTCCCTCCATTTGGCATTCCATAATATAAGCATGAAATAAAAATAAAAATTTTTAAAAATCCCCAAATGTGCTTGCCTTTTGCTTGCCCAGACCCCAAATCTGCACTGACTGCACCAAAAAGGACTCATCAGGACCCTATGTCCTTTATTATCTTCATATCACAGCCATGAATACAGAGTTGCTTTCTGTAAATACCTATTTTATGCTTTTTATTGATGTAAGTTTGCATGCAAATTCAACATCATGTCATTTAATTATAAGAACTAAGGTAATAAGTGTGAAGACAAATATTTCACAGGCCTAATCAGGAATTATCATTTTAAATCATTATTATCTGTTGAGAAATATGCACAGCAATCAATACCAGGCAAAGCCATCTAAAAGGTAATTAGAACTGTGCAGATTATAGCACGCCCATTTTGGATGCTGACATTATGTCAAAGATGTCCAGCTAGGATATTATATTGGGTTTCTGCAGAGATTATTGGATTTCTTTCTATGCTGGGCAAAATATAACTTTCTTTATGATACTTCATAATTTTTATAAAAACTTTTGAACATTTCCTCATCCAGAAATTGTGATGTGGAATTTTTTTTTCCATTACTAGTAGTAACACAGTTAATAATAAAGAGAAATATCATGCTACTAACAGAAAGAAATAATAAACATATAAAGCTGATTGACTACAATACTGTGATTTTTTTTCGGTGCTGCACAATAAGCACAATTACATTTTTAAAAGATTTTTTCTCAGTAAGTCTAATATCTTTTATCAGAATTATATAATGAATCAATTAATATAAAATAATAAATCAAATTTTAATATAACATGGAGCAGTAAAGAATAAAATTTTCTGACTTAAAGAAGTATCAGGAGGCAGAAATCATATGGAAGTTTAGAAATACCATATATTTCCAAATGCTTTATGTATAGACATCTTTTTATATAATATAATTTGATGTACGGGTATGTTTACTTCCAGGACTTTCTATTAATCACTTTCCCTCACACACACACTTTTTCCCTTCTGATCCAGCTGGGAAGGAATGGCTGAAGTTCTGTGGGGGACCTTCAATTTTACCCTTTCATTGGTCAAGAGAGAATTGAAGAATTCACATTATCTCTTTAGGACCAGGCATTCTTTTTGCATTCAGCACTCCTCTTCCCACTTGGCCTGGTGTGAATTGAGCATTGAATTGCACTTTTTTCAATTGAGATTTAGGGGTTTTTAATGGGGTTTGTTTTTGGGGTTTGGCTTGTCTTTGTTTTATTTTGTTTTTCTCCAAAAATAAGGGTCAAAGACATCTAGAAATATTATCAAACTGTTTGGTAGGATTTACTGTATGCTGCACATTCTCAGCCATTCTTAAACGTGGTTTATAACTACCATGAGTTTGCAAGAATGTGTTTACATAATATTTAAAAGCAAATAAAGGGAAGAAAAAAAATGTTTGCAAATAAACTTATCCTGTAGGATAAGAAATATTGAAAATTAAACCAGAAATATTTCAGAAAACTAATAGTACACCAATAAAGAATTACTGAGACAAAAAATTAGTGTACCAGTTAATTGCTTCTCTAATAAATATATGAATAAATGAGCCTTTCAGCCAAATGAACTTGAATTCTACTTAACATACTTAATTATAAAATATTTTATCATATATATTGGTCCCAGCTTAAGAAACTTGAAGGGAAATATGCTGATTTGACTATACAAAAATACTGTGTTGAAAGTCTTCCCAGATCTTGGGCTGCAAAAGACTGTTCATAAAATTCTGTGTTTCAATTTAGAAGAAAATTTTAGTTTCATTGAGAGTAATGCTCCAAAAAAATTTTTGCAGAAATATTTTGGTACCAGGCAAATTAAGCAGAGATTTTTAAAGGAAATTAGAAATATCAAGAAAATTTTTCTTTCAGTAGGTCAGATTGCAAACACCTTAGATATTACAGTGTTCACTAACACAACGTTTACACAATGGTACATGCCTTGACAGTAACTACGTGATTAGTAAGGAAATTATTTGTGAAAAAAAGTCAAAATCAAGAAATTAGACAACAGGCAAAGAACATGTTAAAACTTGCTCTGATAATTGCTGATGTTCTGATTTAACAGGGTACTTTATGCATTAAAAATGTACCATTTTATAGAGATAAAAGGAAGAATGTATAAAAATATTAACATATCAAAGGGGCTCCAATTCTTAAATATTTACTTTCCTGATAGTATAGGTTGATCTATTTTTAAAATTTGTTTCATGTAAATGTATAGGAGAGAGAAGTTCAAATATGAAATTTGAGCTAGGTGTGTTCAAAAGAAAAAAAATTCACAGAAATTGCCATAAGACTTTATTTCATATAATGCAGCCCTTCATCTGAAGAAAACAGATTTTCTTTCCCTCAGAAAAATACAAAAGAAAGCTTCAAGATAATTACCATTTATTTATTCCTTTCTAAATAAAAATATTAGAAAATTGTAGAAATTGTAGAAAGTTGTAGAAAATTTGTGCAGCCTTGAGGGCTGACAACATATATTGGTGAAACTACTTTGGTTTTGGTTCAGAAGGTATATTTTTCAAGAAAATTCTACAAAGAGTTGCTTATTTTGCATGACAAAACATGTTGGGTAAGACAAAAGTAAATAGTAAGAGAAGACGAGTGGAATTTTTGAAAGTAGAGAAGGTAGAAGAGAAGGGCACCTAAAACAGTGAAAAACCAAGACACTTTTAAAAATAAATCCTGTAGTCTGAAATGTTCCTGATAAATTCTGCTGGACTACTTAGAGGCTGAGAATTAGTTTGAAGCTTCACTGGATCAAAATAAAACCTTCACCACTGAGCCACAGGTAATGAAGTTGCTGCCTGCAAGTATTATCAGTTCTCCTGAAACAAGATATACCCATTTATTCATATCCACAGGCACAGGTAAAAACCCTGGTTCTATTTGTCTTACATAGATCTTATTTGCTGCAAAGCAGGAAAGAGAACAAGGATGAAAATGGATAAAAGCAACAACGAAATTCTATCAAATCATTTCTGGACTCTCAGCAGGAAGATATCAAACACTAATCCTACAAGATGGGTTCCTATATCAGATTAAACCACCTTGAATTTAGATGTTTTATTCTCAGGTTATATCTAAGTTAAACAGATTTCGAAATAGTAATGTGCATTTCATAAAATCCTGGTTTATCAACAGAATTCTTAAAAAGTAGACAAAACGGCAGAGGTAGATTATTCCATACGTAGTTCAAAAAATGTGCTATAGTTTTTTATTTGAGAGTTTGTACCTACTCTGCAATATATATATAAATGTTTCAAAAATACCTGTCTTTCAATGGTTAGTATAGTAAGATAAAAGCATAGATCAGGCAGACAGTGCCCAACTAGAAATCCAGTTTTGGTTTATATTCTGACATTACCCACAATTCGTTGCTAAGGAAGAAATATTGAGGTATTCTGGAATCTTTAGTGGTATTTCCTATGATATATATACTCAAGTGCCATCTGTTTGAGTTTTAGGGATGTCTACATCCTGGGGTTAGTGATGTTTATTTCTATTCCTTAGGTCTTAGGAGCTGTGACCTAATCAAGGAGTACCACAGTTGATCTGTGTACCAGGAAATAGAAATATATAAGGAAATAAATAAATAAATAAATAATAAATAAATAAATACGTATTTCTTCTTAATGTTTTACACCAGTTGTCTGATAATTTCATGGGAAAGTCCCTCATTTTCAATATGTGAGAAATAGGAAATTGTCATTATGTCTGCACATTCCACAAACAATTTGTGACTTTATAGTCCTTTATTACATTTTTGTTTTGGTGAGAGACAGTCTCAGTACTTTTAGAAAGTAAAAGTACTTGCAAAAACACTTGGAAAATACAACAATATCAAAAAGCACAGAAGATGAGTGATATATTTTCTTTTGCCATGTTGAATTCTCTCAGTACACTCATTTAATTTTCCATTATGATAGTTTTCTTTGTCACAGTTTTAATTCCCTTTTTCTAAGTAAAATAGAGTTATGAGTCTGTAGTTTTAGAGATCAGTTCCTAAGTCCTTGTTGAATAAAATACTCCAATCCTGAAAATTTTCCTGATTAACTATGAGGAATATATATGACCTGTCCCCCTTTTTCAAATCAGGTAAATCTGAGGGAACTATGAACTGTGAGCCTCATGTTACCCTGTTGTTACACGCATAATTTGTTTTAACCATTGCCATTTAACTTTGCTTTGAGCTGATTTCTGATCTCAGGGCATTGCTGTGCCAAGCACCAACAAACACTATGTCATGTGATATATGTTTCATTTTCCAGATTCGGGAAACAATCTGGATACAAATTATCTAAATGGTCCTGCTTTCAAAGATTTTCTGGTATTTAGCTCCTTGGTTTTAATGTGAGTATGTAACATTTGAAGTATCTTTAAAAACATTGACAGTGCAGTTTTCAGCACTTAATAAAAGCAAAGTATGAAATCATTCCTTAAAAAATTACTGCACATGTAGAAGCCTGGAAAAACATAGAAATAGAGGAGGAAAATCAGATGCACCCTGGGCTAACGGAATTAAGATTTTATGCTGCAGGGAAGTTTTGCTGTAATCCAAAATGTCATCAAATTCTCTTGACTGAGAGCACAAGAAGGGACCTGTTTATAAACGGCATAGTACAAAGGAGTGGGATTTGCTAAAAAATATTTCTATTGCAACCTTTCATACAATAATTTTGTGCTTCTTTTAAGTTTCAATAATTTTTTGTTAAGAAACATGGCATTTTGAGATTAGTTTCTGTTGCTTTTCAACAGGTCACTTTAGAGAAAGGATGAATCAATTCTACTTCAGGACAAATAGGATCTGTAACATTCATCAGACCCTTTAAGGAATTTAACTATAGGGTATTTTTGACAGAACAACTAATAGCTGACATTATGGTATTGAATCAGGTGCTGCATGACAGGTTTGCTAAGTGTCATATCACACACCAGACACAGTCATTCCATTCAGTGACAGATGGAAAAGTAAGTAAAATACCATATGATATCGGGTGAGTTCAGAAAAAAATAACAGCTATTGTAAACAATTGCTTCTGATATTCTACCTAAGGCATGTATTGTTTCAATGTTTCAAAGTTGCTCTGATCCTTGCTTATATGTAGTGTGTAGCAGTGTTTATTTCTGAAGAAAAAAGAAAACACTATTTTTGAAGCTAACGCTTTCTTTGATTTAAGGATACTTTATTTTTGTAAAGAACAGATTGAATATTGTCAGGAGTGTACTGTTGTTCACAGCTTTGGTATTATTCATTCTCTGAACCTATTTTGACACGCTTTGCTATTTGATTGTCTTGGTGGAACAGTGCATGTTTTGAAATTTGAGTTCATTTTGGTATTGTTTTTTGCAAGACATTAAATAAAGTAAATTCAAAAGTGACAGTAAATTGCAAAAAGTCAATATAAACCAGATCTTTCAGCCGTGTTTCCAAATGTTCAGTTGTGGTAACATCCAACTGAATGGTAGAGTGAAAGAAAAATCAAGACCTTAAACCTGAGGAAAAATCTTTAAATTCAGACAAATCAGATTTGATTCTAAGAAAATAATTTAGAAATACTGATTGCTCACAGTAACCTTCTACTCTTTCAGTATAAATCCAGTAATATAGGAAGTACATCTCTACTAGAGCTAAAGTGAAACAAGACAGATTAGCATATGTGGAGTTCTGTGCTTGCAGTTACAATGCAGCTAATAAGCTTGCTACACCACACAATAACAATTTCTCTAGATATGCGCTCATAAGATTATCTTTAAGTGAAGAAATATCTACTGTTGCAGAGACACAAAATCCTGAATGACAATAATGGTACAAATTTGGAGCCATTCCATTTTATTATGTGCTATTCCAGTTCTCTATAGATGCAGAAATTGCCCTTGCTGTATGGAATGCTTTGGTAACAAATAAGAAAAATCCATTTCGTATAGCTGGTGTCAGCTAGGAAGGATGGAGAAAATTCAGCATATGGCAAGTGGGATGATAAATGGAAAGAACAATTGACATGGACTAAGAAATTTAGAATTGTATAGTTCAGAGAAAAGGCGCTGAGAGATAACAGAAATATATTATGTTTATTGTTTAAGGTGTGTCTAGACAGAATAAAGTGAGTTTTATTCTGAAACACCAGCGCTTCTCAGGTGACAATACTGATATTTAAACTTTCACACTTTTCCTACCACTAATTGCAGACATGACAATATCTCGGCTCACTTCATGCCCAGTCATGGTTTGTAGAGAACATAACCCAAAAGCAGAGAGATAAGCATTAGGATCTATAGGTGTGAAGATACTTTGCATGAAAACAAAGTGAGAAGCTTGGGGAAAGGTTTTAGAGGTATGTGAGAGGAGTAATGAAAGGCAAATGGCAGGTCCCAGTAGTCAAACCTTTTCTTATGACTGTAATGTATTCTGACTTTCTAGACAGAAGTGAGTTGAAGGTAACAAATTCCAACACTGTGAAAATTACACAATTTAAAAACTGTGCATTATGAAGATTAATGACAACTAAAAGAATACTGAAGATCTATATTTTTTACTTTCAAATTTAATGAAAATTGCAACTAAGAATAGCAGATATACAATTATGCAGAGGAAAAAAGAGGAAGAACAATTAAGCGAAGACGTGATGAATGTGAGAAAGATTATATTTTCATTTTTATTCTTAATAAGTTTAGTTTTTAATGGAAATAAATGTTTATGTGAGAAGGGAAGGAAGTATGCTAGAAGGGAATAAAAGAGAGGAAAAAGCCATATTAATGGGCTATGTTGAACAATGAACCCCACAAGGGTTTTAAGCAGGTCAGAGGAGGGAAAGCAAAGCATATTCTATAGTTAAAGTTGCTTGAAGTTTCTGTCTCAATAACTGAACAAAATTCTGGACAGTAATATCTGGACAAAGAAGACAACACTTGTGTCAGCAAACAGAGCAAGAGGATATAAGAACTGTGGAAGCCTAGCAGAATTTTATGTTGGGTGACAGCCAGTATTTTCTGTGCCCACAGAAAATGACAACTACGGCCTACGACTCAGGGAGTTATCTAGCTAGGAATTCAATGCATGAATCAAATCCTGACACACCTCACATAATACAGCAATAACACATGTTAAATGAAGACATCATAAGGACTTCTGACAATTAGGAAAGGGGGTATGATGATAGCTACATTAAATCCAGTTTAACAAATTAATATAGCAATGTAATGAAATTACACATAAAGTAAAAAGGAGCAACAAAGACTGAGATAAGGCATGAGATTTTTTTTTTAATTCCTAAATTTAGGTTTGGAACTACATTTAAATATTAATACACAAGGAATGCAACTCTTCTTATAGCTCAGGCTATGTTTAGGTTTTTTGCCTGCTATCACATTCAACTATAAAGGCATTCAAATACACAATTAAAATCAATTTTGGGGTGAAAATTATAGAGATTCGCAGCTGGGATGAAAATCATAAGAAACTAGCAAGATTTACTTCCGCCAGGCACAGTATTAGCACAGAATTTAAGAAAAACTTAATCAGAAATCAAAAAGGTCTTAGCTGACACTGAAGTGTCACCCTCCTCTTCACAAGAGACACAGGGAATCTACTTTTGTAACCAGTCATCATTCTCAGACTACTTACTAATGATAGAGATTATTTCATTTTTCTCACAATGACTGCATGAAATAGTGATGATGACAAGAAAGATAAAAGAAACCCTAACTAGTGAGAGGATTGAGAGATGTTGTCATCTGGAGTAATAATAACTGTAGATTGTGAGGTTTTTTTCATTTGACGCAGGCTTGGAGGTATAAATTAAATTATCAGCAGTGAAAAAAACTCCAGTAAACAAAAATGTTTTATAGTTTTTGACTTGAATTAGGATTTATTGACTCAGTAAGTGACAGGAATTTTAAGCATCTATCTTATCTCCCTTTCTCTGTAATGCCATAATATAGAAATTTCATATTCCTGTTATAGCTTAAAAACCCAAACTTTTACCAAAATCATGATTGATTTTTGCATTACATACCTTTCCCATTGTTTTTTTTTTATTATTATTTTTTTATTTGTTTGTTTTCTTTGGTTTTTTTGGCTTTTGTTTTTCAGAAATAAAGCTTTGTATTAAAAATATTGCCTTAATCAGGATAAGTGCAGCCTAAGTAGCTGGTTTTGTGTTTTGTTTAGCCAAATGTACTATCAATTATTAAGTTAAATTCCAGATTCTCAAAAATGGGTAACTTCTTCATCAAGCAACATTGCTTGAGTTCAAATATGCTTCTGCTTAAAGCAGCAATAATATTTTAATTATATTTTCACCAAACTCAGGAAATGAAGTATTACTATATCTCACCTACTAACTCTGAATTTGAACTAATCAAGAAATAATAAATTAGGGAAAAAAATTTAGTTTCTTTGTTGGATGTTGGATGTTGGAAGCTCATTCTTTCTTTTCCTTCTACAAACACAAAGCTAGACATAACAAGAAAACTTTTGGATCTTTGAAAGTGAAAACATGTTGCAGGTGCTCACTCAAAAATAGAATATATATTCAAGACACTTTAATTAGAATCTTGACAAATCTCGAGAAGAAGCAGCTAGATTAATTTAGATTATTCACATACACAGAGACAGACAATTTAAAAAGATGTAATTGCAGTGTGTCTCTCTTTTCAAAAGGCCCACCTACCTGATCAGGTACAATTTTTTATCTATCATCATAGGATGCCAGGCACATAGGAGCTAGGACTTGTGGTAGATTTCAAAGTGTCAGCACTAAAGAGAGTGACTGGCAGGGAGTGCATAAGCAGCATCCATTTACAATTCATAGATGTATCACCACCTGCACCACTCACACATTTTTTTTTTGGGTGGGGTTGCCCTTTTTTTTTTTTTCAGACAAAACATGGAAAGCATAGTACATGCTGCAATGTTTGAGAGATGTTAAGTGTTATGGTATTTTTCTTCTTTCCTCCTTCCATTAAATTAGCAACTGTTAATACCTAAAATGAATTTAGAGATCCATCTGCTTAACAAATGGAGCATTTATATCCCTGCAACGGCCTTTCAGGCAGGGGAATAGTTTGTGGATAATAAAATCAATTGGTTTCTGCATGTTTCCTGTCAACACTAAGGGAAACCAGCAGAGAGTAAGTAGAATTGAAAACAACTCAGAAATTAAGCAAAAACTTCTTGCCTGTATTGGACAGTCTCTCATTTGGCCCCCACAATCAAAAATCAGCTTTCTTCGAGTATTGCTGAACTCTGTCAGAAAGATTTTGTGTTATCTGATCTGGCCTCAGCAAAGTTTACAAGTCCCTGAGTTTCTACATTGTATAACTTCTATTGTCTTTAGCTTCATGGATTAGAAATCCAAAAGGCATTTTCCTGTCCACATAATCTGTAAGCTAGATGGTACTTCCCATGGATGTTGATATTCAGATAATTTTACTGCTGTTGGTGACAGTATAAACTTGGTCTTTCATGATTTATAGTTATTAAGGCCCTTCAAGTCAAAAATGAATCTGTGGAAAATGCACTTAGCTGTACTAGCAACACTCCTGTGTGATAGTCTTAACTGTGGAAATTCAGCTGTGCTCCCTTGGCATCCTGAACTTGCTGCAAGCAGACCAATAGAGCATTTTTGGCACATAGTTCCAGATGTTAAGGCTTGTTCTTGACTACGAACACATTGCAGAGTAAACAAGTAGGACATGCACCTTAAAACAAAGATTACTATGTCAACAGCTAACAAAATGTTCAGTTTAAGAAAGTGAACTAAAACATACACCCCAAAATTGCCACACAGCCTACACCTTACAGACACACAGAGTGCATGATGCCTGACTGTCTCTAAACAGTAGATTCATTCCATCTATAGCTTTGGACCAATAAAACATAGGAAACTTATTGTTTCATTTAATTACACTTGATTTACAAAATAATTAATAAGTATGGGAAAGATAAAAATTATCTACTTCTTCCCCAAAGATTTATTAATTAATTTAGGTATTATCCTTCTTCTGATGATTAACTACAAACTCTTGAAATACCCATTAAAAACATCTGTGGAAAGGAAGGAAGGAGAGAAAGGACTTCAAATTTTGTATTGAAAAAAAGCTATTCTTTAAAATGTGAGTTTACAATCTCAGTAGTTACCATCACTATTTCCACAAGCTTCCAAAGTTTTCATCAGAAAAATATATTCCCAAGCAAACCTAACAATTTTTGCATCATTCTTTCTCCAGCTGGGTTAAACATTTTAAGAAAAGTCCAAATCGAGCAAAGTCAAGTTCAGTTGATGTTGCTAATGAAGAGCATAGAGTCACCTAAAAACACAACTCTAATGTGGTTACCAATTAGGAGTTACATCTCTGTGGTCACACAGGAATGCAGTAAATGTTAAGGCTTTGCCCTGCACTGAGAACCATGCAAGGAGTGTATTGTTTCCTGGAAGAAACCAATAGAAAGCTAAAAGAAAATATAGGACTGCCAAGATTTGTGCCATAGAAGCCAAACTGATTTGCATAAATTTATGCAGATCAAAAACCTCATTAGTTTCAATAATCAAATTACTAACAGAGAAACCTCTTCCAAAACTGTAATTTAGAAATGTAGTAGCACAGATATTAAACACATAGTTGTATAACATATGTAAAACATCTTTTTCTCTAAATATGTGAAAAATGCTCATGTCATGTCAGCTGTTTATCACTGGTTTTTCTCATCTGACTAGCTACAGGCAAGCAGCAGCACCATGTTTCATTCCCCAGACAGAGGATCAAGAAAGGGGATATCACCGTCATTTTTATTCCAGCTATGAGAAGACAGAATGTTGTGGTGTTTCTCCTGACTGACAGATGAGTGAAGAAGTCAACCAACTGTGTCCTATGGTTGAGGTTATTTCCTTCAGAGAATATCAGAATAAAATTGAAAAATAAGTTCTTGCTATAGAGCTGTCATAAAATAATTCAAAAATCCTATATAGCAGCTATCACTCTTTCTTAAAATTGGAAAGCCAAGCATCCTTCTTTGACACAGGCTGGTTCTCAAACTATCTGAAATTCCTATTTCTTCCTGTCACAACTTCCCTACTTAATTCAAACGTGTTTGTACTTGTTTTTCCTCTCAAAAGTTTCTTTCATCTTGAAAAAACATCCTTCTGCTATGTTACTTTCATTTCCAACTTGACTTGGTTCTATATTAAGCTGAAAGGTAATAACAACAAAATGAAAGATAAAAAATATCAGGAATATTGATTTATGATGTAAAAGCAAGTACCTGTGTTAGCTCTTGAAAAGACAATATTTTTGTAAAATTAATCGCTTGTTGCTTACCCATCTCCACCCCTGAGGATTAAACTAGCTGAAAGCTGAGATTTTTTTTAAGGTTTAAAAAATTGTTTTCTTTCAGAAGGAAGGAAAGAGGAGTCAGAACTCCACAGCCAAAGAAAGAAAATAAACAAAGGGGAAGTAATTACCTGCATCTGAGAAAGAAAAAGGACATTCAGCCTGAGTGTGCCCCATCAGTGTCTGAATGAAACCTGATCTTGGGGTGCAGTGGTGGAAGAAGAGTAGAAGTGGGGAAAGAAAAGAGTCCAGTTAATTGGGAGCACATAAATCCTGCTGAAGATTTTTGCAGCTATTGATATTCATTAATGTAACCTGCCTTTGCACAACATAAGAACAATAATAGGTATGTGATGGCCGCTCTCTGCCATAACACAGCTCTCCTGCAGCTACAAAGGTGAGGTATATGCAAGAGGTTGAAGAAATCCATATCCTGGAATAGTTGTGATTAGTGTTTCTTTTTTTATTAATATTGGGGTGTATCAAAAAGAAAAATATCCACACCCCAAAATGTACTATTTCAAATTCAAGGCATAATCTAATATCTATTTCAATCATTTGTTTACTCCAAATCAAGAAAAAGATGAAAAACCTTTTGGAGTTAGTATTTTGTCAAAAGGCTCTAGGTGAACAGCAATGATGGGGCTGTCTGTCCTGGCTGTTGTGCTCAGGGTCAGGTGCAATCACTTGAGCTGAGGTGGGGATGATACTTTCCTAAAAACAATCAAAATATTCACACTGGGAGAAAAATCTGATGTGCCATTTACATGATAAAGGATGATAAAGAAGATATTTCGCTTTGAAATCCAGCTTCAGGTTGCTGCTGAAAAGATTAGCCTCTTTGTGCCCAGCTGCATGTTCCCACCTCTTCTACATCTGCTTTAGGAGTCATGAACTAAACCAAAAAGAGTGCCAGACAAGCCCTAATGTCAAGGCAAAGGGGAAAAGGGGATGGTGTATCAGAATAGGAAGAGAGTAGAAAAGCAAAAGAGAGTTCTTCCTAGAGAGAAATGATAGTTACATTAGATTAGGTATATTGAGAAAAAGCAGTCTGAGATTCACAGGCAGGAGATAGCCTTTGGAGAAAAATGTTGATTGAGGCATTTCTGTGTTAAGTAGAAGAAAGAAAAAAGCAACATATCAAAGTTAACAGAAACTGAGACCTCTTTTTTATCAGCAACTGGACGACAGAATAGTGTTCTTGCAATCTGGGAAGCCATTCAGAGGAGTAAGAATAAAAACCAGTGTAGTAGGGAAAGATTCCTACAGTAAAGCGACATATATGGAGGCGTATTTTCCACCCATTGATTTTACTATCATGTACTCATTCTAAGAAAAAACTTGTATTGAGAATTGACTGCCCTTTTACTGTTCTCGTAGTACTGACTAGAAGTGAAAACAGCTCCTTTCCTCAGATCTGATATATATTTGATCCTGATACAGTGCCTTAACATGAATGCATAAATATGCTTGATCTAAGTTTAACAGTTCCTCAGAAGTTGGGCAGAAAATTTTACCATCTGAAGGTCTTAAACCAAAAGTTTTAAAAACAGCTAGTGGGTTTGAATGTTCAGTGTAGCCATACTGAACCTAACCTTCAGAGGAAAAAAAAAAAAAAAAAAAATCTACCTTTTCTAAAGATGTGTCCTTTGCAACTGGACAACTCTGAAATCAAAATCAGTCATATAAGGACTCAGATGACAACTCTTAGAAACCTACTTTGTTTTTCTGTAAACAACAAATTGTGGCTGATAATAACTCAAGATGTAACACAGTGAGAAGGAAAATATTTTGCCCTCGTAATTTGTATTAAGTTCCTCCTATGATTGCTCCTAAGTGCACTTAATAATCAACTAATGTATTTATTAGAAATAAAAATATACAGCTTGCATATGTGTATGATTGGAAATCTAGATGCAAGTGTAACAAATGTGCATGACATATTTTTATTAGTTGACCTTCATACACTTAATTGCCACATTCATGATGCATCTTAATCACATTTCTTTCAGTTTTCTTCAAGTTCTAACAGTAAATATTTAATCATAAATACATTTGAAATTTATATTTCAACCACAAATTTATTCTTAATATTGCATATGAGAATCAATTGTTTACTTCTGTGTTATTTTCAAATGACCACATAAGGAACACTTAGGAAGATAATCAGGATGTCAGACTCCAGCCCACAAAACTGCCTGTAGCTACCCCATGACAAAAGATAACCTTCTTTGCCTTGGGAAATATTACAGCAGATGCATTTATTTTGCCTTTCAGAAAGCTCTAGAAGAGCAGGAATTCCTGTTGCTTACTCCAAAATGGGAAAATTCTGTACTGTCTCAATATAGTTGCTCCAATTATAGATACTCCTTTGTCCTCTCCAATCTCTAGAAAGTCACTTGATTTTCCGCACAAAATAATGAAGGTGCGTGAATATTTTTTCATGCTATGTATATCAGTACATCTGAAAATAAAAATTTGTCTTTTAAAATAGAAGTCTGACTTGTAACACTAATTTGCCAGAGTTTTTTGCTGCTTTAAGTAGTTCACAGACAAATTACAAAATTAGAATCTGTACCAAACTAAATAAATAATTTGAACATCTGGCGGATGATGAACAGTTTTGGCTGCCTAAAGGAAAAATATTAAGTTATAGATCTTGTATAATACATTATTTCAGCCTGGAGAAAATATATTAGAAAAGAGTCACAGAAGGCCTCCAAAGCTTTGAAGTTAACAGTTCACACTAGAACAAAGTGTGCCTAGGCACACCTAGCCAGGCAAAAACATGAATTTATACAACTGTCATGATGATGTTGTTAAAAAATGTGTTTAGCAGACAAATAATGGACAAGATATGAAAGACCTGAAATTGAGTCACATCAGCTCTGGATCTGACATCCAGAGCAAATAATACATGTAAATCCACTTCAAAATAATCTTTAAACTGTTTCTGAGATTTTTTTTTCCTTTTTTTGCTTCTGACTCTGGTTTTGTCATTGTTGCTTACCACAGCATTTAAAATCATTCAGCATGTTATATGGTATATCACAAGAGAGTGACAAACTTGAACCTGTTGTGTGTGCAATATGGTTTTGCGGGAGCCCTGACCCTGAAGAGGCATCCTGGTCCTGTGGGATTCTGACACTTTCTTTGGTTTTCTGTTCATATAGTCCAGGTTGCTCTGCTAAAAGTTGTGCTGCTGGCTTATCTTCAGTTCTGTTTCCAAGGCCTCCAGAGCCTTTTCTGCAGAGCTTCTCCCCACATTCCATACCCAGCTTGTATTTTTGTAGAGTTCTTCCTCCCTGGGTGAAGGAATTTGCATATGACTCCACTGAATTTCACAAGGTTCCTGTTCCTCATTCATCCACTCGTCTAGGTCCCTCTGCCTCAAGTAAACTATGTGTCGTGGTTTTAAACCAGTAACTAAAAAAATTACTTATTTCTTGTTGTGAGATATGGATTAGAGCAAGAGCAAAACAGGCTTAAAACTTAAAAAGGAATAAAGAAAGTTTATTAACAAACTACAAGAATAAGAACACTAGAATAAACTTCTAGAAAACCCTTTTTATCCCTTACTACCCACCATTCCCTTGTTCACATGACAACAGAGACAAAAACTTTGGAACTTTGGTGGTTAAAACAGTCCCAATTCCTGCTAGAGTCTTTTCATCAGTCTTTGTAGAGAAACAGAAGTCTCTTTCTGTTAATCTATGGAATTTCTCACAAGAAAACTATTTCTATTATAGTTTTCTATTTCCCTGATGTCAGCTGCCCAGAAATGTTGTCATCAGAGCTCACTCCTCCCATTTCCCATCACTCTGAGGTGTGTATGGGCCATGAGTCTAGGGATGTCATTTTAAGGATTAGTTATTCAAAGGCAAAAGTTTTCTTCATCTGTCTCTGTGAGCTCCACTGGAAAACAGTTTTCTCATTGCCTCTCAAGGCTTCAAATTTTTCTTCACTGTTCCAGCACTTCGCTGAATCACAATTACTCTACTTTTTACTCAAAATCCACACTTTGAACACTCCATTCCTCCCTATATACTCTATCATGAATTAAATGAGTTTTTTCAGGACCTTATTGTCCATCTCCATAGCTTTAACAGAAAAATATTTCAGCTTATAAAGCATCTCCGTATTCTCTACCTTTTCTGAAGCTTCTTTACTGTCTTTGATAGTTTTATAAAGTCTCTTTACATGTTGATCCTCTCTTTTTTTCTCTCTGGATAAAAGGATTAATCTTCAAGTCTCATCTAGGTAGTGAAAACGTTAAAATCTTGCCCAGGCTTTGTAGATGGTTCTGTGATCTCTGCCGGAGCAGCGGCTGGAGTTGTCTTCGATAGAAGATTCTTCATGGCTGCTCTGGAGAGTGTGGTCGCTGTCAGCCTGCCGCAGGTCAAGAGCTTTTTTCTTTTCTTTACTCGGCAGTCTCTGGTGAATTCAGTCACAGCAAAAACTGCAGCCGAGCCAGGGACCGGCCTGGCCTGGCCAGAGCCCGGGGCAAGCCCCGCAGGCCCCATCTCCCGGCCGGGAGCCGCTGGGCCCAGCCCAGCCCCTGCCCGGGCCACATGGGCTGGGCAGGGAATGGGAGGCCAGCCGGAGCTCTGTTACCTTTCACAGCCAGGAAACAAAGAGCCCAAAAGTGCCCTGACTTTACATCTTAAGGAGGTGTTTACAAGTTAACTTCACTTTTCAATGGTCAAAACTGCTGTCAATTCTTAGAAATGACTGATAATTGGTCAGGAGGAAAGACTCCCATCAGCCACCAGCAGTTTCAACTTCCCTAGCTCCCAAAGCTATCTTAAAGGTAAAGTCACCTCATGACACTATGTCATCTCAGTCTGATGTCAGCTGCACACTGGACTGAGTGTACAACATATTCTAAAGTCATTTCTTCCAAGTCATTAATAAAGATGTCAACCAAGTCGTATCCCAAAATAAGACCCCTGTGGTATTCCACTTATAGCCTGAAGGTTGAGTGAGTCCCATTAACCATGGAGCTTCATCATTACATCTATTTTTTACCCATCTATTTATCTATCCATACAGATTGTGATATCTCAGTTTGGATACAAGAATTTTGTGGCAGACCTTGTCAAAATTTTTTTTTTTTTTAGATATACACAATATCTACCTTCTCAGGCAAATCCAGTCTTCCAACCCTCAGGTCTAATGACATTGGTTAGACACAATTTACCTTTTGATAAGTTATGCTGACTGTTCCTGAATGCTGTCTCCTCCTTCATGTGCCCAGAAATGCACTCCAAGAGGACTTGCTCTATAATTTTCCTAGGTAACAAGGTGAATTTGGCAGGCTTTAGAGTTTTTTACTTCTGACCTTTTTAAAGATGGACTTTTGAACATTTACCTTTCTCCAATTATTGGAGCCCTACCCCAGCCTCCATGATTTTTCAGATATGATGGAGAGCAGCCTTGTGAGGACATGCCTTTACCTACAGGCTGTTGGGTCCCACGGACCTGTATGAGTAAAGACATCTCCAGCAATCCTGGTCTTGACTCTCATTCACTGCTGCTTGCTCTTCTCTTGGAACCATTTATTTGGCCAGGGCAGGGATCTTACTGGCAAAGGCCAAGACAAAGAACACTTAATACTTAGACCTGTGTTCACTGCCACTAAATGCCACTAAATGACTTCATTCAGCAGTGTCCACATTTTCCTTGTTCACATTTTCACTACTAATGTAGCAGTTGAAGCTCCTTAGGGCCCTTCATGTGTGTTCCAAGCTTCATATGTCACGGAGCCTAGTTTTTTCTAATACCATCCTTACATCATATGGCAATGTTTCTGAGTTCTTTCTAGTGTGTCACTGCTTCTACCTCCTGTATACAATGATTAAAAAAATGAAAAGTGCATTATTTGCTTGATTTAAATTTGTCTCTCTACTGTTGTATGGAATTTTATACTGTAAAAAGAACAGTGGTTTCATTTCCTTTCATCTATAGACATTGTTGAATATAAGTGTGTTTGTACAATGTTGTATATTCTTTGGTTAATAAATTGAAGAATTTACTACAATTTACTAAACAAAATGAACAAGCTGTACAATCTGTAGTGCTTCCCATTATAATGCATGAGTATCTTACCTTTACTAGTAAAAATATCTCTCTACTTTTTGTCTTAAAAATATATTTTATTGTTTCAACATAAAGAAATCTCAGCCAGATCCATCATATCTCCTACAATGACAAGCAGCTGATTTTCAACAAAACTGAAAGTTGGATAATTTAAAATATAGTTATTATTTTTTCCCATGAGTATAACCCAATGCTGTAATGCTGAGTGCTTAACAAGATTATAAAATGGACTGATTGAATCTAAACACAAATGTCTATAATATAATTAGGAGTATGTGTCATTATCCACATGAATCTTTTGACTTTAGAAACCATTGTTGAACACTCAGAGTTGAAAAACTGTCTTATAGTCAGATTATAATGTAATTATGTCATCTGACATCAGTTAAATGTCAGAGAAAGTAGTAACTTGATAGAATAGACCATTGGTCAAATTTAGTATGTAGCTTTGTTGGTTTCCTTGAAATATAGAGAATTTACATTTAATACTTACATTAGTTTTACATGGACATTAAGCAGCTTCAACAAAGCAGGAATCAAAACCTCATTTTGATGGCAATTTACAAGAGGGATCATTGCTTTTATGAACATCAGATAATTTATAATCCCTGCAACTACTCTCAACAAAATCCATGTTTATAAGCAACAGCACCTTCTTTATGAGAAAAGGTAATTATTTTTTGTTGGAGGGAACAGATTTCTCATCAAATGCAAATCAAGGAAGTTTAAGTAGAAAACAATGGCAAGACAGAAAATAAATTTTAAAGGCTTTTGAAATGTTATATCTACATAATTGGTTTAAGTGATTGAAAAAATCTTTAATATCCTAGCTATGATGATCTATGGAAGTTTTCATGACAATTAGCATATCTCATTTCACACCCTTCCTTTCTTCAACCAAAATAGAGAAATATCTTTCTTTCCTTCTTTAAAGAAATTATGATTTCATAGTACCTGGAGTAGACATTTCTGTCATGAAGGACAAAAGAGTATTGATATGTAAAACTCAAATCCTTAATTGGCTAATTGGGCATTTAAAATATAAATCTGTGAAAGATACCACTTTTAATGAAGTGAAACTTTCTGAGAAATATGAAAGGCTTCCCATCCACTTTCTCCATGAACCAACTTTCAGTATAAAGCAAAGAGAGCCCCTCATCTCCTGGAATAACCCTAGAGGCTGGAAAAGTTATTTGACGTACAGACTTTCATACAAAAACTCCCAGCAAAAAAATTGTTACCAGAGTTAACATTTCTGTTGAATCCATTTAATTTCAATACCTAAGTAGCCATGGGGACTGCGACTTGAACTGTGATCTCCCTGATTCTGAGTATCTTATCTGCTAGAATTATTTTGTTTTTATTCTTCCCATTCCACACCTGAAAAATAAGGGACCTTAGAGTAAAAATTCTGTTGGACTGTGTTATGTTCCAAGAACATTATAACATTGATAAATGAATTTCTTATTGTTTTGTGTCCAAAGTCTCCAAGGATATAAGCAGTTGACATTAGCATTGCTATTTATTTCCTTTTAAAATAATATTGTTTATGAATAAATTTCAAAGTTAGTTTTCATGTATAGCAATTCTAAAAAAAATTGCTGGTATGATGCATTTCTTGGTGATTAATCTTCTTAAAATGCAAAGCCAAAATAATCAAACAGCATGTAAATATGAAACATTTTACATCTCTCAAGCACTACTTCTCATTCATAGGGCATAGCAGATAAACAGGTTCTTAAAAAACTGAATTAGTGCCACAGTATACTCATCACAATTATTTCTAAAGAATATTTCTTCTCCAAATAATCATATTGTCTAGTGCCAGCACAATATCTGCAGGTGCACCTGTTAGATATTTCTTCCCTTCCTGAAAGCACATGTTAGATTTATACATGTAGCATGACCAAGACTGCAAATATTAATTAATCTTTACAGCTAGTGGCTGAACGAGTCTGACTGGTGCATAAAACCCTGACAAACAGAAGCTTTGTGGTAAGTAGCTTCACAGGATCTGTTTGGCAAAAGCTTTTCAGACATGCATAGCATTTGAATACTACATCAGTAGAGGCTGAAAGGCATGTTTTTCACCAAAAATTTGGTATTTATTACACTGGGTAATCAAAGAACACATTTTAAAGAGATGTATATTTTGTAATGTTTATATTTTTTATTAATGTAAATCTTTTCCTTATTTAATTATCAGTTGGGCACATAGAAAATATCGGTCTCCCAGAAAACAAACATTTCAATGGCTTTTGTAGAGAATGGGAGCATTGTTGCATTATATATATTCATCAAAGTCATAGATATTTCTATTACATTTCTCAGCTAGTTAAGCCTTTCTATAGATGCAAGTCTTAGAGAAAGCAAAAAGGAAGAGAAATTAATTGGAAGAATGGATTCAAGTCTAAGCTAGGCAACTAAATTGTGCCAAAATTTTAAGCTTCTAGGGGCACATTTCTCCTGAAAATATGCTCATGGACAAGTGAAAAAGAAAGTACTTTTGAAGTAGTAGACAAGAAGTTCTTGTCTACCTAATTTAGGGTTCTAAAATTAATTCCACCTTGAAAATATATCAGCAAGCAGTGGGAATGAAGTTCAGACATGATAAAAAGGCCCTATGTCCATATGCAAGGAAAAATTACAAAATCCAAAAGATTCAAAAACTTTAATATCTTTAGTCAGGGAAAAATGACTTTATAATCAGAAAGAGTTTGTGAGGGTGCTGTTGTTAACTTTATGACAAAGCTACAGCATAATGGATAAAACAGTCTGGTACCCAGCCTGAGAAGAGTCAGCAAGTGAGAGAAGCTCCTCCCAGTGCAAAGGATGTCTGGGGACACTGAAGAAAGGTTCAAACCCTGTGTTTCTAGGCACACCTATACCCTAAACCATAGCTCAGCAGTTTCAGAGACATTTTCTGTACCAGGCATCTTAAACTGGAGGCAGAGCTGTCCTCCAACAAGCTGGATATGCTGCCCTGCAAAAGAATGATAACAAACATGGCAAAGACCAGCATGTTCCAAACTCGAGCGCTTTAGGGCATGACAGCTTTCTGATGCAAATAATGGAGATGTGCCAATTTTATTGTCATTTGGATCTTACTTCCCCAAAAAATAGATGCAAAAATTAGGTTAATTCACAGTATTTTTTGAGGCAGAACCCTTTGGCTATGGTTTGTCCCTGGACTCCCAGGCAGGCAGTTGGTGCACACCTATTATAGAAAGGATTGTGACTTAAGAAATTAATAGCTATGTATTCAATGGGTCATTAAATGTAGATGTGCTTCAATTTTGAATTATTATTACAGTGTATGGTGTCATAAAATTATATGGAATATCATCTAACCCTTTAAACCAACCAAAAAAATGGAAAAAAAAATCAGTGTAATATAAATTTGCTAAAATTTTTCTCATACTTAGCATCAAATCTCTACAATGTCTTCAAAATTTATTTACAATACTAATTTATGAATGCTCCAAAGATATTTTTTCTTATATAAAATTACTAAAAGTAGTAGTGCACTGTTATATAAAACTACGAAGAGGCGAGTGCACTGCAGCTGGAGCACAAAATCCGGACCAGAAGCTGTTTGTCACCGCTGAGACTTGGATGAATTCACTCACTGTGGCCATCAATACTCTGGAAAGTTGTCCATATTATGTTTTCTTGTAAATCAACATTAAAATCAGCAGGCACTAACTGTAGTAAGGTATCTGTTAAGTTGCAAGCTCATTAAATCCTGTTCTAAATCACAATTAAACCTTCTGTGGTCCTAATCTCCCAAACTACTGATTGCACTCACTAAATTATTGAGCTGCTGAAAGTAAAAAAAAAACAAAAAAAAAACAAAACAAAACAAAAAAAAACCAAAACAAAAAAAAAACCAAAAAAAACCAACTGAGAAACAAGTAACTCAGACATTAAATGTACTTTGGACACAAATAAAGAACTTAGGCTACCTTGGAAAAAACCCAAAGAAATTGACTTTCACTAAGAAGCCACCTTGGCTTCTGTTTAGATCATTAGTTAGTTTCAGACTCAGGAATGGGCCTAAAATTGCTCCATGTCTTCCTTAAGCTTACCATCAGAGAGTAGAGATGCCCTCAAAACTATAGTGGTCTTAGCTCAATGTCCAAAGGGCACAGTGCCCGTGCTTCCAATGCTCTTTTGTTAGCTTTTGCTGTTCTCTCTCTATTCATCATTTCTCTGTCGTGTTTAATACTCTTTCCTGCTAACCCTTGTCAATACCTCTTTTTTGTGTGCTCTACCATTGATTGACCTTGATTCATCTATAAGAGGATGACATGATGAAAACATAACTGTTCACAAAGAGGCAAGAAGATTTGTAACAGGTACTCAGTCTTATAGATAAAGAAACTTCATTCTGAGAAAAGAATTCTCTTCATCCATTCTGAGAAAAGAAACATAAATAACAGTCTTTGAAAAAACAGTTAACAAACCTGCTCGCCCTGTTTGTGCCTCTCCATCCTCTAAACCATATAACCAGTGCCTGTGCATTTAAATAATGCACATTTCTTAAATCTCTGGATGAATCCCCCTCCTGACATTTATCCTTGTCAGAAAAAACCCCAAATCAACCAGGTAATAGGCTGTGGCTACACTTGCTCAATTCCATAGAACAACATTAAATATGTCTAAGTTAAATACGTTCAGACTGTGATTTGAGAAGTAACAAATTTCCTGTACAGCATTTAGTCTACAGTAAAAAACCTGTTTTATATGCAGGCAGATGGTTGCTCAGTTGTGATGAATGTCATAGTTGGCTCAGCTGCGTGGGAACGACTGCTTTAGTATTGCAGGCCAATCCAGGAGAGTGGGCACTTATCCCTTTGATGGTAATACCAGTGAACGTATGCATGAATGCATGAATGTAAGTGGCTGAATAGCTGCATTGAAAAATCAGTGTCTTTGCTTTTGATGAGAATGTGAGTCAGCTATAGGAGACAGAAAATTTTCTTATTGCCTGCGGTTTGTCAAGAAACTGTAAATATGTTAGTCAAGAATCAAGACTACATCATTTTAGGTAAGATGCCTTACCAAACACAAGGTAGGCTACTCCTGTGTATGTTTTGAAGGCTTTCAACTTTTCTGAATTCTCATTAACTATATATTGGTCCTTACCATAATGATGTTGACAAGTTTTAAGTTATTTCAAGCTACATGTTTTCCATAATATATAAAAAGGAAAATATGAATTATGCCCCTTATTATATGAAGTATCCAAATACTTATCATGCATACTAGATATTTGCCTTTAAAATATTGCTTATTCCTTTAAAATGCTGTTTGAAGTGTGTCTTCAATCAAAACTGTAACATTTGGTTATATTAAAAAAATGCAAAGATGATACAAGCTCTTTCAGCCTTAATGAAACTTACAGAAATTTTATACTAATTTGTTAAAAGACAGACTCATGGGCCAGCAGTGAACAGTTATTTTAATAGCTAAGTTGGAAGAACCCACTGAACCAAAGGGAAGTGAAATGTAAATTCTGGCAAACCCTCGACTGTAGCATTGCAAATTATGAAACTCTAATATTACACTAATCATCCTATAATTTTTCAAAAATAATGTTCCCAAAATGAAATATAAAAACTGGGAAGCCCACTTCAACATTAGTCAATAAACTAATAAGCTTGTTAAAAGAAAATAATTACTTGGCTGCAGTCTTTGAAGCACATCTATTTATTTTGAAATCCTCTGAAATACAAGAGAAAAAAACTGAATAAATCTTAGCACAGGAATAAACTTTCCCTCTTGGATTTCTTGATTAATTAATGATTAGTAGACTCTTATACATGAGGCCAAACAGCTGAATGCTTAGAAATCAAGAAAAGAGAATCATAAGGCTTATCTCTTCCCTCTGAACTTCCATAATAAATATAGCTCTTCTTGTTGGATTCATATGCTACATGAAAAATAAATTTGTTATTAAATTTGAATTTCCTTCTTTCTCAACCACTGCACTTCTAGCTGCTTGAGCAAAAATGTTTGGGTTGTGGGGCTGATGAGTATAAATCAGAGATTAGCTACTTGTTCTTGGTGTAATTGTGAGAGAAAAGTTCTTTGGCGAAAACTTCCTCCATTCATCAAAAACTGTAATTAGCAATCACCTTAGTCCAGGACTGATCAGATAACTCCTCATTCCGTGAAAGGCTAGTAGATGTTTTTCTGCTTCTGAATAAACATGACAATAACTTGGGCTAAAATGTTCCTACCGATTTCAATTTTAAAACCCACAGACTCAAAAAATTTGTCTTATTAAACAAACAAACAAACAAACAAACAAAACCAGCTAGAAGAATAAGACCTCTTCTGAACAAAAATAATGAATCAAATGAATTTTTTCTTGTTAACTGTTAAGACTGCATCATAAATTACCCTCTCTGGACATCAGAGAATCCAGGAGGGGAAGAGAAGGAAGAGTGAGAGAAACTGCCTTTGGTGACTATCCTGTAAACACAAACCCCTGCTCAAGCTAATTGCCTGAGGTCTCCTAACAATCCTTACCTTTGTGCATTCTTGGGATAGCAACAGAAGGAACTCATGCTCCATTCTTTCCCTGGGAGAGAATCAGTGTAGGTTCTCTCTTATCTTCCTTCTCTCTCCGGAGAAATTCTGTATTTGTGACATCTCATTTTCACCATAGGGTCACTTCAATATATTCCACATTATTTCACATAAACTCATTCTGTATGTTAGATTTATTATAACAAAGACATAATCAAATTTGCAGTGTATAGTTTTAAGGGATAAAAAGAGAAAATTAAGATATAGCTCATGGCTTCCTTATTTAAAGAAAGTGGAGTTTAGTTAAACAAAATGTATTACTTGCGCTGTTTTCAGGCTCAAAGACAGTGCCTTTTCTCAGAGAATTTCTGAGGTTATCTTGACAGATAATGCTGTTCTCTGCTGAGTGATTGCTTCAAAAATTAACTTCATGAAGTAAAAACATGGGGTTTGTGGACTTTTCTTTTTTTTGTCCACAATGAATCTATGATTAATACTTTAAGATGTCTATGTGTTTAATTATCATGACAATAATCTCCCAACCAGAAACTGTTAAAAAATATGTTATTGAACAAGTAGTCTTAGTATTGCAAATGGCAATCCATGAGTAAGCAAACCACTTTGATCAGTAAATTATTACTAATACATCCAGTCTTGTCTGGGACTGTTAGTAATACAGATGGATCTGGGTTTTGACTGAGTGTCAGAAGTGCTGTTGTTCTCCCAGCAGCAGTCAGAGGCAGATTTTTGGGAGCAGTCCTAAATTCCCTCTCTTGTGAGGAAATTTGAGCTCAAAATCAGTTTGATGATCAAAATCAGATGGATACTTCTGCCTACTTTGCATAATTCACAACATTATAGGATGACCTTTCATGAAGACCCAGAAGGAAGAAAAACTGGGCCAGAATGATAGCTTCTTAGTAGATCAGCGGCAGAACTTCTGTTATTAGTATTTAATAAGACAGCTACAGACTTGAATTCATATCACCTGAGACTCCAAAGCTTGTAAACTCACCCTTACTTTGCTCTAATCAACAGGGATTAATAAATGCTTCCATCTTCCTTTATCATACCTGAAATGTGAGCTGTCTTCAAATGATACTATATCTGTACCATTTAATTGCACAAGGAAATATGCACACACCAATTTTACCATTTCAGGCTCCTAAACCAAATGTGGCTGATACAGAAAGAAACAGTTTTACAGTTAGTGATAACACCATAAAGTACCTAAAACTTAGATTATCTGGCATGCAAGAGACTTCTGCTGAGCAGAATGTTTCAGAGAGGATGGACTGACTATTGTCTACTTGTGGAGTTGTAACTTCTGTGCCATTACAGTATATACATGCTGAACACCAGAATTTTATGTAATACAACGCTAACACTAGAATGGCATTTTGGAAAAGGTCTGTACAACTAGACTGACTACTTTCTTCAGAATAAATAAAATGTTGATGTAGAAATTTAGATAATTATTCTTAGGTGCTCTGAGCTTTTTACATCCTATAGTAAACAGAATATTGCTAAATTCTTTACAGAACCGGGAACAGGGTATTTGTTAGGTGTGCTTTATATTAATTTTATTTGCTAAGATGTTTGAGGTTTAAAGCAGTGACAGATTATACTCAGTCTATGAGGGATTCAATTATAGCGATTATGTCTAGACCAGAAAAGAAAACCGCCTACTGATCACAATCTATTCAGAAAAGGAAATCAGTGCAACAAACCTGTCAAAGGTGTGTCATGACATAGGGTGAAAGAGCAACTAAATACCCCATTTCTTAATTAAAATTCATCTTTCCATCAACAGTAAGCCCACATTTTGAAAGAAATATCACTCTTTCTCCAGTCATAGCCACAGTCCTCTCTAGAAAATATTTCCAAGGTGTGACAGCAAAGAGAGAGTGGAAATTTTACTTTCTTTACATATTTGTGTAATCTTCTGGGAATGGAAGCAAGAAAAAATATTCTTCTAGAAATAGAAAATGTCATGCTAAAGAGGAAGAAAAAATTCTGTTCTTCTGTAAGAGGATGAAAACTATGGAAAATTATTCTGAATTATTCTTGTATCATGTTAGAAACTGAAATCTACAGATAGAAGTTGTTTCAGGTCATAGCGCCTAGTCAATATGGAAGATAAATAAAGTCTGGTCTTCTAAATGAATTGAAAAGTATAAGTTAGAGATTCAGAACACTGATTTGTTTTGTGTAGCTTGTTTCTTCTCCATTTATCTTAACTAAATATTTTTCATGCAGCATTTTTACTTTCCTATAGAGTGAAAAGTGGACTCATCATGAGTCCTTCCCTAAACCAGAGTAGTAAAAAAAGTAATATTCTGTTAAAACTTTCAGGTCTGTTAAATCATTGTAGTTCATACCCCTGCGTGTAGGTGCTATGTGGTTGTCAAGTCAGTGGAAATGAAGAAAAATTTTCTATGAAAGTCAAGTAATGTAACCAAATATAACCACTTTTTCTTCTGGAGACTGGAAGTTAACTAAAGCAGTTATTGTGTTGTGTCAAGAAAGACAGCAGTTTCATATTTATAGGCTAAGTAAATAGTAAAGTGCACTTAGACCTCTTAAATATAACAAATTGGGTCCTAATGTCCATATCCTAGTTCGTGATTGAAAACTATCTCTTTTCTTTATTCCAACTATTTTAGCCTGACAGTGAAGGATGATAATCTACCAACTAGCAAGGAATAAAAAATGCTACATCAGGTATAACGTACTTAAACAGAGAAGCTCTGTACTAAGGCTCAGAATTTTGCATGGTTTCAAGAATATAAACAGGTAGATAAAATATTAGCCCCTCTGTGAACATCTCAAAAATTGTAGCTAATCTAACATACATATCATTTGGCTTCTAAAATTATCAGAATTCTCTCTATTGAAATCTTTCAAGCAGCAAAAGCACTGATGCTAGACTGAGCTTTAGAGATCCAGAAGCCAAATTATTAAGCAGAATGGGGCCAGCTGGTAGCAGGTGGGGCCAAATTTTAAAGAGAGATTTTTTTTTAGAACCCACAGGAGAATGGTTAAAAGCAGACATTTCTACACAGCCATGGCAAAATAGTGTACAAGATGTGTAGGATAAAAGTGACAAAGAAACTGAGCTGGCATAGTTGTGTGGAGTACCAGACCTATGCATGTTTTGTCTCAAACATTCTGAGTATTGCTGCAGGGAAAGTGGTCAGAGGAAAGGGTCCCGAGAGGTGGGGCAGAGGTGTTCTGAGCCAACATCCTGCTCCACCTGGAGACTCGCGCTCATTGTTGTCCCCGCTCACTGCCAACTCACTTCCCAAAGAAGGGCTGTCTCAGCCTGTGTGGACAAATTCCTGAAAAGTCTAATTTACATCAAAACTGCACTTGCTCTCTTTTCTCTCTATTTTATTTGGTTCTTCTTCTCCCCCTTTTTTTCCTCTCTTTCCTCTGTCTCTCTGTCTCTTTTTCTCTTGCTCTTTCGTCTCTTTCTATTTTGCTTTCTCTGCCTCACAACGCCAGCTCCAAATCATCCATGCAGCAGGACCAAATTGAGATCTAATTTGCTGATCTCTGCTGATGCTGCTGATATTCTTTGTTTTCTTCACTTGCTTTCCCTTGGCATAAACAGCATGAGAGATCCCTGCACATGGTACAGTGTCTGCTCAGCCTGATGAGAATTCATAGTGAACATTTTTGCCCCTAGCGATGGATCATAACAAGTGAAGATGGGAAATAATTACAATCTTAGTATATTAGCTGTGTGTGGAATTCTAGTTTTCTAAAATTTAAATCTAAAGCTGTTGTCACCCCAAAGTTGTTAATGACTGTTATGGCTAATCTCAATCACACATTTATCTAAACATCTGGGGTACTATTTGTTTCTTTGCTTATAGTATGATGATGTCACTATGTGACACTTTCTCAAAAAATGTAGCATTTCCATAAAAGAAGAATCATGACAGTGCTTAGTTATAAGACTGGAAAGACAATTAGTCAAATAAAATTAGTATAAAAGAAGTTTAATATGTTGACATTATAATGACGAAAGATATATTATTTTGTTTTTTAATCTCTAGATCAGGATAACAGCAAAACCTTTTTAGTCCAAAGTGCATTCTCCAGACTAGTAAAGAGTAATAATGTGTCAGTGAAAGATTGCAGACCTATCTCAGTGCTGTTATCAAAAGGTTGCTGAGAGGAAGAAATGTCTTTCAGGCAGTAGCAGTGATCAGGTCATGTAAGTGGAAGGCAATAGGTAGCACACCAGAATTCTGAAGATTAATAGGAAGTCTGTTGACAGAGTCTGGTGGTTTGGATTACGTGCTTCAAGGAAAGAAAACACCAAACAATCTAGGAGATAAATTTAATATGAAGGAGATGTTAAGCACAGAGTATCCAGAAGCAGATTTTCGTGCCTATGATGAAATTTAGGTATCTAAGGACGAGATTAATTTGCCCTAATTTATTCTTAAATCTTCTAAATTATAGCTCTATCAGTTGATGGTAGAAGAAATAGATAATTCAAAGGGCAAAGTCTCTAATTACCCACACAAAGGGTGGTGATGTCATCTTTAATATCCAAAAGAATCTGATTTTTTGAATAAAGAGTTTTTTGATAAAAGCTCCCTGTAGATAAAAGAAAAATGTACATAAATGTTCATTTAAATATGCAATTAATTATTTTATAATATCTGAGTTATGCTGTTTTAATTTTTCTTTCCCTTTGTCTTTCAAAAAAAGCAGGATTATACCAAATGTAGTTCTTAACATAATACGAGTAAGATATGGAGAGATCCGGCAACATTCTGAATGGAAGACATGGTATTTTAAATGTGAATAAGGCTGTATATGTGTGCATATCGATTTTACTTTACCAAGAATAAAAACATTAGTCATGATACTGTCACACTAGCAAAAAAGTTCAATTGAGAACTCTAAGTCAATGAAGTATCAGCAAATCTGAAAAATTAACTTACTGAGAACATTCACATATGGAGTAAATACTTTTTGTTCAAAAAGTTTTATATTTGAAAGACAGTAGTATATTATAAAACTAATGTTATTTAGTAATAGCTTTACAAAAACCATGGAATTTCTTAATAAGACTACATTGCTTTTTGAGCTATGACAGTGTTGTAAATAAGTCAGTCTTTCTCTTTATTCTAGATGTGATCCAATAGCATTGTGTGCTTTTGCATTGTCATTTTTCATTTCAGGTATTCATTAATTGCTGTCATAGGAGCTTTTCAATAAATATTTTTGTGCTTCCAAATGAGTACAAAGCCAATGTATCATGCAGATCTACCTAGGCAAGATTATCTATCAAGTTCTGAAATGTTTTCTTTTCTATTGTAACCAATGTTTAAAAGTAAAATTATATTATTAAATTTGCCCAGAAGCAAATTAAAACATTATCCATCAGAGATATCACCTAAAATTCTTTCAAGTCCCCAGTAGTTTTTTATCTTATAATTGCTAATTTCTTTCATGAAAAGATTGGTGAATTTGCTTCTAACTTGTTTCCATGGAACTGGAAAAACACTTTCCACATTGTAATCCACCAATATTTTTAACATACTGGTTTATTTCTAGCCCTGCTGCTGATTACAAAACTTCATATTCACAGTATGGATCTTCCTTTCTCTCTATGTTGTGATAGAAATTTTATTTAAAAGGAAGATCAAAACTAGGTTTTCGAAATGATAATAAAACACAGGGGGCTATTTTTCCTATCTGTTTCTCCATGTTTATGCTGGTCTAATTCCACTGAAGTCAATGCAATTACTGTAGAGTAAGAGAATAGTGTTGCTGCAGTTATTTGTATTCAAGGTCTTAGTGTTTCACCTATTTGGACATGTGCAGGTTAGAAACTTTTGAATGTCAGTTGAAAACAGTATGTACCACATGTGAACATTTTAAAGTGACTGAAAACATTCTAAGTCACACCTCAAAAAAACCTGTGTCATAAAAGTGCACAACCTCCTGACAAACCAACTAGATCAATTTCAATCAGGTGCGTTGGCATCAATCCTACTGTAGCAATATGAAGGAGTTGTTAGGATCTGAGATAGGATTTTAGCTTTTTGAGTAAGTGGTATAAAAGGACAGGAAGGTATATATTCTGTTCTCTGGTAGCCCTAGGGTGTTAAACATACTTGATTTTCACGTGAGAATGAAGATAGGACTTGACAAATATTCTTTAAAAAAGTGAGTATATCACATGCCATTTATTTCTGCTGAGAAAGGTCAAGCCAGAAGTTCTTACCTTTTGCTCCTATCACATGCATGCACGCATGCAAACACACTTCAGAAGGTGACTTGGAGACTTTGAACCTCAGCAATATTCTGGCAAGATATGCAGCTTCCTGAAAGATTTAAATTCATTAAAAAATTATATTTCAGCAAAAATGCATTTTCCCAGAAACATTTCAGCCAGCTTCCTGGACAGGAAGAGTGTTTATTTTCTCTAAAAAGGTATTGTGAGCAATAACTTTGTCATCAATGTTGTTGCTCTTACTATTTGAAATTTGTTCTTCTACAAAAGGTGCATCAGGCAAAATGACAAAAGGGACATTTTAATTCACACTATTCGTCAAATCTATGATGCCACTTCACAAAAACAATCTGTCTTTAGCCTGGAACACACTGGCAAACTCCCAGCTTACAGCACCTGTTTCATAGCTCACAGTGAAGATTTTATAAATACCTTGCAGTCATCTTGAGAAATCATTCATTTCATGATATGACTGAAAGTCGTTCCTGGAATTATAGGCATTCTATTACACTATTTAACTGTTCCACCGAGTCATTATATGAAATGCCTAAAAGTGTCAGGCATTTCATGAAATGGCTGGTGTCAGTGCTTTAGTCATTTTATGAAACTTAGCATTATGACATTCTATTCACTACTGCTGTGAAAAATCAATTTTTTCCAAGGGAAACAATGTCCTATCAAAGTCCCACTGATATAAATAAGCAGACATATTTGTCATATACTCCTCACAATCTCTCAGCTGCTGCAGGCCTGAGGCAGAATGCCTTTCCTGAGTTTCCTCAGTCAGACAGACCTCCTCCTCTTTTGAATTGAGTTTCTGGGTGGTTATTTATCAGCACTTGTCACTTAGAGAATGAACAAACCACAGGGAATTATTAGTTTACTTTAGTTTAGTTTAGTTTAGTTTAGTTAGTTTTTCACTGCTAACCCACACCGAAGTCTGTACTTAGACTTGCTTAGTAACATGCAACACTAATGAGATAGAGATAGCAGAAAATAAGAGATAATAAAACCACCCACTTTCCAATAATTGACTCAGGCAGAATGAATCCACAGAACAGTTTAGTATCATAAAAGACATAGATGAAAAGGGTCTGAAAGGGATTGGTTTGAAAAGTAAAATCTGTCCTGGGAAATATTGTAAAAATTAATTGGGTTTGTGTCCCAAGCAGCTTCTCCAAGTGAGGAAATTGTTAATGGCAATCGTGGTTCCCTGTTTTGAAACTTTACTGATGGAGATCAGCATTTTTCAAATGCTGTGTAGGCAGAAGGAAATGTAAAATAACTAAATGCAAATGTTCTAAATTCAAACTGAATAGTTGATGTCCTGGTTCTGAAAACAATAGTTATTTTGTTACCATATGGCTGTAAAATGAAATTTTAAGTATTTATAAATAAAATTATTATGGAAATGCTTTAAAATATTGTTTTAAGTTAATAGTCATAATTCATCAAGAATTGTGCATACAAAGCCTAAAACTTATGCTTTATGCAAACCACTTTACAAGACAACCAATAGCAAGAAAGCAAGAATTATAATCTTGAAGTGGATTTGAAGGACTCTTCTTTTGTTGTTAATGATATAATTTGTCACATGGAATATACTTGAATACTTATGACTTCCTTCTTTTTTTGCATGCAGCGAGATTTGGGGACCTAGTTTCTCCATGGGTGAAAAAAAAAACCAAACCAAAAACCAATATAGCAGTCGTGAGTCAATTAATGAAGAAATGAGTATTAATAAAAATGGAAAAAATTCCATGTGGTTGGATGTTACATTCTACTGAGGGATGGCAAGATAAATTTCTTGCCAGTATGCAATATAATAATCTATATTCACAGTTACTAAAGTTGTGAATTGCTCTTAAAAAAAAATAATTCTAGCTCTCATGAGGTATTTCAGAATTTTTTTGTGGGTTTACTGAATTAGGGCACTCCTGCTGGAGTTAGCTTACTTGTTTATGAAAATCTTTTCCCATAATCTTGATGCTAATGGTTGCCTTTGCTCATTCACAGTAGAAGGAAATTAACATGAGGTGAACAGATTTGCACGGTAGGAAATGTGTGTAAGCAGACACCATCTTATAGTTGTTTGAGTAATTTGGGGACATTTGCAGAAAACACCCGGAATGACTTTCAGTACTCTTTTTTTAATGTGCCTTGCACTGAATTTCTCCAATGTGAGCAGGTTAGCTGAACACCCAGCTCTGCAAGTTTTATGATAGAACATTCCATTGCAGACAATAATTTCTGCTGCACCAGGATAGTAAGATGGGATCCTTAAAGAATTTATAATTTCCCAGAATACCAGTTTTCTTTGTCTTTCTATTTATATCCCTCACACTGTGGGAAAAGTTGTTACTAAATGGAAATTTCCTATGGATCAGCTTCCACAGTCTTTGGTCAGGTGGATTACACCAGAAATCTCAGTGAAAGAATTGAAATAGTGGAAAGCCCATGATGGCCCTTTGCAGCACTTAGATTGCATCAGATTCTTACATTGCACTCATTACATATTTTAATATATTCAGAAAGGGCATGGGAATGACTATGTTGAATCATTTAATTTCAGATATTTAAAAGCATCTATTTATATGAGTTTTGTTGTTTCTACTTTGAAAGTAAATTTAAGTCCTGAGAAAGTGTTGGGGGTAGGTAAGTACTTAAGAAAGTTTCTCTGGACCGGCTGTCAAAGTCTAAAAGTTCTTTGATGTTTCTGTATTGACTATCTACTTGATAATTTTACCATATGTCATTCACTTTCTCCAAAAGTAACACAGAATCTAAGAAAATCCACAAAGCTCTCTTCTTCTGCATTATATGTGGAAGAGCAAACAATTGATCAAAATTCCTGAAGACATATAGGGGAAAGACCCACCAGCACTCCAAGGAGATTTTGGAAGTGAAGCACAGTAACAGCCATATTCCTGCCACTGCCTTTTTCTCCCCTTGAGTACCCCACAGGGCTGCAAGGCTGCACTGAAAGGAAAATACTGCAAAAGGATTACTATAAATAGTAACTACATTTGATCCTGCCATCAACTTTGTTTGTATTCTGCCTACAGATGTTGGGATCAGGAATGATGCCTCCAGCTTAGCTACATTTCCCCCCTTCTCAGACAAAATGTGGTCTAAGGCTCTTGGTTAAGCATTAAGATAACCATGTTTGAATCATTAAAATAACTGTGATGTCATTGGGACTATCAATGACAGATTTGATCATAATATCCTGACAATAATAATATCTTATTAAAATGTGTATTTATTTAAACGTCCTGTTCACATATTTTACTGCTTTTTTTTTCACCACACATTATATATTCACATAATTAAGATCTTGAGGGAGGCAAATGGAACCTGAATTTTCAATCCTGCTCAAATAGGATATAAAGCTAAATTTGGTACTTATGATACTTCTAGTACAAATACCACATAAAGTAACAATTGCAAAGGCATACTGCTATTCATTATGAGCACAGAGCTGAAATGTTAAGTGAAATTGAAATTTTTCTGTTAAGACTTGGTAATGGGTGCCTGGATAGAAGTTATTTTGAAAGCAATAGTTAAAAAGAGGGAAATCTGTTCTCTCTTATTTTACTCAATAGGTACACAATTGCTCCTACAATGAAAGCAGGTTAGATCTCTAAAGTCTGCAAGATTGAATTCTGTTCCTGAATGTTCCGAGACAAATGGAATTAGACAGATTTCTCTAGAGGATGAAATCAGTCACCATTGTGCTGCATAGATAAATTAAACCGAACAGTATGTCTGAGGAGAAAAAAAATACATTGTCTTAAATTTTCCATGGCAGAGTACTTATATTTCATAGCATTGTATTTATGCTCCATAGCAAAGCTTTGGCACTGCTCAATTGCTGTAACAAAGGGCAGAATTGTGCTCTGCTTGGTTTTCTCAGAGAATGGGCCACTTAACCAAATAATGCTGTAAGTGAACTGATAAAAGTGGGCTACTAATTTTACAAATGATCCTCTACTACTGCCAAGTACTTCAGAAAGCTGGCATGAGCCTTCCAGCAGGAAATATCCCTGTGTGCAATAGTTCCCAAAGAATGCCAGCTAATGTGGAACAAAGAGGAGCCTGAATACACATTCATGAAGAGGTTTTGAGAACAGAGGGCCAGATATAAGGCTATGGAGTCACACTAGAGACACATTTGGCTCAGAGTTTTTGAACTATGAGTTAGCAATTTTTGTTAGGAGAGCTGGGTATGAAAAGCATCTGGTTGTTTTGGAAACAGGAAATAAGAGGTGCCCCAGAAGACACTAGTGAGAAAAGCTTTTGCTCTTAGCAACTTCATGTTAGCTGAACAAATTTGCATTTGAGTTCCAACTGCAAAAGTTGTACCTTGGTAAATGGAAATGGTTGAAATAGAACTTATCTATACTGCATCTGCTTCTCACACATTTTCTCTCTTCTTTGAAACAAGCAAAGGAGACTCTGCAATACCCATTTGAGGTCAAGACAATTTTGTTAGATATATAATAAATGCAGAATTTGCAAACAGTAGTCCAAAGTCTAACTAGGAAAAGCCAAAGTGACTAAATGACCAGAATATTTTATGAGAGTGCAGCAGATATAGAAACAGTAGAAAGAGAAAGTAAGATCCTAGACAAAAAAAACATAAGAGTACATGGAGTAATTTGATAAAACTCTGTAGAAAATTTTGATACCCTCCTTTTAAAAACATTTTTTACAGTGTTTACTGTGTCTTGCATTTAAAAACATTCACAGTGCATGGCATTTCTTGCCTAACTCCCTACTTTGACTCACACTTGCTGCCTTCTGAGCTACTTTTTTCCAAGAATCTGTTTTTTCTACATGATATTTTCTGCCTTGTTTGACCTCTACAGAAAAACTGTGCGTCTTCTCAACGTTTTATGTCCTCTTTTCCCAGGATTAAGGCAGCAATAACAAAGGAGAGATGCCTTTCATTTATTCCATATTTCTCAGGTCACTGGGGCATCTTTCTTTCTCACCTTAGCAGCACAGCTGAAGGGCATCAGGAGTCAGTGCTCTGACTCCCACTTGGTGATATTTTGCTTGCTCCTTCTCAGCTGCTCAAATTAATTGATGGTTCTGCCCATAAGCTGTCAATCAGTCAAACACAGGAAAAGGGAAGCATATTTGAATGGCTGCTTACAGATATATTAGTGATCTGAGTGATTCATTTCTATTTGTCTTCTCACCAGAAGAGTTAAGTGTTGAAAGAGAAAATAAATCCTTTTCTTTCCTCCATAGCAATAGCACCTGCATTTTGAAACAAATTCAGGGATTCAATGGAAATAGGACTTTTATAAGTCTTATGAAGGTTTAGCGGGCATCCTCCACAAATGCCCAGAGAAAAGAACCTGAAATGAAATTAACACTGGGAGAAAAAAATATATACAGAGAAGAAAAAATAAAGTTTTCTGTTACAATGTATCCTCAACACTTATTTGTATCTTCACAAAGAACTTTCCATTACATGTTTTTCTGGTTGACAAAATAAAAGAGAGTAAGGAAGATGCTGTGGGAAGAATCCACTGTCCTGGAATAAATTCGGATGAATTTGGAATAATGATCTATCTTTGTAGGACTTGTCTGTTGTATTCTGAAGGAAAATCACGAATAAGTGAAAGAAAATACATATGTACAACAAATTTTATATCAGAGGGATCTCTGAGCTATAGCCTCAATTTAATCTTCACTCAAGACCCATTTTTGAGACTCAGAGGTCTCAGAGGCTCTGTTACTGACCCTCTCTTTTATGCAGAATTTCACACCATTATTGATACCATTCTCAAGAGATTTTTCTAATTGATACTTAGAAATGAGTCAGTGAGAGAACATGAGCGTTTTTTGATCAGCAGTCTTTGACATTAATCAAGGCAGAGTCAGTGAGGCATCACTCATTAACAAAGCTAACCTTTCATTGCTTCTGCCCCACCACAAGTTCACTTTATGTTCATTCAAAGAGTATGCAGCAGGTTCAGGTACAAACATGGCTTAGAAACAGCAACTGCCACTTATGCATTGAAGTATTTTTTACTGTGATTTCAGCCAGGAAAGATCATTTTCAAAAAGCTTAATAGTTATGGCTGACTGAAGTGATGAAGACACAAAGAGCATTATGCAAAGGAGTGTGAAAGCACAAGGATGTCAGAAACAATATAGCAAACTGCTCCAACCCTGCATTTAGATCAAACTCTTCAAAGGAAGTAGAATAAAATTAATGCTTTTATACCCCTCAACTGGTTACCAGGAAACAGAAATCCCTCTTCTTCTGCAGATTGGAAGGAAAAAATAGGCTAATAAACAATAATATATGGAGCTATCTGTAACCAAAGTATAAAGTTTCAGTGCAATATTTCTGTCTACAATCTGGTAAATTGTGTATCACTAAACATCTTCCAGAAAAGTTCACTCGTACCAAGAAGTGTTTTTTATCTGCATTTTCAGGCTTGAGCATATTAAAGAAGAGAAAAAATTCAGTCACACACTTGCTATGTGGATTTATGTCCTACAATTTTTCATTGCATTTGATGTCTTATTCTTCCTGGTCCAATAAAGCTACACTGCACTGCCAGAGAAATGTAAGTTTAACCTGGTCTTAAACTGACACTTCTGGCAACAAGGGATTGATTTTAAAAACCTCTCTGTCTAGTTGTTTTCCCAAGTTTAGGTGTACTTAGTCCTGAATTTAAATGTGTTTTTAAGCCCCTGCTGGGTGTTTATTTGCTTAAGGACCAATAACACTGTAAATTAGGACAGACTTATAGGGGTTTATACTCTAGGTCAGTTTGGCCGCTCTGGCAATCTCAGGACCAAGAAAAGAAACTGAGAGCAACCCTTGCCTCCAATTGCAGTTCTGCCAAGGCTGTGAGGCTCTAGAAATTTTGTGTTTCTAAAATGCTGGGATTAATAATACAATAAGGTATTACCTATATATTTGAGGCATATCATATTACACTTCTAATCTAATATTTAGAAAAACTATAGTGTTTTATTTGAGATACAGATGGCATTAACCAGTTAAATTCTTTGAAAAAATAAACCATGGAAACTAACAGCAAAGAGTATTTTATCAGAATCTATGTGTTTAGAGAATTACTTAGGTACCAAATCTTGACATCAATGTTGACTTTATATTTGCCAGTTATCAGCAAAGTTCATCACTGAACTATTAAAGTATGATTGAGATATGTATTTCAGATCCCTCACCAACTATAGTCTGGGTCATGTATCCCATCTGCTTTACAGAAATCTATCATCATTACAAAGTAAAATAAGAAGAAAAATACTTCCAATGGCTTTGATAGTGAAGGACTAGAGCACATGGAAATTACAGACAGAGATGCTAGAATTTTCCTAAATTCTGTCATGGAGACCTACATAAAGGAATATGTGTGACTTTGACATTTTTCTGTGTTCAATGAAAATTCTGAATATTTTGGTTGAAATTCAGTTGTTGAAACCCACAGCAGTTAACAGATGAAGAGGCCAACTCTTTCTCCAAAGAGCTGGTGATCACCATTAGCTCTCTTCACAACTGTGCTATTAACTCACATGCTCCTAGGACAGTGAGGGGGCTCATCTCTGAAATTCCAACTCACAGATAAGATACAAGAGCTTGGGTAGTCTACAGCACTGTGTTTGCCACCTTGGCTGAAGTCTTGTACAGCTGCCTGAGCTCCCTCATTAAACTCAGCACAAGGGCTGGAGGCATGGGATTGCCCTGCTTCTAAAGGAGCAGCTGCCACTCCGTGGTGTGGCAATCAGTCACTTTTTCCTCAGGAGAACAGTCCAGGCTCCAACTAGCAGTCTAAAGGCATGCTTAAGTAAATTTACAGGATCAGAGACAGTCTGAATAAAACTTAAACTTGTTGAATAAGCAACATCTTGAGCCAGAGTTGAAGGCACTCCATAGGAAGTCCTGAGGTCTATTATTTTTCCCTCTTACTGAATTCCTTTTTATCAGAGAGTTTGTTACTGTATAATATGCATGCGGAGCCTGGAGCACAGACCAGATAAACTTAACTTTCCTCCTCCTCATTACATTCTACATTAAATGATGTGATGTGAGGATCAATATTCTCAAAAACTGTCAGGAGCTCTGATACTGCAGTGACAAGGAACCATAAATACTGTAAATAATCCTCTATTTCTTGTGAAATTGCTGGATTCTGAAAGGGTAAAATTGGTAGCATTTAACTAGTATAATTAATTTGTACTGAACTGTTTGGCTAATTGTTAGAAGAATAACATTAACAAAGAGTACCTGAGGATCTCTATCAATATTGTTATAGATGGGAATAAAACCCTCCTGATCAGAACAATCACTTCACTGCTGTATGCATTCTGAGTCCTCCCAGGTGTCCCAGAGTGTTTGATTTAGCTTTTGAATCTCCAGTTGAGCTGCAAGATGTGTGAAAACTCAAGTACCCCGACAGCTTTCTATTAGCTCTACATCTGAGGAGACTCAAGAGCATAAATTAATCCTTTCAAAGTCACTTACCTTCATTAAATTGGCTCAAGATCATTCTGCTTGAGATAATAACATATGACTGACTTAAACTTTTCTGTTAAAACAGATTTTTCCCTTACCTCGTCCCTAAAAAATCTGTTTGCTTTTGACATTGACTCTCAGTGCTGAAAGAATAGGCACATTTTCAAATTTTGATTTCTGAAAGGGGGGCAGAGTTCTGATACACATGAATGTGTGATATACTACTATATAAATACCTGATCCTGAAGAGTCTCTCATCTGACTGGAAGGAGGTGAATTAATGTGCATGAAACAGCAAAGTGGAAATGGCTGTGTGGCCTCTGGTGGATATCTACTTCCTACCCATTTAAAAAGTTTTGCCTAGTATTTAATATGCCCTCAGAGCTATCAGTTTCCTCAGATAGTGGCAGAATATAGTCACTCACATTCATGTGAGGGCCAATGCCAGTAGAATGAGTTTTGCCATGGAAGTAGGGGAAAACAAGTAGTGCTGCAGAGTCCTTTTCATCTTTCCTTTAAACATTCTAAGGTCTTCAAGATCTCCTTTACTCAGTGATTTCTTTCTCCAAACAAGTTCACTTAGAGGAACATCTCTGAAGGGCAGTGAACTTTGAGGGGCTGTCCTGTAACTACCACTTAGTCTGGATGGATTGCTACATAGCATAAAGGTAACATAAAGCTTAGAAAGCTTTAAGAATTGCAGAGGCACATTTACTGCTGATGCATTTGGATGAATCACCTAATTCAATTCAGTGAAAGAAAATGTCAGTTTCCAGTCAGTCTGGTCCATATAGACTTATTATACTTTTATCATTAAAAATTCCAGTAATACACAAATTAAATGAGACTGAATTTAGCACTTTAAGTTTCCCAATACCTCACATGGATAATCTTCCTCGAGATAACCTGTGCTTACCTTATTATTGTCTACTTGTAAGTCTTTCTGGCTTACTGTAGAATTAGCTTTTAAAGACTAGATAATTTTTCCTTTATTTTCCATTTTTCCTCTTGAAAATATAGGGGTTTTTTTGTTTTGTTTTTTGGTTTTGGTTTTGGTTTTGGTTTTTTGTTTGTTTTTTTATCAACATCCGTTAAGTTTCCAGTGTCTGTAACTCAGAACATTATTTTTAAAGAGTATCTATTTGCTTTGAAGTGCTACTTGGCTTCAAGAATTCTGGAAGAGGACTTTCTGGATCACTTTCTAGGAGGCATGATCCAATTTTCAATTAATCCTACCTGAAAGCCCATTCAATCACAAAGAATATCCCAGTTTAAACAACTGGCATATCTTTCGCATTTTGACAGCTGATCTCAAAACCAAAGAGGTTTCAAGAAAAAAAGCTTCAGTGTTTTAGTGAATTGTTTAAATTAATCAAATGCAATCATATCAAGTAAGAAAAGCTTATTTATTAAATGCAAGATGCAATTAAATTTTAAAATATCTTCCCATCTAAGCTGTTATAGAAAGATATATGGGTATCAAAGTTCTTACACCATCCCTTTTCCACACTGGAAAAAAATTACAGTGGATTATGAATTTTTATCCATTACCAGAGTACAGTGCTGGTAGTCGATAAAAAAGTCTCCAGAAGTCATGGGGAATGTCCAGAAAACATGAAACTTTTGATTGAAAATAGAGTAACACCAAGTAAAATCTTCTGATCATTAGACTGATGTCACATGAGTGGGGGCAAAAAGAAGTATCCTTCGAATTTAATGGCAGAGCTGGAGTTCTTATTTTTTCCCATTTTTTTGGTTGGATTTCTGACTCCACTTCCTGCTGCTCAGTACTGACTTCAATTATCTCTTATCCTGGTTCTTTGGAATGTCTCTTCCTGATTTCAGCTTCCCAGCTTCAGTGTGTCCTGCCTTGGCACTGGCTCTCTTAGCTCAGCCTTCTTTTTAGTGCGACTCCAATATCCTGTAGCCCTGGCCATGACTGTGACACATTACTCAAAACTTCATAGGGTGGAGCACCTCAGACATGTCTAATCTCCCTCTTGTGTTGGTAGAACAGGGGATCAGACAAAAAACAAAAAAGACCAGCTTTTTTTTTTTTTTTTTTAAGGTGCACTTTCTGTTCTTTGAGTATTTAAATGACCCAGTTGTAGGACATAGATATAGTATTTTATTTTTAAACAAGAGCTTTATTTCCAAACGTAAACCTTTAATTGATTTGGCATCTTGGGTATGTTGGGATCTACCTTACTTCTGGCTGTCTTCTATTGATAAAAGATATATGGAAACTATGGAATCCAAGCTTCTGCAGGAATTTATAGTTTGAAGGGAGTTCTATATATAAGAGTTTAAGTTATCCACAATTTTCTTTACACTTTTGAAACAGATAGGAAAAATCGTTGGTGAAACACTCTGTTAAAAGCTTACAGAACACCAGCATTTCAAGAGGAAAACAATAAATAAGATTGATTTCTCCTCTAATAATACCAACCCCTTTTTTTTTTTTGATGGAACTTGTAAAGGATTTACTGCTCACAAAAAAAAAAAAAAAAAAAACCACAAAATAAAAAACCAACAAAGATTTTTTCAATTAACTCTCCACAATATGCTTTAATTAGATAAAATAATGTAAGATATTGATGTTGGCATAATCTATATAAGCTTCACAAAGTCTCTATATTTCTTGCTCACTCTCTCCAAATTTAAATATCTTCTCATGGTGCAATAAATATTTTAAATGGAGCAGAAAGACATAAACATAATTAAAAAGTGTTCTTCCACCATCTCCTTATAAATATTTTATAAGTTTTTACATTAAAATGAGTCTGAACATAGTGAATTAGAAGGGTATTAGAAGCATCTGTTGAATACTTCATAAAGAACAAATTCAATTTCATTGAATGATAATTTTCAAAGCACAATATGAATCTTTGTATCATATGGCATATTTCAGTGTACTACATTATTTTTTATACCTCACAGAGATAAGAATGACTATTCTATTTTGTTCTGTAAATTATTTCAAAATTCATGTTATAGGAAGTTGTCACTTTAAATTTTATAGAAAAAAATTGTACATCAATAAGAAAATATTAGTGTATAATTTAGGATGGTGTGTTTACACACAAAACCCTGAAATTGCTATGTCTTAGGCATCTCATTGGCTAATTCAGACATACTTTAGCTGTATTATAAAGACATAGCAAAATTTACAGTGTATGGCACAAAACTCCTGACTGTTGTAAAATCTAAAACCAGAACAGATAGAAAACCTATTAAGACTGATTTTAAAATATTCTGAAACCCTAGTTCCCATAAATTAGTGTCAGCACAGTTCCAGACCCAACTTGTGCAAACATAGTGTGTGAGCATCTTAAATATGAAATGATTCAAACAACCACTCTGATGTAAATCTAATTATGCAACTGTATAAATAAATGCTTGGTTGAAACCATAACTAAATAGACACAAAGAATATGTTATGGGCATGGAATTCTTATACACATGTTCTACTGTTCAAGTCATTCAAAAGGACCACTGAAGGTGTACTTTTCAGTGCCAAGTCCACTTGGTCATTTGTTTCAAATAAACAGCAGGAAGAGGTGGTGACTGTTTCATGAGTAGTATTTATTTAATTTCACTTCCAAATGTAGCCAGAGGTCATCTAGTATGTTGGACAGCCCATTTCATTTAAGGCATTTTCCTCTGGTGTGGAAATGGAGAAAGATCTGTTGGAAGCACGATTTTGGAAAATTTTCCTTCAAGATAAGTTCTCTTTCCAGTATAGTTTATTAAGTGTATTTGTGTCTAAGGCTGAATAGAGCATACTTCAGGGTGTTTCACACAGCTCTTGGTTTTATGTAGGTTGGTTGTTATGAAAGTTTAACAGTATCCTATAGGTTATAATTTCATGTATGTTGACCACTACCCCTATGAAAATTATATAACATACATCTTAAATTTTCATAGAGGTATAATGATCTTTAATTTTTGGCTGCAATAATAGACTTACAATCTGAATTTTATGCAAAAGATAAAGATATTTTGCAGACACACTGCATCATGGACTGTATGGTAACTTATTCAAATAACTTTTGAACTTATTAAAAAATCTCTTGATCAAAGTGGCTTATTAGAAGTTCAGCATATGATGAGACAATCAGTTATCTGTCATAATCTGAAAAAGCATGTTGTTGTGAAAAGTAATTTTGACACGGTTAAGGATGAAATGGATGAGGTTAGAGTTGTAAGAGTCTCCAGACAGGATGTGATTGACAGCATCATAACCTGAGTATCTGATGTACAAATTGTTCTAGACCATCCTGATAATGAGAGAAAGATGTATTTAGTTCCATGGTTTATAGAGAAAATCCGATGTGCTTTACAATAAACTTTTTTATGCTCTTTTTGTGCTCTTTCAATGCCAGAGGGTTTAATAACAGTTTTGTGAGTCCTCCTAATTCTTCATGGAGAGTACAAAAGTTGGGTACTAAAAACTTACTACTTCTTGAGGAAGACATTACCATATGATATGTAGGAAATGGGAAGGTGGGATTATGTAATTTTTTCCATAAAATAAAAGGAAAATATTGGAAATTAACTCTGAGCTATATTGGAGTTCCCTGTGAAAAATTGCTATGAGAAGGTGACATGCAGAGAGAGTGTATTTATCTTAGGTTTCATTTTCTCAATTTATTTTTTTCTTCTTCATTTTTCTAGTATACTAACATATTTCAGAGAATCTTTGGTGTGTTTCATGTATGTACTTTAATTGTAGCTGTATTCTTTATATCTGTAATTTTATTGAAGGCACATAATTTTAAAAGTTATTAAAGAAATTGGAGCTGTAATAACTTCCTCAAAATGCTACCAAAATCCTCCAAATGAAAGCAAATTATTCTTATAAATCTGCTTTTAAAACTTCTTTATCTTTCAAAATTAAAACCACCTCATGAGCTTTTCAATAAATTCCAGTCCACTCATATAACCTAAGTGTATTTTTCATTGATTTTTATATTCCTAACAAAGAAAATCTATTTAATTCTTATTTTTTGTGTGAAAACTTATAGGAATTCTAACCAACCTCTTTTCTCAAAGTATCTTCTGGCTTAAGATACTGTGGATATTTCTGTGCAAAGTTTCAGTGACACACAGCCACTATTTTTATATTTAAAATGAAGGCCATAACAAATTTTATGAAGCATGATAAACTATATTAAACTAGAAGAACAACAAAATTTATTGTTCTGTGATACAAAATTTTTGTGAGATTGAGCACATCTAACACACCAGAAGAGATCTGATTGCTAAATGAAGGAGGGGAGGATGGAAATAATTTCATTCTAGGTAACAGATTTGAGCTGAAGGAATTCTTTACCTCATTTCTTCAGTTTTGCCACCCCATAACTTCTGGTCAGCTGCCATCAGACCTTACTAATTGTTCAGTTACAGCAATATTTCAAAAGAAAACCTCTTAAATGCAGTCCTGATGCAGCACATTGCTCTTTCACAGTCTCTGTCCCTGTTTTCTCACATTTTTATTTTTGTATTTATTAATTTTTTGTATTTATTTTTGTATTTATTTATTTGTTGTATTTGTATTTATTTTTTGTATTTATTTTGTATTATTTTAGCATTTTTTACATCCTTTTATTCATTTTAGAGCTATGTGTGAATAAGCAGTGTTTCTATTTAAAAATGTAACAAGGCCCTTGTGCTACAAATGATCTGTAGGTTAAAACTTTATGTGCCAAATTTCATTCCTGAGGGAGGTCACTTGATGCTGCAGCTTGACACCCTTCAGCTGATAAATCTCTCATTAAACTAGACACCTCCACAGTTGTGAGAATTGCCTTTTATGAGAGTCCATCATGTTTTTAAATATAAGTGCAAGGAGCAACTATCTGTTAAAAATGATTCTGTAAAACATGACTAATCTCTGGAACCAGGATAATGATTTCAGACACTAGAGGAGAAAAGCTAGCTGCTTTATCTGAAGGAGATTTGTTTAGTAGCTACTTGCTACATAACAATACCTTGTTAGAGGTTTGATAAATATTTTATTGAGTGTTCAGTTCCTAGAGTACATGAAGTACAATTATATCAACACGAATTAATTTTCCCTAACAGCACATAATATTGAATATTTAATTATTTTGTTCATACTATCGTCATCAAAACAAAATACCAGGTGAAATAAAGTGAAACAATTCTACTGTCTCTCAGCTCTTGTGTTGGTAGAGCAGTAAATATGTTTTGTCTGTCGCCTCTCTAAGGCAGTCAAATATTCAGCTACTAAATTTTGGAAGCAAATTTTATGTGTAAAATTTACAAAGAATCCCAAAGAAATTCACATATGAAAAAAAAAAAAAAAAAAAAGAAAATTTATCATTAACTCCCTACTTGATATAAGACAAGAAAGAGCTTTTATAATTAACACTCTTACAGAATACAAAAGAAAAATATCAGTCTGTTCTTTATTTGCATGTATATGTTCTTACAAAATCTGAATTACAGAGAGCTATGGCCTATATCATTCAGAAAGAGCTGTAAAATTAATAAAGTCTGATGATAAGTATTCAGCATTCCCTGTCACCTGAGAATCCTGTAAGGGATTGTCTGCCACCTACAACATCCCTTAACATTTTCAGTAGCCTGCTGCAACCCTTGGCAGGGACAACACTTCCATCTGCAAAGATACCCTGCCTTGTTACGGGACATCCCATTTGAACTAGTCCATTAAAAATTCCATCAAGAATATCTGCAGCACCAAGAAAATATGGCAAATCTGTGGAGAGTGAGGGTTCAGTGAGATCACAATAAAGTTGGAAATTTAAGCTCTAATGGCCAGTGATAACCTTCTGACAGACCTCTTCAAGATCAGATGAGTAAAGGTAAATATTTTCTCCTGTATCTGAAGTCTCTGGCACAGTCTTTTATTCGCTGACTACCACTGCTGCAATATAGTTATATACCTTACAATTCTGAACATTAAGAAGGATGACCTAAATATTTTAATGTTTATTAGTTGAAAGCTTATATATGCAAATAAAATTACTACATATTCTTGTATACCAGAGTATGTAGATGGTCATCACTAAAATTCACTCAAAGTCCATTTTTCAAGGCACTCAGTGCCTTCCAAAAGTTCAAGATGTTATTTAATTTGTACTGGAAATTATGATTTCAGTCTTTTCAGGGATTTGAACATTGCACAGCACTGTCAGTTTACCATGATTAATATGGGAATTGTGGAACTTTATCAAGGTTGTCCTGGATCCTAAGCTGTGCAAAGTGAATAAGAAAAGCAAAAAGAGCAATTAACCTTGCAGTATAGAATTTTTAGGGGTAAAAAAAGTCCAAACATACAGTAGCAGTCTGACAGGAGACAGAATTGCATCACTGCTTTGGCTACAAACATAAACTTCATGTTGTTTGTCTTTCCTTAATTTTCTTTCCTCTGCACATTTTTTATTAATTCTGTTGTTTAACTCTTGTTTTTTTTTACTTTCTCTCTATAAAACATCCAACTTTGCCAAGTAAAAGGGTTCATCTTCTGTAACAGTACCCCTAAGTTATAGCTAGGAATGCAATATAAAATCAAAATTTCCATGCCATAAAATTAAATTCTTTGAGCAACAGATACGATGATATGTCAGTCTTTTTCCACAGCAAGGATGAGTGAGAGAGTAGAATTCAAGGAAAAAAATATCTGCTTTATCTCTTCTAATGACTTTTAATTTCAGATGGATGTTTGCTGTTGGGGAAAGCAGTAACAGGCTTCAGAATACTTTTTTTTTCCCTTGAGTTAGTAGAAATTAACAGTTTTAAGTCAGTAAAAACTATGTTAAAGAGAAAGAGAAAACAGGAGCTGTTTACACGAGATGCATAATTAGTTTTATAATGTTGTAAGTATGGTTTTTTTCTCAAGTTTGTGTCTTCACAATAGCTAATATTTTTATTTTTTTTTTAATACAGATATTTAATACAAAGAAGGGTACCTAGGGACATCTTGATATGAAAAGGAAAAGTAGAAAAAAATATTCTTGTTACTGTTATGAGTGTGATTTTTAATTTTTCTTTCTCTATTAGTTTTAATTAGCATCTCCACCCTGCTTTACTTCTTCTTTTAATCAATCACTAACTCTTTCAGTAAAATTACAGAAACTTTTTCTCAAAAGAAAATCTTCTCTCAGGTAATTTCAAGTAAAATACATCTTTCACAGCATTGTCTGTAAATTATATCTGTTAGAGGCAGAATGAATCATCTGGATCATTGGGGCAGAATATCACTGGTTTTCTTAATGTTATGAACATAAATATCTGTTTATAAATCTTTAAATACTATTTCAGATAGAATAAAATTTCAAAATAAATAGACTAAATCATTCCTTATCTAGCATTGGATGTAAGCCTAAATATTAGATACTCAGTTGTGCTGCAGTTACTTAAAATTAAAAAGTGGCGAAAGCTAAATTAGACAATTCAAAATAATAATTTTTATTGTAGCTATAGATCTATATAAAATAGGGTTTACAGTGTACCTGTGTGTGCATACTTACATTTTAACAAGTGAAATTAACTGTTGGAAAAATTAATTTTTCTAGCAGTCAGAGGATAAACTGATCAATTTTCCAAACTGAGGGCTACTTTTATCTTTCCTCTGTGAGGACAGAAAACTATTATTTAGAATTTCTGAAAGATACATATAGAGTCTGTTTTAAATTCTCCTTTCCTGTTACCGAGGTTGCAGGCCCTGTCTGGATACAAAAATAAGTTGAGTATTACAAGATAGAATATTGTAAATGTGCTATAACCTGTATAAGTTAATTTTTGTATATTTTTTATATAATTTATTTATATAATTACTCCAGGACAACATGTTTACTAGTGAATTTCTTAGTTTGAGCTATTTTGGTAGGTTGCACATGTCTTCAACAGCAGGACTGAGGCACTCTCTATGACAGATACCAAGTACCTACCCTGGAGCAGAGCCTGCAGTTGTCAGAGTGATTTGCTGAAAGCTAATAAGTGCTGAATCCTAAAGCAAATTCTCTCCTCTCTTACTCATATTCCCTGATTCATAAAATCACCTATATGAACAGATATATATAGATATATATATATATATAAATAGAGAGAGAAAGAAAGAGAGAGAGAGAGAGAGAGACATATATATAAAATACATATTTAAAATACAATAATTAATGTAATGTCTTCATCTGCCTACTGAATGGTTTGTTAAAACAGAACTATTTGTTTGCAATTGTATAAAAGACGCTTTGCTGAGAGGAATTTCTTGACCCTGAGGAGTGTAAAACGAAAACACATGGAAGAGCAGAGACTTGACTGCACTCTTGACTGCACAAAGGTATTATTGTGATAATTACAGACTAAAATTCTCTAAAAAATTATCAAAAAAAAAAAAAAAAAAAAGATGGATTGTGTACAGACTTGCACAGTTTGCTGAAAGGGATTGGTGTCATTGTAGTAATTTCCCTATCTTCTCTAACCATGTATCAGATTTTTTCATTACTGGGCCTTCAGTTTTTCACTGTCTGCAGCATTCAAGTGAGGACTCTGTAAAGTCTTCACACTCTTTCTGAAGTCTTTAGCTGGGCTTGAGTCTAAATACAAAATAAGCATGCTATTTGTAAGTCATGCAAAACCACAATGCTACAGAAGATTGATGTTTGAAGTTTCAGCACCTGAGAAATATCAAAGTTTAATTAACAAGTCATGCGATGGTGTATAGGATCTTTGAATATTTATGATATAATTTTTGGAAGAGACCAAGACAACCATGACATGAAACTAGGAAATATTTCAAAATATTTTAAACAAAAACATTTGCTGGAGGATTCAAAGCAAAAGGAATTGATGCATTAATCTAAAAATTTTAGAAAAATAGAATGACTGATGAACTTTTAAGTGACTGAAGTTTGTTTTCCTAGTGAGTGTTTTTGGGTTTTACCTGTTTTATTTTATCAGATATACAGTGCACATAAATCAACATTCCTAAGATTTGATTTTTTGTGCAATTAAGCATGCAAAATGAGGAAATATGCTCTGTAAGACTGTAAATTTATCCCTAATTTCACCTCCAACTGCATATTATTGTAGGGTAGATAGCCCCCGTAGCTGTGGCAATTTATGAGCATGGTAGAGAAACAAATGAAAACTCACTGCCAAGTCTTTTTAATTACATAGAAAAATTTCAGCTTCATCCAACCACAACCCATGTTTCTCTACATGAATTGTGTCTAGTCTGCTGGTTTAAAAATTCTTCTTGTATCCTGTATACAGCTGACTGTCTGACATACCTTTATCCTTTGATATGAAAATTGCAATCCTATTTTACATGAGAAAAAGGAAAATAATCCATGAGCACTAGGAGAAGAACAGATTGAATAGGAAGCAAAAAAGGAGGCTCCTAGATTACTTAGTTTTTCAACCAAATCTTAACATTTGGAGGTTTTTTACTTCTTACAAGTAAATTAGGCTCAGGAATGGACTTGTGCCAGAAATGTATTTTTTTAGGTAGCCTATTTATTTGATAAATCAAAAATATGTAGATGTTTGACAACATAGAAAAATTTTAAGGGTCATAGCAAACATATTTATAACTAAATGTACATACCAAACATATCTAATAAGATATTTTCAGATTATCGCTTTGTTGCAATGGATCCATCAGGAAACTACTTTCCAAAATGCTTCCATTCTTTTGTAGATAGACATCTGCAGCTCCTACAGCTGTAATACAACAGAGCTAAATTTTCTTTAACATTGTTCATCCAAACTGCATCTCAAAGCACTTTATGGGGGTGCAATAGTAAACGGAATGAGAAATTTAAATGAAGTTTTACAATGAAGTGACTATGAAATGGTTCTGTGGGGTTTTGTATTTATTGCATCTCAGTGATCCCATAACAAATTTGCTTAGCTTAGCCTAGTTTAAAGATAGCATATTGATTTATTTATCAACTACTGTGCTTCAGAATCCATCTAGCCCTACGTATCAAATCAAACTGAATTATTTCCTACTACACATTATCAAATTAATAAAAGAGTTTACAAAGGGAAAAAATAATTGTGTTCAAAATGTAACCCCACAACTCAACAGCTGGTCTTTAACAGAGATGGGAAGCTTGTCTATTTCTGTCTTGATTTAGCCTTTGAAATATCCAAAGAGAAGAATTTCTACTTGCTGCAGATTCTTCTAACTAGTCAGAAATTAATTTGCTGCAGACAGTTGTTATTACATCTCTTCCTTTTTAATATTGCTAAGATTTCTTAAATAGGATGTACAAGCCCCTGGATTTTCAGGTTAGCAGAAACTGTTTTCATTGAGAAACAGAAAATTTATTATTTCACCAGAAAATACATCAGGTATATATATATAGCAGGTGCTATCTAAGTAATATAAAGCAACACCTAGTTTCAAAACTCTTACAAAATAATTGATAAGGTAGGCAATGAAGGGTAGAGGTGATATAGGAAATAGCTAGAAAGGACCCTTCTCTAAAAGCCGAAATAATGACAGGGTAGGCACCCTCTTTCTGGCAGACAGCACTGCAGGTGTGATTCTCTGCAGGTATCTGGGATGCCTGAAGACATTTATCATTCAAATGTAGATTTTGGTATGACACGGACAGCCTGAAAGAACATAGGTATGATAGTGAAAGAAACACGAATAAGGTCCCAAAGATGTTGTCATTAAGATGTTGTCATTAAGATGTTGTCATTAAGATGTTGTCTGATCAGTGACAAAACTGGGGCATGCAGGCCCGTTTTGAAAGCAAGACCAGGGTGTCTGCATTATTTTGACTCTACAAAGTCCAACAGATTCCCAGCTCTAACTGTTGGCTTTACCACTAACACACAGTGTGAAGTACTTGGTATTTTTATGCCTTTCACAGGTTAGAAATACAATCTCATAAAATTGGAATTTCCTTCCAAGGGTATTAAATAACAAACTGAGGCTGGATCTGATTTTTTTCCCTTCTAATGGAGAAAAGAGCCAAAGTCAGTTGAGCCAAAGTCAGCCAAAGCCAACATTGAAAATAAAGTTTTTAGGTTTGTTCCTGCTGTTAGTTTTGGGATTATTAGCAGGTTTTTTTTCTTTTCTTTTTGTATTGTTCATACTGTTTATATCACAAATATTTAAGGTACTTATGTTGATTTTGTTACTTACAACTATAAACATATTTTCATTTACTGCTATAGCAATAAATTTTAAAAGCATGGCTGTGAATTAAAAATTTCCATCCTCTAACCAGTCAGCAGGAATTCTACAGAATTCACTCCCATTCAACAAGTCTGTATTAAAGATTTTAGTGTCTATACAGCCCCTCAGCCTTCATCTAGAATATTTATTGAAGACCATATATCTTATTGAGCAGATTGTGCGCAGGAAGCAGTTAAAAGAGCTTAATTCTTCCCTCTATGAGAAAGCATGGGCTGAGAAGGAATTTTGTTAAAGCCCAAAGACTTTTACTGTTATAAAAACTCTGAATAGAGTCAGGCCTGAAATGAAGAAGTGTGCAAGATTCCCCTGAATCAATGCTAGCAAGAAAACACATGACTGTTTGCAAGGCAATTTGCTATTCACAACCTGCCCTGCTAAAAAAAAGCAAATTAGATATAAAACAGGTACCATGTACAAAATATTTTAGGAAAGGGTAGTACTGGAATAAATAACATTCCATACCAATTCACATTATCAGCATTCGACACTGTAATGCAAGGCTAGTGTATAATTTAGCTTCCTGTATTAGATGTCAGTCTTAGAAATTTCCTTTCAGAGTTCCACATGAGAATGTATGAATTGTCACAGAAGAACAGACCAACACATCAACCATCAAATCTCACAGAGGGAAAAATGATGTAGGAATTCATTTGTGAAATTTGACTCAATACAGTTCTGATGACTGTTGTGTGTTTTGCTTCTTTCTCTCCTTTTATTTTTTTTTATCTTTTTCCTCAAAGTATTTCCATTTTCTTATGGGCTTCAGTAGAACAGGGTCTTCTCATTGAATGCGACTAGGAAGAATAATCTAATACCAAATCAAATGGTTGTATTTTCTACACAGAGACAAATGATACCTATTTGTGGAATATTAAAGTGCTTCTCATATTGCTACAAAGATTTTCAGGTTTTGAGATAGTTTTATTCTGTTTGTGGGTTTGATATTTGCTTTTTTTTTTTTTTGTCTTTTGTTTTTGAGTAATGCACAATTATCATAGAGGTATATGCATTCTGTTTCCTTTACTACTATGCATCATTAATGCACAAATAGTTCTAACTAAAGATCACTGAATATAAAATATGAATAAAAACTTTTTTCCAATCCATGATACTTATGGCTTATGCTGTATAAGATTTTTTCTTTTAGTATGTTTGACAGCATTTGGGTATGATCAATAACAATCTATCCTGACTTTCTGAAGTAGTCACATAGCTTATTGCTGTGTTGGTTACCTCAGAAAGGGACTTGTATTACCAGCATTGAAAGCCTGGGAGTCACATAGAGCTTTCCTAAATAGGGTCTACCATGGAATATTTTAAAGTAGCCAGCATTGTTTGCCTCTTGTATTTTTGCCAGACTCTTGTTTTTGTAAGTAGTGTCTTTAGGAAGCAGAATGTCTCATCACAGCTCATCAACATATTAGATTTTATAAATAAATAAATACAGCAAATTACTGAGGAGAAATTTCAAACATAATAATTTCACCGAAGACATGCATTCAGTATATGGCAGAAATCAAAAAATTAAGTTGATATGCCATTTAGAGGAAAAGGTGTAATCTTGGCTTTCAGCTGGGTTTCCAGCATTACTTCTGATTATTTTATTCCCCTAGAATAAAGAGTTCTCCTAGAATAAAGAGCTTGAGAACTGAAACTAGAGCACAAGATCTTTCTACAGTGCATTTGGTCACATAAGTCTTTGCCTTCTCTTTCTCTAAATTCAAGAATCTTCTGAACTTGATTGTATTGCTTCTCAGCTTCAGAAAACTTTAAATATGGAAGATATTACAATTTTCTTGACATTCTGTATCCCTGAGGAAGATCTGCTTTCACAGGTCTCCAGATGAGAAGGGATACAAATAATGAGTTCTTTAAGAAGCACTCTATGAAGTGGGTGGCATGACTCCTGGAGAACTATCTAAATGCAATGGTGTTGGCCTCTGTTTTAGAGGGTAAGGCAGAGGGAAGAATGCTGTTACCAAATGGTATCCAGAGATCTGTTACAAAATCAATATAACTTTAATTATCGCATAATTCCATAGTTAAGTAGTCTCAAAATGAGTGCACAAGCCCTTTGCAAGTTGTTGACACATCATTACTGTTAAAAGTTAAACTAGTGTAAAAAGATCTTTGTCTTGAGATAAGTGAGAAGAAATTTTTGTATAGAAACATTGTGCATACCCTGTTGGCTGGATGGTGTCATCCATATCAGAAACAGCATTATTTTTGAGCAACATCAGGGAATATTAATTCCTATATTCTTCCTGCTAATCACATGCTGGAGTGTGTGGATACTGATGACCATTTTTACATTGGTACAGGTACTGGTTATGTTGGACCTCATGAAAAACCACCTGTAACTAAAGAAAGTTTTTGCAGCATTTCCTGAGCACTAGATCACATTCTTATAACGACTCAGATTCCTGTAGTGAATCACTTACCTGGGGAACTACGTGAGGTTACTTACTATGGCTGTTACCTGGGGGTATTTTTAGCTTAAATGGAAATACAACCTAAATTGGAACTGGATGACTAGTTTTCGTTTTGTTATACTTCTGCCCAGAATCTTATTGATGCTCATGATCAGAATGAGTGTTATGCTAAACTGGGTTTTACAGTATTTTGCAGTACTGTGTTTATGATTTAAGCTTGGCACATTCAAAAGCTAAATATGACCTATTGAGAGTTTGAATTTAAAAATACATCTTTATGTAGATGTTTTCTAGTAATATTTATTGGGGATGACACTGCTCAGTTTGGCACCATTTTTACCACTAAGGTTTTTTCTTATACTCTGAGTATAAGAAGACCATGAACTCTGTTTTTATCCATCTAATGACTAGAAAAAATTCTACACTGAAACCGAAATCCCATCCAAATATCATGGGAGAACCAGAATATATTTTCATTAACCTGATATGTACTTATTTATATTTCTCTCCTAGATTATTCTTCAAATCTGTTTTCCACGTCCATAGTTCCATTACATAAGAGTAGATGTTATTAAATGATTAAAAGCAAAGAGAGTTGACCGTAACAGGAATGCACTGCAGTTTGTCATTTTCAAGTCCTCCCTAGAGGAACAGATACTTTATTTGACATCCATTCCTTCCATCTCCTTAGATAATCATGGACATAATAAAAAATACCTTACAGCATTCTAAGCTGCTTTAAAACGTGGTGTACAAAACAGTATTTTCTATCATAGAACCATAACACAACCATGTACTCCTGCTTTCCTACTCTAATCTGTAATGTAACCAGGCCTCTTGCTGAGTTACATTCAGCAGTTTCATTTTGTACCCTTCGTGGAAGAGAGGTAGAAATTAAAATTCAGTCCAAAGATATCAGACAGAGGCACTACAATGCCTACAGATCAGGACTGAGTTATGGAAGAACTTATAATGAGCTTCAATCTGTTGCTCTAGTAATTTGCTAGCTCATTCTCCATTTATAATGTGAAGGATGGCTCAGCTTTTGTCATCTGACTACACCTTCCAACAAGAGAAAAGGAGACTGGGGGTGACCTTATCCCTCTCTACAACTACCTGAAAGGAGACTCTGTCCAGGTGGGAGTTGGTGTCTTCTCCCAAATAAGTGACAGGAAAAGATAAAACATGCTCAAGTTAAACAAGGTGAGGTTTAAATTGGATATTAGGAAAATAATTATCTGGTGAAAGGATTGTCAAGCATTGGAACAGGCCAATCAGAGAAATGATTGAGTCAACATTCTGGAGGTATTTAAAAGATGTGTAGATGAGGACTTAGGGAATGGCTTAGTGGTGAATTTGGCAGTGCTGGGTTAATGGTTAGAGTCAATGATCTCAAAGGTCTTTTCCAACCTAAATAATTTCATGTTTTTAATCTCCTGACCATCATTGTCTTGTCTCACATGAGATATTTTTTCTAATTTAATCATTCACAGGGTACTTGTTTAGGTTATAGGCAAAAAAGATTTTGTAGTACATTCTGATGCGCTGGTTTATTTCATAGATTTTAATCCTTTGAAAGCCATAATGAAAAATTGTGAGACCCATTTCTGTCTTTTTCCTACTGAAGAAGAAAACTGTAAGTAACAAGGTGTGGTATTTTATTATACTGTGATTCAATTAATAAGAGAAGAGAGAGCTTTCTGTTTTTTCTTGCATGCATAAGATCAGTTGAAAATTATAAAATAATGCATCTAGGATCTTGGTCTCTGATTCAGTATTGGTAACTAGCGGGGAGAGGGGGAGAAAATGCGACTGAAGAAATGGGGTATGAATAGGAATGAACAAGATAGAGCATAAGCAATGGGGAAAGGAGCTCTGTAGACAAGGACCTGGAGATCCTGCTGGACAAGCAAGGCGTCCATGAGCCAGCAGCCTGTCCTTCCAGCTAGGGGGGCCAAGGGAATCCTGGGATGCATTAGGAAGAGCATTGCCAGCAGGTCAAGGGAACTGATCCCGTCCCTCTGCTCAGCCCTGGTGAGGCCACATTTTAAGAGCTGCCCCAATTCTGGGCTCCTCAGTACAAGGAGATACAGCACTTCTGGAGCAGGTCCAGTGCAGACATACTAAGATGGTCAAGGGTCTGGAGAATCTCTCTTATGAGGAAAGGCTGAGGGAGCTGAGCTTGTTAAATCTCAAAAAGAAATGACTGAGAGGGGACACTATTCATGTGCATAAATGTCTAAAGGACGGATAGCAAGAGAAGGGAGGCAGGGTCTTCTTGATTGTTCCAAGCCATAGGACAAGAGGCAATGGGCATAAAATGATACACAGAAAGTTCCACCTGAACATGAGGGGGTTTATAATTTTGGTGTTTTTTTATTTTGGTTTGTTTTGGTTTGGTTTTGGTTTTGGTTCGGTTTGTTTTGCTTTTGCTTTTGTTTTTTTGTTTTTTGGCTTTTTTTGTGTTTTTTTTTTTATTTGTTGTTGTTGTTGTTGTTGTTGCTTTTTTGGGTTTTTTTTGTTGTGTGTATGACTGAGCAGGGGATCAGGTTGTCCAGGGAGGTTGTAGGGTGCCCCTCACTGGAGACATTCAAGAGCCATCTGGACACAATCCTGCGCCATGTGCTTTAGGATGACCCTCCTTGAGCAGGGAGGTTGGACAATATGATCCACTGTGGTCCCTTCCAAACTGACCTAGTCTGTGATTCTGTGAAAGTTTTCCCTTTTAGATAGAAAAAAAATCATAGAATACAATAAATAATGTAACATAGGTCCTATAGACACTAAAATATTTTCATTCACCAAGGAATCTAAGTTGTAGACTGGAAGTAGACTTGAAGATATGTTAAGTGCAGTTGCAAAAAATGCTTTCTGATGGAAAACTGAGGCTCTGGAGGGTAGTTCAGGTTTTAAAAATTCTTTTAGCTTTTCCTTTAGGAGCAAAATGATGGGGATGTTAAGGCATTTGTTTCTCTCTTTATCAGTCTATTTGAATTTCCTAAAAAGATAGCATTATTTTTTTAAGATTTCTGAAATATTTAAAGTTTGGTGGTGTATCATAGAAAAACCAAAAGAACTAAGCTTATAAAATATTTGATTTCTTTTATTCAACTGATTGAGTGAGGTATTATTGAATCCTGAATTTGAGTAAAGAATAAACAAACTATGGCTAACAGCAGTCATGATCCTGTTATCATTGCTGATGTGTGGCTCACACTAAGTCCTCCTACATCACTAAGAGGTACAGATTCTGCATTTCCTCACAAGCAGTAGTTGCAAACTGGAAGTAAAGAGTATATAGCAGATTCTTAGGGTGAAATTTTTGATGAAACAATGAGAAAAAAAAGAAATCACTTCCAAAAAAGAGTCCAGCTTTCAATTAGGAAATGTCCTGTCTGGGATATCCTGAGCATTGTGAATACGTATGCAGATTGGAATGACTAGAATCCTTTCCAGACAAAGAGGATGTAGTTGGAAGGCTGTTACAATGACCCTGAGAGATATGTCAGCAGAGACTTTTCTGCTAATCACACAGAAATTTCATTGCACAAGAATTAAATTAAGATTCAATCCTTTATTGTTCAGATTCAATGGACAGCAGAAAGTTAAAATCTTCTCTTGGTGACAGCATAATTTATATAAACTCTGAAATAAGACTTGGGAAAACAGAAATAATAGTACTAGGAAAAAAGTCCAACACAAACCCAGACATAAAACAAAACAAATGAAAGAATATTCCAAACCACAAACAAACTAAAGCGGAAAAAAAAAACAACAAAGGAAGGTGTGAAATAGGATAATAGCATGTTTTGAAATTGTCAAATTATAGACCTTGAACATGTACCCATGGTCTCCTTTTCTTAACATAAATTCTGAGAAAATAGGTTCCTCAAGCTCAGAAGTTCCTTGCTATTTAATGGAAAATGACAAGATATTTAACAAGAATCAAGGATATGAGAAGCAGTTCTAAAACTTGAAGGTGATTGGCCTTGAATCCATGAGGAAATTACTCTTAAGACAAAAAGCCTAATGACTCTCTCAGTTTTGGGTTTACTTAATTGATGCCATCATTGCAGATGCAGACACTCTTTTGCAGTACCATATCAAAACTCAATAGGAGAGAAGAAATACAGAAGCTGGCTAAAGAGTATGAAAGTAGTATAAAACCTAATTTTAGCCTCCCAATAAAAACAGTTTGGCACTGGGGGGTGGACCGTAGCAGGACACAAGGTGCCCACCAAAGATGTTCTATCGCTCCCTTCCTTCCTGGACTAGAGAGAGAATAATAATATAAGGACAGGGAGAGAACACTGAGCAGCTGCCATCACTGGCAAAACAGACTTGGGGAAATGGGTTGAATTTTTTACCAATCAAATCAGACTAAGTTAATAAGAGATGAGAACTAAAACTTAAAACACCTTCCCTTACCCCTCTCTTCTTCCCAGGCTCAACTTGACTCCAGACTTCTCTCCCTCTGTCCCAAACTGTGAGGGGACAGGAAACAGGGCTTGCAGTTACCTCATGGCATTTTGTCTCTGCTGTTCCTTCCTCCTCAGGGGAAGAATTCCTCACACCTTTCCCCTGCTCCAGCCTGGGATTCCTCTCACGGGAGACAGCTGTCCATGAACTTCTCTAACACAAGTGTTTCTCACGGGCAGATTTATATGACCTCCTCCTTCTCCATTGACCTTGGTGTCTATAGAACTGTTTCTCTCACATATTCTCACTCCTTCCTACAGCTGCAGTTGTTCTTGAGCAGTAACTTTTCCCTCTCCTTTACTGTGTTTTCACAGAGACACTACCACTGTCACCGGTAAATTTGAGCTTGTTCAGTGGCAGGTCCATCTTGGAGCCAGCTGACATTTGCTCTATCAGGCATGGGGAGAACTTCTGGAACTGATTTACAGAAAACATCTCTTGATACCCCTCCCTAGCAAAACAGTGGTATGAACTCATAAACTCAGCATAATGACTTAACATGGAAGCATCTTAAAAGTATCTGGAATACTTTTATCTTGGAATCTTGGAATACGATCCAAGCAGACAGCTACTGGATTACTGTTCTAGGACTTCATAAACACATTTGTGAATGACTTTCTTCTAATTTCCAGCCCAATTTTATTCGTGGACATGAGGCACATACAATATAATCCATAGGAAAATTTAATATGTTCCGTCATAGCCAAGAAAAATGCTTACTTGTTTGAAGAATAGGAAAAAATCACTTAAAACTAGATGAGGTTCACAAATCTGTATCTTCTTTATGTTTATATGATTTCTTAGCAAAATTAATGCAATTCTGCCTTGTGCAGTCAGTGCACAGGTACAGAAAATGCACTTAGTTAAAAGAGATTAATCTAGTTAGCACCTCAGTAAGTAGCACAGACTTTACTGTTATTTAATGTAAATTACCTCCAAAACATAAGGTTTAAAGTTTACATGGATTTAATATATTTTAAAATATTTTTTGACTGGAAATTAGTAGGCTACTCATCTTATTATATTTGTATATAGATGCCCTTATTACTGACTCAACTACTTAAATCTATGTTCCAGTAAAAATTCTCTATTACACTTTGAAGGAAAGTAATGTCTTTTAATTTCATGTAAAGACATTGTAATTTGGATGAGATTAGAATATTTGCTTCTCCTTACATTTAATATTTTTTGCCTTCATATTACTTCTTCTCCATACTGTTTTGTTATTTTACAGCTATAAATTTGTTAAACCAATGTTTTCTTTTTTGTCTTTTTGTTTTTGTTGTGTTTGTCTGCTGAATTGATAATTTCATATTGTGTTTGATAGCTCTTTTAGAAGAACTATATTTTATTAATTATCCCTTTGCTAATCTCGTGGAGCCTTGATTAATATTTAAATAACTTACTGGGAACTACAAAGACATAATAGACTTTAAACTGTAATTATCCTATTTCACTACTTGCTATATGCTATGTGGCTAACTGTGAGTTTAGGTATTTAAGTACCCAAATTACTGAAAGAGAAAGTTAGGGATTTACCTTTGATGGTGGGTGTCTATGGCATTGTAATATCTCCAAAATATTTTCAATGTCTGGAAAATGTGTTTGAAATATGATGTCTCAATAGGCAAAATTTCTGACCGTATGTTTCAGGGTGCATTTATGGAGAAAGTACAAGTATCACTTGGATAAGTCTTAGTATTGGAACTGTTTCGGTCATCTTCACTTCTTAAGGACTGCTGAAAATCATATCTGGAAGCAACAACATTTGCAGTTTAAGATATAAAACATAATCCTTACACCTACTCCTGAGAGGATTCTCATGTGCCACAATTAGTCCCCCTTTGATTGCTTTATTTATTTCCTGAAAGCACCTCTTTAGATCTCCTGTTCAAGTTCCTTTAAGTTTGATAATTCCTTCTGAAATTCTTTCTTTTGTGACCTCAATACATCTTTCTGAGAAAGACACTCTGGAGACTTATGTTCAAACGAACTTTCATATTAAAAGAAGAGTTTGCGACAGCCATGTACAATGGCAGCTCTTTCTGTGCTTTCTCAAATGCTAGTCATGCTGTTATCCAGAATAATGTGACCTTAGTATGCTTTTTTTTTTAGATACAAAAAAAAAGAAAAAGAAAATAAATGTGGATAATCATGTCTGAAGTGATCCTTACTGTTGCTGACTTAAATGAGAAAAAATTTAAGCAGACAGGAAAAGTAGAGAGGGAAAGAAAAGGGAGGGAGGGATACACAAGTTCTTTCTCACTAAAGAGCAACATGAATTTTTGACCGTGAATCAGCAATTGGGAAATGCACAGGTAAAGTGTGATTTATATATAGAATTTCTTGAGCTATTGTGCAATGAGTCTCAAGAATATTTCAGCCAACACTTTTTACTGGAGAATATCTTCGGAAGGCACTGGGGAAACCTAGGGGCAACCAGTAACAATCTGGGAAGGCAGTTTATCACCTACTGGTAGATGCTTTGACAGAGTGTTCATCCACTACTTCACTATCTGTGCTCAGTAGGCATGGAAAAAACTGCAGCCTGGAGCAATGACCACAGAGAAGATCTGATAGCCTCAGTCAACCCCTGCCAAGACACAGCAATTCCAGTGCACTTTCAGAGGGCATTTTATATAGTTCTGAGGCTTTGCTTAAAATAAATCTAAACTTATATGTCTTTATAATTAGTTTAACACAAGTCTGTGTGATAACAAAATGCCACCAAAATATACATCCTGTCAATTGAACGTGGGAGAACATCAGGGTTTCACAAAGAAATCAGAACTCATCCTAATAAAACTCAATGGGAAGCCAATTCCAATCACACAATTTAATTTTGGTCCTGAGATTAAAAACAGGGGGAAAACTCAATTCATTAATTCCTACAGGAAACCAACTCTAGATTTAGGATTTGAAAGACAAAAAAGATTTAAAGTGAGATAAAGAAAATATCTGAAATCAAATATAAATTACACATTTGTAATACAAATATTGCTTTTTAAAAATAAAGGTCATTTTCTACTTAATGTCAACAATCCTACAGTTCCAAAATTATTATTATCCAAATTCTAGTTACTTTAAAAGACTAAAAAATCAGATACTATTACATAAAGAACTTTACTTGGTACTTTTAAAATGACTTGTTGCTTTAAGGGTTCGAAATGACACATATTTATGAAAGATACAAAAACTCAAATATTACTAGAATAAAAAATGTAAACTATATACCTCAAACATTGAAGGGTTGAGATAAAAACCCTTAAGATATATTCACCTTGCTAAATTTAGAGCTGCAGAATTTTCTCTTGGTTTTTATTTTTCCTTATGACTTATGACTTATGACTTTCCTTATGACTTATTTGTACTGTGTGGTTCAAGTGAAACTTCAATCAGTGTTCAGAGATTTTAATATGTCTGGAAGGTTAATCCTACCAAAGTTCACTGAAAAATATTATTTGGCAATTCTTCACATTATATATTTCTTTATCTGTGTATAACAAATACTACAAAATAAAATGTTATATAGTTATCTCAAGGATGAACCCTGCATGGTATATAAGCAACAAAATAATTTGCTCATGTTTGAAAAAGATCAGAAAGTTTCTGCTACATTTTATCCCAATTTTTATATACAAAGAGAAAAAATTCCAAGTACTTTTCATGCTGTTAAAGACATCTCACCAAAACATTTCTCCTTGTTTGCCACATGAAACAGGGAGATTTCCTTAACTCTTAGAATGTGATTTATCTGTCAGTGCCCCATGAAAGGTGAGACTCTTGTGCCTGACCAGGCTGTCAGTGTCCTGTCATGGGGACACTGTACTGAGCAATACCACTGGATCTCAGGGTGGTTTGACTGGCTTAGTCAGTGACAGACTCCCAGAGCATAAGTGAAATCTCTCCATGGGTCTTCTCATTTAATGACCCCTCAGTGGGTCTTACACTTTATTTGAGTATGGTACCTGCTGCTGGTGACTGCGAGCACCTGTGAGGGACTAGAACAGTTTATTAAATACTCCTTGTTCATAGAAAATTGTGACAGGTTAAAGTTTGGGGACTGCTGGTGATCGTATCTGACCGATCAACCATATTCAAAGCAATACAGACCAGCTCTATTCCCCAGTAAAAATATTCAGCACACACTGTGTGGTTCTCACCCATTATGCAACCCCATGGGGGAGAAGACAGGTTCAGCCCATTGACTAATCCCAGTGGTTATAATAGAGTTTTCCTTAATTTATTCCCACTCTCAACTTACTTTTATACTTTTTCTTCATATTTGGGTGATGCTTGAGTGACTCCAATCATATATACCTTTGTTACTGGTTTCTCCCTTCACTCTTACATAGTCCATGAAATCTGGAGTGCATGCTCAATGAGGGGGGTCGTACCTTGAAGGCAAGAAATTTTGGGATGGAGGTGTGCATTAATATTGCAATTAGGTTATCCTAATACCCAAGTACATCCAAGAAGAGTGATTTCACCACAGTTGTTGCCTCAGCAGCAGGATATCTCCTCCTCTCTCCCCTGGCTGACAGGTGCTATCCACTTTATCAGCTGCAAAGAACCACTGAATTCTCCCCCCAGCAAGAATTTCATCAGAGCCTGGACTTGATATCTCCACTCCACCCCACCCTTCACTCCATTCTCATTAGCAGTTTCTTACAAAAGCAGATTGTAGGTGTGGGGAATCACTGTGGATTAGGTCTAAACTGTGCCAACTGCAATCCATCCAGGGAGTAGCAGCTGCACTTTACCATATACTTTCTGTATCATTATAATTTCTGTTGGAATGTGAATATAATTTCTCAGTTTCCTCACAGAGAAAAAAAAATATTAAACTTCCAAATATGGATTTAAAATTATGCAAGTCAATGTAAAATTGAGATTTTGAAAAAAAGTCCTTGCACAGCTCAGAAGTGTTAAAACTCAAACTAACTCCTTAATGGACCGCAGACTGTAAACAGTTTTGTCTACATACAGCTTCTAGGCATTTGTGTTCATAGGACTGAGAATACATGTGTATTCAATGGGTACAATGTACTTAAACACCTAGCAGGAATAATACACCATTAGATATCTGCTAAACAGTAGAATAGAAAGAGTGTGATTTGATGTTCTCCAACATAAGTGTATACTTTCCCTACAAATTCACTGCAAGTTACCTCTGCATATCTTAAAAAATTTCTTGGTCCTCCCAAATTAGGGTGCACAGCTCTATTCAATGACTCAAGATGAATCTGGAGTAAAATACAAAATCTTTATCTCCATTTAGAATTCAATTTCCTTATATTTCTTCTGAGTCTACATTCTTATATCTAAATCCTACATCCTCATCTAAACAGGACTTGTGAATGAAGAAAGAAATGGTAAAAAATAAACTAATGAGCATTCTTCAGTGAGAGCACAATATGCAAGACGAACTTCTTACAGAAGAGTGGCCTGGTGGTGTGGTCTGTGTTTCCATGAGTGCTTCTGCTTTTCAATATTTAATATAAAATGTATTCACCTGTCAGGGATTAGGATCTTAAATGCCTCTTCCATTCTCTTTCAGTTGAAAGACTCCCTCTGGCAGCAATTCAAGCAGCAAATTGTAAAGGTGGCAGAACAGTATGAGAGGGACAGTGATCAGCTTTTCTAGCTGGAACTCAGTCCAGCAGTTCCTGCTGCTAGTACTGCTGAAAGCAGAAACACACAGACTTTCTTGTCTTCTCTTCCTACAGGTCCGTCCCCACTGGTCCATCCATTGTGCTTTGGGCTCTAAAAGTCCTATTTTAGATTGTGCCCTAAACTCCTGCAGTACAAGATTTTTGTCCATGACTATGAAAGTTCTTGCATAAACTGCTGTCCAGTAGGAAACTCGGATTTCCAAAATAATGTAAGATATCTTTGCCTGCTGGTAGTTGTGCCTTTTGTGTGATCACAACTCTGAGGCTTGTCCATGAATGCTGGGTTATTGACTGATCCAATGTATCACATAAATTCACCAGCATGGTAATCTGATCTCGCAAAACTCAACATTCACAGTGCAAATAAAAAACGTAAAAAAAAACCAAAACCAAATCAAACCAAAAACTTAAGAAAACCCCAAACAACATGCACTAAAATCCAAACCAAACAATGAAACCCAAACTCTAGCATTTTCCATGTCTCTAATGAAAGCTCAAAACACCTTTACTTAAGCTGTAGAGAGAAACATGCATTTAAAATATTTGGGGAAGACTTTCAGTGTAGCTCATAGAATTATAGGATAACTCAGGTTGAAGAGGACCTTAGGCAAAACTTCTCAAATCAGGGAGGATTTGTGAGATCAAATCAGATTGCTCAGAGATTTATATAGTTGGGCAAACACCTAAGGATGGAAACTTGGAAAAAAAAATCTTTCTTTGGACAACCTGCTTCAGGACTTTGTTATCCACATTTATTATTTATTATTATAAATGTGAAAGCATTTATTCTTATATCCAGTTGGTTAGACAATCCTGTTTATGAAAACTCTCATTTCAGTGAATATCCATTGTCTCTTCCCCTCCTGCCTTCAACTGCTGTGATGAGCCTGGCTCTGTCTGCTTGATGACTTTCTCCCTAACATTAGAAAAGTGCTGTTCAGCTCCCTTAAAGCTGTCTCTTTTTTCAGACAAGGAAGTCCTTCAGTCTCCCCTCATCAATTTCTTTCCTGTTAAATTGACAAAGAAATGATGGCTTTAATTCTTCCATTGTAGTGCTCAGAGCATACATTTTATATTCCAAAGCTGTCTTTAGGAGAATATGAAACCTAGATTAATAAGAAAATTGAAAATAGGGAAGGTGTATAAATATACATGTTCAGACACTGTGATTTGATCAAAATAAGAGAAATTGAGTGGTTGGCTAGAGTGGAATTAGCAGTCACAGAACTTTTCATGCTTTAATTCTGTATTTGTCCCTGTTTCTAAGTTGATAAGTAATTAATTATATAAAGTTTTGCATGATGCTCTTCCAACAAAGTTTATAAAAGAATCATGATTTCATCTTTTCTTTACTTTGTGGTCATAAGTATGTTCTAGCACCCTTTGTGCAGAAATATTGAAAGGGTCTGTAGTTTGCATAAGCCCTTTTAACTTTTAAAAGTTCTCTGCCTTCACCCTTATTTGCCAGTGTGTGCTGGCTTTGGCTGAAATAGAGGTAATCTTTCCACAGTAGCTAATATGGGTCTGTGTTTTGGATTTGTGCTGGAAACTATGTTGGTAACACATGGATGTTTTTCTTATTGCTGTGCAGTGCTTGTACAGAATCAAGGCCTTTTCTGCTCCTCACCTCACCTGCCAGCACAGAAACCAGGGCTGCACAAGGAGTTGGGAGGGGACACAGCCAGGACAGATGACCCCAACTGACTCAAGTGATATTCCAGAGCATATGGCATCATGTTTGTCATATAAAGCTGGGGGAAGAAGAAGAAAGAGGAAGAAATGGTGGTTATCTTCCCCAGAGAACATCAGCTGTGAAAGAATCCTGTTTTCCTGGGGAGGGCTGAACACCTCTCTACCCATGGGAACTGGTGAATTAATTTGTTGTTTTGGTTGTCTTACACACCTAACTTTCAGTTTGTTTATTAAATGGTCTTCATCTCAACCTCTGAGTTCCCTCACTTTTACTCTTTTTATTCCCTCCCCCACCCCACCAGTGGGGACTGATCAAGCAGCTGCATGGAGCTTAGTTGTTACACAGTGGTTCAGCCACAAACAAGAAAAGGGAAAGCACTTAATTCTGCTAACTTAAAATTACTTTAAAAACAACATTTTTGAGATTGTAAGATTCTGTAAAACAGAGTAGAATGAGACTGCACCTTACGTTTCACCCCTTGTCTTTCTCTGTATATTTTGTATTGAGAAATGGATATGAACCCATATTCATTTTAGGAATAAGTACAGCATTTATAAAATGCCTGGCTACATCTACATTTAGAACCTGTGTTGTGAAATCCCTGATAGTTAAAAGAAGTTCTCACTGACAGCTGAGATTGAATCGTAAGAGAAAGTCTGTAACATTCTCCTGCCTTTGAAGACTTTATATTCTCCACTGGAAATGCTTTTAGCCAACATAAACTGTCAGTTTCTGATTTTAAATACAGTCATCCAGCTGAAAATGTATTCAAAATATTGTTTAAAAAATATTCCTTTTTGCTTTGTACTTTCAGTTTTAAAGGTGTGAGTATCAAAGGAGAAAGAGCCTACAAAAGACCCCTGTAAAGTATGTTACACAGGAAGAAGCCCATACTTCAAGGTTATCAGGAAGAATACTATTGGTGTTCTTGATGCATAGTTTTAGTGAAGGGTCTCACTGGAAATGTTTATAGTTCTGACACTGGCTAGAGTCATACGGTTGCTAGGGTTGCTGAGCTGAGTAGCCCAAGAAAACCAAGGCTGATTCAGCCCCAGCAGCAAGGCTGGGCACAGTTTCTCAATATACACACAGACAACTTCACGTATTTTATACACATATGTATCCCCCTGGCAAGCCACACAGATCAGCACAGACAGAAAACACAACACTCATGCAAGTAGAAACAGCATCAGTGGCCTTATCCTGTTCCCCTCACAGGCTGAGCAGGCTGGACATGCATTAGTGAGAAATATGCCGATGTACATCTCTGTAGATATTGTGTCTGTATCTGTGTGACACACGTCTCCCCAGGAGCTGGCCTTACAGTCCATGTGCTAATTAGAGCCCTTATGTCCTCATTCTCCAGCTGCTGGCACCCAGGCACTCAAAGCCCCAAGGCACACAGACACACACATGTGCAAGCCTGCGCTGGAGAAGACATCTGGCAGGACCTGTGGCCCTCTGGACCGGGGGCTCTATGCTGGAACAGGCTTACAGGCAGGACTTGTGACCCTGTGGGAAACCCATGCTGGAGCAGTCTGTTCCTGAAGGTCAGCATCCTATGGAAGAGACCCAAGCTGGAGCAGGGTCTGTGGAAAGGACTTGTGTTTTAAAAGTTTCTGATGGTCTCCTATGGGATGAACCCCATTCTGGAGTAAGAGAAGAGTGTGAGGAGTACACCCCCTGAAGAGGAAGGAGTGACAATGTATGATGAACTGATTACAGCATCCATTCCTCAACCCCCTGTGCTGGTGAGAAAGCAATGCAGGTAGAGAAAATTGGAAGTGAAGTGGAGCCCAAGAAGAAGGGAGGGGTGAGGGAAGGTGTCTTTAAGATTTATTTTTTATTTTTCATTATTCTACTCTGATTTGATTGGTAATAAATTCAATTAAATTCCACAAATCCGTGTTGCCCATGACAGTAGTCACTGAGTGATCAGTCTGTGCTTATCTTGATATATGATCTGTTTCCAGTTGAGGAGGAGAGTGATAGATCAGCTTTGGTTGGCACCTGGTATCCAGTCAGAGTCAACCCACCACACACCCCCAAAGCATGTTATAAAAATTTTTGTACATTCCAAAAATATTATTCCTCTGGATTCCACACTGTGCCCCAGTATATACCTAGGCAGTCACCATACTCAGTGTGAAAGGTGACCTGGAGAGAAGCTCCCACAGTTTTATAGCGGTGGATGTAACCTGGTCGATGGGAAGGAAACACCTAGGACACACCTGGGGGACCCAGAAATGGAAATTTTCTCATAAAATTTGCCTCTGCAGGGACCTCAATCAAAATTGAGATACCTAAAAGACATTTTGCAGTTTTTCTCCCCTCCTAAAACACCAAAGTATCTATCTGATATTTCAACGAGGGCTTGTGTCTTCTTTGTGTTCACAGACATGCTAAAACATCTGCCTATTGAAAGTGTGGAATGACTGGCTCTATGGTTCTCAGCAACGTTCCACCAGGTTCACAAGTCAGGCATTCAGCATCCATATTACTTTCACAGTAGAAAAAAGAAAACTTACAACTAGTCTGTTTTCCTTGGGGGTCAAAATAGGAAATATAAATTAATTTTCCTCTTCATGGTAAGATTTGAACCTAAAGAGGTCTTAAACTTAGAGGCAAAAAAAAAAAAAAAAAAAAATTACACTGAAGTATAAAATACATGTTAAATATACATAGTGAAGAACACAACCACCTGAAACTGCAAAATCATCCCTGCAAAAGAATGGAAGGGTTTGATACCATAGAAAATGTAAAAATTTCAAGCTAAAAAATTTCTAGAAGAGAAATTATGTACCCTTATCTGTACTATATGTTCCTCAAATATGACACTTCAATGATCTGAAAAATAGAGAAGTTTTTTTTGCTCTTTGGATTGCCAAAATTCTAATATTAACTTTAAAAAAAAATAATAATAAAAATCGCTATCTTCAAAGGCACAGGACATGCAGGCTTTCCCAAGAATGAAATTCAGTCTGGGCTATTCACATAACCAGCTGGGGTTTTTCTGAGAACTCTTAGCTGAGACAAAATCATCCACTTCCAGGTAGATTTTCATTTCTCTATATCTTCCTGTAAGAACCTGAAATTAACAGTTTTGTTTTCCTAAAAATTGTTTTCATTAGAGGTGAAAATTAATTAAACCATAAATATTTAAAAAAATGTATTATCATTTAAATTCCTACTGCGGACTTTGTAGTCATGCTCTGAAGATGTCTTAAAATTGTTTAAAGACATTGTGGAAAGAGAAAGGGGACACAATGAAAAAAAACCAAAAAAACTACTATCTTGTCTTTGTCCTTTGAAGATGATTAACCAGAGCAGATTTCGCTCTTACATATAGAAAGAGAACTGGAAAAGTAAATTCATGTATCTGTCAATAAGAAAGTCACTAGATAGATGGCTTTTGGGTATTTTTAACGGAGTGCTGGGAGGGAGAGGGAGGAGAGGGAAAAAGAGAGAAAGAAGGAAAGGGAGAGGGGAAAAAAAAAAAAAAAAAAGAAGAAGAGAAGGGGAAGAAAAAGGGGGGGGGGGGGGGGGGGGAACCCAAACAAAGAAAATTGAAAACCAGAGATTTCTGCATTAATAGAAGTGGAAAAGGCTTGAGAAAAGAATCATGATATCAGGAATCTCATGCAGAAATCAAAGAAAAGTGTTCATCTTGCACTAAGAGCAAGTCTTGCTATACACAGGAAGAAAAACACCTTAATAATACCTTCATCTTCTTCAAACATGATGTATGCTCATCAGTGACTAGAAAAATCAGGGGTTAATGTTTGCTGTTAGAATTATCAAACTCCCATAATATATAAAATAGTGCATGTTATGCATGCTTTGCATCAATACACTTTTTCCTCCATTAAGGCTTTTTTTGTGTTGGCTGAGCTGAGTTCATTTTCCCACAGTGGCCCTCCCAGTGCTGTGCTTTGCCCTGGAAGCTGGAAGGGAGCTGATAACCCTCCCGTTTTTTGGCTGCTGCTGGGCAGGGCTGGCACAGCACCAGCACTGTCTCCCAGCATCCCGGCCCCATCGCGGGGCTGGGGTTGGGAAAGGTGCTGGGAGGGGACAGAACCAGGCCAGCTGACCCAAGGGAACCAAAGGGCCGTTCCATAGCGTATGACAGCTCAGGTATAAAAGCTGAGGGAGGGAGGAGGAATGGAGGGACATTTGTTATCTGCAGTGTTTGCCTTCTGGAGTGACTGCTCCATGTGCTGAAGCCCTGCTGCCTGGGAAGTGGCTTGACACATTCACTGATGGAAGGTAGAGAATAAACTTTTTTTTTTTCTCTTCTTTTATACAAGTGCAACATTTTGCTTTTTTCCTTTCATGACCTGCCTCATCTTAACCTACAAGTTGTTTTTTACCTTATTTTCTGTCCCCTGTCCTGATAGGAAGGGGAATGATAGAGTGGTTGGTAGGCTCCTGACATCCAGGCAAGGTCAACCTACAACGTATTTCAGCTTGGAAAGACAAGTATTAGCACAAGTTTCCTGGTTTTGAACAGCTGAATTCATAATAAAGCATTATGTCCATTCTATTCAGCAACATGGCTAGAATTTCTCTGATTTTATGCCTTGCATAGATCAAGAACACAAAATCCTAACTACTTCAGTATTTCTGGGCTTTCTTTTTTTACTTTTTCCTTCAGTCTCACAAAGCAGAGTGACAAAGACCAAAGAAATGTGGTAAATACATTGCACTTAAATTTAGACAAACCAGTCAGAATTCCCCTCGCCCATTCTGTTTTTAATTCTGTAATTCTGTGGTCTTCATATTTTCTTTTGTGCAGAAAGATTGGATGTGTTTCTGTCTTCCACTTAAATTCAGAACAATTCTTATCAAAATCTCCTTTGAAATACTATTCATCAAAATGAGGCAGTTACAGATTTCTAGATGAACACGGAGCATTGTTGGGATGCCTTGGAAACAGACAGTGGTACAAAAGAGAAAGAATTAAGAAAAAAAAATACTTCAAGTAACAGAATTTGGTTTTTTTTTTGTTTTTTTTTTTTTTTATCTGAGCACAGGCAAATATGTCAGGAATTGTGGTTATATTGTTGTGGAGCAATTTTAACAAACAAGATATTTCCTCTGAACAAGTTGACCAAACCTGCAATTTTTGCCTTGTAGAAATCAACAGGGAATCAGAGGGCCTCAGGCATTCCATAAAACTATCTTCTTGTTATGGAGATTGATTGACTTAACTTAGCAGAAATTTGAACAGTTTGCAAATCTGCTACAGGGCAAACTCCCATTTAATGAAAGTTTTCCAGAGTCATTGGACCAAGTTTTTCTTATACAATTTTGCTGAAGATGCACCAACACCAATGAAGTAATATTCTGTCTCTGTGTTTGATTTGTAATGAAAATAGTAACTACAGGAAAATGAAAAAAATTAATATGAAAATAAGTCTCATAGAACAGCAAAAGATTTGTGTAGCTTTCTTCCCAAATCAAAATCTACCGGGATTATTTATGCTATCGTTTTCCTCCTACCTACTTCTGCAAATGAGAACAGGGCTCATTCTCTGCAGAGATATCCTAGAGATGTCCTACTGATAGGATATCTTAAAATGTGTCTTGTGCAGTAAATTATTTTGAGAAAATAATTCATCCCATGAATTACCATGATGACACCATGATGTCATTAACAGCTTTAACATTTTAGCAAGAGTCACTGCCTTTCATTTGTCTGAGCCCTATGAGCAACAGAATGAAAATTTATAGCATTTCTGCAAACAAAAATTTTGAGTTTGGTGCATTCATGTAACAGCATGTGCCTTCCTTTGCAGTAAGAACAGTCCTTCATCCTCAAGCAGGAAGACAATTGGCAGTAAATTATTAATGAGAATTCTTCTCAACTCTCTAGTGAACCAAACCTCCAAGGAGGCAAAGAAGTCAGGATATGCTCTTGTCTATTCCCTCCACCAAAAACAAATAAGCAGATCAGTTTTTTCAACCCAATGAGTTTAGTTTGGGTCCTAAAACTGCTGTTATTTATCTATATGAAAGTACATCCAAAAAAGCTGTCTTGAAAATTCATTATTGAAGCTGCAAAAAGCAAATGTTCAAGTGCTAAGAACCGGAAGATTCCTGTTCCCTGTAGAAACTAAATTCAAGCTTCTAGCACATTTCTCCTACACAGTGAGTAAAAGAACCCCTTTATGGAAGCAGTAGCCTCCTGTGTAATCAAGAATGCACTTGAAAGAAAGTGATGGCTCTGGAACTGCAGCTCTTGTGGATACAAGACACATGCACGCTGCTCCTTCCTTTCCCAGAGTTCTTGTGTGCAGCAGCTCTCACACACAAACCCCAAAACTCAGGGTGAGGCAGTGTGTCCTAACTGACAACTCCTTGTAGACTGGGTAAGAAGGCAGTGTTTCACCAGTGTCTTGGCCAATTATCAAGCAAAAAATCAAAATAATTGTGATTTTTAAGAGCCTCACTCTGAAACTCTAAATTAGAGATGTTAGATCCTACCAAGTTTAAGATATGTTGAGGCAACTAGATACTGGCTTTACAAAAAACCCCAAATAAAACAATGTTGCCCTTTTTGTAGTTACAGCCACAGGCAGGAGATGACTCTGTGCCTATTGCCAAAACGGGCTTAATGGTTCAGAGTTCACTGTATTCTGTAACCAATTATTTCTTCTGTATTAATGCATTGGGTTAACCTTTTTGCACATTATCAACTATGAAGATATCTTAAAAGACTGAATCTCCATTTCATATGAAAGTTAATTAAAGTTTGGAACAGCTAGGAAAAGAAAAGAGAAGAAAATTGGATTAGTTGTGACAGTGTTGTGACAGGCTTTTTGCATATGATGATTTGCAATAATAGCCTCAGTTCTGGGTGCAGCTAGATGATAGTAATATCAAAACTATCTCGAGTATGTAAATGTGCACATCTATGACAAAACTTTTATTTACTTTTTCTAACAGGTGCAAACAGTAGGGATAAAACAAATCCCTGGAGTTTTCATATCTCTGATGACCATCCAGACATTTCAAATTATGGACTAAAATATCTTCAATATTTCTAGAGTAGCTCTTTATGCGTTCACAATTATTTGTAAAAAAATTAATCCTATTAAAATTCAGACAGGAATATTGCTTTATTTTTTCTTATTTTTATGTTTTGCTTTGGAATAAACAGAACATAACATATGTCAGAATATTATGCATAAGAAATTTATATGACAATTTTAAAAGAAAATAATTTCTGTAACATATAAGTGGGTTTTTTTTACTTATGTATATTTTCTGTTTTAGCTAAATTTTAAATATTTAAATGGTATAAATTTGCATTAATTTTATTGCCAAAGGTAAAATTAAATCAACATAAAATTCCAGTTCATATTCAACTTAGTGAATATTTTTATTAAGAATATATCAGGGAAAGGTCAATTTTTACACATGAATAACTTGAATTTGTGTTTCAGATTCATATTCTTTAATCCCTACAGCAAAAATTTCAACTGAGCAGAAAATATTTTTTCAATGAGCCATTTACTAAAACAATCACATAAATGTACTTCTAACACTGCATGAACTACTACTGTGACAATTTGCCATGATTTAACTTTAAAATTTGAAATTGCTGACATGATGACATAAAAGACAAATAACGAAAGCAAACACATTACAGGAAAGGGCACAATTTTTTTCATAATTGTTACAGAATTGTGTCAAAAGGACATGTAGCTCCTGTTGTGGAAAATAATCTTGTATCTTTGTTCGATTCCAGTTTCATACTGTGTATAATTTACAGCTCTTGGAGAGCAAATGTCACCTACCCAAAACAGTGCATTTCCAGTCTTAAAAGCTTCTTTGTGTTATTGCTTGAAGTATTCATTCTCAACATTGTATTTTGCACATCACTAGCTTTTCCAAATATTTTTTCTCTTTATACTTACAGTGTATTTCTAAATGAATCAGATTTTTATATCCTCAAAGTATCAGCAATTTCTCAACTTCTTCTTAAATATTATTTTGAAAATGAAAGAATAAAAAAATTCTACAATATCTTGTTATTTATTATAATTTAAGGCTATCTTAGTGTTAATTGTATTTATTCAGTAAAAGAAACTATTGACTTAAGACACTTTTTTGTCTGTATAATGACAATCAAAGAATGTGTGTAGTTTGTCCCAGAAAGAGGCATTCTTACTGTTGTAAGATACAAATTTGCCTTTACAAAGAACATGTCTGATTTCATAGAACATTCAGCTATGTCAACAGAATATCTAAAGACATGGCATGCTTTTTAAACTAGTGAAAAGCAATTGTTTGCCTGCTATTAACTCTTATTCTAAATACACTTAAAAGCTGCACAAGTTTATTGGTAAGTGCAGATTTTTTCTTCATGGAAGACTGTGCTTCCTGAAAAGAATTTTCATGATTTTTTTTTTTTCCATTTTCCAAGTCATGAGGTAATCAAACCATTTTTAAATAGGTTTAAAAGAAAATTTGTCAAAACTGTCTTGTACTGAGGCTTATAAAAACAAAATAAAATTGATCAAACAAAATTGATTGGTTCATTCCGCAAAAGTGAATTTGGAATGCACTCAACTAATCTAAAAAAAATTAGAACTTTACAGCTTTGAAAATTTTCTGCACTCAGAATGTGAACATGAGTTTGAATTTGAAAATTTAAAATTTTAAAATTCTTAAAATTTTCCACTTCATTGATATTTTGCATAGGATAAGAAATAAAGGAAGGGTTTTTTTGATAAATTGATTTACATACAGAGGCTAGCTTTGATGGAAAGGAACATGATGTAACTATTCTTGACTTAATAAACATATATGGAATAATGTGATTTTAATTAAATATTTGAAAGTATTAATTGCTGAATTATTTCTTTAATTTCCTGTTTATTTACTTATATATAATAAAAGTTATTGTCAAGATATTCTTTCTTTCACACAGTTCACTAAACATTAAAAACATGAGAACTTGCTTTTGTTATTCATGAAACTAGCTAGAAACAAACTTTTAAAGAAATTTATCTTACTGTGATATTCACCTTTTTGCAGTTTATGACAATAAAATGATGAATTGTCTTGCAGTAACACTCACTGAAGTCATGAAAGGTTAATAACTCATTTAAACATTCATTACATGTCCCTATCAAAGTCATCTTAATTTCACAAAGACATCTAAGTTTCTCTTTAGGGAAACACTCTCTCAGGATTCAAGTGTGATTCTTTATTAACAAAATGGCAAGTGCAAAGTTACATGTCAAAACCCTGACTGATGATGCTGCAAATTGGTTCTTCCACCAAAGCAGAAGACTTTAAATTACTGCTTTTTAAAGGTGTGCTCCCTCAAAGGCAATTAATGTGTCAGTTGTCACTCAGGATTATTTAATTTCCCAGTGAGGGCTAAGAAAATGGGTACTGCAGATTGATGAACAGAACGTGGTGCTGCCCACAAGAGAATTCTAATAACGCTGCCAGTTTTTCACCTTTACTTGGTCTCAGATTTAAGAATTGAAAGTTCAGTGTGTCAAGTAGAATTTGGAAATTTCTTTTAATACATTCAAAACCAAAAACAAACAAAAACCAAACCAACCAATCAAACAAACAAACAAACCAAAACCCCAAAAAAACCAAAACCCCAAAACCACAAGAAAACCCACAGAACAAACCATCACAAGGACATGAGCTTTCAAGGAACATAATGTTCCTAGGGATTCATAACTTTCCCCATGCAAGTCATAAACAAGAATGATAAAATTTCTATTTCCAGTATATCTCTTCTGGTATTTATCTCTTTGACAGCCTATGTCCCAGACAGCCCTATCTCAGGATGAACAATAGTTCACCTAAAAGATTTTTAACAAAATTTTAAATACTCTTTATTGTGTGATTCAGGACAGTTATTTTTAACTGATATCCTATGACTTAGGAATGTCATCATGTTCAGTATTCAGGACCCTTTGCATCTGCATTACTAATTTTTCCTGGTTCAAATCAAAATTATTCTCCAAAAGTGAATCTTGAAGTTAAATACACTTACATACTGTTCATTTCACAGTGTGGACCATTCTTAGACTACATCAGCTGAATTTCTAACAAATGAAATTAAATTGGAAAATGCAATAAATCCAGGATTATAAATCAGTCAGCCCATGAGTCTGCACTGAAGCCAGCCTGAAGTATACTCTCAGAAATTACATGGACATGAGATTCTCAGCACCAAACATTCCGGTGCATAAATCCATTCCAACTCAACCACATCATTTGCTGATGTATACATAGCTCAGATCTCTCCTGCTGATACTGCTCCACTTGTCACCATGTAGTCAAACTTCCAAAATAGAAATATTTCTGTAGGAATGCAATGAACACTTGAATTGGAATAAATTCTGAGCATTGAGAAACAGAGGCCATGCAGAAGAACTTCAGGGTGGAAACAGTCATCCCAGTTATGTTTTGCTCTTTTCAAGTCCTGATGCCTCTAAAAACAAACAGCATAAAAGCATAACCCTGCCTTTCAATAAAATAAATGTTTGCTGTGTACACAGATGGGATTTGATAAACCCAGAGGGTAACTTACAGAAAAATACATGACTAGGTTTTCTGGAAAAATGAGGCAATATGCAGTAGATTTCCATTCTCTGAATAAACACAATCATCAAAATTGCTGTCCAGGCATTTGTCACATTAAAGCTTTCAGTACATGATATTACTTACATCTATTGTTTTTCATTTTATTGATTCAGAATTCAATTTTTTCAATCTTCTAGTAACAAAATGCAGTGTTTCTAAAGATAGCATATATAAGTAATTTCCCTTTAAGCGTGTAAACATGCTGAGGTGTTTGAGAAATCATTATCAGACGAGCAGAGTGTTCCCTTGAAACTAAGGCTGTTGTATAATGGAGTGTAAAAAATAAGGCCTCTTCATGTATTCTGCTCAAAAAAAGATTTTGTGTTAGAACAGGGACCAGAAAATCCTACGTGCAGGTTTTTTTTTTTGCATGGCAAGTTTCTACCTAAGATATTACATGAAACAATTAAATACATGTGGTATTATTACTTATTTAATATATAACTTTTATAAATATATAACATTTAGAAAATTCTGAGGGCTGTCAGTCGAAAAGTAGATAAGACAATTTAAGTTTTCACACCAGAGCACTTGTGTTCTGATTGAGAGACAAGTAAAAGAAAGTAACATTTGGTTTTCTAGTTTCTCTTTTCAAAGACCTCTAAGAAGAGAAGAAAGCTTGAACATTTCAAATATAATTTAAATGACAGAATTTTTGCTAATCCTCATAGAAGTTCATGTTGTCATGAAGAAAGAATCCCTTATCTTTCAAGAATGTAGTCCAAAATGCCTATGGTGTTTTTACAATCCACACAACAAGAGCCTTTTACTTGTTTAAAGCCATATGTATCACTAGACTGCAGAAATAAATAATATATAGCCAAGGAAATGTGTAAAATCAATGATGATAAAGTATCTATACCTTACAGATAGAATCATAATGTACTTTGTAAAATATATTCATTTCCTTTATTAAGATATCTTAAATGTGTTTTTGAGTGTGAACAGGAATGTATACAAGACATAATTACTTAGGAAGATACTCAGCTGAAGATGAATACTCTTCCTGTTTCATTCATGTCAATAGTTTTTAGTTTTCCAAAAAATTCTCTGATTTAAAGATTTGATTGAAAGTTCATTTTTTAATATTAAAATTAAATCTAGTTGCATAATTTTATATTGCATTAATATATTTAGAATGTCTATAGTTATGAGAATGTGTTTGTATTTCTTTTCTAAGACATGGTTGACAGGGACTCAAAGCCACTCTCAATAAACTTAGCCATAAGTATTAAAATATTTAATAACATTTTGCTACTGGAAGACATGTCTGAGGACGTACTATATTCTGAATCATCTACATTGTGGCATCTGGCTCTCTTTAAAATTCATTTTTATCTGAGTCATTTTTTTTTGCAATTTGACAGAATAGCTTGACTCATTTTTAAAGATACAAAATATGTTTTTAATTCCTCAGGATGTGAAAAGCTCCTTGACTGGTAATGTTTTCTCTCATTCTTTTCTTCCAATATTAAAAGTTATCTTGACTTCACTGCACTAGTCTCTATACATTTACTTTAAAATAGTTACCCAAATTTAAAGCTCTTAGAAAAGAAAAAAAAAATTCCTGACTTCTGCACTTAACAGGCCTCTCTCTTGTGCCTTTGTGCTGTTCTGTTTCTGAAATGTAAAATTTGCTTCATGGATCAACAAGAGGAAAAAACTTTCTTTGCATAAAGATGGAGCTGAAGCAGTCATCAACTGCAGCCTGAAATCCAATGGATGGAAAGATCCTTCATCTGTTTCATGACTATGTAAAAGATTTGGATATCTTTGGAATAGAAATCATCACAAGTCAGACGAAAAGTTTTGGTTAAAAAAAGTTTATTCTGAAGAGGGTTATGCAACTTCCTTGGGCTGGGGTGATTTCTGCCAGAGATTCTCTGGAATGATGTGAATGCTGACAATTTTTATCTTATTGCAGGGAAGAAACTTGCAGGCTTGATACAGCTTTTATATTTATCAGCATTCCTGAAATTCTACCTGTTCAACTTATTCCAAAGATGGTGTCATTTATGGACAAATTGTTCTTTATCTTAAAATACATGCTTAAGTGGAAAGCTCGCAGCTGGCATAGAAGGAAGAAAAGGGCAATAGTAAAAAAAAAATAAATTGTGTCTCAAAAATACATATTTTTGATACTTATGGTTTTCCTTTGATAAAAAATGGAATGTTCTGCAACCCATGAGGTTTCCCCACTGTTGGGGGTTAGGTGTCTTTTTTCCCCATTAGTTGCAGGGAAACCAGACTGATGAAAGGCATGTAAAATGGATTTCTTCTTCTTCTTCTCCTCCTCCTCCTCCTCCTGTCCTCTCAGGTCTAAAATTAATCTTTATTATTATTGAGATGGATACAGCAAACATTCACAGAAATATAGGTATATATTGAGCACTAAGTCAATTTTCTTCCAGCACTGTAAATGTTTTGTGTGTTTCATTATTTTGTGTATTTCATTCCATATTTTATTCAAATGTAGAAAAAAATTTAATCTCACTGAAGCCAAAAAATTATGTTTCATTCGGTTCAAAAACAGAGGAAAGGGCAGGAGCCAAGACCAGGAAAACAGAAAGGAAGGGAAAATATTTTGTCACTATTCAGACACAAATATTAAATTAAAACTATGAACATTCCAGAGGGAAGCAACTGGTGGGAAATCAGAAACTGTGAAGATTAAAATGTGTTTGTTTAAAATGCCTAATTTCCTTGGCATTTTTTGAAGAACTAAATCTTATCCTAAGAACACAAACAGGAAAGCCGTTGAGGATTTAGTAGTGAAGCACACTTTTCCCTGAAAAAAATGTTTTGTGTCACATGTTAAAAACTTGTAATTAAGCAAAAAAAAATATTTGGCTAAGTTTAAACATATTGCAAATAGGAATTACAGTAATGCCAAAATCTACAAATATAAAGGGTTCTTCCTTTACTGGAAATAATTCTCTGTGGAGCAAAGATGAAGGGTATCACCAATTTTGTAATCAGCTTTTCCATTAGCATCAGTAAGGTCAAGAAATGTCAATATCCATAAGAAAACACATAACATGTTTCTCTTTTCTTCTCCTGTCTGGGAAGTGATAGGTCCTTACAAATATTTTAAAAAGGAATCTCACAATTTTAGCTATCACACATATGATCATTAGTCTGATTATTGCCTTTTCACCCATATACTTGTTGCCTAGTTCTGTGCCTTTACTTATCCAGTCAGATTCTTTTTTAAGACAAAAACTCCCTAGCAGCTACCTTGAAATTAAATAAATCTTAACAACTCTGAAGACAGCCTCCACAGGCCCAAGGAACTGGAAGCGCAGTTGTTACCAGAGAACTGTACTATTAAATTATTAGAGCAGATGTACAGTTGTGGAGCAGAAGAGAATCAGAATCACTGAATGGTTTGGGTAGGAAGGGAGATTAAAGATCATTTAGGTACAAACCCCCTGACATAGCAAGGGACATCTTTCACTACAACAGGTGTCTCAAAGCCCCTTTCAACCTGGCTTTGAACACTTCCTGGGAGGAGCATTAGCAGCAATAAATATCTCAAAGCTGGGCACCAAGACAATGGTGCCACACTCTTTCAGGGGTGCCCAGTGGCAGGACAAGGAGTAATGGGCAGAAACTAAAATACAGGAAGTTCCACCTCAACATGAGGAAGAACTTCATTTCACTGAGGTTTGGCAGAGCACTGGAAAAGGCTACCCATAGAGGTCATGTTGTCTCCCTCTTTAGAGACATTCAAAATCCACCTGGACACATTCCTGTGTCAACAGATGAAAACCCATCTATCCCCTTCCTTGGCATGGGAGTTGGACTATATGATTTCTAGAAGTCCCTTCCATCAATAACAGTTCTGTGATTCTCTTGGCAACCTGTTCTAGTACCTCACCACTTTTACTGTAAAGAGTTTATTCTTAAAATCTCATCTCAACCTACTCTCTTTCAGTTTAAAGTAATTTTCTTTATCCTGAAACTATATACCCTTGTAAGCAGTCCCTCTTTAGTCTTCCTGTAGGTTCCCTGGAAGGCTGCTGAATGATCTCCCTGAAGAGACTTTCCTTTTTCAGGCTGAACAACCCCAATTCTCCCAGCCTCTCCTCATATTCCATCCGTCTGACCATCTTTCTGGCCCTCATTTGGGCTCAGTCCAGCAAGTCCATGCCCTTCTTATATCAGGTCCCCGGACCTGGATGCAGTACTCCAGGCAGGGTCTTCCATGAGTGGAGTAGAGGGGAAGAATCACCTCCCTCAACCTGCAGTCCATACTTATGTTGGTGCAGCCCAGAATACAGCTGGCCTTCTGGGCTGCAAGTGCACATTTCTGGGTCATGTTAAGCTGCTTGTCAATTCTCTAAATCCTTTTCCTTAGGGCTGTCCTTAATGCATTCTCCACTCAGCCTGAGTTTGTGCTTAAGACTGTTCTGGCCTACATGCAGGACCTTGCACTTGGCCTTGTTGAAGTTCATGAGGTTTGCATAGGCACAAATTCCAAACCTGTCACTGTCCCTCTGGTTACCATCCCTCCCCTCTAGCCCACTGACTGCTCCACATAGCTTGATGCTATCAGCAACCTTGCTGAAGGTGCCGTCAATTCCACTTTTATGTGGGAGGAAGTATGTCATGAAGCAGAAAGCAAGTCATGAGAATGATGCAGAGACGTGAGTTGAGTGGCTGACAGACTTAAGAAGTGTTCAAACACTGGATTATTAGGTATTTTGATGTGAGACTTCCTAATTCTTGCAAAATAGTTCTGCTAATAAAATACATAATGACCCTTTCTTACTAGTACTTAGCCAGACCACTGGAGTATGATAAGTATTATAGATTTGCATTGAATATGTATAATGAGCTGAATGGACCCTTATGGATTTGTGCCTAAAATTCATCTAAACCAGATGTATCCCCCTAAATGCTATTAAACAAAATAGCAACAGGAAAACCTGTTTCCATTCTGAAGTATTTCTTCTCCTCATAAACAATATAGTAAGCTGAAATACTTAATTTTATCCTGAAGGTTAGCTAGGAACTGAAGCACCTCACTCAAATTTTACGTAAACATTACCCATTCCCTAAGTATTGCAGTGCACCAGAAAGTTTATGCATATCTCACAACTCACTGCAAATCCAAAACCAGAGTTTCAGTGCAGTGTAAGTTATATGTATACCTCTTCTTTGCACAACACAAAATAATTGACAGAGTGAATAGACACAAGTATTTAAAAGAAAAATATCAAGAGAAGTACGAGAAATTAATCCCTAGACAGGGAACAAGTCTGTTTCTTTTAAAAGGTGAATTGGGAGAAATTTGGTAATATTTTATCCCATGTCTCAGGTATAACACCTCTAAAGCTATCAGCCATGTAGATCACTCCTTCACATTCATTATGCATAGTGCCTTAGTGTCTGTGTCTTTTAAGTTGTAGAATGCAAGATGGCTGGAGGTTAATACCAGGTTTCTTATGCACGCTATCTTTGAAACCAGCATGCTGTGTCCATTTAGGATTCAAGCAAATTGAACAGAGCACAAAAGTGCTTTACATATATTAACTCAGCAACTCTACAACAAAATTCACTTGTAATGTAAGAGGAGACAAATATCCGCATAACGTTTCAAGTGAAAGCTGATGCAGGCTTTACATCTGAAAGCAGGAAGGATGGTTTAAGGCATGGAGTCTAAAGAAGAAAGGATTTAAGGAGGATAAAGTATGCTCACAAATGAAAAGTAGTTCAAGACTGAAAGCAGAATGTGCTACAGGGATTGTCAAGCAAAAAACAAAGCGAACTAAAGTAGACAAAAGCAAAGAAATATTAAATTTGTATATAGCACATATATTTCTGTATATTTGTAAATACAGGTAGGCAGTTATGGGTATTTATGTGTGTTGTACATCCAGCACCAGCCTTCATAACAAGGGATCACAATTCCTCCTTCCAGACATGGCACAAATGCTTTCAAAGCCTAATGTCCTGAATTTCCAGCTCCTTCAAAGTCAATGTATAATCCAGCCACAGGATGTTCCAATCTGTGTTCTCTTATCCCTGGAAACATGACAATGAGTTTCACAAAGAGAGAAAAAGGTGAAGGATGCCTTTATGGAAGAAGAGCACCTAGGACTAAAGACAGGCAAGAATTGAATGCAACCACAGAGTCAGGTTGGGAGGAAATAAGTGTATTTACAGTGTGCTTGGCTGTGCTTTGAGGTGAGGTATCTGTGTGGGAGAAGTGTGAGGCAAGAAAGTTCCTGGAATCCCTCCCTTCATCCCCCACACTATGCCTGACTGGGGCAGGAGTTTCCATGAAGGACCACAGCCTACTCGACAATGCATGCAGAATATATCCAGGGATGGACAGGAAGAAACCTAAATTATTTCAGAAAAGATAAAGGCAGAAAATGCTCTAAAATAAAAGAACTTTTTAGAATACTATTTCTTTACAAGCAAAACCACAGCAGTTTGGTGGAGCATGTATTTGACACAAAATCGAGTACACTTTAGGCAACACTGCAGTGTCCCTCAGATGGACTACTAGATAAGATCTATATGTTTGGTGATTATAGCTAATTTCTAGCATTGGTCATCAGGGGTATTAGAGGAAAATATTTTTTTGTACCTTCAAAATACAGAAGTAACAGAAATATTTTCTAAAATGTGATTAAGTTTAGCAGTACTTTTTTAAAAAGCATATTATTTATTAGATAGAATATTAGACATATAATCCTGTAGCATTTGTTACTGATTAAATATTTCAAAAATGTTTTTTAAAAATTCATTCTCTTACACGGAGTAATAATTTAACCTTTTTTTTTTTTCAATGCAATGTAGTCTTTGATTAATTTTAATTTTTATCACCTGAAACACTTTCTCATGGAAAATTTGAAGATGTATACTTGCAGTAATTTAAATTATGACACCATATAATCCTAGTTCAGCTGACACTTGAATTCAATTGTATCTATATTCATATATAAATAATTCAGAAAACTCACGGCCTGAAAAAATCTTAAAAACCAGTAAATAATAAAGTGTGACCATACTTATGAGATATCCAAAATTTCCTATTATCCTCTGTTTTTACAGGCAAAATTTTCTATGTTGTTTTGTTATGTTTAATTGTGAATTGTGAACAGGGGGGGGGGGGGGGGTGGGGGGGGGGAGGGAGGGGGGGGGGGGGGGGGGGGTTTAATTGTGAATTGTGAACAGAGAATTCAACTCTGTTTCAGATGTTGACTCTGAATTAAATTAGAATGTGGTGTGGACAAATTGAAATGTTTTCCCTTTATGCAACTACTTATTTCCTCAGCCTAAAGAAAGATATTTAGCTGACATCAGTTGTGCAAACTTTATGTCATATCTTTGAAACTACATAGAAATTCTCTAACAGCTTTTTCAGTAAGCTGGAGACAAGATTATCCCAAGATGATACACATGGGAAACATAATACATGAAAAAATAACGTATCATTAATGTTAAAGAAATTATCTCAAAGCAGAAAACAGAATATCATAAAATGGAATTGAAATGTGGTTTTTTATGATTATTAAAACAGATACTTACCTTAAAATGTTTAAACAGATCAAATGAAAATCCAGGGTAATAAAAAAGGAGATGAGACAATTCATAACATATCTAAAGAATGAATTAGACCTGAATTTAAATGTTTCATTCATATTTGTGTCTTATGAATGTAAAATAAAACAAGTACAACATGAATGTTAAGCAGATTTTATTTAGACTGACTGCATGTATGAACACCCTTAAAGATGTTTGGACACCACTTTCCTTAAATGAAAATGCACACTGTTTTTCTACTCTTTCTCTGTGTCAGATCAGTAAAGTATGATGCAAAACTACAGACAACATGAAAGGTTATTTTTGTTTTCACATTTAAAAAGCCAATGACCTAGAATAAGATCAGCTGGGGCACATATACATACAGTACTGCTGATTTCCTTATGAAATTATTTCATTTCTTTTATTAAAATATTTTAACAGAGAATACACTGGTGTTATTTCAGAATAACTTTCTGATGCCAATTCTCAGCTTTGCTATGTATTCAACACAGTAATCAGCACAGTCATTTAACCCCTGCTGTCAGGAGGCTGGGTTTATTAATAACAATGAAGATGATAATATGTGATATAAACCTGAGCAATATCAAAATAGAAGGTGTTTCCTTGACAAAACAGAGGGGAGCAAAGAGGCTGTAAAACATTATTAGCTTTTAATGAGGAATACGCTACAGCATCAGGATAAAAGGATGAAAGGATAAAGCTTTTAGAACAGACATTATGTCAAGTTAACTGAAAATAAACATTGATTAGTAAGGAGAAACTTCTAGTGTATATTACAAACAGCTTAATACTGGGGTGTTAAAGAGAAAAGGATGTATAGTTTTCAGAATCAGACACATTTAATCAATATAAAAATCTTTCCTTGCATAATTTTATCACAGAATCCACTGGAACTTTCATATTCAGAGGCAGTTTTAGATTTAGATTCTATTGCATTCAAATTTACATTTCACAGACTGTAAAAGAAGAACTAAACCAAGCAAAATTATATACCAAATCCCACACTAAATTTAGCCCAAAAATTGTTTCTCTTCTTTAGCCAATTATCTTAAAAGTAATATTATTTCTCTGTTTTTTCTAATAATTCATGTTTAGCTAAATCTTGCCAATAGCAGCCTCACTTTCTGCATCATAAACATAGTACGATATTATGAAGCCAGTAGGATAGCTGGACTCGGTTCATTTTTTAAAATAGATGGATAATTGCTTTCCTATTGAAACTCTCTTTGGATTTAGTGTGTGTTCCCACCTTTCATTGAAGGCAGTAGTAAATCAGGAAAGGTGTGGGAGACAAGACCATGCATCAGCAGCGACTGATTTTCCTCAATTCTATTTTCTCTCTTGTTTATAGATTGGGTAGTGAATGAAGAAGATTGAAAAATAATCAGGACAGAATAAGGATTCTTTTAAATTACCTGCAAACATTGTAGAAATCAAACAATAAAACAGACAAACAAAAAAAGTAAGTGAATAAAATAACAAAATTATCCAAAGAAACCTTCCAAACAAACAAACCAAAGATTAAAAAGCAGAAAACCCAAATTAGTGGGTTTTTTTTTTAATAATCACATTATTTCTTTTTCCACTGCTAAAGTGTCTGCTTATTTCTGTAACTGTTTATTGAAAATTATATTATTTCTATATTCATTTAGATACTAACAGTTTTACTTCTTCAACTCTATTGCAAAGTACTTCAAAAGTGGTAGATGATTAAGGAAAAAATAGATGAAAGTGCGTGAAGTTCCAGACCCAAGAATCTTCAGACATTCAAAGCCCCAAAGGCTCTTTAATACACGGTAAGAAAAAAACAGTAGAAACACAGAAATTAGTGGTCTTGTCTTTCAGATATTTCTTTTATTTCTGTGAACTGCTGAAGCTCAGAATTCTCCCTGTGACCCACTGCTTGTCCAAAGGAACCCAAAGAATTTTCCTGGAAATATTTGCAGTTTTCAACCATCTGCAATATTTGTTAGAAAAAAGTAATTTAAAATATTCCTTCAAGTACTCTATCTCAAAAATATGTCATAAAAATTACAGAGCTATAAGAAAAAATTAACAATTTGATTAAAAGCAAAGCTGATAAAATACGGTGTGACTTTTTTATTGTATGATTCTTCATGAGTTATCTATGCATCATTTTTAAGAACATGAAAATCACAGAATCACGGAATGGGTAAGGTTGGAAGTGACCACTGAAGGTCATGCAGTCCAACCTCCCTGCTTAAGCAGAGTTATCCAAGAGCTTTTTACTGAGGTTTGTGTCCGGGCACCTTTTGAATATCTCTAGTGAGGAAGACCCCACAACCTCTCTGGGCAATTTGTTCTAGTGCTCAGTCAACCATATAGTAAAGTTCTTCCTCGTATTCAGTTGGAACTTCCTGTATTTTAGTTTCTGCCTGTGGTCACCTGTCCTTGGCACAAATAAGTAGAGCCTCTCTCCATGCTCTTGACACCCTCCCTTCAAAGACAGACATTGATGAATTCCCCCCTTTCAAGGCTGAGGGGGCCCTACTCTCTCAGCCTGTCCTCATAAAGGAGATGCTCCATTCCTCTAGTCTTTGTTGTCTTCCCCTGGACCTGCTACTGGATCTCCACATCTCTCTTGCTCTGAGGAGCCCAGAACTGGACACAGCACTCAGGTGCAGCTTCACTAATACTGAGTAGAAAGGCAGGACTTTGACCTGATGACAGTCCTCTTCCTAATGCATCCCAGCAGCTTTCTTGGACATCAGTACACACTGCTGGCTCATGGACAGCGTTGTCCACAAGGACCCCCAGGTTTTTATCTTCAGAGCTACTTTCCAGAATAATAAAAGAAATAAAACAAAGTGATATAGATTCCTAAACCAGTAGTTTTAATATCATGTCTTGCTTTACTTATTAAATTCTCTTTTGTTATTCAAATATAATGACAAACACAAATAACGACAAATTAAAATGTAATGTGGCAGTAAGGCACCATTTGCAGCAGTGCCAAAATCAGCATGAACTTTATGCTGACCTGTAAGTAGAAGTATCAATATCGAGTCTTACAACAGTTTACTTGGTAACAAAGCTTACTTCAGATTTTTAGCCCTAAAGTCAAAAAGTCCGGAGAGGCTTTTATTGCTACTTTTTGAAAAATTAAAAGTATTGCCCCACAGAATTTAATTTGTGTAATTTCTCCAGGGAGATTTTAAGTATAGAATGTAAAGGAGTAAAAGAGACCCCCAGAGTGCTGTTAGCCTGGGCAAGAGCTCTATTCTTGTGCCAAAGGGTTTATTTCCAAGCAGTAAGATTTTTCCCAGAGGCCCTAAACACTCTTGTCTCTAAATGTACTCTGTGCCAGAACCTTTCATAAAGGTTTCTCATGTGATGTATTTGCTGTAAGCGCTGTCATAAAAATCATGTGAGAAATAACACAGTGGAAAAGCTAGAGGACTTCCTGAGACCCACTTTCAATGCTGATCCTTTTTAAAAGCCAATCAGTAAGTATAATTGAACAAAGATTTTTCTCAAGGACATTTGGCAAGTGTTTTCCCGAGATCTAGATACTAATCCACAACAGAATACTTCATAATGCTTAATTTAACCTGAGAGTCAGGTCTAGCTACGTGACATGGAATCTGCAACTGTTTTCTCCAATATTTATGATGATGTTATCTCACTTTATATCAATTTCCATCTTTATAGTCAGTCTTTTTTCAGGATTTGTGACTGGGCAAGTTAGGCCTCATAAAAGAGCAAATGAACTTACACTCATCCTCTTAAAATTTATCAGTTTAAACTTAAAATACCTTTCTATTATTGTGAAGAGACCATTAGTTATATTGACCTTTTCTGCTGGAAACAAGCAAAGAATAATAACAGCTTATTATTTTCTCCTTTCCTCCTATGTTCAGGTTGCCATTTACTGCTTAACCTGAATTCTCTCTTTACTGTAATATCCCTTACCAAAAAAAAAAAAAAATGTTGCAAAAGTGGTTAATCTGATTCTTTAGTATTCTTACCCATAATTTCTGCTAAACCTTGATTACCAGCAACGTTTTTTCAAGGTTTTATATTTGCTCTTGATAGAGGGTTGACCCTGCCTGGATGCAGATACCCACCAAGACACTCTGTCACTCCTCTTCCCAGCAGGACAGGGGAGAGAAAATAAGATGGAAAACAACTTGTAGGTTGAGATAAACAAAAATACAAAACATAAATAAGAAGCAAAAAACCCACAAAAGCTTGCACATGCATAAGCAAAGAGAAACAAATTTAACCTCTACTTCCCATCAGTGAATGAAGTTTACCCACATCCTGGGAAACAGGGCTTCCGCACATGGAGCAATTGCTCCAGAAGGAAAAGATTATAAAATAGCAATCATCACCTGTCCTTCCTCCCTGCTTCTGGCTGGGGTGTTAGGGCTGGCTTGGACTCAATGATCTTGAAGGTCTCTTTCAACATAGTGATTCTGTGTGTGAAATGGTATGGAATAGCCCTTAGGTTAATTTGGGTCAGTTGGCCTGGTTGTGTCCCAGGATATTGCCCATTTCCAACCCCGTGATGGGAAGGGAAGGGGAGATGGTGCTGTGCCAGCCCTGCCCAGCAGCAGCCGAAACACCAGAGGGTTATCAGCTCCCTTCCATCTCCCAGGGCAAAGCACAGCATTGCAAGGGCTGCTGTGGGAAAATGAACTCCACCTCAGCCAGACCAAATAGATTCTTATTGAGCTTGCCCTTGTGAAAAAAAATAATAAATTTAATGTCATATTTTTTCACATGTCAGTGTGAAGCTGTGATAGTGCAATAGGTATTGCCTACAAATTAGACATTCAAACATGACTTTTTCATACTATTTCCACCAATACCCAATCTGTTCACAGGGAACGATACTGAAAACTACATAGCCATGGGAATGGCTAGTGGTGCAAATTTTTATTGACCAAGTTCCTCTGGCCATAGTTTATAATAACATAAACTTCTTGACAACACAGTAAAAATACCCCTTTAAGATTTGAACTATTTTTCAACCTTAAATTTAAAAAGAATTCCTACCTTCCCCCATAGAAAACAAGTCTTTCACATGTCTTACCATGTAATCAAATCAAATCATACATATATGAAATAGGCTGCACCATGATAGACTTTTGATGTTTGTGGTAAATTTGATGGAATTCCTCCCATTCACCTTAGACTTCTTCATCAGCTTAACAGTGGAGATCAAAAGGCTTCTTATAGGAGCATTTCTTGGATGTAATTTAAATATTCTCTCTGGGATGATGGGAATCAGATCCTGATCTTTAAAGAGAGTCTGGACAACTCTCTCTGATGTATAATAAAGACATCCATTGAATCTTTTCCTTTAACCCAAAAAGCCTCTTAGAAATTTGCATCTATTTTTTTTTTCTCAACAAGTTTTTTTTCTTATCTCAATAGCCTAACAAACCTATATAAATTTAGCATCATTTAGTTTCAACAGCCATCTCTTCCAACAACTCAAAACATATGTAAATTCATGTTTCCAGCTTTATAATTTTTTTTATTTTTTGTGCCGTAACACAAGAACATTAACAGATAAACCTTGGATGTAAAGTTTACTGATGGGTACAAATATAAATAGCTTCTGCTGCTTTGTAAGGTTCTTATGAGCAGTCATTCCCAATAGAAGCAATATCAATAAAAAGAAGTTTAGGTTTGGGATGTTGGATTTTTCTTTTATATTAAGCCAGAAGGCCCAACAACACATTATTCAGCTGATCAGAATTGGTTTGACTTCTTTGTGGAGTGGTGTTTAGTCTTTATTGCATCCAAGTTTCCTCAGAAATATAGAATCATTTGATTCCAAATCATGGTATATCTAGGAAATAATATTGTACACATAGAATTAAAACCCTAAATTATTTTTTAAGTGTATTGTGCTGGTTTTGCATTAATTGGTATTCACTGAGGAGGGAAGAAGCAATCCACAGAAATGATCTTTCTGAGAGAAGCTGCTAAGAGCTTCTGTACGTGGCAAAAACCAATAGCTGGCTAGCTCTCTGAATTGAAAACCTATGAAACCATTTAAAAGGTAGGTCTGCCTCTGTGAGATTCACATTTTAAGGACAGGCAAGCCCAGAAGACCTCTCTCTTGCTTCAGACCTTGAAGAGGTACCTGGGCGCTGGTGAGGCCAGCCCTGCTCTGCTGCGGCCTGCGCAGCCTGGTGGGGTCGGGCCGGACCCCAAATTGGTGAAACAAAACCACTACACTAAATTGGGTTTCCGCCCAGTTTGAACTAAAACCGTCACATATATGTACATTAAAATTTATAACTTCTCTTCATTGTACACATCAAACTTTCCTCAGCCAGTTGATGCTTCATCCATTTGTTTCTCTTATCGCTGTGAGACTGAAATGTTGAAGGTCTCAAAAAATCAGCCGTTTGGCAAAGCAGCGGGTGCTTGTCTGATGGAGTTCAAGGTCACAGCCCAGGTGCAAAGGGAATGCACACCCACCACCAGAGGCTAAAAGCTGGATTTTGGCCCAGATAAGGCAAAAGGCCAATAAGAAACAGCTCTTTCAATGTGGGATAATGCTTTTTGTCATGCCAATTTCTGCCCTTACACAATTGGCTCAGGTGTGAAAACTCCTCCCTGAGAGAGCTATTGGGACATTCACCTGAAGGTATTCAGCCCTTCTGATGGGGCAAAATTGTCTCAACTGTGCTGACCTAAGAGGCAGCTGTCATGTCTTAGAAGGTGTGACAAACCATCAAAGACTCCTGAAGTGCCCCATGATCTGGAGTGCTCTAACAGTGTAAGACCCCCTACCCCAGGGAAGACACCTGGGAATTCCCACATAACAGGACTGTCTGTTAAATCATTGAACTCTATGTTTTGTGGGCTTTTTCCACCCTGATGGATGATGGATCAAGACTGCAACTATCCCTTTGGCTAACAGACATTAAAACTGCAACAGTCAAATCTCATTGCTAGATTGTAGGTGGTGACTACCTTTCTGTCTCCTTCTCCTCTCTCTTTCTTCTCCTCACTTCCTCTCACAATATATTGTAAGCAAGCCTAAAAAATTCCAGTAAATGTCTTAGTAGGTGCCTTGTTCTTTAGATAAGTTAAAATTGGCAAAGTATAAATTTGCTAAGTTAAAGTTTGTGAAATGCCTTATTTTGCCTGGGTGTTGCTTTAAAATTTGCCAAGTGCCTTATTCTACCATAATGCTGTAAAGTTTGCAAGTAAAAGTGTGTTTTTGAACCTCCTGAGAATTTTGCTGTTTCTTCTGTGCACAGCCCAGAATAAATCAAACAACCTTCCCCTAACCAGGCAAGTGGACTGGTTAGTAACATTCACCCACAACATTGCACCATTTTACAATTGTTTTCCAGTGACTTTTTCCTATTTTCCAGATAATTTCTTTCCATCTTAGCTGCAATCATTAGCAAGTAAGTTATGGTATCGCAAAGTTTGTTTGGAATAAAACTTCAGATTTTACCTGCAACTTTATATGTGTGAATAAAATTGGTATAGAAAGAAGAGCTGTGCTGGATGAATTGTAACTAATTTTTTCTCTTCCTGATAAGAATTTGGCTGTATTCTTAAGTTTTTATAAGAGACTAATAAAAAAGCTGTCTTCACCAGCTACTAAGTGATAAAGAGTTTGTAACAAATCTACATTCTAACTGTGCTATTAACTATTTCAATTGCATTTTCAAACATTTCAAGAAAAATTCTTGCAGAATGCTTAAAAATGAAGGCTGATAACAAGCATAAGCTAAGTGTGCAATATACTTAGGAGTTACCACTGTTAACATTCTCTATTTTATCCACAACACACAGAATTGTAGACAAGCCACATTAACAGAGACTCTAGTTCTACACTCCTACAATTTCCACTCTGAATTCTCATTTTTTCTGAAACTGAACTTGGTTATCTTATCTACAATTATGCAATACCATAACTTGGTATATTAAGAGTTTTATACTGAAATGCTGAATTTCAAGGCAAAGAACTAGACCTATTAAATGTCTCTGTAGAAACATTTCACACCATAAACATTAGTGTTAAACTAATAGCAAAATTCAGACATTTCTAACTGCCATTACTCATTCAAATGCTCCTTCAGCTGCCTCACTACAGCTCATTCTGCAAGTTGAGTTAAAATTCAAGTGTATATGCATACATTTTATTTCCACCACCTACTTTCACAGCTTCAAATTATTCAAGGTAGGAGTAACCTTTTGAGCTAAAAGTAATTTCTTTGTATTTTCTATCTCTCAATGTGTTTTCCTTCCAAGAACTTCCCCAAAATCAATAATAAAAAAGCTAAATTGGAGGTATTGAGTATTTAGCAGTATTTATTAATTTTAAAAGTAATTCTACACGCTAGATTTGTACTAGAAGCAAAATAACTCAGAAGCATTCTTTGTGGTCACAGTAAAAAATGGTGTCACAATCTTTTCTCAGGATCTTATATTTTGCAGATCTTATTAAAATAAACATAAAATTATGGTTTTTACCTAGGAATTTATGTTTCACTGAAATACAAGGTACTCAACAGATTTCCTTAATGAGGTTTTAATTCTTCCATGTAGTATGAATTTACCAAATTCTACTGATTTCAGCAAAATTAAGACAATGATCCCATTGAAAAAGCTAACAAATGTGAGGCTTAGTATGACTGACCAAGATTTCTACTCTCCTTCTGCAGTCTCCTCCAGAAGGCAATACAGAGAAGGAATTTGTCTGGTGTTTCAAATTACCCTGTAGAGGAGCCAATTTCTGAAATTGGAAAACTCAGAAAAGAACATCATAACAGTTGGAAAATAACATCATAACACAGACTCGTAAATTAGATGTCTTATTTTAAAAAGCCTCATACAGATGAATGCATTGCCAGAAAGCATTTTAAAAACAGGTAATCTTTTGAAGGAGGACATCAAGGGAAACTACATGATCTCAAGTTTTATTTTTTTAACTTTACATTAAAATTATGCATAATGAAATATCGGCACCCATGGCAGAGCAAGCAGGTAGTCTTCTTTGTTCTAGGAAATATGTTCATGTATACCCATGTCTACATATGGGAAGAAAAATAGAATGTAAATACAGAAGGATTATTTGGAGCAGGTAGAAAGTAAGATAAATATCTCCATAGCAAGCTGCCACTGAAAAAGACAAGGATTACCAGAATGCAGTTTTTAATTGGGTTTGACAGACTTTTGAGAATGGGAAGCATCAGTGCTATAGCTGTCATCATGTTCAGGGCCCATAGCCAAGAAAGAATAACCTCTGAAGTACATTAGCATTTTCTGACTAGTTTGTGACTTTAGATAGAACTGAGCATCTCTCGTGATTCTGAGGAAATGCATCCTCTGCTACCTAATAATGAAAAAGTACCTGGAAAGGAAGCCAGGGATGTGCTTTATTACTTTTATTTTAGGGAAGCTGTTGTTCTATCAAAAGTTACATTACTGAAAATCCATTAATCTCATCATAATGAAGGACTGAGAATGCAATCACAAAACACACTCCTATAAGAAATCCCTATTAAAAAGTCCATTTTAGTGATGGGCATAGCATCTGGTTTTGCCTAGTGTAGCTCTAGCTTGATATTGAATTTGTATGAGTACCATAAGATTGTTGTCTATTTTATTTTATGAAACTGTGCATAGAAAACAACATAATAATTTAAGTCAAAACTCTGGAGAGAAAATAGTTTTTTCCTGTCATTCTGAACACTGCACTTAAAAGAGCTCTTACCTGGATATAATATTAGAAGGGGAGGATATTTTGTGCTACTTCACTTGCACTTATTCAGCCTGAGAAACATTTTAAATAAGACTAGATAGTTTGGGACATAAAAATATTAACTCCCTTGATAATTAACTACATAGCATTTCTTCATCACTGGTCAAATCTGGAGATCTTTAGTCACATTCACTTGGGCTTGTGAACACTAAGAACTCAAGGCTTAGCTGGAAGTTGTCTGAACTGTTCTGCTGTTCAGCACAGTGTGTAGCACTCAAGCAGTATAACCAGGTACAGAATCTAAGTGGGGAGTTAAAAGGAGAAAAGATCTCTGTGTTATTTACACACCTCAGAGGAAGTATGAGAGGACTCGTGGATGGGACTAGAGCTCTGTAGCTCTCATGACAGGTTGTTTGGGGTTTTTTTAACAGGATATGAAATTTTCACATCTACTTGGTTAGGAAGATGCAATTTAACTACCTACATAGACTTTTGAAACCAATTTATTTTAATAATTCGAATTTTGAACAGCAATTTCATATAGTCGGTCCCTCTGATAGTTAGGAAATACAAATTTATGAGAACAATGCAGCATCCTTTGTGATCTACAACTGTTCCAAAACCAAATGCTAGCCCTTTTAAATCATCTACTTAGTCTGACATAGCTGCAGTCTCCTGAAACTCTATTGGTTGTAACTGGCTTAAAAGCAAACACTTCCAGAAAAAAAATATTAATAGCACAGTCTATTCACCAAAAAGCAGAGAAGAAAATGTCAAAAATTCAAGAAATATGTATTTTAATATTTTTTCCCTTTTTATTTTGAATTCACAAAAATATGTAAATAACATAAGGACTAACTTTCTCTAGTTGAACACACAACATGCATTCTTGATTTTATCTTTTATATCCTCCTCAGCCACATCTTAAATAAAGCTCATCAGTGGAACAGTGAAGCAGCAGGACATCTTCACAAAACTATGTGGCTATACTTGTAAAAGTTCTGTGTTCATTCACACACAGTGAAGAGAATCATTATTATCGTTACTAATGCTGAGAAAAAAGTACTTCAAAGTAAAAAGAAAATTACTTTATTAATATAGAATCCCTCATTTCCCACTGCTGGTTATTGGAGCTCTTTTGCTATTGCCTATAGTTTGTCTTTATTCACTTTCACTACAGGAATTTTATCATCTTTTCATCCTACTCTAATTTTCCTTCTTACTGCTCATCTTCAGAAGATTGTAGTCATACCACACTGTTTTAACACCTAAGTAAGAGATATTTAATAGAGAACAGACAGAAAGATTGCTTAGCAAAGAAAGCACACACATTCAAACACAATTATGAATATATAATAAATATAAATATATATAAATGCATTTCTTGCTTTCATTTACTTTTCTCATAAACATTTTGTGTTAATATCTAATTTTTCAAAATTTTAATCTGGTAAATTGCTGGAAATTTTGTCTCTAATCAAACCAAAGATACAAGCACATGCTAAGCTAGAAACTTCCACATCCATTTCTTTGAAGTCACTAACCCCACAGAATTCTAAAATGAAACAGTCTTAAATACTTTGATGAAAAAGGAGCAGAAACAAACTTACAGTTCTGATTTCTAGAAGACAGAAGACAAAATACTTTCTACATGTCATACCTCTGCTCTTGCTTGCATATATTTATATATATATATCTCAATCATCCTATTAACCCTGGTAGTTTGATACAAATTAAAATCAATAGCATATGATTTCAAAGTGATTTTGTTTTGTTGTTTTCAGGGTTTCTTGGTGGGTTGGTTTATTGGTTGATTGGTTGGTTGTTTTTTCCCATGTGATAACTCTGCTGTCAATTTCAATTATCTTTCTTTTAGAATCTCCTCAGCATCATTACTCATCATGTGAAAATTTACCCATGACTTCACAGAGTTTGTAAAGTAAAAAGTGCATTGTGGAGAGTCATGGCTTTATGCTGATTTGGGCATACAGCAAATCACACAATTAATTTTTATGCACTCCTGTAGAACAATAGGAGTAAACAGTGCTGTAGATTTTAAACATTTTGTTTTCCAGGAGTCAGGAGTATTCATAATGAGTGAGGAAGGAAGGAAGTGGCGGAAGGAAGTGGCAGAAGGAAGTGGCGGAAGGAAGTGGCGGAAGGAAGGGAGGGAGGGAGGGAGGGAGGAAGGAAGGAGGGAAGGAAGGAGGGAAGGAAGGAAGGAAGGAGGGAAGGAAGGAAGGAAGGAAGGAAGGAAGGAAGGAAGGAAGGAAGGAAGGAAGGAAGGAAGGAAGGAAGGAAGGAAGGAAGGAAGGAAGGAAGGAAGGAAGGAAGGAAGGAAGGAAGGAAGGAAGGAAGGAAGGAAGGAAGGAAGGAAGGAAGGAAGGAAGGAAGGAAGGAAGGAAGGAAGGAAGGAAGGAAGGAAGGAAGGAAGGAAGGAAGGAAGGAAGGAAGGAAGGAAGGAAGGAAGGAAGGAAGGAAGGAAGGAAGGAAGGAAGGAAGGAAGGAAGGAAGGAAGGAAGGAAGGAAGGAAGGAAGGAAGGAAGGAAGGAAGGAAGGAAGTGGCGGAAGGAAGTGGCGGAAGGAAGTGGCGGAAGGAAGTGGCGGAAGGAAGTGGCGGAAGGAAGTGGCGGAAGGAAGTGGCGGAAGGAAGTGGCGGAAGGAAGTGGCGGAAGGAAGGAAGGAAGGAAGGAAGGAAGGAAGGAAGGAAGGAAGGAAGGAAGGAAGGAAGGAAGGAAGGAAGGAAGGAAGGAAGGAAGGAAGGAAGGAAGGAAGGAAGGAAGGAAGGAAGGAAGGAAGGAAGGAAGGAAGGAAGGAAGGAAGGAAGGAAGGAAGGAAGGAAGGAAGGAAGGAAGGAAGGAAGGAAGGAAGGAAGGAAGGAGGGAGGGAGGGAGGGAGGGAGGGAGGGAGGGAGGGAGGGAGGGAGGGAGGGAGGGAGGGAGGGAGGGAGGGAGGGAGGGAGGGAGGGAGGGAGGGAGGGAGGGAGGGAGGGAGGGAGGGAGGGAGGGAGGGAGGAAGGAAGGAAGGAAGGAAGGAAGGAAGGAAGGAAGGAAGGAAGGAAGGAAGGAAGGAAGGAAGGAAGGAAGGAAGGAAGGAAGGAAGGAAGGAAGGAAGGAAGGAAGGAAGGAAGGAAGGAAGGAAGGAAGGAAGGAAGGAAGGAAGGAAGGAAGGAAGGAAGGAAGGAAGGAAGGAAGGAAGGAAGGAAGGAAGGAAGGAAGTGGCGGAAGGAAGTGGCGGAAGGAAGGAAGGAAGTGGCGGAAGGAAGGAAGGAAGGAAGGAAGTGGCGGAAGGAAGTGGCGGAAGGAAGGAAGTGGCGGAAGGAAGGAAGGAAGGAAGTGGCGGAAGGAAGTGGCGGAAGGAAGTGGCGGAAGGAAGTGGCGGAAGGAAGTGGCGGAAGGAAGTGGCGGAAGGAAGTGGCGGAAGGAAGTGGCGGAAGGAAGTGGCGGAAGTGGCGGAAGTGGCGGAAGTGGCGGAAGTGGCGGAAGTGGCGGAAGTGGCGGAAGTGGCGGAAGGAAGGAAGGAAGGAAGGAAGGAAGGAAGGAAGGAAGGAAGGAAGGAAGGAAGGAAGGAAGGAAGGAAGGAAGGAAGGAAGGAAGGAAGGAAGGAAGGAAGGAAGGAAGGGAGGGAGGGAGGGAGGGAGGGAGGGAGGGAGGGAGGGAGGGAGGGAGGGAGGGAGGGAGGGAGGGAGGGAGGGAGGGAGGGAGGGAGGGAGGGAGGGAGGGAGGGAGGAAGGAAGGAAGGAAGGAAGGAAGGAAGGAAGGAAGGAAGGAAGGAAGGAAGGAAGGAAGGAAGGAAGGAAGGAAGGAAGGAAGGAAGGAAGGAAGGAAGGAAGGAAGGAAGGAAGGAAGGAAGGAAGGAAGGAAGGAAGGAAGGAAGGAAGGAAGGAAGGAAGGAAGGAAGGAAGGAAGGGAGGGAGGGAGGGAGGGAGGGAGGGAGGGAGGGAGGGAGGGAGGGAGGGAGGGAGGGAGGGAGGGAGGGAGGGAGGGAGGGAGGGAGGGAGGGAGGGAGGGAGGGAGGGAGGGAGGGAGGAAGGGAATTACTATTTGAAACCCATTATTATTTGCATATCACTTACCTTTGACTACAAGCAATTATTCAGCACATTTTTGAGATTTCAGTTTAGCACTGCTTGGTGTTCAAAAGCAAAAGCCAATTGTCAAAAAATCAGTCAGAAATGTACAGAATAAACATACAGCTTCTCTTTCTCATTGTACCTGAGTTCATTCATCTCATATCCTGCAATGATTTTTGGTCATAATGAGAAAAGTCACACCTTTTAAAGCTTAATTTATGCATGCTCCATCTAAAAATATTATAAAGCATTTCCTGGATTTTATCTTCTGTCCTTTTAATACAGAACAGAAATAATGAAAAAAAAAAATGTTTTAAAACTTTTTCCTTTGAGCTCAAACAAGCATGCCCAGCTTTAAACCAAAAGAAAGATGTCATTACAGGCTAGTAATGTTTCCAGAGAGGATACATTAGCATTAAAAACAAATATTATGCATTCACATAAAAGTAGAGATCAGTCTACACAGTAAATAACACTTTTAGGTTCATGATATTCAACAACATACAAGAAAATGGTAAGGAAAAAGCTTTTACCATATATATATGTATGAGTACACAATGCACTTAGTCCTTTTAGAAAAAAAAATATGATCATGCTCTTTAGCAAACCTGAATGCAATTAATTTAGAGGAATGTAGTTCATTCATTAATGTGGAGTGTGGCTAACAGACCACCAGTTAATTTACTGAATCAAGTCCATGTGAAAAACAGCTTAGGAGTATGTGTTCCTCTGTTCCAGGAAATTCATCATTAATATATATTTAAACACAAACTATAATGCTGATGAAAGGTTTTTTTTATAATAGGACTTTTTGTAAGAGTGCAAGATGTGATTTTGCACATATTTTTTATAAAAATAGATGAGAAAAAAAACAACAGAAAAAAGAAATAGAATGAAAACCAAATAATAGTTTCATCTGTGGCCAGAATTGTAGCACAGTAAATTCTACTCTTTTTGCCATCTCTAGTAAAATGCTTTATGCTGTTCCCTGAGCTCAGAGCACCAGTCTCAGGGCTGGCTTGGGTTTATCTTAGCCAGAGCTGGGCTTGGCTGGTTTCAGCTCCCATCTCAGGTCCAAGTGCCTGGTGCATCCCCTGCCTGAGCCTGAACGGTGCCAGTGTCTCCATGGGAAGGGTCTGGCAAACCCTGGCATCCCCACGTCTGAGCATGGGGAAATGGTGAGGGTTATGCTCATCTGTCACCAAGGATCAGCCAGGATGCATCAAACAGAGGTAAGGAAGCATTTAAAAATAAATTCAGGCATATCAAACTGAAGAGGAAGGGTACACCCCACCTTCACACATAAACCTCACATGCACTTAATAAATTACCTGCTCCTCCTGGTGAGACTTTTGATGCTCCAAACCCCTTAAAACCTCTCCATCCTGTAGGTCATGAGGCATAATGAAATCCTGACCATAGATCGCAAAGATATACTGAAAGGATGACAATGAGGCCAGGTTAAAGAGGTTCTGTCCAGTTCACATACAAGGATTTTAAGAGTATTATTGCTATTTTTCAGGCTGTTGGACTGTTAAATAGTTAATTGGATTAATAATAAGATCATACATAATTGTACATTATGTTCCTTTTATTTTTTAAAGATTTTGAGTGCAATATATAAACTGCTTGAGAAGAAAGCTGGTTTTTTTTACTGTTTTCACACTTTGATTAAAAATAATCTGGAGCAATCACATGAAAAATGAAAATTTTAGAACAGAGAAATTAATTAAAGTCATAGTTAGGTAAGACTGCAGCTGTTCTTAGCTCTGCTCTCATGCACTCTCTGTACCTGAAGATATAACAAATTTTTTTTATATTTTTCTTTGACAAGAAGGGTTGTCTTCCCAGCAAATATTGACCACTGAAATACAAACTTAGGAAGGCAGATAACTAAGACCTCTAGGTCAACAGAGCATGCATGTGGCATCACAGGAACAAATGTGTACCTGTGAATGAACTTGACCATCTGCTTGACCTTTAATACAAGGTAGAGGAAACTGTCCATCACTACCCTCAAAAGTTTTGCAAAGATCTCTTTCACATGGAAGGAAAGAAGGGAGTTTTACAAAAGAGGAGGAAGGAAAGAAGGAAAGAAGTTCAGAGCCGGGTTCTGAAGTGAGTTCTGTGCAGCATGTGATGATTTTCATGCATAACACTTGGAGTTGTGATTTTATATATCACAAACTAAGAAGAGTTTGTCTAGGTCAATGCTTTGTTGAAAAAGACTTTTAAGGAGCAGCCAGAGGTTGAAGGATTGTAGGTGTTCTTCTGCAGTAATATGCCAAATGGCACAGTGAGGCTTCAGTGACAGGCCTTCAGCTGAAGCAGAATAAATATTGAAAGAAATTTTGTCTTAAAAATTTTGTGTAATGTTGTCACTCTATTGGGAATGGTGAGAAGAATGACACAGACGCTCTTGGAGTCGATCAGGAGAATTTCTCTTGGTTTATTACCTCAGATCTTTTTTTATAGACCGATACGTGAATGTACAGAAAAGTAAAACTCTTATTGGTTAGTAAACTAACACATCACCATCATTGGTCAGTGGTGTACACCACCCCTCGACCTTCTCTTGCAAGAAAACAAGGAACAGACAAACAGCACCTGCAAGGCTGTTCTCTATCTCTGAGGATTGTTTTAATTCCTCCTTATGATTTCCCAAGCCACTTTCTCAGGCAAGACTGAGAAAGATATGCGGCCTGCCATTCCACAGGCACTGTGCTCCCTGCTTCATAGTTAGCATCCATATAATGTTGGTGAGTGAGATAAAAAAAATAGTAGGTGAACTATATGATGAGTATCACTCAAAAGGGAGAAGTGAATACCTCATTTCTTTCCAGAAGTGTATAAGGTCACTTTGCACAGAAAAACACTTTGGAAGAAAGCTGTTTTCCAGCAGTGAGCAAAGTGATCTTCTTCCTTATTAGTCATTTGAAATTTTCAGCAGGTTTTTTATGTTGGGACTGCTGTACAAATTACCATGAGTTTTAGAGGCAAAAAAACCCACAAACATAAAATTATATTATGATCATATTTTGAAACTTTTGAAATACATCAACATACATTATGGGCTACCTAAAAACAAAGACACTAAAGATAAATAATTAGCACATTTTTCTACTCATATTAAATTGAGGATCCCTCACTTAATTTGTTGCGATATGATTTTTATATCAGCTGCCAAGAGACAAAAGATCTGTTCATGAAGAAATAGATAGATATCTCAGTTTTGCAGGTTTTCAAAAAATAATTACACGTGGTAAGAACAAGAACAATAATAATATAAAAAATGAGTACCATTGTATTTGAGATGATAGCACATATGCAGTTTGATAACTACAGTGATGGTAGTTTGTAGTGCAGCAAAAGTTAAATTTGAAAAGTAGAGTTCACAGATTATTATAGAGCTCTTTTGTAGAGTAAGAGTGATTAGAAAATGTTTGGACAGTTAAGGAAGCCTTGTAAATATTCATAATATATCTATGAAGGGATTTAAATTGCTTGAATATTAGTCAGAATACAAATTTCAAAACAGACAAAGGAAAGATGTTAAGCACTGCCTGCTAATTTACTTGGCAAGTCCCAAAATCATAAGCTCTTTTGAATTATGTCTCAAGAAATAAACCATATACTGGTAGTTTGAATGTATTGAAAACCAGAAATACTGACTTTTGATCCCACAATAGAGAAGGACATGTAGTTTTTATAATTCCATTCTATGCCTTTATTTTTGTTTCCATCTTTGAGTTGTGGGCAGCTGTTCAACACACTTTCTTATGCAGGATTCCTCAGAGGAAGTAAAAAAGAATAAAACATGCAAAATGTGAAAGAAATACTGAATATTCTGAACAAAGTTGTTTGTTCCTTTCCTCCTCACAAAGATATCTTTCTTCAGTCCTAGATTAGTGTGCTTTAAGCTGGTGTATAAACCTAATTAGAATTAGGTTGTCGTATTTGTGTGCACTGCTACCCTTTATCCAATACATGTTCTTTGTCCAGAAATTACCAATTTTTAATTATTTTTATGCAGTCTAGGTACAGACATTCTCAAGCTTTTAGACCAGGTCTTCTCTTTTCATCTGTAGTTTGGATGCTCTCTTCCTTTGCTTTTGCTAGATAAAACCTGTTTCTTCTGAAGGAGACTTTGTACAGACTTTGTCTGTGTGGAGAAATAGCAGTGGCATTTGGTGAGTCAGTGGCCACCACAGCCAAACTGAGATCCAGACAAAGCCTTTGACATTATCTTACTCTTATCCTTCCATCTTCATTAGCACAGAATGAACGTGTTAGCTGGAACAGATGTGAGGTGTGGGAAAGGAGCAGTGAGGACTCAGCAGAAATGAAGGCTACCATTTGGAATTTCTTCCTTTTTTTACTGAACACCTTTGGTGTGTTATGAGTAAGGAGTTATTTGCAGCTTGAGGAAAAATAAAAGAACCATGACAGTGCAATGGTCAGTTGCAAAACAAAAGATAGAGCAATACTCATAGAGTATTACTTTATCCTCAAAGTCCCATCTCCTCAAGCTCCTTCCTATATTCAACAGAGAAAAAGAAAATTCTCTAAGGGACAGCTTGGAGTGGTGACAGCTCTAACATTGTTATGAGCAGTCTTACCCCATTAATAGTCTTCCTAAGCCAGAGGTCTCTTGGTGAATATTCTGTAGTGATGATAACAATAAGGTTTAAAAGTACTTCTCTGACATACCTTCGCAAGATTAGTCATATGTATTGCAGAATATTCAGTTGTGGAGTTTAACAACAATGAGCTTTATATGTCACAAGAGACCTGCATGAACCTACTTCAGCATGAATTAAGCCCACAGTTTTTATTCTAGTCTTAAATAACACTGTAATAGTTTTAATCTGGAGTGCCCTAATTCCGATAAAAAGGACAGGAAGTTGTGTTTTGAGACGGGTGGGGGTTTTATTGTATTTTTTAAAAAATGGAATGTGTGAATGCAAGCTTTGAATATACATAATTATCTTACCTATTCTTTGTCTCTCACTGCATGCAAAAATTCACCTCTTATCCTCTTAATTTTTGTGAATAGGTGTACCCTCTCAAAAGACCCTCTTTACAAACTATTCCCAGTGGATTCTCATGAGTGAAAAAGAGCTACAGACTGAAACAACTGTATATGCTTTAATTAGACTGGAATAATTCCATTGCTATTTAGTTATTTATTAATGTTGTAGACTTCAGCTGTGTTATCATTAAATACTTGTCATTATAATGAGACTTCATGGAAAAGCAGTTGGACATTCAAGTCAGTTTTTTAGAGTGATACTCAGATAGAAGATAGGCTTTGACAGAATGAAAAACAAGTATGGCTAAAATTTTACAGGTTTTGGGAAAATATTTACCTGTCCTGTTGCTTTGCTTCCTTCCTTTCAAGAGTTTGATTATTTAAAGCCAGCATTTTTAACATAAAAATTATTTAAAAGAAAAACAAATTAGAAAGATGAAATATTCTCAATTGTGTTATGAATTATGATAGGACCTGTAACTTAATGATTACATTTGCTGCTGCTGTCAGTGTCTGCAATGAACAAAGTCCATTAAATCAGTAGGTATGTAGTTGTTATCTATTTGTTGTTCACTGCCTTTCCCTGTCTTAACTAGATTTAGATGTCTATATCCAAAACCAAGTTTGAAGAGACAATTCTTAATATATCATGGACATTTTTTTGCCACATATCAAGATAAATTCTGTTTGGTTATTAGCGACTTTATTTCTTTTATTGCTGTCTTATGAGGAGATTGTGTGTTATTTCAATTTTACAGATGTAGAATGGGTATATATGGAAGTTAAGGTTTACATATTCATTGGTGACATATCTGGTAAGGCAAATGGCATGCACGAATATTTATTTCCAATTACTAACATTCAAATTATTGTTACTCTGCACTGTATGCCAAACCCTGCTATCAGAATCTTATCTGGCTTTTTCCCAGTGCAAGTGATTACCTTCTAATAAGGAGCTCAGTCTACACCAACACTTAATATATTTCAAATAGCTCGATTATAGTTGCATATGCTGTGAAGTAGCAAATAGAAATAACACATTAATTAATTTTGTAATTTCTGTGGATAACACACTGTAGTATGTGGCTGTGTTGAGCCTTGCATAGGAGGTCCTCATTCTCAATGCAAATCCCACACTCTGTGGAAATACAAATAATGGTATCATGTGTGAAGCCTCAGAGGTTGCACAGAGAAGAATACATACCGAAAAATTAATGAACTAAACATGAGAAATTCAAGGAGTTGAACAGTTTCAGAACAGTCAAAAAAATAAAAAGAAAATCAAGCAAGGTTGAACCTATCCTGGCTTCAACAGGGAGATGAAGGAAATCTCAGTTCTAATTCTATTTATGTTTTACAGTAAACGCTAATTGGATTTTAAAGAAAATTATGAGTAAAACCTAGAACCTTGATTATTTCTCTGCTACTGACTGCTCTATATGCAAGCTATCAAGTCAGAAGACTATATTTATTCTTCAATCATTTTCCAGGCTTGTAAAGTCCTGTGCCAAGGGATGTGCAAAGGAGCTGAAAGAACCAGCTCATCTATGATAAACAGGAAATTTTCACAGAGTATGAGATACATAGATCAGATCCCCTGACACGGCTGTGTGAATTTGCTAGCTATTGGTTAAGGAAAAATGTGTCTTTTGGTTGCCTGTCAGAGGCAAATGTGTAACTCCTCCTGCTAGAACAGTCATTGGTTTTTGCCCTTAGCAGCGGGCTCTGTGTGCCCTCTACAACTTACTTTACACCATGCATCAGGAGGGTGACCCCAGGACAAAGCATGAGAGTTAGACCCCATGTGAGGCACCTAATTCATGCCACACAAGAATCCTAAGAGTCCAATGTCACCATCGGACATGAAATGATCCACACAGATGCAGCTTGAGATGAAAGAAGAAGGAAATTTATTTTGTTCTTTCAGTATTTATAGGTTTTTGACAACGACCAGGGATTGGATGGTTAGGTTACCACCTTCCCAACCACACTGGCCATGAGAGACGTCCATCAAAAGGTATATCTTTAATGGGATGTATAAACACCTATGTTTATAGTTACTTTCTTGGGAAAGTGGCTAGAAATTATGAAAACAATATCAAAAGGCCTGATTGTTAGGGTGACAGTCTAACATTCCTCTTTGGTTTCCTGTTTTATCTCTTTATCACTATCTAGTCTAAAACTGAAATCAGCAGTTCTCTGCTCTGCTGATTTCAATGAGAATATTGCCAAGGGATCTATAAACCCAGTCATAGACTTTTAGAAGACCTTTCAACAGTTTCAGAAATTTGGGCTTGTGCCATTTAGAAACCAGCTTCAATGGGATATACAAATCTGCATAAGATCCTCATTGCACAATGGCCTGAAACCTGTAAGCACAAAACATGTATAGAATATCCAGTCAGAAGTTCATATTCTGTATATTATGTAATAAATGGTAGTTTTGTGAAAATAACTTAAAAAAAGGAAAATAAAATGGGGAAAAAATGAAGAAATAAAGAAAAATGAAAGAAATAAAAGCTTTGTGTGTATAAATTTTAAACCAAAGTATCATGAGCTACTGCTTTAATTGACTTTACCTGTAACTTTTTCAATACTGCCATAGAAAGCATACTAATGGAGAAAGAGATTTCTTAAGAATTTAGGGGCAGATTCCAAATGTTTTTCATTTTATAGAGTCATTTATAACACTTCAAAGGGCAGAAATATTCTCAAATTTTAGAGGCAATTTCTCATTTAATGTTGTATTGCCAATATATTATAGATGCATATGGTTGAATAGAAAATAAATATTAAAGCTGCACTTCTCATCCTTTCCACAGCTCAAGTGACATTGTCAGCAGATTATTTCAGAATTAATTGTTTGAGGCTCATACGAAATAACATAATGAAACTAGATCCTTTTTATCTACTCTTTATGAGATTATTTTTTCCACCAAAAAAAAACAACATCTCTTTAGTGAGCTGAGTAATAAATGGTGCCCAGATTAAGAGGAAATAGTGTAACAGGTTTTCTACATTTCTCATTTCATCTTTCTTTTTTCTGGTTGGTAACTTCAGTTTAATGATACTTTGTGATACATCATAGGGTAAAAAATGTTGGATTTGAAAAACAGCAGGAAGTTTTAATGGGCCTGCAATTTAGTAGCAGCAACAATGTACTATTCTCTATAAATGACCTTTTTTACATGTTGGGAATTGAGCCCTCGGTATGTCCTTGATAAATGAAAAACACCTCTGGCATGAGGAGACCAACAGACAGTGCCTCAGATATTTTAAATGATAATTGCCACAGCAGGCCATCTCACAACAGAATGAAGACCAAAATTTGTAATCAGTTTTATAAACGTGTTATAAGGGTATTTGACAGCTACTTTTATTTTACCTTTATTAGATGGCTGCCTTCATGGGGGAAAAAAGCAAAGTCCAGGTCTACAACTCCATCATTCATCTTTTGAAGCCACTTTAATAGGACCGTGGTGATATCATATAATTTACCAGTCAGCCGCTGGTAACTTCATAAGAACTTTTCCCTGGGGGGCTGCTGGATGCTGAACTGCTGAGTCTGATCACTAACAGTACATTACTAAGTGGATGAAAGTCATAGAATTAGATGAGAGCATTTACAACGCCATTTGGTCCTTGCTGTTTTGCAACAAGGATCCCTATTGTGCCCAGTGCGTGAGATCATGGAGAGAGAAGATAGATATTTAGAGTAACCTCTCCATTCATGAGCCAGTGTTACTGCCTGCATTCCCATCTGAAGAAAAAACACTCATCAACTACAACATTTTAGGCTTGTAAAAGATTGCAAAAGTGGTCAAGGAGCAGAATGGATTTTAGCTTTCTCTCTTTCATGGCAGGAAATATTTAAAAGAAAGGAAGACAGAGAAATTTTTATAACTTACATGTATCTACAAGTCTATGAATATAATAATTCAGACACAAATTTGATATAGAAGTAGGTATTTCAAGGAGCAGAATGTGTGACTCTTGGGATTAATTATTTTTTAAAATGCCATTTATTGTTTGAATTACAGCAAGAAGTTTAGATAGTAATATATCCAATTTTAATTAGATTGCAATTTAAATTGGGGTCTTCTACCAGAAAGCAATCAAGGAGCACTTATAAGAGGGAAATCCTCTTGGATTTTAAGGTCCCCTCAACATCCCTTTCCAGTATAGACTAAAGGATGCTGCTACACTTATGTCACAGCCAAACCAGATGCATACCTCTTTATTTGAGTTCAGAATGCAATGTCAGACATCATATAGAGTAAGAAAGAATCAGTGAGTCTTCATGTATTTCAGAAAATCACAATCCAAACAAAACAATGTCTTTAAACCTGTTCAGTTCATAGAATGTCACCTTTGGCACTTGATATTAAAATCAACTATTGGAAACCTTGCCTTCCCAATGCAAAACCATTATCTTCAATATTACGTAGAAAAATACAAAATAAGCTTGTTTTAGCAACAGTGGCACGTTATTGAGTGTGGAGGTTTTTTGTAAATATTTTCTGTGTGCTGTATCATTGATCTCAGTCTTGTAAATGTTAACTATATTATTACTGTGAAATAAATGGGCTCAAGTCAAAATTTTTATATGTGACTTCCTTAAATTAGGAACGTTTGTTTTGTGTTTACAAAATTTCAAAACTTTTACAGAAATTACAACAGCTGTATTATACCATAGGTCTGACTGCAGCTCTATGGTATAAATAATAATAATAATAATAATAATAATAATAATAATAATAATAATAATAATAATAATAATAATAATAATAATAATAATAATAATAATTCTCATTGATCTTCCACATTCCTCAATACCATGAGAAATGATTCATGCTGATATTTGACTGGCACTTTTGCCTGCATCTGTGGTGAAAATTCTACAGCATATGACTTTTTATTTTTAATCTTATGTCTGTAAGTTAATGTTGGAAGTCCCTGAAGGAGCACAAAGAACTTGTGTGGAACACATTATATAAGTACATGCAGGTTAGAAATGGAAACAAGTTCACATGAGTTTATTGACCAGAAGTCTCTGCCACCATGATATATAGCTTTAGAATTGAACTCTATAGATCATTTCATTTTCTGTCACTGTGTAGTTCAAAGTTTTTCAGGTCTCTTGTGGAAAGAAAGACATAACCCCTTAAATCTTTGTAGCTGAGACATTGATGTTTCTCATTCAGAAAAATGACCTTGGGATATAAATGAAAATGAGATGCAACTGCTCATCTCAAGAGGTTATCTCAGGGCCTACAATGTGAAACAGATTTTTTTAAAGATCTGTTTTGCTAAAAAATAACAATATATTTATTAGCTACATACTGTAATGAATATATATCATATGATATTTATATCAGTCCTATTACAAACAACATTGAGGGACAAAGTGTTGGAAGAAGCCTTCTCATTCAGATTAGGGGAAAAAACAGACGTGACCTTGCCCTTAAAAGCCTTATCACAACACTGGTGTCACAAGCTCAAGCTTTGTGTCTGCATAGAAATGTCTTGTAATAAAAGTTTCGAAATAGTAGGAATTTGAGAACTGTTCACATTCTTTATTGTGGGACCATTATCCAACACATTTTTAGAACTAGTCTTCATTTTCGCTGATTTGTTGTTTTAATAAAGATACAAAAAAACTGGGAAGAACTTTTCTCTTTGATAAATTGGTACATCTGTGTGAGTTATGGACACACATTATAGCACTGAGAAATTACTCATTTTGTCTGGTAGGCCTCAGTAAACTAACATAAGGTTTTCTGATATTAGCTTTCATTTGGGTATGGTAAATATGAAAAATTAATTTCTTCTCCATAGCTGCCATTTTCAGGTAGAATCCAGGAACCCTATGATTTACATACATGCTCTAATTTCTGAATAGTGACTTTAATTAGAATTATTAACTCAAATCCAGTGCTAAAAGGGGTAGCATAACTTTCCCCTCCATGTGTTATTTGGATCATTCCTACTTGCACTAATATCAACATTAAAACTCCTGTTGATTTTCCTGAGAGAGAGATGGGCCCCATTTACTGCATACTCAAGATCCTAAAGGATCTTTTAAAACCTTCAATAAAGCAAGCCCCTGTTGTACTGTGGCTGTTTAATTCTGTTAGAATTATTCCCTGAGTAGCACTACACTGCAAAACATCTTTTTTTTCATTTCAATTTCTTTTTTCTCATACCAGTTTATTGCTTTTAAACTTAAATTCCCTTTTCTTCATCTTTCATAATCAGCTTCAATGTCTTCTTAGGCTAGCACTCAAATTTACTGAGGGCAAGCAGCAGGCAGTGAAACAAGGGCAAACAAAGGAGTAGAACATGGAAATTACTGTGAAAAGACATGTTAATTCAAATAGTTTTAAGTTATTCAGATGCATCTACTTTCATTTTTATATGGCTCTGGACACTAAATACTTGAGCTAGCTGAGTGTTATGGTCATCACTTTCAGTAGTTTAATATACCTTAACATTGCTATCATTTCCCCTGAGAGGCACAAACCAAAACCTCACAGAGATAAATTACTGAAGTTTGAAAATAATTAAAATTTTCAGTTCTTTCATAAAACAAATTTAATCTTCAAATATACACATTTTATCAAGTAAAATAAATGTTTGTTTACATTAACCAAATCTTATTTCCTCAGCTTTATTTTTTAGTAGCAAAGATAACAAAGAACTCATATGCACCCATATATATAACATATATAACTCATATATACCTAGGCACATAACTGGGTAAACACAAATGTGCATTTTTCAAACCACGTGTGTTGTGTATGCAATATATATTCTGCCCTAATAATGCTCCTTCCTTTGCAGTTTATAGCACCATCTGCAGATTGTCCTCCAAATACACAGTATGTGGCATGACATACCTGTCAATTCTCTCCTCCACATGCTCTGAAAAGGGCAATGAATACTGGAGAGAGAGTTAACTTGAAATGCCTAAATTCCTTTGAAGGAATATAACTGAAAGGACTTGACAGTACATTCCTGATTAGACCTTTCCACCTGAACCCATTCTTCATTTTCTTTCTGCTGGCATTGGTTTTTATTGTAAGGGGATAGCTTTGTGCAAGCTACTGTGCAGAGCTAGTGAGCAACTAAGGCAAGCTGTGCAGCTACAGTGAAGTGAACAAAATTATAGTCTATTAAACTATGTCTACATATGGGATTAGCTGGATGATAATTAAGCTTTCCCTGATTCTAGATGACAAAACCTGTCAGCAGGTCCGGATCACTGTTTTTAAAGTGGTGGTGTTTGTAGTGTGGAGAGTTGAAGAGCTCCATCCTTTTGTGAGATGCATTCGTTTCCTGTCTGGATCAGGGATGAGGGGCCTGGGTCACTTGCACTGAAACACACACTGTATTGACACTTGCAGTATTTTTCTCCAGAGGCAGTGTAAGATCTGGAGAGATGGTTAGTAAAAGGGAACACAAAGCCACACAGCAGGAATGTTGCAAAGCACTCCACAACTGCATGAAACAGAGTTGTGCTTACAGATGCAGTCTGGTAGGATGAGACTGTATGCTACTATGGGAGTATTTCAGAAATCATATATCAGTCCTGTGTTCTTAGGTAACCTGCACAGTGCTCCATAAAAAATATCCCAAAGGGGAGCCAATTTTTTTCAAATATGCCTTAATTTAGCTACAAATGCAGGGAATGACAACACCTGTGTGCCACAGCTCCAGCTGAGGCATTTAACCTGGAACCACTGTGACTGACAAAGGTGAATCTTTTTGAGATTGACTACCAAGGCAAAATCCTCAAAAAGATTCACCTAGTCCTGAAATCTGTCTCTGACACAAGCTAATGCATTACCTAGTGGCTTAATTTTAAGTTCATGGACAAGAGAAGTCATTGTCTTGAATATTTTCTTTGACATTACAGGATATAAGAATACACATCTTAGGAACTGAAAGGCTGGTTTATAGTTTCATCTGTGATAAGTTTCAGTAATGTCATAAGAAACTGTTGGGTTTTTCGCATTTTTTTGTTCTTGAAAACATTTAATTTTCTTGAAATGTCTGATAAGATTTTTTTTTTTCTCCATTTCATCTAGTTGCACTTCAAATTAAATTCTCCTTTAAAGGAAAATTCTTCTGAAAAATAAATAATATTTTATGAAATAAACCCTGATATCACTCACATCACTTAACAAAGTCTTATGCAATTGGAGCCATTGGATCTGAAAGGAAAATCCAAGTCAATGTCAATGATTTTCTTTCTACTATCAGGCTTCAACAGTTATCAGAGTTTCTGTAAATAAAAACTGTCCTGTCCTTCATCATATAATGTCCGAGTATTATCTTCAAAAATTAAGAATAAAATGTCCTAAGACTACCAGCAATCTGCACAAAGTAGTGTCACCATCAACAGGTTATATCATATGGGTCACATGATGGGTCAGTATTCAGGTTTGACAGTTTTATTACGGTTTACAAGAATATTGTTATCTAATGTAAGTTGTCTAAGATTCTTGAATATTTGAAAGCTTGTTGACATTTTCTGCACAGTATATATATTAGAAAATGTATTTTGAATCTCTAAAATCTTGGGGAATAACTATCTTCATTTTATGGGGATATTTATTTGAAAATCTGTGATAACAAAGAAAGAGTAAGCCAGGCTGGTTTTGCATAGTAGGTGAAAACACAAGGTAAAAATAATGTGATGCTTCTTTTTGTATTGGTGTGATGGCAACTGCACCCCCTCAAGTTTAATTTTGGGAATCCTTTCAGTCATTCAATTCACTTTAACAAGTTCATTCATTCAGTCTTAAACGTTCTAGAGCTCGATGCCCTGTGATTAGCTCTACTTTCTTGCGTATGCAAAGGGGAAGAACAGTCAAATAATTTGAAGCAGGCTACAAGACTATTGACATAGGCATTAATGTTACCCATGACAGGATAGGCCCTAGTGATGGTAATCCACAGAAGGCAGCACACAGCACTGAATAACATAAATCCCACTAAACTAAAAACAGTGCTAGAATTCAAACCAACCTAATTCAATCAAATACAGCTGTGCTACAGACTGTCCATAGATTATATTTTGGAAGACTCATTAGAAACAAACAAAATTACGGTGATCATGTTTATTATTTAACATTTGATTCTGTCAGTATTCACATTATGAATCAATTATATATATTTTACAGTCTGTAATAAAAATATGATACCAAGAACAACTGTGGGAAGTTGAAAACTGCATGTTTCTTTTTGAAAATATGTAAACAAAGTTTCAAATTGTGAATACACAAGCTGGACTTCAGGGCTGTTTTTTAAGAATTAGAAAACCTAAAAAACTAGAATGCCTTACTGTGAAGAAAGAGAGAGAGAGAGAAATGGAGAGAGAGAGAGAGGAAGGAACAGACAATTTTTCTCCTTTCATATATGAGAAATGTTCCCATCCACCAATGACAGATATGTGCATTATGGAGAAACCCACAGCACATGACCTGCTCTCAAATGTTGCAGTCAAATAGAATTCAGTATTATATTCCCATTATTGACCTTAACTGAAGGTACATCCTTGAGGATGCAGCATGACATTGATGTGATAGAGAATGGGGAGTCTTAAAAAGATTTGTTAAGATGATTTGGTCATGCTTGTCAAATCTCAGGCATCTCTGACTCATTTCATTATTTTTTTATTTTACATTGAATCCTGAGATGTTTTATATTGAGTGCTAGGATGGAGGACTGAGTACTACGATGCAAATTTAACCTTGCGCAAGATGGCCCAGCCCTGCGGAGGTTGGAAATGTTTCCTGAACCGTGAATGTGTACGTGTGATTGGTACTCACTCTGCCTCACGTTGCTGTCAGTTCTCCAGGGCTGCTCAAGTGTGACTGCAAAATCTGTCCTAAAATTTTGGAGAAATAATCTCTGCATGTGCAAAAATATGTATAAAATTAAGAACTAAACCAAATTGTAAGTCCTTGGAACCTTGCCACCAGCAACAGATCATTGGTAATTCATTGATAGAGAATTCTTTTTTTTTGGAAATTAATTTGTGTGGTAGTAGGAGAAATTGCATAATTACATACAATGTCTCCCAAGTTATTTACTATTGAAACAGATTCTTTCCAAATATCAGTGCTTTTAGATGTTATCATAAATTAAGTGTTTAATAATACACAAAATAAATAAAATATTAAATCTGTTTAATATAGACTTTAGTATATTAATTCAATAGACTTTTCATCAGCCAGTATTTCCAAAAGAAAAGAAAATCCTGCCAAATGTAAGCAGTATAGACAGTATATGCTCATACAGAAATAATTTGCACATACCTGTCTTTAACATTCATTACCTTTCCCTATGAGTCTGTCTATATTACTGCAAAATAGATCATAAACAGACACTATTTCAGCCTAACTCAAAAATCATAAAAAATTGGTTTGATTAAAATCAGCCTTCCATAACTAAAGAAGGCATATGAATCAGTGTGGTGGGGACTGCCAGTTGCCAAGCCATTCATTTGCTCACTCCCCTTTATCAGCAGGACAGGAGGGGGAAAAAAATGTGAAAAGGGTCATGGGTTGAGATAAGGACAGGGAGATCACTCACAAATTACTGTCACAGACAAAACAGACTAAACTTGGGGAAATGTATTTAATTTGCTGTACATTAAAAATAGAGTAGAATAGTAAGAAATGAAAACAAAATTAAAAACACCTACTCCCAGCCTGCTTTTCTGCTCAGACTCAACTGCATTCCTTACTCTTCTAAGTCGTCTCCCTGAGTGTCACAGGCAAGAAGGTAATGAGGGTTCTAGTCAATTCATAAACTTTTGACTCTGTCACTCCTTCCTCATCACACTCTTCTCATAATCCTGTGTGGGTTCCTCAACAATGGAATAGAGCCCTTCATTAATTTCTTCAGTGTGGATCCTTCCCACCAGCTTCATGAACTGCTCCAGCAAGATCCTTTCTGTGGTGTACTCTTCTACAGGAAAGGTTTGGGTTGCCTACACAACTACAGCTCCTGACAGAAGACCTGCTGCTGTGTTCCTCCATTGGCCTGGCCTTCTCCACAGATTGCAGGAGAATCTCAGCTCTGGTACTTGAAGCACCTCCTCTCCCTCCTTCCTCATTAACCTTGGTGTCTGTAGGGCTGTTCACCTCTTTTTCCTCTCTCTCAACAGCTACACAACATTTTTTTACCCTTTCTTAATTATGTTACCACAGATGGGGCATCAGTTTGGATCCTGGACTCAGTTTGGTCCTGTTTTGGGGCCTTTTGGAGCTGGCTGGAACCAGCTGCATCCAACATGAGGCAGCCCCAGGCTTCTTCTTGCAGAAGCCACTCCTTCTGCACACTGTGCTACCAAATCCTTGCCAAGTCAACCCAATACAATGAGTTCAACAACAAAAGGCAGTAAAAGGCATTTCACTGAATCCTGTGTGACCTTCTACAGGCTTTTTCATTCTGCAGTTTTAAAGCTTTACTGTAAAGCATCAGCAAAACTGACAGTAGCAACAGCAATAGCCAAATCTTCTGTGGAAATGATTGTCCAAAATGCTATTAGGAAAACCAAAATTAGTATTCTGAAAGTATTTCCTTGATTTATTCTTCTTTAGAAAGACAGAAAAATACAAAAAAATTGATGTAAATTGCTTTTCTGGAATGAACATGCATCACATATTTTACTTCACTTATGGCAATACAAAAAGATACGGAAAGCAGTCATAGAAGTCTGCCATCTCTTTTTTTGAAAAATCAAAGCTCTGGATAAAGCATCTGAAAGGGCTGTTAATAAATGTTTGTGTCATATGGGACAGTATGAGTACTTTTCTGGAAGGCCACTTGTATAAACCTAGTGAAACTTCCCTAGATTCTACCTGTTCAGATCTCCCTATCAGAGTGTCTGTCTCCAACACATGGTAGGAGACAATTTCATGTTCAGCCTCCAATGCTGTTCTTCTCATGGAAGTAAAAACTCACACTCAAAGATGAGAGAAAAGTTACTGCCAAAGCTGTCATTGTCAAAATAAAAGAAAACCTAACAAAACACACAGTATGGAAGTGAAAAAATCTGAGCAGTAGTTATTGCGTATAGCTGCATCTAACAGAAATTGGGTTGTGGACTAGGAAGGCAAGAGATGATAATTCACTGGTTTCTTCAGCTGCAACTATTTTTTGTCTGTAAGGTTTTTGGTTTTTGCTTTTTGCTTTTTCTTTTTGTATAATTCTTCCTCAAAAGAGAGAGATTAAATGGGAGGTTGTCTTCTGAAAGAAGTATTTGGGTTTTTTTCAATACTTCATTGAAGTAAAATATCTCCAAAAAAATTATTTGATCCTAGACAGGTAAAGGAGAAAATAGAGGAAAAAAAATCCTTCATGGAATCATCTTCATTGATATTCAACTACCAATGAATGAGCACACCCTTTAATGCTGTTTTTCTGAGAGATGAGAAAGTTTGTGTGTTTGAAATGAATTTAAATGTGATGCCTTAGTAAACAAGCAGCAAAGGTAATAAGCTCCCTTGGCCAATTGTGTCTGGGAAAATGTCACATGACATAACAAGTTCAAATATTGTTTCTAAAGCAGACATTATATTAAAGAATTGTGGTATTTACTCAACTATTCTCTCTAACAGTAGAATCTGTTTCAATGGTAGGAGCTTCATTTCAGGGAGCTGGGCAATATGAGAGCAAGCAACTCAAAGAATTCTATCCTTTAAATCCGTGCAAGATATATTTCTTATGTGTTACCATTTAAAATGGTGAAAGATTCTGCTATGAAAGCTAAGTGATTTATTACCTTGATATGGAGCACAGGTGAACATATTTCTTCCTTTTTCACTGATACCATTAAGAAGTATTGCTTCATTTATCTTATATATTCTACCTTCATTTATCTTACATATTTTACCTTCAACACTTGTTAGCAAGCTGCAATACAAACTTCTTAAAGAAACTTTTGATACTCAAATAATGAGATTCCTCTGTAAAAAATACAGTTGCAGCGACTCTGATACATTGTTTTTTCCCACTCCATTTTTAGGAAGAATATTAAAAATTAATTAAAAAATAAATTAGTGAATAATCTTGAAAGAAAAGAAACACTAGGCCCCCTCTTACTAACTCTCCTCTCTTTATATGTAAATAAAGTAAAAGCATTTTTATATGTAAACAAACTTTAAAATTTCTTAGTTGATAGTTTATGATAGTAGATGAAAATACTTCCTACTTCAAAGTTTATGATATTGAATGATAAATTATATTATTTCTTGACTCATATGGTAAATAAATAAATTAGTAGTACAATTAGGCCATGGGAAAAAAATAACATCAAAATGAGACATTACAAGAACCATTTGAGAAAAGTATTAAAAACAATCTGATTTTAAAATATGAGAAAACAATCCTCCCCTTGCCTCCCCCAAGATGTCAAAAGTTGCAGCTAAGCTCCTTGGGGCAAAGGTTCAAAACTCAGCAGAGATTGCTTTATATAAAACAAGTGTTTACCAGGCTGAAAGACATTCTCTGTGCATTTCTATGAATGGCTTTCAGTGAAGTTGCAATAACAGCACACATACATGGAGCTAAGAAATCCAAGGGGGGGGAAAAAAGAAATATATATGTTAGCTAATGTAAAGTCTAGAAGCCAAAGTAAAATAAATTGCAAGATCTGCCTTCTTTTCCAGCTTTGTCACAGGACTCGCTACAATCTGTGCAAATTAATTAAAATACAATTGTTTCTATTATTGAAGGCAAAGATTGAAAAGCCAAAAAGTGTCTTTTAAACAAAAAAATGTTTCTCACCATCCTTCCATGTTAGTTATGTTACATATCAATCCTAGCTGTCACTTTGATTCTTCTAGGTATTCCTGATAGTTCCAACCAATAACAGTCTGTATGTCTAACAAAGTGTTTCTGCTTCATTATAGAGTCATCTTGCAATTCAGATTTTTCTGAGGAACCAAGAGCTTTTCTCTGAACTACCTCATATATGTTTTTAATTGGAAAAAGAAGTTTGAATAAGCAGCATGTGTTTCTTTCCATTTGGATGTGTCATGTAAGTTAAAATGACATAAAAATATTACTGTGATAAAAATTATGTTAGTAGCAAATTTTGTTTTCCAAACAGTTAAATGATTTCAAGCAAGCGGCAGCCACACTTCTGCTGTGCTTATGATTTCCAGGAATTGATGAAGAAAATAACTCTTAGCAGAGAGTCTAATTTTTTTCATTTGCAAGAAATCTCATGCACATTTTGTTGAGGAATACATCTGGTCCGGGTAGCTGGGCTTGAAGCTGCAGATGGAGATGCAGATTGGGCTTGGGTGGGAGCCCGAACAAGAGACTGTGAACTGTCAAATTTTGAGATAACAAAGGGCATGAAAACTGGTGACATCAGCCAGGTGAATGGACACTGGGACACACAGCTGAAGCTTGGAATTGCTGATCTTTTGGTAACAGAAGAGATAAAAGGGAGTGACAGACAGCGATCTGGTTGGACATGGAGAAAGGCAGGAGAGGGGCCCCAGGAGCAAGAGTTAGACCTGTGAGGATATAAAAACCATGGGATTCCTTTTTTGGGGCTCCCTCCTCAGAAGCACCGGCTGGAGCTGTTTCTGTGTCGCTGCACCCTGAATAAAAGGCTTTATGGGACAAGACAGCTGAGACTGTGACGGGAAGCCTGGGGTGGAAGCGGTGAGGGAACCTGGTCTGTGATGGGGTGTGCAGGGAGTCAAGGGGGCTCCCCGGCCACTGCAGCTGCTGCTGCAAAGGGGCTCCGGCCCCAGCAGTGAAATCCTCTGGCCTTGGGAGTGTGCCTGACAGAGAGGCTCGAGAATGGTCAGATTGGGGAGTTTCCTTGGCAATTTAAAATTTCCTTTTTAATTTCATTGTAATTTTAAATGTTTCATGTATTCACACATACATTAGGAGGCACAGCATCCCCATTCCATAAAAAAAGAACCACCATAGTAGAAGGCCAAGACACATAGTTTAACCCACAGAAAAAATTCAATGGTATTACCAAGGCCTCTGCTATATTGGTAAAACTTACTCATGAAAAATTTTGTACTGACCCCAACAAGTGGACCATGTCCTCTGCTACAGAGAAATGGCATATTGTATGGAATATCATTTTTGATGAGTTAGAGAGAGTTGTCCTGATTATCTCGCCTACCAAGTCCAACCCCAGCCTGATGGTGAAGGGGGCAGTGTTGGTGAGAGAGTGCTGATGATATGCCAGCACTGCTCAGTAGCAGCCAAAATGCTGGTGTGTTACCAGCTCCTTTGCAGCTACTAATACAAAGAACAACACTATGTGGGCTGTTATGTGGAAAATCCTAATCTCAACCAGACAAAATTCACACCTCCTGTCCCAAAATCTTAGAATAAATGACTCTACCATTCTTCCTGCACGGAGTTGAGTTCATCAGCTCTCTTTTGATATGACTGGGATTTTATCTGGGACATAGAGGATACTGCTTAAACTTTTACTAAATCAGCATGCTAGGCTCATTTACCTTTTTCATTATGAGCAGCACGGATTTAAATTAATTTTTCATCCTGAAAACTTTTGCTAATTTTTGTTAAAACATTAAAGTTGCTACTGCCTGACAACTGTGTTTGGCTTCTGCAGTTCATGTACATGACTAGCAGATATTTTTTTATATCAGAAGTGAGTGGAAAATATTTAAAAAAAAATTAAAAATCCACTCTTCTTTATGAAAAACAACCAGAATGTTTGTAGAGTTAATCTCTCACTGTGAAAATGTAAGACCTTGGCTCACTCGGTATGTGGCAAACCTCCAGAAGTCAACATGCACTTTGGAGGTGAACCCTTCAAGCTTAGCTCCTTGGTATTGATTGTGACATTTTCTTGTCAGCATGAACATCCAATATCCAACACAGGCAATATTTCTCATTAAGTTGTATAGACTATGGACAGCACAAACTTAAACAAATGTGCAGTGTCAGAGCATAGTGTAGCACCTAGTTTTAATAAACTGAAAACAATACAGCTGACAATATTCCCTAATTTTACCTTTGACTTGGTTTACATTTTGTTCCATACAGCATTCCTCCTTTTGTCATTACTTTACCTTCTGCTTTTGTAATATTTCTTTTTTTCCCCAAGTGAGTAGCTTCACAGAAGGTTGACTCACTGAACTAAGCAATAATCCTCTCATTGGCAGCAATGGTCCAGTGGCAAGCTCATCACTAGCAAAGTAAAATTTTTATTGCTATTGCTCTGTTAAGTGCTGAATACTCTTCTCTAGATGTATAATTCAAGTATTAATTCTTCACTAGATTTACAGATTTTAAAGCATGAAGAAATCAACACGATTAGCTAATCCAATGTCTTGCATAGCATAGTGCATATAATTTTGCTTTATTTTTGTAATGCATTCATTACTTTCAGCTATACTATCTCTTTCCAAAAGTCAGCTCTCTTGAATGAATGACATATAAAGAAGAACGTGTTCTGGTCTTCCATAAGTTGTTGCAATGGCTCATTAAATCACAAACCAGTTATACTTCAATTTTCAGTATGTTTCATTTATGAGAAGTCACCTCTGAAACTTCTTTTGGGTAAGCTGAAAAGCATGTCTCTGTTTAGGTCACTGTCTAGCCATGAATACTTTTATCTCTGTTTTATGATGCTATTTCAATCTGCCATCTTTGCTCTAAAGAGGTTTACACAGTCAATATTCAGGTAATGACCTCACTAATGTGGTAATACAATTTCCCTCTTTCTACTCAATAGTCTTTTGCTTGTTGAGACTCAATAGTCTGAAGATATTGTCTGCCATAGGTATGCTCAAAGTGCTTTCTGATTACTCACATTTCAAAGATATTTGAGTTTTCCCACAATTTTTGTTGGTTAGTTAGCTTGTTTTGTGTTTAACTGTCTTAAAGGGTAAGTGAATCTGGTTGATGAATAGCACAGAGTTTTCTGTATAACAGCCAATATTTTTGTTATCCATTGAGTTCACTAGTAATGACTTCGCACTTTCTTCTACAGACTTTCCAGCTACTTGAATATTGTCTCAGAAGTTTCTGAAATTGTGTAAAATGACCTCTCTTTTTTATTCTTTGTTTTTTTTTTTTTCTTGTTTGTTTTTTGTTTTGTTCCGTTTTATTAGTGAATATAGGGGAAAAACCCAACCTCTAACACGCATTCTTACAGAACAGTTTACAGCTTCCTTTAGTAGAAATCCCACTGTCAGAAAACAAAGAAATGGTGATACTGTGGAAACAGTAAAATCAATAATATTCTTCCCAGTGGCTGGTATGGATCTGTGTTTTGGATTTGTGCCGAAGACAGGATTGATAATATAGAGATGTTTTTATTATTGCTGAGCAGGGCTTTCACAGAGCCAAGGCCTCTTCTGCTATTCATACAGCCATGCTGGTGAGGAAGTTGGGGTTGCCTGAGAGATTGGAGAGATACAGCCAGGACAGGAAATTCAAGCTGATCAAAGGGGTATTGCAGATCATATGGCATTGTGCAGTATATAAAAAGGGAGGAAGAAGGAGGAAAAGCAAGAATGTTTTGAGTGATTATGTATGTCTCCGCAAGTCACCATTATGAGTGATGGGACCCTGCTGTCCTGGGGATGGCTGAATAAGCGCCTGCCCATTGGAGACTGAATTAATTCCTTGTTTTGCTTAGTGTGCATGGCTTTTGATTTCCATACTGAACTGTCTTTATCTCAATCCATGAGTTTTCTTTTACCCTTTTGATTCTCTCCCCAGTCTCACTGGTGGGGGAGTGAGCAAGTAGCTGCCTGGAGCTGGGTTGACAGCAGAGGTTAAAACATGACTGAATGTTACTACTTCAAATCTATGTTAAGTCATTGTTGTAACTCCAGTGAAATCTACCAAATCATTTTGTCAATGTTAAAGTACACAATGATTAAGAGCTGTTACACATTTTTGCACCCTCATCTTTCCTTCCAAATCCTTTCTGCTCTTACTTACTTTTGCATTCCATGTAAATCATTCAAAATTACTTCTAATTTGACCTTCCTTTGTATTAGTCTTTGTAGCAAGCAGTAGAGTGAATCTTGCCATTGAACTCTGTAAAACTGTATTTTCACAAATTCATAATAAACCCTGCTTTTGCCAGTACCATTGACAGTGTTTCTGAAAGTGGCCAAGCAACTCATCCACAACATTTCAAAAAATAAGTTTACTTTTGTTTTTGTATTTAACTTTGTTAATAAAGATATCAGATTAGACCTTGCAGAAAGCAGAATCCAATTTAATTTACTTACTAGCTCTGAGGTATTAAGCATAACTAAGTTTCAGGAATCCTGTGTATTCCTTGCAGAGTTAATCTGCCTTTTCAAAGACACAACAAATTAGGCATGTAAAAATCACAGTTTACCAAACAGAGGCATAGAATTATTTTCATAACCTTAGATAAATTTCCAAAAGCTTAGAAGACTATATCTAGTACATATATACATACATACACACACACACACATATATATGTATAGAGGAAGAACAAAAGATGAGTAGAAGAAAAATGATAGAAGGCAAAAACCCTAAAAACCAGAGAAGTCATTTGAATTACAGTATTGGGAATGAGGGAATAACTTTATGGTTTTGTGAAAAAGCTCGACATTGTAGTTGGATGAGATTTAAATTGTAAAAGGCTTTCCATATTAATGGGAAATAACAAGGTTGCTAAATAACATTATGATAGATGTCAAATCAGCAGGTCCAGATAATTCTGCCTGCAATTGCTGTAAAGAGTCAGCTGAGCAGATCTCTTGATCATCAGTGATGATTTTCAATAAGTCTTAGAGCACTGGAGCATTTCCAAAGGGTTGGTATGAAGCTAATGTTATGCCAATATTTTAAAAGTATAAATGGGACATCTAATTATAGGCCTGTCATCCTGACATTGATCCCAGACAAATTATGGAACAAGAGATATGGGATTTGATGAATAACCTATTAAAAGAGGATAATATAATTAATGGCAATCAACATGGGCTTATAGGAAAGACATACTTTTGAACTTGCTTGCACGCTGATCAGGAAAAGCTGTTATTGAACTTGTTTAAGGATGATGCTCATGATCTTGTTTTACTTCCATAGGTCATTTAGTTTCATACTGAGCATGCTGATTAACAAAGAAGAAATTGCAAACACCAACATTATATATACTAAGCTGAATAAAATGTTCTAACATGTAGGTTTTAATGTACTCTATTTAAAAAACAATCAATGAACATGTGTTCTAAAAAAATGCCAGGGGGCTTATTTTTGGTCTTATTTGCAGCCTCAATATAATGGCATTATTGCTGGGAAAAAAATAATAGATAACACAGCAACTGCAGGAGGGATAAATGACGAAAAGGAAAGATTGCTGACAAGCAGTTGAAACCCACCAGATATCAAATATAAAAAAGTATTTATTATAGACAATGAAAATTATATACTTAGGGACAACTGTGTAAAGAACACTTGTAAAATGGGACCTCTCTCCTAAGCATTAAAAGTCTAAAACCTGCAACCTATTATTCCTGGAAAAGTTTAATACAATCCTGGCCTGTGCAGGATTCCACCTCTCTTTCTTGGAATATGAAGATTATCTCTGTACTCCTCAATTAAAAAAAGACATTCATATATTGAAAAACGAGTGCCAAAAAACCTTGAAAACGTATGTAAGTATCAGGAAATAAATCTTACACCTAACCTTAAGGAACTGTTCTAAAAATTTTCTGGTACAGCAATTCCTTTGCCTCTTTTAGCATAGAGAGCATAGCAACAATTCTAGTAAGAAGTCAGCTTTCATGACTAATCCCAAGAAGTTCAATCTGCTTAAGAATCACAAAAGAAAGTAAAATATTCATTTGACCATAAACTGTCTGTACTTAGATTCAGAGCAGAAATATGGCTGTGGAAATATGTGATAACCAGAATCCATTCACCAGACAGCGAAGCTTCTCTTTTTTCTAAAATCATACACTAATTATAACAGAAAGTGTAGTTATGTCATTAGCTGTGGGCTTGTTTGACTGCAGTTATTTCCCCCAGTAGATAACTTCTGCAAGTCAGCACTGATACATCATTCCCACCGATTTTGCTTTTGCTAGGTGCTGTCCTGGGTTATATTCAATTCAATAACATTTATGAGATTTATGTCTGATGACAATCCACTGTATAAACCTAACTTTAAATACTCAAACTTGAATGAATTATTTCCCTGCCCTTTATATCTTCTTACTCATCAAAAATAGAAAGGAGAAAAGAACCAAACCAAGTTAAACCAAGACAAAACAAAAAACAAACAAACAAATAAAAAACCACCACAAAAAAACCAAAAAAACAAAAACCACCACAAAAGAAACCAAAAAAACAAAAAACACCACAAATCCACCACCTAAACAAAACCCTACCTGCAGAATAATTGTAGCCAGTAGTAAAAGAAATAACACAGATGACTTCTTGGGAAACGGATATTAAGAGTGTGATGTGTAAAGTCAGAACTTTCTTCTCAGTTTTGCTTGCTTTCATTCAGCTTGTAACAAATTTCCCTTCATTTGGAATCAAACACACAAAGTATTATATTCCAAATGTTTGTTTTGTATTCTAGAGAACATTGTGTATTTCTGTATTTTAGGGAATAAATAATAGGTGTTCCTCTCTTTTATGACAATAATGCTATGAAAGGATTCAGTTTCACCTGGCTGTCTATGCAATAACCTATTTTGAACTCCTTCTCTAAGACTTCAGCTCTTCTAGCCTAAAATACAGCAGTTGTTTGAGAGCATTCCCAGTCCTTTCTAAGGAATTCCTATTAATAAAAATTAACATTTTATAGCCATAAAATTTTACTTTACTGGGTGCTGACCATATCAGTTTCCACTGAATTCAACGTGATATTAACTAAAGCTCTCAGTCAGGAATGTCAAGGAGAAACATGATTCTGTAGTGCTGACGAATTCAGGACTCTTCTTCATAGCAAACAAAAAAGTACTTAAAGAAATAGCTTCTTCTTTAGGTGCTGATTATTCCACTGCTGTCCTTTGATTTTGAAAACAATAGCAATCTAAATTCCAAAATGAAGAAATCTTGAAAAGTAAGAATAATTTGAAAATCAAGTTTAGCATAAAACTGAGTTTGCTTTGCAGCTCCAATGTTACCATTTTGCACCAGTAGAAGTAATGACAAGTGAAGTTCATTCAAATAATTAGAGGCTTTCCATGTAAGGAGAGCTACTTTGAAAGAGAGAAATCAATAAAAGTCTTACTTTATGAAATACTGTATAAAAGTCTCTCAGTGCTATCAAAATGTGGTGGAGAACTTAAGGGGCAGAAACACATATAAGGACACAATTTTCCAAAGATGCAATGCCAGAGTTAAACTTTCATTGGAGAATGATTTCATAACAAGCAAAAAATACTTTATCCTGCTATTAATTGGCAAAAAACAGCATAATGACTATGAATATAACAAATTACATGGTTCCTAAGTGTTTCACAGATGCACACTGCCAACGTACTGGAGTGTGAAATTAGTGAAGCACTTATACAACATACAGACATTGTGAATATGATTATATCTAAGAGATGATTCTAGTAATGATAACTTGAAGTTCATGCTAGAACAATTACTCATTTTCACCAGGTGATAATGGTGACAATTTTAATGTTTAAGGTCTCTGTGTTGATCCCTCCAGAGTCTGTATGGATGTAGCCAATGCAACCATGCAATAGTGTAGAAACAGTTTATTTTCTGTTGAGAGGGCTAATCTTATCTCAGTTCTGTGTGGTGTTCCTATTGCTAAAGAAATTTCAGTGCGGCACAGAACACTAAGTCATGAAATATATTTAAAGAATAGGATAGAATAGAATAGTTCAGTTTGAAGGGACCTACAAAAGTCATTTAATCCACCTGCAATATTTTGCCCATATATGTGATAGGTCAAATGCTGCTATTATGTGGTACACTGACTGCAAATTTATAAGGTGGGTCAAAATTATGCATGGTCTAAATTGACACAGTGAAGAGTATGAAATGAGAAAAAACATTGAGCTAAAGCTAGATACTGATCATGATGTGTCTGTTTGGATACTTAGGGTCAGCTGCTCCTGAATGAAGACAGATTGTGCGCATACTTCAATTCATGGAAATGTCACTGTTGATCAAACCAAAACCACTTGTATTCGGGAAGGAGCTCAGTTAAGTTTCTTTCTCTTTTTCAAGGGGATCATTCTGGAAGATGCAGGCTCTCTACCCTGTCAGTAAAAGCACAGCAAGAAAACCTACATGGACTGATGTCTTAAGTTTTAGCTTGCATATTTCTCAGATTCTGTAATGCATTGGTCTATAACTTATAACTCTGAACTTCTTATAAAGTGTATACAAGTTCTCTTCACAGGATAGTTAGACAAAAAAATCCTTTTACAGCCTGAGAACCAAGGACACTGTTGCAGCTTCAGGCCCAAAAAGTAAAAACAAGAGTGAAATGAGGAGAGCAATCTGGGAGGATATGAGTTCTTAACCTGAAGCTGGAATTGGACAGTTAGCCCCAATATGTAAATGGACCAAACTTATAGAAGCGTGAAAATGTGTGACTCGTTGTCCATCTTGGGTATAGCCTTGGCCGGGCTCTTGTAGTGCCCAAGGTGTATCCTTTGAAGACCTTTTTAATAAATACCTACTGTTCCTTTAACACTGTCCAGCCTCTGTTCCACGTAGCTTCTCAAGGCATCAGGACAATGCTCTCAGGTACATGGTGTGACTTTTGGGGTGTCCTGCAGAGGGCCAGAAGCTGGAGTCAATGATCCTGATGGATCCCTTCCAACACAGCATATCCTGTGGTTCTATGAATTAAGACCTAGATTAAAAAGAAACAGCATGTGTATGAAGATATATCTTGAATTGTACAAATGAGTTTTGACCTTAACTACAATCTCCAGTATATCTCAAATATATATTCAGTGTAAATGACAGTGCCCTGTGCAGTTGAGCATACCATCAAGCATTCCGAGAGCTCCAGTAGACCAAGTCTGAGTTTTAAAAGAATCCTATTCTCTTGAAATATATAAATCATGACAATGCACAATCACAGTATTTAAAGTTGTTTTTATGCAGTGACTGAATTGACATAATCTCTTATTCTGTCACTGAAGCCAACTTGCATCGAGCTTCTCAAGCACTAATGTTTGAAAGGAAGAAATCCTCCAATATTTATTTTAATATGGGCCAGAAAATATCTTGTTTTTCAGGCAAATGCAATCACAAATACTCAGAGGTGGTTGTCCTAGGCATCTTTAACTTTCTACTCCTTTGTATTGATGTCCTCAAGCAAGAATTCCTAATTTCATTTTTGAACATATTATCTACTGAATTATAAATCTAAAAACACTGGCAACTAGCCTGCAGTAAATTTATTTTAATGTAATCTGAAACTTTTATTTGGATCCTATCTTCCTCCAATGGCAATATAATCACCAAGATAATTTGCATGATTAGCTGGAAAACTCTTTTTCAATACTAAACATGAGTACATGAAAACCCATGTTGGTTTATTTTCTTCTGTATTTGAAAATGAAACTGAAATAATCCTTGTTGAACCTAAGATTCATGAGTCTACAGAGTAAGACCATTTTTAAAAAACATTTGAGGGAGCAGGTGACTCAGGTATTCCAATAGCTTTCACATTTTCTCAAAATTTTAATAATAAAAATGGGTGGGATCAGTAAAGGTATCATTCCAACAATTTTTAATATGAGCCACAGAACTAATATTTGGGAGGGTAATAACGTTGTTTCATTCTAAGTTGACCATGAGCTAATACAGCCCCAAGAAGTACAATTCCAGCTGATGGAATTGAATATCCTTGTCATCCAATTAAAGACTCAGGTTTTAATGCAAATTGTATCATATGTTGGAAATTGTTAGTTTCTTACAATTGCTTTTACAAGAATACATGTGCAAAAATCCAGAATGCATCTACAAATATGACATTCAGATTGCCAGATTTCCTCACTGACCTGACACTGAAGGTGTAATAATTTGTAACCAGGCAGAAGAAGAATGTTCACTAAAAAAAGGACTTGTAGGTTAGATACTGGTCAGGAGACCAGTATTCATTTCCTGATTCAATAAGAGATTCATTATATACTATTGAGCAGATCTGTGTCTCCATCATCCATTTTCAGAATAAAGATAATGCTGTGTAACACTCTCTAACCACAACATCCCAAAACCTGCTTTGAGTTTCTGAAGCATTCTAATGGTTTTATATTCACAGCTTCATCTGTACAGTCTCTCTGACTGAAGATGTTAAAGGGAAGGAATAAATCAACATTTCCTTTCCCATCAAAAATTTCCTTCTTCTGTGATCATCTAACCTGACTGGTTTTGTTACTGTCCAGATGGTCTCGCTGTATTATCCTTGTATTTTCCTGGTAACCCACAGCCAAACTCCAAGGACATTACTACTTTGGGGAGTCCTTCAGCTTACGTATTGTCTTGTTTATTCTTGCTTCTACTAAGAATATCACATTCTCTGTGGCTGCAAATTCTAGTTTCAAGGAAAGTCAGGGATGTAGGCCAATGCACATAGCTACATCCTTAGAAACTGTTTGGAGCTGAACAAAAACCCACCAGAAATGTATAGAACAGACTTGATAGTAAGAGGTGGACAAAACAATATTTGGTACTCAGCAGCCAGTCCACCTCTTCCCAACACCCTCCCATAATTCATAACAGCTCTTGTTAATTACTTATTGTAATTTGTGCCAGAATAACATTCCATTTGAGGCTATGACCAGAAAAAAAAAAAACAACAAGGTATCAGTAAATGACATCTGAAAGAGCAAAAATAATTTAAAAAGAAATATTGCTTCTAAAAAAATATTTTTTTATCTTATTTAAGCAACACTGTGAAAAGACCATTTCTACACTAAATTATCCCAGCTGGGTATCTAATATGTTCTAGTTTTGAAAAAGTGATGCTCAACTGGTGCTATAAATTTCACATAAATATTCCAGTTATTTACTAAATGATTAAAATCAAATATATTATTGTCATATTACAGATTTCCTTTTTTTTTTTTTTTTCTGGAATCTTAAAAATGCTGCTTCAGACATTCCCTTTATTGTCATTCACCAATCCTGAAAATGTTATATTCTCATATGAAAAATGATGGAAAATTTTATGAGTCAGCAGTGCCCGGCAGCCAGGAGGGCCAAGTGTGACCTGGGGTGCATCATTCAAAGCATCACCAGCTGGGCCAGGGAGGGGAGTGTCCTGCTGTCCTCTGCTCTGCACTGGGGTGGCCTCACCTTGAGCCATCAGGGCAGTTTGGGGTGCCACAATGCAAGAAAAATGTTAAACTATTAGAGGGCACATAAAAGAGGGCAACAAAGACGGTAAAGGGCCTGGAGGAGAAGCCAAACAAGGAGTGGTTGAAGTCACTTGTTCTGCTCAGCCTGAAGGAGACTGAGGGGGGACCTCACTGCAGTTACAACTTCCTCATGAGGGGAAGAGGAGGGGCAGGCACTGATCCCTTCTCCGTGTTGACCAGTGACAGGAGATGAGGGAGTGGCCTGAAGCTGTCAGGGGAGGTTTATGTTGGATATTGGAAAAAGGTTCTTTCCCCAGAGGGTGGTTGGACACTGGAAGAGGTTCCCCAGGGAGGCAGTCACTGTACCAGCCTGACAGAGTTCTAGAAGTGTTTGGACAAAGCTCGGGCACAGGGTGTGACTCCTGGGGATGGTGCTGTGCAGGGCAGGGAGTTGGACCAATGGCCCTTTTAAGTCCTTTCCAACTTAGCTTAATCTGTCACTCTGTGATAATTTTTCTCATAAAAATGTTCTGAAACTGTATTCACTTTAATAATTTAACAATAATACTGATCATGTAATGTTTTAAGTGCCTATATCAAAAGCATTTTCAATTTTTTTTTTATTGCAGATTTTTATTATGAAGTTTTCTGAGGTGGAGAGATGTATTTTTTCCACTCAAGCTGTTTTAAATTCATACATGAATTTATTTTGATAGAAAAAATTATTTTATAAACTCATATGTCACATAATTAGTGTTGAATTCCTTTCTTCCTTCAGCTGGATAAGATCTCCATAATAAACAAAGCAAGTTTGAATGCAGTTCTTCTCTTCTGTCTCAGATATCTGACTTTAGGTGAAAAGACTTTTCTCTGGGAAGTACCTGTCTTTTTCATCTGAGTTTAGGGTTTGTGTAAGGAGATGAGGCCTCCCTTGTCAATGTTTTGGGTCAGAAATGGGAGCCAAAAGTTGTGAGTCCACAGAAGTGGGTGCTTTTTTAATTACTCTGTCTCTGAGATCTTCCCTCTCTTTAGGACACAGCTAGGACAATCTATTATCTAAACAAACATCAATAATCTAAACAAATTAAAAATTTATATAATGAGTGAGACTTTTTTATATTTGTGTATTTCAAATGTCTTGAGGAATCGACCTTCTGTTGCTAGATCCAAAGCAAATACAGAGAAATGTGAGCTCTTAATTAATTAAATTCCAAAGCGTAACCATCAAGCTACTGTTTTCAGGTGGCACACAACCTCTCTTTTGTGAACTGACTATTAGCCTTAATACACTACTGATGGATTTTACTCAGAATCATAGCAGACATTATTTTCTCTTCCCAGAATGCTAGTAAGTACTAAATACTTAGTACTTCCCAGCCCTAAGAAAAGTTCTTTTCAGCAATTTCCTTCTTTATTCACTCTTTTGAAATGTCAACATAGAAAAAAATGTTAAAATCAGAGGATGCATCATTATATGCATTTAAAAAAAAAACATAAGTACCAAGCTGGTAAGAAATGCTTGTAAGAGAAGCTTTTTCTTGTCCTTCTGTTGTCATTTGTTTATGTCTGAATTACAGTAATTCTGAAATCTTAATCTTAGTTTAGACCAATATATACTGACAGGTGCTGCATTCTCTAAGTGTGTGCACTTGCTTCAAGTTGACATCACATTGACTGGACGTGAAGAATCAATTCTTGCTGTAGGATTAAGTGACAAACAATAGAGGTGAGTGTAGAAGCACCTGTGTAGAACAGTAGCTGCAAAGGATGGGCAAGGTAGCACTTTCATACCTCCATCAAATTGTACTGAAAGTCTGTAAAGCTGTTCAGTGAATTACAGCTCAAATCATCTCAGTTCCAAGAACTGATCCAATTGAGAATTCCAGTTTGAACATTTTTCTAATTAAATCTCTTAGCTACACATCTGTTTGGATGGGGGTGTGGGGAAGTGGGTGGTCATTTTTCTGCTGAAAGCACCCTGAACTTTTCTTCATGGATTTTTTTCTCTAATTTATTTAGGCTGTCATAAAGCTGCATGTTTCATTGCAGTATTGGTCTCTACAGGATTAAAAAGTCTAAATTTCAAATAGAAGATTTAAAAAAAAAAAAAAATCTAGAATCAACCAAGCTAATTAAAGTTTCAAATGCTTTCTCTTTAGATAGCAAAACAGAACAAAACAAAATATAGTGTTGAAAACCAGGCTGCCCTGCCCTAAACAAAGCATAAATATTTTTTTCTTGTAGAAGTGCTGATGCACTGCATTATTTGTTAACCTCATCCTTCCTAACTCAGTGGGGCACAAAAGCGTAATCAACAAGGCACGAATGTTTTATCAGAAGATGAAGTGTGGGGCAGAGAAGTCTACTCTTACATGCTGGAGGCTGCTGAGAAACCATCACAATTGCTCATTCCTGTCAGCAAAAGAGGTGTGTGTTGAGGTGCTTGATCAGCAAGGTGAAGGGAGAATTTTACTTGTTCTTTTCCCCCAGCATCAGGGTGGGTTTCTGTTGTCAGAATAACTGAATAAAGGTAGTGTCCAGAGGAAAGCACCCTCAGCATTCTTCATACTGACTGCACAAGGATAAAGCTTACTCTGAGCTTAGTTGTACCTTCCACTAACACTTGAGCTAGAGTGCAAGTCCTGTGCACTGCCCAAAGACTTCCCATGTCAGGGCTTTTCCACAAAAGCTGGAAATTAATCTGAAGGATTCACATATCTTAGCTGAAAATGCTAAACATGATAAACTGCTGCTTCTATTCCTTTCAGACAAACAAAAACATGTAATGGCACATCTACAAATATCTTTATCCAATCTATATCCAATCTATATCTAATCTAGATCTATATCTGTATTCATATCTATATCTATATCTATATCTATATCTATATCTATATCTATATCTATATCTATATCTATATCTATATCTATATCTATATCTATATCTATATCTTATCTATATTATCTATATTATCTATATTATCTATATTATCTATCTATATCTATATCTATATCTATATCTATATCTATATCTATATCTATATCTATATCTATATCTATATCTATATCTATATCTATATCTATATCTATATCTATCCATATATGTCTCCCAAAAAAATGTTCCTCCTTTATGTCAATTTGTTGCAACATAAAGTGAATACATACCTGCTTCTCTTTAAACTGTATTTCAGATAAAACAGTATTTTGGTCAAATGGGCTACGGATTAATTACTTATCTTTGAAAAGTAATTTCTTTGTCAATATGGACACATTAGCTCTCCATCTGTGCCAGGCATGGCAAAGCAAATTTCACCCATTGTGTTTTGCAACATTCCAGAACCCTCTGAATTGGAAGTGGAGCAAAAATAAAGATTTCAATTTTTTTAGTGCTGATCAGATGAAAATAAGCTATGGAAAAAAATTAATAAAGTTTGCAATTTACTCAGTAACTGTGCAAAATTGAGATATTTCTATTTCTTTGTAAAGAAATTAATGTGATGATATATGTATATTAATAAAAGGTGTCAAACTTTTACTCTAGCTGCTTTAACTGAAGCTATTGGATGCTTGAGGATTTGGGTTCTATCTATAATTCTCATTTATTTTGGCTAGAAAATGCTTTCTTAAAAAGAAAAAAAAAACCCTGAATTTTATATGCTTCCACTAATTTTTCAGTCTGGATTAATAGACGTGTTTTGACAAAATTTATTTCATAGCAAATTCCAAGCTGTGTTTTCTCCAGTGTTCTCAAATTTTAGTGATTTAGATAAAACTAAATGTAAATCTCGATAGTATTAATTTCAAAATCTAATCCACATAAACCAGTTTTGACCAGAGTGAAAATAAAAGAAGACTCTCTTTAATGAGCTCTGGTCATAATAGGCTTAATCACATCAGAAGGTTGAACTTAGAATTCTACTTCTTGATTCTAGAGCTGATGCATTCTAGAAACTGAAACTTAATTAAAGACCCTGGCCACATGCTCATACAGTTAAGACAGATGAGACTAATAACAGTTATTTTTGCTTGATAGCCTGCTAGCGAGATTGCATGTGGCATCATGATTTTCCCACTGCCTCTTCTCTAAGGGAGAGGATACTTGATTTGTTTTATTTGTATTATAACCCACTTTTAAAACTGAGATTAAATCAATTTACTTTTAATAAAATAACACTGCTGAATGGCAATTATTTTATCACTCTGTATCACTCTGTTAATTTTAAGAGGTAGAGATACAATTAAAATATTTTATGTTTTTTAAAAAAAGACATCAGAAAACAAAACTCAATTCTCACACATGAGATTTTAATCAAGTAAACATACAGTACCATATCACATATGATTACCAAGAAATTTTTATTGCTAGAAAAATATAGAAAGAACACTTAGAGTCATGAGCCTGAAATGCACAACCATTCAAACATGAGCACAGCAATCCTGAAATAGTGCACAGATCTCAGGGGGTCAAACATAGTCTGTTTCCAGTGTTCCTTTCCAAGGGATTCCAGTTTTTCTTTCAATATAGTGGCACATGTGACACATTATTTTTTAAATGGACACCTTGTCAAGTACTTAAAATAAATAGGTTCATACCTATTTACTTATAACATCTTCTCTTGACATGTCACTCTCTCCTCAGAGGATGAGCTTTTGTTCTTGAATTCCTTGCTTTAATTGACTCTTTCCATGCCATATGATAACTAAGAGATAAAATCACTTGAATATTGAAAATTATGGAATCTGGTCTATAGTCTAACATAGTCATACTTCAGCATAGTCTATAGCATAGTCTAACACTTTCAATTGTGTTTCAAACTAGGTCTCCCACTGCAATGCCTAACTATGCTAGACATTCTCTCATTTTAATAAAGCACGAAAAAAATTGATATTTTATTGCATACAAATATAAAACTGTTTTAAATATATAAGCCCTATTGTATGTGATTGAGAAAAATTGGACATATATAAAATCAGCTTATGTTCTGTTTGTTATCCAGCTGTTCTGTGAAAAACATATAGTTAAGGTCAAGAACATAAAAAGTTATACCAGGCCCAAATGTTCAGAATTTAGGATATGTTCCTATAATAAGGTGCTTGGAATGAGGGAAGCCTTGGAAAGATGTTTGATAACATTCATGTATACAGTCAAGATTTTGATCGACAGAATAAACAGAAGCATTGCACAGCATGGAGAATTTGTTTATACAAGTCAAGAGCAGCTTACATGCAGGATTGATGTAGTTATCAATGAAACCTGGTGTCTTACCTGCAGGATGAAAGAAACCGTAGCAAAAACTTAGCATTAAAGTTGAGTGTCATTTATGGTTCTGCAAGGTTGTTCTAACACACTGTTTATGGATGCAATGCTGCGCCATTTAAACGCCAGCAAGAAAGGACAGTGCATTCCCAACAGCGAGGAATGACAGTGGATGTTGCCAGCAGGACAATTCTGGGCATAAAGGAAAATAAAACAACCACTAAAACAGATATGTAAAGAGAGATTATGTAGGGAATTTCTTTCTTTTTATTATCAGTGTCTGAATTTCCCACTCTAAAGGTTTTGACCATCCCATGTGAAGAGAGGTTACCTTAGATTTCACCAATTACAGTAGAGAAACACAACCAGGTTTTGTTTTGGCAGTGGCAGATAAATACCTCTTCTGGTCATAATTGGGATTTTCACTGCATACACTTATCTCCATGAATTACAGTATGCCTGCACATCCTCACTTGATGACGATTTCAGGGAGGCTAAGAACTATTCAGAAAACCTTTTGAAAGAGGATCTGCAGAATATAGCAAATTTTATAAGGATTGTCTTGTTTTATCCCAAATCAGCCACCTGCTCATTTGTCCTGGTGCATGTGAGAGAGAGTTACAAGAGTAAAAGTAACTCCAGCCAGCAGCTCCAAGCATTACCCAATAAGGTTTTGAAAACCAGTAAGACGGAAGGAAAAACAGTATACTACATAATGAAACCAAACAAATTAATCTGGGATCTGAACAAGGTACATTTCCAATTGAAATAGATGAAGCTTCTTATCATCTATATATGCACTGAATCTTTTGGGGAAAAAAGATATTATCAAGAGAAAGCCAGTGTGGAAGAAAAAACATCAATAAATACAAATTCTTCATATTTTAAACTATTAGGAATATGTAACAAACACTTATTGATGTATTTCTCAAATATGCACCCAAATAGCTGAATCTCATAGTTGCATGTCTCTTGAAAGAAGGAGATGAAAATGGAAGAACAGCTGCTGAAACTTCATATTCCAGATCAATATCAAGTCACTCCTAGTGAACAGAAGAAAAACAATGTAATTAAGATTCAAATCATGGAAGTTATGCAGCACCTTTTATATTTTAACAAAGTAGTTCGCCAGTAAAATTAGTCAGTTTGGTTTCTGCAGTGATGATAAAGGTTTCAACTTCAACTTCATAGTCAGAATAAAAACGTAAAACAAAAACCTTAGGGTTTAGTGTTTTTTAAACTAAAATCTTAGATGGGACTCTGGTCACATGTCTGAAACTGCATGTTCTTAGTTGTTCCTAATGAAGACCAGGAGACAAGGGATGGCGGGAATATAACTTTTTAAGAGGTGATTATTTGTTTTTTTTCACCTAAAGACAGAATGATGAAATAGCTTTACAGACAGTATGTTAAAAACACCACTGCAAACACAATTTATCTTAATGAAACTACAACAGTTACAAAAGGTCATGAAATCTTCATTAATTGAGATGACTCTTCTTTGTCATATGTTCCTGTAGGTCTCCAGCACATGGTTGAAATAATTTCATGTCAATCCAGCATTTACTGCTGAAGCTGTGGTCAAACACTTGATATCTATCCCATATACCCTTCTTCAATGTCTGTATTAGGTGTACTTATAATAATTAACAGGTTTAATCACATCAGTATCACTCATATAGTGCTCTTGCAGAGTTTGCTATTGACCTTATATAATTTAACAGTAAGAGGTCAAGACCCTGAAGAGAAAAAAAAAGCAGCAACTTTTCTTTTCAATATGTACTGAATTAATACATATATAAATTATTACTGTTATGATTTCCTCTATCTTACATTTACAATTATGCCTGAGATTTCAGTTATTAAGACCCTTGTATCTTCAAATTTTATCACAAAATTCTGAGGTTTATATGTAAAATATTATTCATATATATTCTGTGAGTAACTTAAATAAACAAAACTACTAGCATATAGATGATTTTTTTTTTTTTTTACTGTTGTTCTACCTTAATTTCCCCTTGATTGAATTCTGTGAAGGTTGTATTCTAAGATCTGTGATGAGAAGGTGTCAGTTCACATCTAAGTAGTTTATGGAGAATTGTAAAAGAGAGTGCTGAGATAATTAATTAAGTATTAAGTGGATTAGTTGGTTACATCCCAAAGCCTTTTCAGTATAAAATAATGCAAAATTAATACAGACTTTTATGGTAAAACTTCAGTCATGGATTTAGCTGTCTTTGTGAGAACAAGCTTTTACTTTCTGTTGGATTGTCTCCTTGTCACCTTACAACAACATTCATGACCTTATTATAATATTATCATATATTTATAATATTATAATTATTTGCTACTTTCAGTATTAGTTTGCATGGCAGAGAAGGAGTCTAAATGAAAATTTGACTCTGTAATTCCCAGATGGATTTCATAAAATATGTAAAATATGGGACCAACTAATACTCTTTATTTCTACTCTCATAGAAAATAAGAGTGTCATAGTACTGGAATTAATTTAAGTTCTGGATATTTGCTATGTGTAGGAATTCAGATAATGACCATTTTTCAGGGAAAAAAAGGTCTTAAATTGTCCATATTTCACATTAAACTTTATTTATTTTTTAACTGTTGTTTGTTTTGAATTAATACTTGTAGCAGGACCAAAAGATTTCAGCTTGAATGGTATCCCAGAATGCAAATAATATTTCCCAAGAAAACACAGAAAGGAGAAGACATTGGATATATACAGAATTTATTTTTAAAGAGAGTGACCAGGCTTGTTTAAGTAAATCATTTTAGGATTATAAATAATCCCTAAATGGAGTGTTTTCTAGGTTTCTCATTCCACTTTGGAAATTTGAATTATTCTGCATACAAACTTCTCTAAGGTTTCACTTAAAAAAATGTTGATGTCCTTGTCTCATAACATTGTTCCAATTTTCTCTCTTTCTTTTTTTCTTTTTTTTTAAATCTGGCCTGGAGAAAGGTACTTAAGAAAAAACATGGGAACTGTTTCATCATAGAGATTTAAATGTATGTTAATTAAATCAAAATTCTATCTAATAATTTCAAAGTGAAACTCCACAGAAAATGTTTGTCTTCCTTGGAATTTCCTGGGTTAAAAATCTGATTGATTTGTTTTTAATTTCATCTCTAATCTCTTGGAATTCACTTTTTTTTTTTTTACTTATGACCCTCATCTTTTTTTGTGTTCTCTATCATGAATGACACTGCTATATTTTTATTCTGTTCTGTGCATGTTTTGCAATACCTCTTCATGTCAAGTCGCATCTTCCTGGCAAACTCTCCCATTTTGTTTAAAGTATTGACATTTGATGGATTTTGCTTTAGACATCTGAAGAGAAATTTTCTTTTTCATTCAGCTTAAGTCCTCCATAAAATAATAGTGATCTTCCCCAAGGTATTTCACTGAAGATTCTTTTCTTTAGTAATACCCCTCGCTGCAGCCTTTTAAATACAGACACATCATAAAATTTGAAAGTATTATGAAAGGAACTTTGCTTGAATAAGCCAAAGGCTTGTTGACAGTGATTTACAATTTTCTTTAAAAACATAAAAGAAAGGTCAGAAACACAATTACCACACAATAACAGAAAGACAATAGACAACAGTGTAAAATCAGCAGATAATTATTATTAGTTATTTATTTCCACACTTTCCAGGTGGCTTTCATCAGCAAAAATCATTTGTTAGGAACAAGCTTATGCATTATCATAATTGTATAACACAACAAACTATGTGTCTTCATGACAACTTTTGACATAAGGAAATTCCAGACCATTCCAATTTTATACGCTTATTGTTTTGAAAACAATTTTCCTAAAGAAGATGGCCAGTTATATGTATATGAACTAAAGAATTTTTTTTAAGAATAACTTATTTTTTTGCCAGAAAATATTAAAATTGTTATCAGGAAATCACTTGTTTAAAGTGGTACATATGTTAAAAAATATTTTTTAATGTCTTTATAACATATAAATATGCAAGTATTTAGGTAAAAAGAAAGTCAAACAACAAAACTGACAAATTGGGAAATTCTGGTTGAAGCTGTACACACACACACACACACACACACACAGACATCATTGCAAAAACTCTATCAGTTAGAAGGTCCTTAAAACTGGGAGGAAAACTGTGATATAATAATATCTTTTGAAAGGTCCAAGTCTCTCTCCCTGTACTGAAAAAAAAGAAGAAATTAGACATTAGAAAGGTAATGGAAGAGAGTACAAAGATAAAGGGAAAAACCTACCCTGAGCCATAGTAGAGGAAATACTTATAGTACATGTCTTTAACCACCAGTTCTTGAGGTGTTTACTTCTCACTGCTGTTTTAAATTACCTCTCTTCAGGCTGAGAAAATTAGTAAACTGAATATAAAGTTTTCCACTGAAGTGCCTTTATGCAAATGATTCATTAATGCAGTCTCCAGGATGTTGTCAGCCCAATCTGTTTCTATCTTAGCATTAACTTCATAACATATGTTTGCATCTATTTTATGATTCTGGTAACACTTCTATCATGTGAACCAGGAATTGGCCCCAAAACTTCTGAGTAGTAGCAGCTTGCTGCACAATACAGGAAACTGTTGTGCAGATCCCTTAAAAAATGATTTTAAACATTCCCAATACATGGCTTAAATAGATTGCTCCTTTAAAGAATTATAGAATAAATAGATAAATTGGTTCTATGCATTACACACGCTGGTGAGTTTCCTACTTTGTTTCCTTACTGTTTCAGATTTGACATGCTGGTACTCTGAGTAATGCAACCTCACAGGGCCTAAAGAAGCTTATATGCCAGGAATCAACAATAAAGGGTATCTCTGCTTTGGTTTGCACACCTTTATTTATTTAAAACAATGAAAATATCTGTTTCTTAGTAACAGAGACAATATTTACTAGTTCTTATCGGCTATTTTTAAAATAATCAAGAGCTACAAAAAGTGAAAAACTATTCAAAATAATATGCAAATGAAAATACTCTTTTGATTGCACAGTCATTTAAAATATCCTCCTTAAACTGATAAAAAAAGTACTTTGTACATAAATAGCCAACAGCAAGCTGATATTGTGTCTCTTCTGCTCTCAATAAAAATGAAAATTATAACCCCAAAATCTTTCTTTTTTTGGCATTATTAAACATTTGATAGCTGCCTTTACACTTTAGTTTGAATTGCTGTCTGAATGATTTCAAATGAATTTTTGAGACTAGCAGTCTGAAAGAGCTCAGAAATTTTAAACTGTTACCAGTATAAAAGGCATTAACATCCCACTGAGCAGGGACTGAAATGCTGGATGACTTCTTAAGCTGTCTCATGAGTTTTTGAATGAAGTGTAATTTTTCTGCTGCAAGAGAGAGGACCAGGGGCTGGGCCACTTATGCCATAGAAAGGATACAGTGGATGCACGAAGCTCGTAGTTTCCACATCACAGCCAGGGGCAGCAGGATGAAGAAAGAGAGAACTGACAGCTTCAGGTAGGTGGGTCCTCTCCCTCTGCAGAAACTGTTGTCCCAGCTTCTCCTTTTGGAGCTGGCAGCAAAGGGAGCCCACCTTTTCACAGCTTTGATACAGCAGGGAATGAAATGGTGCAATAACTGGCTGTCTGGGTCCAGCAAGAAACTGGCTTGGAAAACGGTACAATCAGAAGCTGCTCAGCCTTCTTCCTAAGTTATCATTCCTAACAATTGCACTTCAGCTATGCTTCCACTTTGTTCTTTTTTGCCTTGGTCTCATGAATCATACACTTTGATTTGCACAGTGATGCAGCTTTGTTATATAATTAGCCTATAACAAGTGGTCATGGTGAGATATGGATCTGAAACTGCTGGACTGAAATGGATATTTTATCTTTATCACCAATTTCTTGCATGATTCATAAAACTCTCTATATAAAGTTGGCAGGAAATAGTGGCCCATGGGCAGTAATTTATTATGGATGCTTAGAGAGTCTACAGTCATTTCTTTTTAATTTGATGAGCATATCTACCTGCAGATATGTCAGAGTTCTGAGACTGAAAAGCAATGGGATTTCAGGTACTAACTCTGTGGGCCTCCATATTTCCTAAATCCCTAATCAACACATGAGTATTTTGAAGTATCTAATTTCTCTGTGTAATGCACAGGCTTTCCCACTCACATATTTGATTTCTACTCAAATACAAAGGAGGATCTAATATACGATTTCTAAAAGAGTGGCAGCTCAAGAATAACTGTGCAAAAATTTCCATCTCTAACCCCATTGAAGGATCACAGTGCAAGACAATAAGGTTGTTTCATCTTAATTTCCTTCAACCTACAAATTTTCATCTGGATATCGTAATATTCAATATTTGGGGCTAAAATGTCATCTTGGATTTTGCTTATTGATCTGTTTGTGGTGGATTTTACCCATTTTCTCTACAGGTTTTCAATACTGCTATTGTTGTGGCAATGACTGATATTACCTTTTTCACTGCTAAAATACAGAAGTAAAACATATATTCTCCAAGTTTAAACAAAATAGTCACCAGGGACATCACTATACAGGGCAAAACTAGACCCTTGGGAGCACAGCAAGAGAAAATCATTCCCCCAGAAGATTCTGCTTCCGAAGTTATAGCTGTGGGAAGGAAAATAACAATCCTTATAGCAGTGAAATCCAAAAGTAAGAGAAGAAAGGAAAATGAAATAAAGAGACTCAGTGAATGTATTTTTTAAGGAACAAATGGAAGAATATACCAGAGGTCAGAAAACAAAAAGATATTACTGTTACTCTGCTTAATCAAAACTTGAAACGTAAATAAATTTTTATTCCCTAAATGAGAATATTTATAGTAGATCCTTGGATGAGCAGGAGCTCACAAGATTACTTCATAGCTTTCATTAAATTAATACTTCATAAAGGTTTTTTTCCTCCTAAATTTGAAGTTCAAAGAAAAATTCCTATAGGAAATTGCAGAATCTCTTTCTGACATAATTACTTAGTCATAAAAGACTATTGAAATATAAATATTGGCTAAGCATTTATATTTAAAATTTTATGTTTAGATATAAACTCTGGGTTTAACCATTTATATAAAGTGTATTCATGTACAGCTGTGATTATAATCTTTAAATGCAGGAAAGACTTCTAGTGTTCATCAAGAGTTTGTACATATGAGAAAGAATGAGTTCATTTGAGAGATTTAACTAAAAACTTGTTTGAAAACCTCTCTAAAAACTCTTCCTCCTCTGTTTATGGTACCTTCGTCCTTATGCATATTTAACTGTAGGATTATTCTGCTTTATATAGATAATATTAATTCCATTTCTTTCATAAAAAGACATATTCAGTCACATTCCCTCCTTGTGTTTCTTCTGTTCTTTTTTGCATTGTATGATTTACGTGTGTTTTCTCCTCTGGCTTTAGTGTAGCTGGAAATAATGTATGAGGGTAAATGTAAGGTGCTTGTCTGTGCCATTAAAGTTATCTGGTCAAAAGTGCCATAAACAAGAATACACAGAGACAAACCTGACCACACAGATAACAGGGGTTGTGATATAAACAATTGTGGTTAGTTACCCAAATCACTAAGGGCATAATGAATGGTGAGAATGTTCCTTTATTCAGTTGGAAGGATAAGGAAGGGGAGGAAGACAACACACAGACATAAAACCTGAGCTATAAATATTTACAAAGAGAACAGGAAAGAAACCTGGTCATTAGCACTAAATGATGTGCTCTCAGGAAGCTGCAAGCAAACCAGGACACTGTTTTTTGGCACATGGGAGGAGGTCAGTTGGACTATGCCAACTGGTGAGGCAATGTGCAGAGTCAGAGCAAGCAGGGAGCAATAAAGTGAGGGCCAAACAGAAAATGGTGTAACAAGGAGCAGCTACATGAAAATGGGGTCAGTCAGCAGACTTCTCTGACTGAGCCTTGTGTCTGATCACCTCAGTCCATCCTATCTTCTCCTTTCTCATTCTTAAACATTTTCTTAACTCTCTGGCTGTGTAATCCCACTCATTATCTTGTGTGTATTTGTGCAATACAGTGGCTGAATTCCAGCTACTGGTGAGACTTGTATATGTGTGAGTGAAATTTGCCAGCTACTGGACCCAGTCTGGGGGTATGGGCACCCCTAGCCTGTGGTGTCAGCTATGGGAGCAAGTGTGATCTCAGCAACTGCGATGAGTGGGCATCTTTAACCTCCAGCCATAGAGTGGGAAAGGTGCAGATCCCAAAAAACAACTGCTCGGGGCTCACTCCAGTGGGAGTGAGGAGCTCTGTGCTGGTGGATAGAGTGGTACCACAGGACAGAGGCCATGTGCCATGTGCTGGCTGATGGGGCTCTGGGCTGTGTGCTTGAACATTCTCTGAGAAACCTTAAGCTGGCAAGGGAGGGAGCAGGGGTGTCTGGTGGTTTGAGGGTCCACTTTGGTATCTGGGACACCAGTGACTGCGGGGTGCTATTGTGAGAGCTGCATGTGTGCAGTGACTGCCAAGCTGGACCAGCCAGCAAAGAGGAGATCCGAGGCCGGGGAAGGGGACCAGGTGGCAGGGGTGCCAGGCAGACAAACGGTCCTTGCTGACTCCCATGGGAACCAGAAATGTGAAAGTGTTGCTGGAGAGCACTGTGTCTGTGCCTGAACCAGTGACCTGCTGCCTCGGCAGCCCAAGGACTTTTGAAGGCAGTGCCTTGTCAGTGACACCTGTGTGACCAGCAATGCCAGTGTCCTGCATATGCACAATGCACGTGTGTGTGTGTGTGTTTGCGTGTGTGTGTTTGTGTCTGTGTGCGTGTGTGTGTTTGTGTGTATGTGTGTGTGTTTGTGTGTGTGTTTGTGTGTGTGTGTGTTTGTGTGTGTGTTTGTGTGTATGTGTGTGTGTGTGTGTGTTTGTGTGTGTGTGTGTGTGTTTGTGTGTGTGTGTGTTTGTGTGTGTGTGTGTTTGTGTGTGTGTGTTTGTGTGTGTGTGTGTTTGTGTGTATGTGTGTGTGTTTGTGTGTGTGTGTGTGTTTGTGTGTGTGTTTGTGTGTATGTGTGTGTGTGTGTTTGTGTGTGTGTGTTTGTGTGTGTGTTTGTGTGTGTTTGTGTGTGTGTGGGTGTGTGTGTGTTTGTGTGTGTGTTTGTGTGTGTTTGTGTGTGTGTGTGTGTTTGTGTGTGTGTGTGTGTTTGTCTCTGAAACAAGTGAACAGCTTTGTTAATGGTTGTACCTGCAAACAGGAAAGCAGCCACTGCAACACCTCAGTCTGAGCAGAGACCCGTGGTTCAAAATTGGCTCTGACAGCTGGACAAGAGGGAGTCCTCAGCCAGAGCAGCTGGAGACAGCCATACTTTCAGCATCACTTAACATGGCAGCATACTGTTCTGCAGAATTTCCTTATTAAATTTGTGTTGAAGGGAATTCCACACCCTTTAAATGAGTGCAGTTTTTAGCTGAAAAACCTGTATGTTGTTAATATGTATTTGTCAATATGTATTTGTACGTGATGATGCAATACTAACCAATAAGTTTTTATTAAGTTCCTATTAAGATAGAAAAGTCTTATAACTTGTATCTGAAGTTAATACTGTAATTTTAGTCTTTTGTCCCTCAAAGATTAAAAAAATGCAGTATGATAAGTTGCTTGCATGTATCAAAATGAATTAGTTTTTGTAAATCATTTTTTTTGCTATGAAAATATAAAATGGTAGACCCTTTGTGGATAAAAGATTGCTAACAACGCCAGTCTTGATATTCAGTTTGTAGTAACATATAAGCCTTACATGTTATTTGTAAGGCTTTCAGACTGAGAAGCCAGATATCCAGACTCTGATTTGATTCTTAATCAAACTCTTCATTTTCTTTTCAAATTTGACTTCTTTCACAACATGAAAATGAAAGGAACATAATATAAAGGCAAATATTTCTACATATTTGAATAAGTTCAGTACAAAAATAGGATCACAATTCTCTTTTCAGTGCCAAGTTAAGATTGTGTCTTTTTATTATACTTAATTAAGCAACTGTCAATTTTTTTATTATTATTCTGGAAGTTCACTGGATAAATAATCTTTGTGCAACTTTAACACTTAGAGCAAAGACTGCTTGTATATTGTTTTTGAAGATGACTCAGATTTATGTAGAAACTGAATGTTCATTTTATGAAATAAGGAAGTATTAAGTTAGAAAGTTGACACTTCCCTAGCTATAATCCATGACAAAACTTATCTTCAAAGTTGCAGTAACTATAAAAAATATGAATGGTTTGGTGTCTCATGTAGGGCATAAAAAGAGCATCTCAAGGAACCTACAAATGTAGGTATGTAATGCAAATGTCTACGACCAAGCCAATAGATCATTCTCTTGAAGTAGAATGTTTGTGACCTGCTGTAAGACCACAGGAGTGGAAAAAGGAGTTAAGATGTTTTTAAGTCACATTTCACATTTTTAAATCCTGCATCTTGTCACTCATAAGAGTTGCCCAGAACAATTTTGCCTGGCAGAGCAGTATAATTCTCTTTTTTCAGAGATTCCTCCATTAATTAGAAAATAAAAAATAAAAAATAATTATATATATAGATATTATATATATTATATATAGTATATAAATTAGAAGTTAGTTAGAAATCAGGGTAAACAGTTCTCACTAGGTGGATCTAGACAATCAGAAAACAAATTTCTTAATCCTTACAGAATTTGTCAGCTCCTCCCACCCATCGAAACATAAGGTGGGTGTTATGAAACTTTCATGATCTTCAGAGACTTCAACAAACCATAAACAGTGTATGTTGCACAAAGGGAGTCACAGCAGAAAAGCAGGACTTCTTCCAACAACTGTTTGACTTACAGCATGAATTCATAAGCTAATGCCAACTAGAGACATGCACTGTTTGGTGTGGAATCACATTTTTTAATCAGTAGAAGGAGCAGGGAGCTGAGCCAGTACAAAAAAAAACAAACCCGAAAACATTTCAGGGATAATGTGATCAATAAATTTCAGTCTGTGTCAGAAGTCCGATTAGCATATCCCAGATGTAGTGAAAAGGACATACAGGGCTCCAATAAAAAGGTCAGAATACAGCACACAGAAGTAATTGAGTGTGCTGCTTATAAAGAACATCTACATGATGGTGGATTGCCATTAGTGAAAGAGTGAGAGAACTGACTGTAGATATTTTCATTTAAGAAAACTTGAAGGAAAACCTCTTTTTGGATTTTTCTTTAGAAAATAAAAATCAGCAATTTATAAGCAATACTTAACAAAAGAGAACAAATAAAACCCAAGCAATCTTCTCCCCCAATAAAATTCTAACTCCCAACAAGAACTGATATCTGATCATCTATCTAAATATAAATTCAGATCTGAGATCTTCGACTCGCAATTATTATTTCTGTTGAGGTTTAACTCTAAATATCAGAATAGATGAGCCAATTAACTATGTTAGATTGGTATTAACATCTGCTTTAGTTCTGTAATAGCACCGTTATTTTTAATAAATGATAAACAGCATACGGTTCCTCAATCTAAGGATAATACAGTTTAGATTTATGTAGCAGATTATGGGTTACTATGTCTTTACCACTACTGGAAGTAAAATGAAAACTGCAGTTAAAGAGGAAAGGTATAGTGAGAGACTGATAAACGTTCTCTGGCTGCAGGTCAGATTAAATTAGTTTGCACACCTATTTGTGTTGAAAGGAAGTCATTCAGTAAGAGTTTCTGGCTCTTAATGTATCTGTAATGCTTAACATGAGAAGCCACTATCAACCTTCCTAATAACAAATTGAGAATATGGGAAGGAAGAGGTATTTTTCTACATGCATTAGCAGAGCTGGTAGTCTCCCAGTCATTTGTGTCACCTGCTGCTCTAGAAGGATGCCAGCATAAATATAATCCGCAAAATCTCATCCCAGAATAACTGTGTAACAATCCCTGTGTTACCATGATCTTTTTCTAAACTAATTTTAGAAGAAACTGATAGGAATCTAAATAAAAAAATACATTTTTCATTCTGTATAATATCTATGGATCAAAATCTAGCCAGTTCTATGGGAGAGATATAGTTGAACCTTTGCAACAGACTAACTGAAATACCTGTGTGAGAGTTTTTCTCATCTAAAACCGAATTTTACCTGAATGCCTAACCCAACATATCAGCATAGTATCTAAGCAAAAGGAAGAGACATATTTATGGCACATATGTTAACTACAATCTTCTTTCTGTTTATTGTCTTCTACTGTCAGACTCTCAAAATCCTCTCCTTTGGGACATGGGCTCTTTTGTTTCCCACTTTTCAGTCTGTAGAAGAGGTAACATGAAAAATTAATCCCTAGTGAATTTCTAACATTTATATACCCAGGGTCTGATGTCTCAGTACTGACTTGTATGTTCATTGTAGTTGCTGTAACTATTGATAATGAATTGATTAATGCAAGTAGAGACATAGCCAACAAAATATGTAGCACTTGTAAACTATAGGCCTTCAAATATACAACTCAATTCAGCCTGATTGTGTCATTAGCGTAGGGAAGTGATTTGACTCCTTCACAGTGATTCTTCCAGGCAGAGCATATTGGAGAACATCACAGAGTTTCTTGTGTAAAACAGAAGCAGCATGTTCACACATCCTAGCTGGCTGTAATTTCATGCTGAGAGTAGTATATGTGCTCACTGGTAAGGGAGGCTGGCTACAGCCCAACAGACATCTTCTTCTTCCCTGTTTAGATATAATGTACATATTTGTAAATCTGCCTACCATGATTCCTAAAACACTGCCTTTACTTAAGGAAAGCTTAATCCTGCTGAACATGCCACAGGAGAATAGACTTGTATAAGCTCAGAAACACACAAACAAAAACCGATAAAAAGCTCCTTATTTTTCAGAGGAATTGTATTCCCTTATTAACCTCTCACAAATATCAAGAATTTAAATTCACTGTTTGCCTCAGGGAAAGAGTCCTGTAACTATGGTTGATATGGAGATATGATTTCTACAGTAGCCTCACACACAAGTAGATTCAGTCCTTTCAACTGATAGAGAAAGGAAACATATTTTATGCTTTCCTCTCCATTTCACTCAGACTTTATCAAATCGTAGTGATGTTTTCCTTGTGTTTCATAGGGGGTACAGTAGCTCATACACAGCCAGCTACTGCCATTCTTCTGCCCTATGATGTCTGATACATTAATGTGAAGCTTACAGACACAATTCAGGACTTTCAGGAGACAGACTAGCAGTCTTTTGAAGCAGCAGCTGGAAGCCAAGAAGGGGATGCTAGGGCATACACCTGGCTAAAAAACAACCGAGTAGATGGAAGAGGGGACTCTGAACAATTTCAAGTTCATTGCCAGATCTGCAATTCATGTGGCAATAAGAGCACAGCAACTGATCCTACATACCTTTAAAAATTGACTTCCATCTCTGACAGCAGAGTAAGGTAGCATTCCACATCCTCTGTATTTTCTCCCACCTTTCGACACACTGAGAAGGAAGATTTTGGGGAAGGATTGAACATGCACATCTCTAGCAGCCTACAACTCTCTTCAGACAGAAGTTATATGGCTGTAAATGTATTTTAAAAAATGTGAACTAAAGGCTCTACTCACCCTTTTGTCTTGGGGGATGGAATATCATATCTAAAGACATCATATCTTTCTTTCCATTTTTCTGAGTATGACAGCATGCCCAGCAAGTGAATGATGCAGTCCCTTTTAGGAAGGTTCCAAGTCAATCAGAAGCACAAGGGGCATATGATTTGCACTCTCCTGTCTTTACCAGAGTTTAATTCACAGGTGTTGCATAAGCAAAATGAATCAGATGTCTGAGGCTGGAAATGTGGTTAAATTGTTTGACTTTCTGTCCTAAAATACTTCATATCACACACATTTTCTTTTATCTTTCAGGATGTCTTTCTTTTTACACTCACTACTTTGGCATTCTGAAGGGCAATGCTCATTTTAAAATATGTATAGACTTCATTTAAAATAAATGAATCTAAAATCCTTTGGGGCAAGACCATGTTTGGTGTATCTCAGCTAACTTCAGTGGAGTTGCGCCAAGGTTGAATCCAGGCCTACATCCTCCCATCATGAACTTAGAAAAAAACAGAGACATTGTTAAAAATATAGATTCTCTCATTCATTGACTTGCTTTGTTTTATGGCCTTAATAAAACCTTATATTAGTGGGATTTCATGCATTTATCTTTATGTTTGATAATGTTTTTCAGCACTATGATAAAATCAGCGGAAATTAATGTAATTGTTTCCAGCCAGATTCAATAATTCTAATTACCAGCATTTCTAGTCCAACTGCATAATATGCTTAACTATCCTATGTACTGAAGAAAATTTAACTACTGCTGACTCAGTGTTCTTTTATATTTGTATATGGATAACAATCAGAAGAGTAAATAAAGAAAAAAACAAATTTGCAAATTTCTGTTCATCATAGAATTATCATTATTGCCAAGCTCCATAGAAATATATGAAAAATCCAATCAGGAATCTTTCTTCATGGAGCATTTACAATTAGAGAAAATTGTATGAACATATAATATGAAGAAATGTGGTGACACAGTAATGCATTTTTAAATTGAAGAACATCTATGATATCCTAAAATAGCTAGCTCTTTCTGGTATGATATATTCATGACTGTCTTTGTACACTTTGTACACCCTTATTTTTGTATTCCTCTTCACTGAAAATGGCTTCATGTGCTGAAAACAACATGAAGAAAAAAATTTAGTCCTGATTATTTATCTGAATTTGATCAAGGGAAACAGGAAGAAATTATAACCTACTTGTATCCAAAAAAATTTTAAACAGACATTCATTTAAATTGTTCTGTTGCTACACTTAAAAAAAGTATTGATATATCACTGAATTATGGGTATTTTGGTTTATGTGGATATTTCTAGATATTTTCATCTAGAAAATATACCATAAAACACAGGCACATGGTATGAAAGTTGCCAGAATGTTTTACCTTATCACAGCTGACTCATGTGTCTCTAAGCAGTATATTCTACAATATTTTCAGTTATCAAGTAATTAATAGGGGTGGTATCACCGTTACCTTAAGAGGACAGACTGAAAAGAAAGACTGAAGAAGAAAGTTCATAAGGTTCACATGTGTGATCACTGGGGATGGAGGAAGTCACTACCATATGATAGATAAGAAAAATACCAACTTCTTTCCACTGAAAATACAGTTGTTCATATTTCAGAGACAGTCAAGATCTGGAAAATGCTTTTGCATTTCTATGTAAATTAAAGTGTTTAAAACTTGTTGTGGATATGGGATTATAATTAATTCTTCTCAAGACTGAAAATACAGTGATTCACTGAGTTTATTATATGTGGATCAACCATGATATTAAAATATATATACATCACACTACCTACATTAAAATAAACATTGCCATTATATGATAAACACGAAGTGCAGAATTTTTTTTCTAAAATTTTGATTTCCTATAAGAAATGTTTTCTGCTCCTTCTTGAACTTTACAAAGTAAGTTTCCTATGCAATATCAGAATGCACACTTATTTTACTGCCTATATGTTCCATCAGTATATTTCATTGTGTGTCCCTATGGTGTTCACTTTTACTTGTCCACAAACCCAGATGAGACATAACAAAGACACAAAAATCTTCATATCTTGTATAACATGCATGTTCAGGAGCTCAGATATCCATGACTGTTTAATCTGAAGAAAATATAAAGCAGAAATCCCTGTTAGTCTGACATGCTCATCGCATCTTTTTTTTCCTAAACAGAAAAAAATTATTTTTTCTGCAGAGTAGTAGCATAGCACCTCTGCACTGCTCACATTGCTCGAAATCCCTGAGCTTTGTACTGTTCTTCAAATTCATTAAATTTATCAAATTGCAGGACAGGTAAATAGTTAACAGTCCTGAGTGTCTGTCATTTTTAGAATGACATGCTAGGTCATGTTTATGTTCTCAGCTTGCTTCGTCTATTTTGGTTCCCTTACTCTGGCCTGCTGCTATATTTTGTTTACTAGTGCTTGTGCCAAGCCTAGTTTTTTCCTGTTCATGTGGAGACTGTCACCTCTACAGTTACTGTGATGATTCTGATAAAATCCGACATTTCAAGGAATCAGAACACTTGGTCTTCCTGAGAGTGCAGTGAGTATAGAAGTTTAGGGATGCAACTAATATTTTTTAATTAATTGATTAAAAGAACAATGACCAGATTTACTCAAGCCTCCATAACTCTGGACATCAAAGCTTAATTTAGTTCTCAGACTGCAGAGTGATAAAGTGCCCTAAGGAAGGTCAAAGTACCTGGAAAACCAGATTCTTCTTAGGAGACTCAAGCTGTGTATGTTTATTTTTTGATGTTCAGCACTCTAAGGCTTCCTTTAAAATAATAAAATATTATTTCCTAATAAAAATATTCCCTATATTTATTTCCATAAAAATGTTTACTTCAGTAGATAATTTTTTGAAAAATCAATGCTTCAGAAAGTCCTTTAATATAATTTGATGTTTGGTTTGGTTTTTTTGTTCTTGTAGAGAGCTACCATTTTAGTACCTGCCTTTTGTGAGCTATTTTTGATCCTGGTCTTGATTTTTTATCAGAAAACAGAATTGTAGGTACCATACAATGAACACAATCTCAGCTGCTGCTCTAACACCCTTCAGATTGATGAATATATAAAATTGATATATATATGATGATATATAATGAATATATAAAATGTTCACTAACAATGACAGTGCACAACTACATAGATCAACTTTCATGCTATAGAGCTGAGGAGAATAATGTTGCTTCACTTACCTTTTGGATTCTGCCCTTTTTAGTTTCAACCAAGATTAAAAATGAGGAGAGGAAAATAAAGTAGCAAAAATTGCTCCATAAGGAAATGTAAAAGAAGTTATTGATGGCACTAATGAAAACAAATTTACTATAATATTTAGAACCTAGTAAAACCAGGAGTGGGATTTTTTTCTTTTGAGCAAAATAACTATTAACAGTTCATTCATAGATTATATTGTCAGAGGTGTTATGTTTTTAATAAAAGAGTTTAACATTTTTGCCCAGATGTAGAATACATGTGCTTTAAAGCAGTACAAATACTTACAATTTTATTTTTTTTTCTTACTGAATTTATTGGGGGCTTTTGTCCCAGTATTTAAACACTTTGATGATTATTTGCCCTCCTTCAAGGAAAATGCTTTAAAGTACCACAGGCTCAGTAGAGTTCTTTGTGTATCCGTCCAAGACCTTGGCACACTTCCCTGTGCTCTTCTAGCCTCAACCCTAAGGGCAGCCAAAGGCAAAAATATTTTCAGCAGACTAAGAAACACTGTAAACTTCAGGGATTTCTGGATGACAGATTTTAAACTGTAACCAAAGTAGAGGTATGATTAAAAATAATGAGCTAAAACCTCTCTCTAAATTGTAAAGGGAAATGTAAAAATTTAGCTTTCCTCAACATTGTAACTGATGACTGAACAATTTCTAAGTTATTCACAAAAAATTAAGACCTGGATCAATCCATGGGGCATTTGAGCCATGTTCCTAGCAAAGCAGCAAAACTTTACATTACATTTTCTCATCTTTTTTTTTTTTTTTTTTTTTTTTTTCTGTCAGAATTCAGGTGTTTTGAAATTGCCCTTGCTGTATATAAGGTTCTCATGTCAAACATCTATGCTCCCCTTGGCTCTTAAAGATTTTCATTCCTTAAATTCTGAAGTAACATAATTGTTTAGTCTGGAGAAAAGGAGGCTCAGGAGGGAGCTCATTGATCTTTCTCAGCTATCTGAAAAAATTCCTGCCTAGTCTGGAGTAAAAAGATGAAAGGAAATGGCCTTAGTTTGTGCCAAGAGAGGTTCAGATTAGATACTAGATAAATTTTTTAAATTATTTTTTTTTTCACTTAACAAGTGGTTTGACATTAGAATAATTTGCCCAGGGAGTTGATAAAGTGTTCAAGAGGGGTCTGGACATGACACTTGGGGACATGGTTTAGTGGTGATTGTAGTGGTGCTGGGTTGACCATTGGACTAGATGATCTTGAAGGTCTCTTTGAACTTCAAGGATTCTATGATTTTGTCATTCGTATAGGAGAGTGTATAATCACAACAACAAAAATAGCTTCTTTTATAGCTACAGCAGTCTTATTAGCAAACCTGCTTTTAGACAGGTTATGGAATCAAAATCATGTAAAGTAGTGAATAGTTTCAGCTAAAATTTATAGAAGCATTTGTAGAATTACGAATTAATTCAGGGTAAAGAAATATTTATACTTACAAAATTGAAATCTATTCTGCAAAAAGACCCAAATCCATCTGAGCAATGGTATATGTGCTAACAATTCTGCCACACATCTTCAGAATAAGTGTGGTAGAAGAACATGGTACATTCAAATTTATAACAAAGTCTCTTATTCCAGACAAAATAGCTATGCTAAAAAATGAGAAACCTTACAGTGAACATAAAACAAAAGCTGTTTGCATTTTATTCAGTCTTGCACCCGGGATTAGACATGAAGAGTCCTTGCTTTTCTTGGGTCAAAAGGTCTTGACTCACCAACTCAACACAATAGTGTTCTATCCCAAGTCTACCTCCGTAATCATTAGATTAGTTAAGATTAAGATGTCCTTCCAGACAGCCCTCATTCAATCAAAGTGGATTTTTTTTTTTTTTTTTTTTTTTGTCACTTATAGAGTATAATAGCTTTCCTTTTTCCAATCCCTACCAGCCTTTCTCATTCAAAAGCATGTTAGGAATAAATTGAATGCAATTCAAACTCAAAATCAAGAAAATATCTGTAAAGTTAGATCTAACAAACTAATCCAAAAATTATTTCTTTTCCAGGTACAGTGATACTAACTATTATAATTCTAAGTATGTGCCTTTAAAAGGATAAATACTAACTTTTTATTGGTGCATTGCTCATCTATACTATGCCCCTCTGTACCATTAAATTTCAGTGCACAAGGCAGAAGGGGAAATATATATATTATTATATTATATATTATTATATATTATTACATATTATTACATATTATTATATTATATTAATTATATTATATTATATTATATTATATTATATTATATTATATTATATTATATTATATTATATTATATTAATTATATTAATTATATTATATTATATTATATTATATTATATTATATCTTATTATATCTTATTATATCTTATTATATTATATCTTATTATATTATATCTTATTATATTATATCTTATTATATATTATTATATCTATTCTATTCTATTCTATTCTATTCTATTCTATTCTATTCTATTCTATTCTGTTTTATTATAATAAATATATATTTCATATATATCATACATTGTATGTATTATATCTTATCATATTTATTATTTATTATGAATCCTCAGGTTTTTCGTGACTATGACGGTGGTGTTGGTGATTTCCTTGTTACCTCTAGGAGTTGCTTAAGAACATTTGTATATTTGCTAATACACCTTACTCATACTTCAGTGGTCTGCAAGTCTACATAAACGTGAATTTGTTGTCTATGCTGTTTCTCTTATGTTGGATAAGCGTTCTTTGTTGTCTTATCATTGGAATCAGTATTCCAATGATGAGAGGTGGTTGATCACTGGTGGTTTACAGTTCTGGGGCCTCCCATATTGTCTAGTGCTTGTATTTTCAAGGTCTTTCAATACAGGTATCACATCACCAAGTCTCCAGTAGCCTCTGCAGAAGGGTACATGCTGATTTACTACTTTTGTCATATCTGACAGACTTAGTGTCTAAAATGGAGCTGCAACTTTACATTGAGGCAACTGAGCCTCTTCTAAAGTTCCTACAACTTTTGTGAAAACCTGTTGTCTAATGAAACAGTAAATAAAAAAAAACCAAAAAACAAACCAGTAATTCCTCAACTGGCAAGAAGCTACAGGACTCAGTGCTTATCTGTCTGGATTGAATCCTTTTTTCACAGCCTGGTCAATCCCCCACTGAGGTTCAGAATCAGCTCTAAGAGCTATTCCCATTTACTCAGTTTTTAATATTAGGTTACTGAAAGGAGATGAACATACTGCTGAGGAATTTTGTGGGGATTTGGGTTTTTTCTTTCTGCTTCTGAAATTCCTGATCATTCCTGAAGTGATTTATGTAACAATACAATTTGCCTGGCATGTGTCAGGAAGATGTCTTTGGTCCTTTCTTAGCACCCTGACAGCCTTGAAGGATTTGTTCATGCTGATCCTGTGGAATTAGACCTGTTCCTCAAAATAATTCTCTCCCTTCAGACTATAATTCCTTTTCATTTCATCAATTAAGCTGTCCAGTTCTTGCAGTTTCTCAGCTATTCTACCTACCTCACAGATTACATTTTTATGTAATCAATCACTTTTTCATCAGCTGGTTACTGGTGGATTCACTTCTCTTCCCTACCGAGTTTTCCATCTTATCTCTAAAGTCAGGGGAAGAAGGAATTGTTTACAGCAGGACTTTCAGCTCTGATCCAAGACTGAAGGAGAAGGAAGACGTTGCAAAGACTTTTGATCACTTTTTCCTCTTCCTGGGGAATATAGCTGCAAGGATGGAGAAGGACCAAAGAGAAGAAATATCTTTGTACTAAAAGGACAAAGAATCTGTCCTGAAAATCTTGTTCTTTCTGTATCTTCCTTCCCATTTACTTTAGGCAACAGAAACGTCATTGTTTATACCCCAAGGAGACAGGCCTGTTAAAAACAGTATTTTTCTCCTTAAGGAAATTTACTGATTAGACAAACTTTCTATGTCATGGAAAATTCCTAATAATCCCTGAAAAAATGTTATTATTTACATTTTTATACTGTTGATTGGAAACATTGTCATGGCTAGGAATATATTGTATTATAATTTGATTTCTTACACATATCATTTTATAGAGTAAGCAACAACAATTTGTCATTCAGTGGTCCTTGTTATAATTATTTTAAGCCTCAAATTTTAACCAGACAATTTTAAAACATACCATGTTTTCTTTCAAGACACTAAGGAATTTCTGAGACACAGATAACTGCAGAAGTTATAATTCACATATTTTAGATTTGGGTTTTCGATTTTGTTTTTGTTATTTTGAACAAGTCTCTGGACATATCTATTTCAAAGTAATAATAGTTTTTATGCTAAATTTGTAAGTGTTACAACTGAATAAATTTGTCTATAGATTAAGACTTGTATCATTTAGGGAATTAGAAATTGTGTTGGGACTGATGTCAAGACCAAAAAAATCAGGTCAGTGGAATTGTTTCTGTATTGTTTGCAACAATAGCTATGGCCCTCAGTGGTGCTGAGTTCCTGCAATCAAGGTGAGCAGGCTTGATAGTCTTTGACATAAGAAATCAGACAATGAAGTGGAATTGTCACCTTTCTCCATCTTCCTCACTTATTCCTGATGCACTTATAATACTCAATCCTCCATCCCAAAAGGAGATTTTATTTGCTCCTGATGCTGCTTATTTTATTTGTTTTAGTTTTCCCAGTCATCCTCAGGGACTTGGTACTAAGTACTTATTCACAATCCTTTGTGCTTACCTTCTTCATTGTTCTCTAACTTGAAAGAACCATGATTTGGGTACTTCTTAGGACCAACCACAAGTATTCATCTGTCCCTCTATGTTGACATACTGCATATGTATTTGTGCAAAATATCTATAAATTTTATTAGGCTATGACATCACAGTACTACTACGTACCTATATACCGTTGTTGGTCACATAATTACTGTGCAAATTTTATTTCGCATATCCCATCCCATCCTTGTAAGTCTGGGAAGTTCTCACTTATGATCAACAGATTAATTTGAAAACCATTGCTTTTGTTTGTTTTTTTATTTTATTTTGCTGTTTAGTCATTTTCTATTTAACACAGATTAGGATTTATCAGAATCTTTTTGTGTGTGGACACTGATCATTCTCACATATTAATGGATCAAACTGATGTCACTTAAGGTCTGTGATCAGCACACAGCATCAGCCACATTGCAATGTCATTCACCAGACCACAATAGAAATCATCCTGTGGGAGATCCCAGGCATTACACCGTGTTCTATGCACAGTGGCTGGGCTGCATCTTGCTTAGCTGAAGATACCTACAGTGCAGAATTCTATGCCTTTTGTTCACAAAGGATAGACATTTTTAGGATGTTATTCAGCTGATGAGATGAGGCATACCATGACATGCTGTTTTCTTTCTGTTGGTTCAGGTACTTGTTTTTATCAGGACACCCAACTTGATGCCTAATACACGATAATAGCAGAAAGTCCCCCAAACTGAAATAGTGTTTTCTGTATGTCAATCTATTTTTCTGTATAGCTGAGTAATAAGATTCTAATATCTCCATGTTTAATTTGAAAAATGCAACTATATAGCAGGTAGTACATGGCTGAAAATCCAAACTGATTAAGATTGGTAGAACATTGATCCTTTATCCTTTGTCTTCAGGATCAGAAAAAAAGGCAGATACATTTCTGCAGAAGTAACTGTAGTAGAATTAGTGAACTCTTTTCTGCCTTTCCAATTTAGTCAAAGCCAAAAGTGATCTTCCTTGTTTCAGATCAGCTTGGTAAGCTATATTTGCTTACATTACTTATCTTGTCATTTAGAAACAGGTGTTACTAAAATAGCATCAGTTTATAATTTATGTCTATGTTAAAATTTAACTTCCATCCTAGATTTATCTCGTATTTGATCTTTCCTGTGAAAATGGATCTGAGTTTAATAATGTCAGAGTATATTTCTTTTAAAATGCTGTCTTCGCAATTTCCTAAATGTTACTTGGAAAGACACCCATTAATTTCAGAAAATTTGTTTTAGGTCTTTGTAAAGGAAAAAAATTCTATTTTAAGAATTCTATGTTGCTAGTTACAATATTTCCATGTGGAAAATAATTTCCAATTTAATTTTTAAGCCAGCATGACACATAAAGGTACTACAAACATAACAAATATACAGAGATTCATACAAATTTGCAATTCTTTTTAACTCAATGTACCAAGAACAATTAATGGAATATATAATTTACATCAGTATGAAATTTGATATGATTTAAAGCAAGATTTAAAAATAAATGTCTTGTTGAAAAGTTGATATAAAACTGATATGATTTAAGTCCAGCAACAGAAGCAGATGGTGAAAATAAAGCAATTCAAAAAGCTGATGCAGCTCTAAGTGAACAATGGAAATGGTGAGTTAATTTAACTTGAAGAGACTTAAAACTTGTAGAGATTTAAAATGTGAAGCAGCTAGGTACATCTGAAAAACCTATGTGATTTAAAGAGAAGACTGGAAGACTGAACCTGAAGTAGAATTGACTAAAAAACTGATTAAGGTGGAAGTGAGAAATAGGTCAGCTGAATTATGACTGATAAATTTCAAGGAAGACACAGTGTTAGACCACATGTTGAAGTTCAGGATAAATTCGATTTTAAACCCATGCCCACTTCCAAATATAAATGCCAAATATTTTATGAGAATTTTCTTGGATTTCTTTATCTTTTGTATTGAATTTTTTTTTTTACTCGCAGCTCCATGTGGAGCCTCATTCTTCTGCCTTGTGCTCCTTCATTTTCAAATGCAAGATTTTGACCCAAGCAGCTATTCCTATTTATGACCTAACCATGGCTTTCATACCTGCATTACTGTCCATGCTCACCTCTGTTTCTCTGTATCTCAAAATTTTAGAATATTATGAGACATTGCAGAAATATGCTAGTTTCCTTTTTTTTTGCAGTCAGGGGCTTTCATGGGTGAAATCGTGAGTGATATCTTCTTGTGTTTTGAGGAGAGGGATATGAATCATGAGTGAATCCAACCTTGGCACTAACTTTGACAGCTCCATGGTACTGGACAAGACACTTCATGTTTCTTCATCAATTTCTCTTTTTGCAAAGCTGTGATATAAACACTTCTCTGTCTACAGGCTGTTTCAGTGAATAATTGAATTTGTAGGTGTACAGACCACTATTTCTGCCAGTCTTTTGGCACAGAAAAACTTAATGATGCTGGTGCTGTTGGGAGAGCGTTAGGGAAACAAGGGAGATATGGGAGTGGGGTTGAGGTAATAAGTAAATTTAATTATAAAGTGTGACTCTCATTATTGGATAAACCTCTAAAATTCCATGGGAAGGACAATATCAATGATGTGATTGTAACATGAAGTAAACCTACTATAGAAAGAAGTGCATATATTGACATTCTATGGGTTAACATCAGATATTTAGACATTGGGCTATAGTTATATATCTTAAAATCCTGCACATTGCATTCATAAGCTGATGAAATTAATCCCTGGAATTGTGTTCCATCTGAGTTTTAGGTTCTTATGTATCTGCAGATACAAGTCTGACTTAGAAGAATTTGACATTTTATATCTTTTACTACTGAACACACACATGATTCTGCTCTGGATATGATTTTAACTAAAATAAACTGTATCAGCATTAAAAGCATGTAAGGTAAATACCACATGTAGTAGGGCTGGAACAAGTACTTAGACAAAGCACATTATTAACTGCAATTCACTTTCCTTCTCTGCTATATTATCAGGAGGAAAATACAGTGACCATCTGACTTAGGCTGCCCTGTTCCCAGCTGCACTCCACAGCACAAGTTTCTGTAGTTTGCCATGGAGAGTGAAACAGTGAAGGAAATAAGGAGAAAGGTAACACTGAAGAAGATTATTCAGTCATTCCAGATATTTGACTGAAAATCCAGGGATACAATTTCATAATTCAGGAAGCTGACTTAAGTTTGGGGAGAAAAAAAGGGAAAAAAATATTTCCTACTTGCCAGTTTATTTTCTTTTGTCCTATGAAACAAAATATTAAAACAAACCTCTAAGGAATTTAAATGAATTCTACGAATCAATACTGTCAAATGAGCAATCTACTCATATGGCTGACAGGCCAAGTGACAACTTCATACAAATTCAGACTTCTAGATCTTATGCAAACACTATTTAACCAAAAGTATATGGATTATCCTATTAATTTAGTGGGACTGCAGACATGATTTTACATTCAGAAACATATAGAATCATTTTCAGCAATATGGCCAAATAAGGAAAGGGTATACTAAACCTGAAATAAAATAGTAATTTATCACATTTTTATCTGCCAGATGGAAAGGTCACTGTGAATAGATATACCTTATTACTAATTCAAAATACAAATTCTACTCATCCTTGGTCCACTTCTGGTACTGCTTTGAAGAGAATGTTGAAATAGTAAAATGATGATTAGCTTTGATATTCATCCAAGAATAATTTAAGATTCATGACTAGGGTAGGGGAGAAAAGATTTAATTAGCATGCAGTCTGTTTACTGGCAGATACATTTTTGTTAGTACTTTTTGATGGCACTCTGCCTCTTACTTAGTTCCACTTAAAATCCAGATACTCAAGACTAGCCAGTTATAATCTTAGGAGTTACTTCTGAGCCGGACAGTTTGATCAGTCAAACTGTTCAATATCTAAGCATGTTTATGTACGCATGTGCATATGTGTAAAGTCATTATTTATTGCTTTGACAGAAAATTACACAGCCAGTGTCTTAGGTTGCTCTTTTCAGATAGATCAAATAAAGAAATTGCAAGTTAGTGTACTTGAGACTTAATATCTCTACTTTCTTCCAGGTACCTAGGAATAGGAACTAGAATGAAACTCCGAAGACCTGAATCCTAATCCCAGTTTTGCTATTAGGTTGTTCTATTCCTTCTCCAAAGTTTCTAAGATATTATAAAACTTTAAAGGAAATCAACACAAGTATGCAAGCTCACTCTCTTGGAATTCAGGAGAGCAGACTCTGGTCTCTTCAAGGACCTGTTCAGTAGAGTACCAGGGTGTAGAGTCCTGGAAGATAAATGGGCAAAAGAATTCTTCCTGAATTTCAAGGATCACCTCCTCTATGCTCAGGAGAAGTGGATAACAGCACAGAGAAAATTGTAACGGTCATGAAGGTCAACAAAGGAAAGTGCAAGGTCCTACACTTGGGTTGTAGCAATCCTAGGCACAAATACAATCCAGGTGAAGGGGTGATTGGGAGCAGCCCTGCAGAGAAAGAATTGGGGTGTTGGTTGATGAAAGTTCAACAGGAGCCAGCAATGTGCACTCACAGCCCAGAAAGCCAGGCTGCATCAAAAGGAGCATGGCCAGCAGGTCAAAGGAGGTGATTCTCCCACTGTGCTCTGCTCTGCTCTGTGAGACCCCACCTGAATTACTGCAAGCAGCTCTGGTGTCCAGTATCAGACGTGGGCCTACTGAGAAGCCAGAAAGGAATTATTTGCCAGGATCTGTAGTGAAAGGACAAGGAATAATGGGTACAAATTGAAAGAGGGGAAATTTAAGTAAGATATAAGAATATTTTTTTTTTACTGTGTGGGTTGTTGGACATTGGAACAGGTTGCCCAAGGAGGTTGTATATACCCCAGCCATGACAGTGCTCAAAGCCAGGTTGGATATGGCCTTGAGCTACTTGGTCTAATGGGAGATGTCCCAGCAAGTAGGTGGCTGAGGGGTGTATGTTTGGGACTGGATGATCTTTAAGGTCCATTCTATATTATATATAAAAGTCTTCCCAGGGAATACAGGTTCTACACATTCTTGACTTATTAAGGGGAGTGAGTGGATTCATTTTTGGAATAAATATTTTTCTCACCTTCACAGAAAAGACTGGAGATTAGACACTGAGCGTTTAAGTGTTGCACAGAGGCCTTAACAGATTCACTACCACCAAAATCAGCATTGGTGTCTACTGTGTTAGTACAGCAGTGTCCATATTATTCATACTCTAGATCACTCTGGTTCCATAAACCCATGGGATGTAGGTCTTTGGGATGACAGGGTAAAGGCAGCAAGGTAGTGAGAGATATTGGAGTAAGCAGTTAGTGAGAGGTATTACAGTACAGGTTCCAGCTTCTCTTTTTCATCTTGGATTGCTGGAACTCTTCTTATTACTGTTTCACACCCCACCAAAAATAAAAAAAAAAATAAAGTTGTGGGGAGGAACACACCAAACACACAAAAGTTTTCTGGAGTCAATGATGCAGTAAATTTTCTGTATACCACAGATGAAGGAAGAAATTTTCTTAGGGTCATCACCAGACATCCATGGCATAGTGCAAGGAGAAGGCACTCTTTCACCTATCATAGAAAACCTTAATGATAGCTAAAGGTCTTTCCAAAGCTCACTGAATTCAACACAATTGCTTCCTTTGCCTGTGCTGGAAAGGTGTAAGAATTAAACAGAAGCAAACAGACATAACAGAAGACTGTAAAGACAAGTGAAGATAAAACTGAATGAAAGGAAAGCACAAGCAGATAATTAAATTAATAAGAAGAATAGCTCAATGAACAAGAAGGTAATGAAAGAAATGAGAACTGAAGTATGTGAGACACATAACCAATAGAAGGTACAAAACAAAAATTAGCTTGAAGCAGTTAAGGGAAAATTGTCTTTTAAACAGAAATCTGAAAAGTGAAACCAAATTAGAAGGATGAAGGATATAATTAACTAAATGCTGCTTAAGAAACATTCCACGTCTTCCTTACTTCCTTAATTCCTTACTCTTTCCCCCTCTCCTAATTTTTCTTTTTCTTTCAAAAATATGCTTAATTTTCTTCTGCAATGGTCAGTAGTCAATGCTGAAGTTTGTTTTAAAAGGACCACTTATGGTTCATTTCAAAGGCTAGTTGAGCTTTGTATTTCTATTTGTTACTGCTTCCAGCTAGCAAAATTTGTAGATTCTGCATGTGTTACTATACTGACCCCCAGTTCCCTACTGATTTTGCCATCAGAAACAAGAACTCGGCGATTATGCACATTTATTTTAAAAATAAAGCAATCCATTACTCACCACCTGTCAATCAAGAACTGCAGTCACATGAACTGCAGTCACATGGCATTAGAGAGGAAAACACACTGTTGGAGATGTTTCTATCAATCAGAGAAAGTCTTCGGAGTAAATGAGTTAAAGATTCTAGAATAGTTTGGGTTGGAATGGACTTTGGAGATCATCAAGTTCCAATCCCTCATCCATGAGCACGGACAGCTCCCACTACACCGGGTTGCTTGAAGCCCCATCCAATCTGGACTTGAACAATGCCAGGGATGGGGCATCTATGATGTAGGAAAGGAGTCCAACAATGATCTGTACAGAAAGGCAGGCAAGTAGGAGGGGAAATGGTGTTACTGACTAAACATTGTTATAAAACAGGAAAGCTTTTCCTAGTGTGTATCCAATTGCACTTTCAGATGAAACACAAATGCTTTCGTGAGGAAAAACCATGCCAGTTATTATATTTACTTTTACTAACACACTACTTTGGAGTTGTATTCTTGGCCAAGGATCACCCTGTGATAAATTAAATTGATAACAATTTTAAATATTTCTCTATGGGTGTTTCATATTGGTGAGAAATCTAAATAATAAATAAATTTATAAAATATAGATTGCTGACCTAAGGCATTTCTTTTACAGACCTGTTATTCTTTGCAGCAGGATTGAAACATTCTTTAGTTAGCCCAAAAAATCTCTAGGTGTTCTGATTTCTCATATTTTTTCTCATAATAGCCTAGGTTGTTTTGGTGTGAGCAAGTGTGGTCCCTGCAAGATAATCAGATAATCAGGTTTTAGACAAGTAGAAGATGAGATTCAAACAAAGTTTTCTGATCTATGACAAAAGTTCCTGGGAAATATACAAGAGATTGTTTAATTCAAGATATAACGTCTCTGTATATTGGATTACTGGGTTTTTTTCCTTTTTTCACCCAGCATTTTTTCCTCTTTTTTTTCCCCCAGAATCAGTCCCTGTGCATATCTTGTAATGTACTGAACAACAACAATCCAGGAGTTCTCTTGGAAGTAAAACATAACTAGACTTCTAAAATATAAATATAAATATAAATATAAATATAAATATAAATATAAATATAAATATAAATATAAATATAAATATAAATATAAATATAAATATAAATATAAATATAAGTAAAACATTAGGACTCAGTTTAAATTTAGTGGCAATTTTCAAATCCAAATTAATTGCTTTGCCTGGATGTTGTAAGTTTCCAACGACTGACAGATTAATATCTTCTGATTAATTAGGTGGTCCAAAGCCAGAAGTCACATTTTTAAGAATACAAGTGCATCATGCAGCCCAGAATAGAGAGATCCTAAGCCAATTTAAATTGTAGTATCTTCCTTCTCTGACTCTTAGCTAAATTCTTACATTTTCCAGAGACTGAGTACTAAGACACAGATTGTACACTTAGTGATATTCAGATGGCCTTTCCCCAGCTTCATCCAAGAGATATTCACTGTGTTATAAAACACCTTTTTATTTTATTCACCTCTTCTTGGTGAATAGCTAATTTCTTTATTGTGAAAGATTGGTTAATAATATATCTACAGCATTATGCTATTATGCAACTGTCTCTCTTTCTTGATTTAGAAGAGGGTGACCTCCCAATATAGCTAATTTAATCTGCAAAAATAATCTTGCAAATTGACTTGCCAGAGACTAATATTAGATGAAATTTTTGTTCTATTGAACCTGACTGTCATTAGTGATTCTCCATAAAAGGCTTAATCTGCAATTGTAAAAAATCTCTACTAATGTTGTCAGGTTTCATAAAATATCTATTCTATTAAGGAATTAGTGATGCTGATTCTGGTGGATTTGCAATATTTGGGTAGAGATCTTGGATCTGATTCAAATTCAGATCACCTTTTTGTATTAAAATTTGGTAGAGCTGAAAAAGTGTTGCAGTAGCTAATGTTGGTATAAGTCAAGAGCATATGGTTTTATGAAAACACTGTTTCTTTTAGAAATGTGAAACATTCATGTTTTTCATGAAAAAGGAAAGTTAGACCATTAGAATCTTTTTCAGCAATCCCCATTGATGTGACTGCAATTTTCTTCTTACCTAAATAACTGCTCTTTGGTTTAGATTTCCTATTTCACCACATAGGAGCAATTAATCTTCACAGCAAAACAAATATGTGATGGTGCTGCACATTATAGGTAGTTCTACAGATTTCAGTATTAAAACAGCCAATCAATTTGAAATAGATCTTAGAGCTAAATATATTTAATTTTGGTAAACACTCAAGCGAAGATGCAACAGCTATACTGAAAAGTTAAAATTCTTTGTGCATATCTGGAACCCATAAAATCATATAAAAGTGAAGATAAATAGGAGGATGATTCTCTAATGCCTAGGCTGTGCCATGTTTGAAGTGGTCTCCCACCAGACAGAGTAAAATGCTAACACCTTGTCATTTAAAATTAAAATGCATAGATAAAAGTTATAAAGAAAAATCAACCTTTGGGTGCAGAATAAATGGGATTAGCTAATTTTCTGTGATTCTTTTTACTTACAGATAATGATATAAATTGTATGAAGACAAAGAATATTTTTTTTTAAATTCAAATATAATAGACTGTATTAGTGAACAGACTGCTCTGTGAACCAACCAATGACTATAGGTATGCTCAGTACATACGCATGTGTTTTTTATTAGGTCAAGATTGGAGGCAAAAGATATGTTTAGGAAAAAAAATAGCATCTGTCGTGGTTTTAAACCAGTAACTAAAAAAATGACTTATTTCTTGCTGTGAGATATGGATTAGAACAAGAGCAAAACAGGCTTAAAACTTAAAAGGAATAAAGAAAGTTTATTAATAAACTACAAGAATAAGAACACCAGAATAAACTTCCAGAAAACTCTTTTATCTCTCACTACTTGACCATTTCTTTGTACACATGATAACATAGAGACAAAAAAACTTTAGAACTTTGGTGGTCAAAAACAGTCTCAATTCTTGCTAGAGTTTTTTCATCAGTCTTTGTGGAGAAACAGAAGTCTCCTTCTGCCAATTTATGGAGTTTCTCACAAGAAAACTATTTTTGTTATAGTTTTCTATTTCTCTAATGCCAGCTGCCCAGAAATTTTTCATTAGAGTTCACTCCTCCCATTTCACATCACTCTGAGGTGTGTATGGGCCATGAGTCTAGGGATGTCATTTTAAGGATGAGTTATTCAAAGGCAGAAGTCCTCTTCATCTGTCTCTGTGAGCCTTCCTGGAAAACAGCTTTCCCCTTGCCCCTCCAAGGCTTCAAAATCTTCACTCTACCCATTTCCAGCAACTCACAGTATCACAACCACTCTCTCTTTTCTCAAAAGTCCACACTTTGAACACTCTATTCCTCTCATACTCTAGTCATGAATTAAAGGAGTCTTTTTAAACTACTATTGTCCATCTCCATAGCTTTAACAGAAAGATATTTCAGCTGTAAGCATCTCCTTATTCCCTCTTTCTTATTTAAACTTAACTCTTTTCCTCACTGTTCTTGGTGGTTCTATGATGTCTTCTTCATGTTGATTGTCTCTATTTCTCTGTCTTTCTAGGAAAAAGGAGTAATCTGTACGTTTATCTAGGTAGTAAAAGAATTAAAAGCTTTAGAAAAGCTGCAAGAGTTCATGGTGTCAGGTTTCAGTCCAGCAGCAGCAGAAACTGAAAACTAAGCCCGGCTGACCAGCTCTTCTTCCCCCGTCCCCCGCCCCCTTCCCCGCGGCCTCGTCCGGCCTGGAGTGGGGGGAAGGCCAAGACAGAGCCTTGTTACCTTGTCAGAAGCCAGAAACCAAAGAGGGCAAGAGACTTCTGACTGTACATCTTAAGGGGGTGTTTACAAGTTGACTTAACTTTTTAATGGTCAAGCTTGCTGTCAATTCTTAGAAGTGACCGATAATTGGTCAGGAGAAAAAACTCCCATCAGCCACCAGCAGCTTCAACTTCCTTAGCTCTCAAAGCTACCTTAAAGGTAAAGCTACCCCATGACAACGTCTCTTTGAACACCACAAATTTTTGAACATGAATTCTGTTTAAAATTCAGAGTTAGATGTTAGAACTCTTCCTTCTAATGGTCCATTATATTGTACAATTAAGCACTGAACTTCATCTGAGGCCACAGAAATAGTTACATATATGTATGTATGTATGTACACATATATTTATATATGTCTTCCCAGAATTTACCTGGTTTACGTTTTGAAGCTAAGCTCCTTCTTGAGTACTATTTTCAGTATGTTTGAAGAGTGTCATTGGACTTTGGACTGTCACATCAAGATATACAGATGCATGAAGAATTTAGTTTATATTTACATATTTATATTTAGTTTATATTTATCTGAAGTATATATATGTAATTTACATGTACTGTTCTATATCATACCCCCATTTTTAATGCTGTCAATATATGATTATACAAAGACATGCAAGAAACAAGACACATGTAGTTGGTTATGTCTTCAAATAGCTGTGTCAGTACCAGCTAATTGCATAGTTGTATTTATTCATATCTTTGTACAAAATACAACCAGGCGGAGTCTGTTTTATAGCTGCTTAGAATTACAATAACATTTTTAACCCTTGAGTCCTTAAAAGCTACTCAGTAAAGCCTAATTTGGATGCTGCTTATAATGATGGATCAAACTATTACACTGTAATTTTTTTTTACAAATTCAACAACTGAATTCAAAGGTGATGTTTATTTTTAAATTAACTGCCAGCGTTGTGTAGGATAAAGAAACTATTTTAATAGAGGAGAAGACATGGTAGCAGGCTTCTGAGTTAATATTACATAGAATGTGAACAACAGATAGCAATTCCAAACAGGCCATAATAATTACCCATTTGAATTACAATGTGCTTTTTGCATCATATTAAATAAATAAGCATGCTAATGGGCCAATAACTTGTCCATAAAAAAAAGGTCATCTGTCACAGTGCATACTAGCACTTTCCACTGTTTCCTATATGCCTGGCTTGAACTGGCTATGGTTATATAAAACACATTTGATTACCTTTCAACAATCTCGTTTTCCCAGTCAAAAGAGCCACAGTAGGAACATCAATGTTTTTCTTGACAGTTTCTTTTCATGAAGTGATACAATCAAAGGAAAGCAATTTGCATCCTTATAGCATGTCTGTCTGCATCAGGATAGTCAGTACATTTCTCAGGTATTATGAAAATTTCCACCCTACAGTTAAAAATTATTGGTTAAGCGAAAAAGCTTTCTTAGGGAACAATGTGAGTCTGAAAATGAAATTAATTACAAAAGGATTCTGGGACCTCATAATTTTGCTATTGCTGCTTGTATGGTGACTCATTCCAGTGGGCTTTGTTTCTCTAAAAGGCTGCAGCTAGGTCATCTGGAGAAAGTCACACATTTTCTGTACTTCAGCTGTTGCAGTCTGAGTCACCCAAATCCTCTGGAAGGTGGAGGTGAGAGAGGAAATCTTCACATTTGGAAAATGAAGGGGTAGGACAAGGAGATGGAATGACAGTAAGGGTGGAACCTGAGGCACACAGAGAAAGATGGAGCTTGCTAAAATGAACCAGGTCAGGCTCCGCAGTCAGGGCTTGAGAAGGGGTTACATAGACTTTGTTGCAAATCAGACACAGCTGGAAATTTTTTGGGTCAAGCCTTAAAGCTTAAAAATGTTACATCCAAAATTTTGTTATGGTAAAAAGAAACCAGATATACAGAGCAAGGAATTTATTTTCTGTTAGTGTTTTAGCAGTCTAAAAGAATAAATTATCATATTGTAACAGAAAAAACTATGTCAATAGTTCAATTAAAATTGCATGTAAACAACTCACTGCTGTTCCTGGTTTGTATTCACCTTTCCTCTAGATTTTGAGTATGAAAGTTACTGTCTTTCTGAAAAGCACTGGTTGTATGTAAGCAGATGATACATGATATGTCATTAATAATCTAAGACTTTCAAAGGGAGGAATATGATGCTCATGGTAAGAGACCCTTCCATTGAGCCTTCCAGGGCCCTGCTCAGGCAATATTTATATTCTTCCTTACTCTGGTCTCCTGCCTTCTGGCTGCTCCCAGCTGAGTGTGAGTGTGGCCCTGCAACCTCCCCAGGCTCAGCCACAGGGGCTCTTCTTATCTGGGCAGTGACACCCTGGCTCTGCCAGACCTTCCCATGGAGGCTCAGCAGAGCTCAGGCCCAGGCAGGGAAGGTGACAGGCTTGTGGCTCCAAGGCAAGAGCTGAAAACAGCCCAGCCTAGCTCAGCCAAGGTGAGCCCCAGCTCTGAGACCAGCACTCACAGCTCAGGAATGTGTGATTTCTCAGCAGGATTGACAAACCTTATTGGTCAGGCTATGCCAAGTGCATTTTTCAAGCTCCCCTTTCACTCCATATGAATTGCAGAGATCAAAGACAAAGACCAAGGATGTTCTTTAGGGATCAAACATTGTCCATCCAGAGGTCTTGCCCTAGACTCCCCTCCCTGTCCCAAATTGTCCATAAGCACATATGCACAGACTTATTGAAGGTGGAAATTTTTACATTAATTTATCCGGGCACTGAGTAAGAAATGTAGGTGCAAAATCACACCCCACTTACCACAGAATTATTCATTCTGCATAGGAAATTTATAATAATATGCTAATTCTTCATACTAGCTTCAAAATGTACCCAATCTTCATTTTCTTGAGAGCTTATTAACATAATATAACTACACATCAACATAGTCCTAGCATTAAGCTCAGAAGAAATGTGCACAAAGGGAAAAATAATACGATAATTAGGGAAGAAAATAAGGGAGGAAGAAGTTTGACTAAGATCATCAAAACATCTTCAAGAGACAGGAAGAAACCAAAAGCTTTTTCAGAAACCGGCAAAAAACAGCATAACTACTAGTCCTTTGAACTATCAACTAATGAACAAAGGAATCAAAGCAAGGCAAAAATGAAAAGTAGCTTTCTATGCTCATATTTGTGCAAAGGGCAATGAGGAAATTTCTTGACTCAAAGATAATTTTTATAAGGAATTAATGAGTGGACTTAACAAAGGCTGATGTGTCTAAGAAAGATGTTATTGAGAAACTCAAAAAACTCCAGGGCAGTAAATCACTGGGACCAGATGGTGCTGATGAAAGAATTCTGAAGGAACTGAAGTGTGAAATAGCAGAGGTAGCAATGAAGATATGCAATATATCCTTAATAAACCACACACTGTTCTCAAAGATTGGCAAGTTGTTATCTTAGGTTAAAAATAAAATAAAAAAGCCATATAAGACCTTTGGCATTACAGACCAGTGGGTCATATATTTGCTCCAAGGAAACCAGTTTAGAATTTAATTAAAGACAGCATTCATGCAATTATAGCCCAATAGGGTATGGTTTCTGTGAGGGCAAACCTCTCCAATCTCCTAGAAGTTTTAAATGACAGTGGAAAAAAGATTGGTGCTTCTTAACTGACCAGACTAATAATGTTTTATAGGTTCAGCATATTGCCAAACACATGGGGATCACAGTATGCAATCTAATAGATACAAGTGCAGGAAAGGTACTTCATTTTACCTTCCAGAGTTATGGTGTCAGGAGAGGCAACTGGTGCTTCTGAAGTGCTGAAAATGTAATTACCATCTGAAATGAAGATAATCTCACTTTCCTGCTCCTTAACACTGTAATCTCAGGAGAAAGGATTCTCTGACAACCTTTCCAGAGTTACACAAGTAAATTGACTATTGACTTCTCAATGATACATTTTTTAACTTGCTTTTACAGCTACTGTAAGGAAGAAGGTAATGAAAATTTAACTTTGAATAAGCAGACATCTACTTGGAAAGGCTGAAAAACGTTGCTTTAGAGGAACTACTATCAGTTTTTTGTTATGGTCTCTTTTTTTCCCTTGCCAGAATTCTCATTTTCTACCTCACAGCTTGAAAGAAGGTAGCTGCTAGAGGCTTTGAGGTAGCAAGGATTCCTCATTAATCTTCTCATTACTTCATCTTTTTTCTATTCTTCGTACCTAATTAGAACTGTGCAGACAGGGACTGTATATTTTGAAATAATATTATGAAACAAAAACCCAACCAAAATAACCATTTCTTGTTGGTGAAAGAAAATAGAGCTCTATTTAAAAGTGGACGACATGGGTTGTCTAAAATTTTGCATCCTAGCAATCCCAGAATCCATGTTTCTGGGTTCAATCCACATGGTTCAAGACTAGACAATATGGAAAAATTGCTTGGTGTTACAATACTAGGGTGCTGTGGGATCCTCAGCCCTGTGGCAATCAAAACGTCTGACAACTGCATCAGCCAAGTTATCTCCCTCAGCAAATCTATCTCTGAAGTGTCACTGGTGCACACTGTAGCACCATGAGGATACATTAGCACAAATCCCAAAGCAATATATTCAAAGTTATATTGAATTCACTTCGAGGTCTTGCTTGTTCAGCACTAGAGCATGGCTCTGGGCACCATGCAAAGCCACACTTACAGAACTGAGCTCCTAAGAAGCCAAAGTTGCTGATGTATTGTGCAGGTAAATTACCTGGAACTTAAGCATGCCATATATTTAGGGCTGATTTACAAAACTTACAAGGTTTATATCATTATTTTTTTCTAGAATTCCTAAACTTAAAAAAAAATAAAAAATACAAAAGAAATACAAAAATACTGTGTTTGGGATAATGTGACACCAATTTATTATGTACCTGATACTTTGGTTCAACCTATTTTTATACTGCAAAGCCCTCATTGGACTTCCACCTTCTTGTTCCTCTATCACATTTCTTTTCAAATAAATACTATATCATAGATGATGGAATTCTATTTTATACACCCTATAGAGCACTGAATTGTTGTTCAGGTGGTGCTTCAATACAGATGTTAAATAGCAGTAACAAAAATGTCATGCAAAATACAATTGTGTCAGAAGAAATTTGGGTTCCTACTTGAAAGAGGACTATATATTTTCTTGTATGACAGAGTCAGTTTTTCAGTCTTGTAAAATAGTTATCTGGTACAAATGGTCAATATGTTTTCACATTCATATTGGCCTCCCTTGTAAATCAGTAGTACATTTATAAATGTTTATTTTTGACACACTGAACGTTATAGCTACAAAACAAATTACCTTTCAGCATGGTATAAACAGAACAGAGGAGGTAGTTATGAAGGCTGTTGATTTTCACAGTAATAACATATCTGTCTTCATATCACTTTTCAGACTGTACAATAATCTTTGTAATGCAAATACTAGAGTAATGTAAGCATAAGGCTAAGCTTAATTGCCTTACAAAATCTTTATCCATTTCTCAACATGCATTTTAGTCATTCAGCTATTCATTAACAGATAGTTTTCTGTGTGGAGATGATATTTTTAATATGTAAGGCCATTTATAGACTATAAGAGTGCTTACAGTACAGAGCTGTTATACAGGTCATTGACCTGTAAGGAAATTAATGAAGAAAGCTTCTTAAGACTGCCAGTGAAAAAAATGAGACATGCCAGCAATGCAAATCCATAACATTTATCTATGTAAATATCTTCTATGTACATGAAATTCCAGGAAAAAAAAAAAATCAATAAATAAAACTCTTTTTTCCTTTTTTTCCAGCAATCACTCTATTGCAGGTATCAATAACCAAATCAGGAAAACAAGAAAACAATCTTCAAGTATTATTCATTATCATTTAAGATAATATTAAAAAATTAAGGTCAAGCAGTCACAAACCTTCTAGAACAACCTTTGCACCTAGATTCAAGTATAATTAAAATCAGTTTCGGTTCTCAGTTCTGAGGTGGTCCTAATTATATCTTAATACTAAGTCAGGTGCAGGACCTTGGACTTTCTGAACTTCATAAGGTTCATATAAGCCTACTCCTCCAGGCTGAAAAGATTCCTCTGGATCCTTCCTTCAAGTGAATCAACTGCACTGTTCATCTTGGTATCATCTGCAAACCTGCTGAGGGTCCACTCAGTCCCAGTGCCTGTTAATAAATACATTGATTACTACTGATCCCAGTGTAGACCTCTGAGAGACACCACTTGTTACTAACCTCCAAAGGACAAATCACAGTTGACTCCAAGTCTTTGGAAATTTCCATCTGTCCAATCCCTTGTCCATTTTATATTCCTTCCATCAAACCCTTTTGTCTCCCATTTTGAGACAAGAACATTGTGTGGGAACACTTCAAAAGCCTCATGAAAGTCAAAGCAGATGATACCCAGAGTTCTCCCTTCATCCACTGATGTGATCAGTTCATCACAGATGGCCACCAGATTACCCAGGCACAATTTTCCCTTTGTGATTACATTCTTGGTGCTTCTAATCACTTCTCTGGCATCCACATGCCTTGACATTGATGGCACAAGAAACTGTTCCATTATATTACTGGGGATAAAGACAAAGCTGTCTGGACAGTAGCTCCCATGGACTTACTTTTTATATAGATTACAAATTTTGGATATATGGATTAGTATACTTTTTGAATTTTTGAAATGCGAAGCATATACATAAATGCTTTAAATATTTTATTAAATACTTTTTGACACAGGTGTTGTGGAAAGTGCTGTATACTTTTTAACAAGCACACTTTAGATTTCAGAAGTCCACCAGCATGTACTGGCTATTTCAGTGATTGATACTGTGTGCTGTTTCTTGACACTAAATTAATCTACTTTCTGCTTTTAATTTGTGTTAGTTTCATGCATTTGAAATAGTATCTGATTCTGTAGGACATCTGCAGAGAGTATATTGAGATTTTATTTTCCAGCTTTCTCTAGTGTTTTAAATAGTTGTAAATATGTTATAATGAAATTTCTTAAACTACCTTATAAAGGTCAGTTAGTTAAGCCCTTCACTCCAAAGCTCTGAAATGGGGTTTCTAAAATTTATGTCATTCTTCTATCTCTTTTCTAAATCCTGAATTATTTTCCTATATACTTTAGAGGAGTGGAAGTAAGGAGCAAGGAAGCAAGGACTAATAGGTGATACATTGAAAGCCTTGCACCAACTGAAAATCTATATCTGCAGATGTATGAAGTATTCTTTAACATCTCTAATCATTCTCAGTTTTTGTAATCTCTCTATTCACAAATAATATCACCATACAGTTGTGCAGCATCACTTTCAAAATGTATGGTAAATGCAGCTGTTTATTATGTCTGCTTTTGCAAAATAATTTTCTTTTTGTGACCCTCTCCTTGTAAGTGTAATGCAAATGCTACGTTTCTACCTGTGTGATTCAAGCCATTTAGCATGTCCTGTAGAATTGACTTGTTCCATTTCAATGATGCTAGTATGTTCTTCAGAATGCAAGACTGTTCACAGTAATCTGCTCAGCTTTATTAAAAAATCAACAGCATTAGGGATTTTATTTTCTCCTGGAATTGTTAGAAATAAGTTACTCAAACCTATAGATCTAGCAAAAAAAAAATAATTCCATTTAGAATTTGCCTAAATATTTCTGAAATGGAAAATGTGGCTGTTTCATTGAAACTATGAATTTGTCATCAAACTTTCCTGCAGATGCAGTAGAAAAACATTTGTTGAGCATCTTATGCCACCTTCCCATGCCTTTTTTAATCTTTTGAAATCTTTATTTACAGAAAATTGAAAACAACAAAAATCTGCCACATAACAGCATTGCACTTTCTCATGTTTAAAGTAGCATTACTCTTCCTGAAATCGCTTATTCATTGTCTTTTACCTTCTTGGTTTAATGCTTAAATGCATTTCTTTCATTGGCACAGTCACCTCTACTTGTGGTCTATATAAATACAACCAAAGCCAGTGGAGAAATGGGTAACACCTGCATGCTATAGATTCCTAAACTACTGTTGCTCCCTCAGCAGACCTCATGAAGACTTGTCAATATGATGAGAATTCAAGTACATAGAAATTCAGGGCTATAACAAGGGAAAGATGAATTGTGTGGTACCTTTCTTGTCACTGCTGTTGGCACTGTCACATAAAAAGAAATACTGAAGCTTTACAGCCCTGTGGTTGGAAAAAAAAGGCAAAAACCCAAAAGAGGCAGAATACTCTATAGAAGGCTCCAGGAATATTAATCCCAAGATTTAGGATTACATTTTTATCGTGTGTTCTCCTTGTTATGCTGGAGATTGGTTCTTTAGGCTATGTTAAATTCAAAATGTTAAGAGACAGTTGAAAGCAAGCAGATTATCACCCACTGTTTCCAGAAGGCATAACTACATAAAATCTTCTGGCAGCTTTGTAAGCAGGAAGAAACTGATCACGATTGGCCATTTCAGCACTGAATTCATGCATATTTCCCTCAATATTCGCAGTTCCCATCCCTAATGGGAGCTGACAGAATGTAAATGAGTTCCTAAAGGAACCAGCAAAAGCGGCAATTTTTCTCATTTAATCTTTAGATGAGCTGTCTGTCTCCCAGCTGCTGAGCTTCATTAGAATTCTGAAACTAATTTCACCTATCAACACATGATTATTGGTTTGAGTGAGGGTTTTGGGATACTCTGAGTAAAAATCACTCTACAATGCAGTTGGCTCAATAAAAAAAAAAAAAAACAAAAAACTGGCAGGCTTCAGAACAGTCAGTTCTTACCCTGAAGAAAACTTTCATCCATCTTTGGAGTCTGGGAAAAGTTCATCCTGAAGTCATGCTTTGGTCATCTCTAATATTTTTTATCAGTCATTCTTAATCAAGCAATCATGTATGTCCATTTACCTGTCTCCAGATCTATGATGATCTCTGATGCCATCACAAATTAATCATGAATTTGTATGTATACAAAGCAAGAAATAAAAAAGGATTCATTTTGGACGTTTTAATTTACACAGAAAATTACATATGTTTGCAGGAGATGGTATCATTTTTACTGTGACTGTGTGTCCTTAGCACTGGACAACAGTGTTTTGCTGTGATTGACTTCCCATTTATTATGAAGAAATTTGTTCTCTGTCATCCATTTGCCCCTGCATTTTTTCTTTATGGATCAGTACATGCTCATAACAAAATGCATTTCATTTCTCTCACTGCTTTCATTTGAGAAGTCAAGTTTTCCCTAATCTTGCAAACTATTCAGTGCTCTCTTAAAGTACACAATAATTCAGCTTTGACCTAGTTATCAGTTACATCACAAATAATTTGTCTCTGTTGGTCCATCAGTTATCTACACAGCTTACATGATTTAGCTCTATTATGTAGGGGGTAACAGAATGGCTAATAGTTTCAACTGGAAGCCTGTTTCTTTTAAAGAAAATTCCTTTCCCCTGTGATATTATTGAATGCATCACAGCAGTCTTGAAATTTCGAAGTGACTTTGCCTAGTATTTTACATTCTCTTCCCTTCTCCCAAAAGAGCATTGCTCTCAGCTTGCAAGACAACATTTCGATTGTTTCCAACTCTGATTTCTCTACACTGCTACCCATTTTAACTTAATGCAATCCTACACCAGGAACCTGTGACACATGTGTTAACAGACCATAGAAGCACTGGGCAGAAAGGATAATGTTGATTTCCTATCCCTCGGTCCAATGGCATGGGGCAGTTTGCATAAAGATAAATATCCCAAAACAGAGATTAGCATAACCTGATACATAGGAGATATAGTACAAAAGAAAAGGAACAAGCTAACTCTAAAAACGAAAACCTGTTTTTCAAGGTCAGGTCATTATATTCTTTTTAGAAATCAGGAAATAAAAAAAAACTTGAATACAGAAGACTTGGAGCTAAAATAGCTTCATATTCCCTTCTTATTTCTAAGGGCAATGAAGCACAAGGATTTCTTAAAAATAAAAAATTTAATTAAATTTAAGAACAAGGAATAACCATAGATACAACAGTAATTTGTGTTTACTAATTAAAATTCAACATCCACTTACCAAAAAAGCACTTATAAGAAGTGAAAAGTAAAATTTCAGCTATTTCTAATTCTAGTATACAAATGCAGGCTTGAGAGGTGAACCCCTGCAAACCTCATGAACATCAACAAGGCCAAGCTCAAAGTTCTGCAAGTGGCTTGTGTCAATCCAAAGCACAAGCACAGGCTGGGCAGCGAATAGATTGAGAGCAGCCCTGAGGAGAAGGACTTGGGGTTTTGGTGGATGAGAAGCTTGACATGACCCAGCAATGCACAATCACAGCCCAGAAAGCCAAATGTATCATGGACTGAATAAAAAGAACCATAGGCCATCTGGTTGAGAGAGGTGATTATCCCACTGTACTACACTCCAGTGAGGCCGTTTTATGGAGTAATACATCCAGCTCCAGGGCCACCAACGTAAGAAGCACTTGAACATGTTGTAGAGAGTCCAGGGGAGCATCATAAAAGTCATTAGAGGGCTGGAGAACCCTTCATATGAAGATGGGCTGAGAGAGTCAGTGCTGTTCTGCTTGAAGAAGAGAAGGCTCCAGGAAGATCTTACAGCAGCTTTTATTACCTGAAGGAGACCTACAGGAAAGTTTGAGAGGTCTTTGTGCAAAGGTGTGTAGTGATATGAAAAGGGATAATGACTTCAAACTGAGAGCAAGTAGAGATTAAATATCAAATAAAAATTCTTCACAGTAAGGGTGGTGAGCCCCTGGAACAGGTTATCCAGAGAAGTTGTAGATTCCCTGTCCCTGACAGTCTTCAAAGTCAGCTTGGATGGGGCCTTGAGCAACCAGGTCTAGTAAAAGGTGTCCCTGACATCATAAGGGGCTTGGAGTTAGATGGTCTTAAATGCCTTGGTTTCTTCCAACCCAAGGCGTTCTGTGATAGTACATCATAGAATGCATGGTCAGTAAGCCATAGCCTATGTGCAGATTCACATCACAGGCTTAAAAAAGACAGGCCTGAAAAATACTACAAGAGACATACATACATCCATTCATACAACTTGTATGAAAAATCTGTAGCTGTATCAGAGATATTTGTCACTTTTCCAGACTAACATATGTAAGAATTGCTTATTACATAACCGTACTTTATGAATTTGTAGCTTCTATATGGGAGGTTCTGAAGGATAACTACAGAAAGTCATTATTATTCCATACATATCAAGTGACAGAAATCTTTTAACAGAAATATTTTTCATTTCTCACATTCACACATTTTGTATTGCTAATAACCCATAAAACACCTTTACAGTCAATTTAACCTGCTTTAAATTTATATTTATCAGCTATAAAACACACTTCCACTTGCTGCAGTTGTTTCAACAGGTTGCCACTATTTTAAAACATTGAACCAGCCTTCCAGGGATAAACAGCTAAACAGGGTCTATAAAAATTCTGAAGAGGGATTTTGTAGAAGGGCATGTAGTGACAGGACAAGAGAGAATGGCTTCAATGAGAGAGAAATTTAAATTATATATTACATAGAAATTATTTACTGGAGAGTAGTGAGGCACTGGATCAGGTTGTCCAGAGGAAGTGTGGATGCCCTGTCCCTGAAAACATGGAAAAAGAGGGTGGATGGGATTTGAGAAACTGGTGCAGTGATGGTGTCCCTGCCCGTCACAGTGGGCTTGGAACGCAATGATCATTAAGGTCCCTGCCAACCCAAATTATTGTATGATTGTATGATTCTATGTTACAGTAAAGTCAGTGGTAAAGGATTTGACATATCATAGAAGTGAATCTTAACTAAGTATTATCTGTGCTACTATAGTGTCTTTCCTGATGAATGCCCTCCTTTTTTATTGTTTTACTGCTTGCTTTAATTCTTACAGTGGGTATAAAATGAACTAAACTCTTCTTTGCAAAAGATTTCATAGCTAGCTAGTAATGGCAATTTTTCAACAGGTTCAGTTCAGAGGCTCTCACTAACTGGATTTCTGTTCCTAGTAGATAAGTCACTGATGATTCTTAATCTCATAATGAAAAAAACAGGTCCTGAGAACAGATATCGTCATGTAAGTTATTAATATGTGTACTGTGTCTTACAGAAAAAGAACTCATAGAAATTCTCTAAAAGATAATAATTCTTGTAGGAAAAGAAGCAACTTATTAAATAATACTGAAATGAAAAGCACCTTGAATTGGATAAGCAGCTGAAGATTAGACAGCTGAAGATGAGCAGCATATAACATTTGTATCATAGGAACACAAATTCATTCAAATTTTCATTTATAATAACTATGTCTTACTCTTCACATGATTTTGGTTATCTGAGAGGTCATTCTTTTTCTCTTATTTACATATAATATTTTCTAGAGAAAGCCACACTTTCAAGGGTATGTATGGAAGAGGCAAGTCATGAAAAATAGTCCCGGTCTCAGGGACCACTATTTCCCTAAAACCAATGAGATTACTTATGTTGTTTCTGATGCTGTCTAATCAGTCCTATAAATGTCTAATCAGACAAAGCTGGAAAAATGTAGCTGAGGCTATATTAAATGAGTCTGAGTTGGTTTTTTATTGTTCTTCTGGTTTGTTTTTTTTTTGTGTTTTTTTTTTAGTGTGTGATTTTTTTTGGTGTCATAAAAGATTCTTTTTTCTAGGGAGTTTATGGATGGATTTTAAATATTAAAGGAAAAACCAAGATACAGGTGTTATGGCATTCCAATTACCTTTACAAAGGGACATTCAGAAAGAGCATGAGTCATTGCTGAATTCTTCTGCCTGTGAAATGGCTGATATTAAGAAAACCTCAGAAGTGAAATAACCTTTTTTTAGACTCTTTTACCCCTTGTCATCTTTACACATGCAGAGCTTGCATTATACCAGACCACTGCCTATGATAAAATTTCATTTACATAAATGTGCTTCATGAATTAACTTGTATTTTTCGCATCCTTTTTTTCTGGTTTTCTAGAACTATTAATGTGGATCTGAAGGTTTTTCATAGTGTCATTCACAGTGGTAGGTTACACTTATTCATTTGCTTAATTAGTTCATTTATCAAATGGATGTGCTCCATTGTAGAGAAGCCTGATTAAAAGCCTGTCTTTTCTGTGGGTTGGTTGGACTCCAGCTCGGCTGTGAGTTGATTTCACTAAAACCAGCCAAGAAGTTTATAGAATGAAGACATGAGCCTGATCGATCTCCAGTTCCTCCTGTTGTGTTCACAAGAACATTAATAACAAGTAATTTTTTCTAAAATTACAGAAAATGAGGAAATTTCTTTCATTTGTGTGCTGAAGACAGAGTTAAAATTGGCCTTATTATAATTATTATTTATATTGCAGTGGTTTCATTGTGCAAGCTACAAATGTGTAATATAGACTCTTTTGAAAACCCTAAATTCTAAAGAGAAGAGACAAAGGCAGAAACAAGAAATGGAGACAGAGAAAGGTGAAGCAACTGCTTAGAGACCACACAGCAAGTCACAACAAAACCAAAAATAGAATGTCTCTTGTCTTGCAGTTCACATTGTCTCCAAAATCCCCAGTAAAAAATCATAAATTCTCTGAAATAAATTCTTTACATGTTGAATATCAGTTTTCTTGCTGTCGATTGAGTGAACATCTGCTGTTTTCTTGGCAACAATTCCATCCAATTTGAGGCACATAATATGTTTTGTTCCTTTGCAGTATTCATCATGGTACCTCACAAAAAAATAAATATAATTTAAACTATGCTAACATATAGAACATATATTACAATATGTTTCACCTAAGGGTTGACTAGAATGGGTACAGGAACAGATCAAACTTTACATGTGCACTTTAAGCCCATTTTTTTGAAAATACACATTATAGGAAAACAAAGAAACACATTTTTGCTGTGAAATGCAAGAGTAAAACAATACCTAAAAGATAAGGAGTTGCCTTACAAATAGCTGAATTTAGTAGCCGTTGAATACATAAATTTTTACCAAACAATTAGTGACCTTGAAAAGATAGGAATGATTGCTGAATAAACAGTATATTTTTAATTAGACTGATAGTTGGATCTTGCTCATCAATCTGTTTTTTCCAGAGTAAATTATAATCTAAAACAATGGCAGTGCAAAACCATTAAGCAAAAAGTTTAAAAGATTCTTGAATTTTGGTCACTGTTTTAGTTGTATCCCTACCCCATATAAAGCCAAGATTGGAGTCTTCCTATCACATTTCCCATCCAAGACCTTCATTTCCCTGTGAAATAAATCTAGAAACACAGAGTAGTAGGAAGGGGAGCAGGTTTGAGTTGGTTCCTGGTCAGGAAGAGATGGGGAACTCCACAGTATGCATGAAAGGGCAAGAGAGAAGAAAATCTGTCCCACTGATTTGCTTGACAAATTAGGGGCTCAAAAAGTTTGAATATTAAGACTACAGCCAAATGATATAAAGTTACCTTTCTAAAGTTACCTTTCACTGAATTTTAAAGACTTGGAAGTTTAGGCTTTGGTGACGATTTTTGGGGCATGTATTGGGTTTTGTAGGGCTTTTTTTTTTGGTGAGTTGGGGGAGTTTTCTGTTTTGTGGGTTTGGGGTTTTATTGTTTGGGTTTTTTTTCTTTATTGTGGTATGCTTCCTAATAACTAGGCACAAGGGCCTATTTATATAGTTGTGATATTTTGAGCTTAAACACAGCACAAAATGGAGCTATAACAGTAAACGAAGATGAAAGTGGGAGATGAGAAACATTTAAAACCATTTTAAATTTGTTGATAATTTTAACCATCTCTACATCAGTCATGTAATCAAAACATTCCAGATACAGAGAAGGGAGGGTTAGACATCTCTTCATTCACTGTAAATTTCATATCTTCATAATTTTAAGACAGAATGAAATATTTTCTAACACTTCTCCCCTGACATTGACTCAGGATGGAATTCACGTCTATGCACCTATGGAAGAGCAAATGCACCTTAGAAAGTTACTTCTCTCAGTCTAATGTTCTCTGAAGTTAGAAGGAGCATCCTGATACCCTTGTTGCTCAGTCAGTGATTTATAATCTATTATAAATATATATTCAGAAAATTGATAGCTCAGCTTCCTTCTTGATTAGCCCCAAAAATTGCTAAACTTTGAATTAGTAGAAAGGGGAGTAAGATAATTAAAAGCAAAATAACTACGGTAAACCTTGAAAATGTCTTCAGTTTAGCTGAACAGGCTCTCAAATAAATACCTCAGCAAAGCATAAGGTATAATGTGTGCAGATTTTACACATTTCAAATTTACTTGCGTATTCACTAGGGTTGCTGACATAGCAGAGCACGATGCTCACAAAAAGAGATGGACTCCCTTGTTATTCTAGATAGAACAGAATATTTCTTCCCTTATCTTTCTGTCTCTTCCAAATCACATCATAATATCCCTTCTTAGTTTTAGTTTTCTTCTTTGTTTTACTTCAAGCTTCTTGAATTTAGTTTCATTGAATTTGGCTAAACTCACAAATAACTTATTTTATAAGTTTCCATATGAGTCCTTAGATTTATTACTCTTCAATGTCAAATGCAGTTTTGTAACCCACATTGCTATGTTGTTCCCTGCTGTTCATCCATTTCAGTCAACTGATTTCTATTCAAAGCTAATAAAAAATGGTTTGGCATCAGCTAACTATAGGTAAAACTGTTTCTAGAGAGAGAAAGACAGCAAGATACACACATACAGTTCTAATTATTTTTATTAATTACTTAGTCTGCTAGGTTTTTAATTATAACAAATACAGTTTCTTATAACCCTAAGGCCAAAATGCTTGTTTGCCCCTTACTTGCTTGCATTAACCTAGCCAACAAGATGGACACAAATGACAATGAGATCATCTACTTAGACAAATAATTTTTCTTAAAAAAAATAATTATAAATAACAATCCAGGTAACAGAGATAGTCTGATTATTAGGCTTCTCAGCAGATGATAGAGAAGATGTGGACTGCCTACAAGCAAAAACATACATCATCATCCCAAATGAGTTCTACAAACATCAGGTTATGACGTTAACACCTTCAAAATTCCTGTCTTTCTGTACATATGTCACTTTTTTAAGAACAAAATCAGACTAAAAAGAATAAGCAACTAAGCACACAGTCCAGTGACTGGGCTATATAGGATCACCTCTTTACACAGACAGGACTTGCATGAAAGATTGAAGAAAAGCCACTACAGGATTCCCACTAGGGTGTTAATAGCATAATCAGAAAGAGATCTGGAGCCTGAATGTAGATGCCCCTTCTGCTGGGTCAGGCATAACCACCCTCACCTACAGGGCTTTGCATGGTCAGTGTGCAAGAACATTTGCAATGACAATTTCATCAACAGTCATTAATCAGTTTGAACTGATAGCAAATAAAATTTCTTTTTTTTTTTTCATATGTTCTAAATCAAACTAAGGTTATGGACAGGTAGAATATATTGTTTCTAGTAATACATAAAATAACTCTAGATAATTTTAGTAAGGAGGTAATATAAAGGGGGATCTTTGAAGGCCTTCAGGACCAGTTATGTCCACAGCAGCTCTGTAAACATTGGTTAAAAAGATCAAATGAGAGGTTGTACTAAGGACAAAGCAGGACAAAACAAGAGGAATAAAAGACCAGTGGTTTCTGCTAAGAATGATGTCATGAAGGTGTGAGACATTGAATTCACTTAAAGTCTTAAAGCTGTGAAAGAACAAGACTTAAATGCAAGGAGAAAAAGGAATGATACAAAACTCCATAGAACAAAATTGGTGACACATGAATGCTCCTTTGCACTGAGGGGTTACAGTATAAAGACTATATAACATACTACTAACTTTCACTTCATAGCAGACCTATTTGAAAAAGAGAAATATATATAGTTGCTAGGAAATTCTGTTTCCCTTATGACCTCATGCTATTCTTATTAATTTCAAACATATCTAAGCCAGTGGTGATAGATATTATAAATTAATTTCATGTAACATTTGTTCATAAATCTTCAGGTTGCTTATACCCACAAATCATTATGAAGACCATATTTTGTAACATGTAGCAAGACTGCAAAGTCTCTCACATCTCTTTAAGTACTTTTAGTGAAGAAAGAATGGGGAGAGTATGTATATACACATTTAGTTTTCACATATATGCAATTTTGAACAGATAACAACTATCTTTTTGGCATAAGCCTTCTAACTGCATCCAGTACAAAGCATTTGCAATACTCTTTAGATCTACAGATCATATGATACCTATAGAATACAATGATTGCATAGCTGTAAATCAAAAGTTGCTTTTATAGTACACTAAGATTTTTTTTTTGTCAGACGACTGAAAAGACTGAGATAATTCTAATGGATTTGGATAATTACTGCATTGTGTCTAAGTAATATTTATAATATTTCATGCATCTTTATCATTTATTGAGGCAGGATCTCCCTAAACTAGTCTGAGACAAGTTCTTAAGGAACTTGGAAAAGCACATTTCATTATTTACTTCAAGAATCTTGGTTTAAGAGCACCTACTTGAAGGTAGTATACTTGAAAGACTATTCACAAATTAGAATACTTCTGAAGCTCATCCAGTTTATACCAAGTATTAGCTTGAGCCCATCAGCTCTCAGAAAATGTGCTAATAAGGCCAAAAATGGGTTAACTCCCTTATCCGGGTGCAATGAGCCATGTGTGTGCAAGAAGGCATGTTTGCACACCCCATTATGTAGTTTCACATCATGTTCCAGACATATCTCGGTAGTTCAGTGTTTAGGAATTCACTTCTCATTGCTTTATACAGCTGATTACACATATAAAGGCTCTGTTATTGAGCACACAGTGCAAGGGACTGTTTTGTTAACAAATGTTCTGTTCCACGGATGAGATGGTACATAATTACAAACACACAAATCTTTTCCTTTTGTTATTTTGTGAATACCTGTTTTAAAACAAGCAGTGAAACATTTTTATTCCCAACATTACTTTCTGTAGCAATTTAACTTCATTTCTAGAGTCTAACATTTGTGGCTTCTACATTTTTCCCTTGTCAAATAATACTTTGAAGAATGTAGGATGACACCTTTTTTTACAGCAAGTCTTTCTTCTCATATCTCCATAGCTGTGTGAATAGCTGAGGATATATTCAATCTTTAATTATCCTCAATAGCAGCTTAATGTGGATATATAGCTATCAAGACCAGGGCAGACATCTTGTCATGGAGCTGTACTAACACAGGAGATAGCTTAGAGCTGAATCTAAAAGGCCTTAATAGTGCACTGTATTGATATGACCTTCTTCTTATTTTGTCTTCTCTTAAAATGTGGAATAAATTCATGGGAACAAGTCCAGTCTACAAAAAGAAACATATATCATATAAATACCTTAAGGAGATAGTGTAGTAAACATCATGTATATATCAAATCTCTCTTGCATTACATTGTGATACTGAATTATTTAACTGCAGAAAGCAGAGCAGAACAGATACACCTAATTATCATATTCTAAACTGGCCAGTGGTTTTGACTCCCTAAATAAACATAAGAATATGTAAGTTCCTCTGTTGACCAAATTCTGACTTCACTCACAATCAGACTGCTGGTCTAAGATATACCTCAATGCACTGTGAGCAGCAGAGAGGAACCAATCATTCCACTCCCATATTGTGCTGCTTGAGGGGGCAGTTAGAGGAGATAGATGACTTAGGAATGAAGGAATGAAGTTGAATCTAGCAAAAAGGAAAGTGCTTCTTTAATTTTGTCTTTGTTTCTCACCATCCAAGTCTATTTTAATAGGCAAGAAATTAAATTTGTTTTCCCAAGTCAAGTCTGTTTTGTATATGACAGAAATTGGTAAGTGGTCCACTTGTCTTTTTCTTGACCTACAAGTTTTTTGTATCTTGTGCCCTGTCCTGTTGAGGAGGGGGAGTGAGACATCAGCCAGGTAGACATCTGGCAGTTGGTCAAGGTCAGTCCACCAGTGTCAGTAACAGAAGAACAGTCACAAACACGAGAATGTCATTCCCAATGTTGCCTTTTTCCCCAAGCTGGAAATGAAACTCTAGATAATTTTAGTAAGGAGGTAATATAAAAAGGGATCTTTGTTTGAAGGCCTTCAGGACAGTTATGTCCACAAAAGCCCACCCCTGCCAAGGATGAGTACATTTTATAGTTTCGGGAAATAAGAATAAATGATAAAAAGCACCAATTAGGAGGACAAGTGGTGATGCAATTCCTCCCCCAGGTCAAGCCCCTTCTCTGGAGCTCCCCCTTCATCACTAGTTGTATTTTGTCCATGAGAATGCATCTCAAGGAGTTGTTCTCAACCTTGGTTCCCAGGAAGAACCAAGATAGCACTGAGCCTTGTACCTCTCAGGGCTTGGAGCTCTGAATTTGTTTTGTCTTTCTGCTTAAGGAAAGGCCATGGAAAAGTACTGGGAAAACTAGTCACTAATAAAATATGCTACAGAGCTACAAATATATGTGTGAAGAACACAGAGAACATATAAAAGAAAAAAAGGCAAAAGCCTAAACGGCATCACCAATTTCCCAAAGAAATCCTTTGTGCAATTTCCAGGGTGAACATATATCTAAAAAGATATGAAATAAGCTTGAAAAAAAATAAGCAAATTATTTGCATACCAAGAACCACATTCGTGTACAGGAGCCTTCAGTGTTCTTTGGATCTTTCAGGTCAGCAGCTTTACATATTACAAATTCTTATTAAACAAATTATAAAATGCTATTATATTTCCCTGATTGCACTTAAGAATTCAACCTGACTATTTATAAAGTTAATATATTAGAGCCTTATCACAGTGGAATAAGACACACTTGAAAGGCATCACAATACATACACATTTTCAGTAAAATATTTTAAAGAGAAAACTTCACCACTAAAATAATGACATTCACCTCTTCCCAATGTATTTCCATAGAGATTGCCTAAATATGAATGAAGGTTGGAAAGATTTTACCTCTTTACCTTTACATTGTGTATACTTATAATGAAAGAACAAAAAATAAAAGAATCTCTGTTTCTTGAGTTAATCCTGCTCTGCTTATTTTATCTATGAAAAAACACCTCAAAGACCCTGGAATGTTTGAGACTCCTGGGAACAGACTTCAGCAGTTAATCGAACGCCACCCAGTGTTGTAAAAAGAAATCGCTACTTCTCAGTCCTGCTCTAAAATAAGATGGGCATTGGAAAATGGGACACGGGGAAGACTTACAAAGAAGATCGAGCTGTATTTTATTTTTAAACTAGCATTTTAAGATGTAGTTTACTTACTGCTGCTATTAAGTGGAAATTAAATAAGACAACGAATAGAGGAGTAGACAAGAAATAGTGAGGGAAACAAGTTTAACCTTCAATTTTAAATATTTAGTTTGAATATCTATTTCAGGTAGTATTGATCTAAAGTTTAATATTGAGTTTATAATCTACTAATTTTCCAAAAATTTTCAGCAGTGTTAGCCTACGTTATATAAGTTGTTTTTTGTCTTTTGAACAACAGTAGCTCTTGAGAATTAATGGATACTAGTGAAGACAATTTTGAAAGCTGTCTTAAGCCCCAGCCACATATTCTTCAAAGATTAATTATATCATTTTAAATTTAAAACAGAAACAAAACAAAACAAGCGAACAACAACAACAACAACAACAACATAAAGTGTCCTGATATATTACATAGTTGAAGGAAGAGAGTGCTGAGAAAAGAATAAATATATCCATAAAATTCAGGAAGTTTCTGAGAAGAATAATCAATACAGAGATATAAAAATCAACAATTTTGGAATAAGTTTTGGTCTGCCTCATAAAACAACACAGAAAAACAACAGAATATTGGTGGTGGAAGGAGGGATTTTGCCTTCAGACACCCATCTTTTGAATATTTGTAACTGATAATTAATTAAGATGTTGCTTCTTTCCCTGGTCCCAAACTGTTGGTGAGCAAGTCATGATTGTTTCACTTCAGTTTATATTTTTCTGAATGACTGCTGCTATTGGTTGATCTCTTGGTTGTTCATATTCACTTTGTTACTCTTGATTCTAAATTAAAACCTGCCTTGACTACCCACGCAACAAATCAGCATGACAACAGAGAGCAAAACCCAAACACTTTCCACACTGTGCTGTACTCAGTAACAGAAAAGGAAATAGCCAAGAAAACAGTGAAGTTTATTTGGTTAGTCTTGGGGTATTTTATATATTCGTGTAAATATGGAATTCATTTTATTATTCATTTTATAATAATTAATTTTTATATTCATGTGAATATTTGTGCTGCAATCTGAATCTTTTCTGTACACTTTAATTCACAACTAGGATAAAATCTTTCCCTAAGAACATACCCGTAGCTACTCTTTGTGTTTCTTACTATCATTTCCTAAAAATGACTGCTCATAGCTCAAAAAAGAGGATTTTATGTATTATTTTACACTATATGAAAATATATGCCTATTCTCTCAACAATATACACCTAGCAGATTTGATAACCATCATGTCATATCTAGTCTAGTTTACATATACTGATAATGTGAGACATTTTTTAATGCTTTTGTTAAGCAGTGTATGAGGAAATAGAACAATGAATAGTCTTTAGAATTATTTGGAAAAAAGTCAGTTATCATGGGACCTTGATGGGCCAGCTTTTTACTGAAGTTCCTAAGGTTATTTGAAACATTTCAGTCGAGAGTGATAGAAAACATTTTTTTTATTAGTATACAAACAACTCTTTTTATGAGAACAATCTCTGCAATCATATCACCACTGTAATAGAGCATGCCAAATTCTTAATCCTGGTATTGTAATTGAATATGGTGTGTACCCCACTGAAAGAAAACAAAAATCAAAAGGCTTGAATAAATTTAAAAAAAAAACAAAAAACTGAACTCACATTGAATTTAACAGTTTGAAAAGAAATTAATACTATTTATAGAGTAAATAATACAAATCAGAGCCTCTGCAATCTGGGTTTTTTTCTGTGGTAACAATGGTTACCTAATAACAGTGCACATTCTTCATAAGCCAATAAATGTGCAAGAAATGTTTAGAAACCATTTTATTGTTTTTAATTTAAACTTCAAGAAGTTGTGGAACAAATGTCAAAGATAGTATTGTTTGCCACTAAAGTGATTCAGCATTTTCTAAGATGCTGTAATTTCCGCATATAGTAGTATTTAGATTTCCATTTACACAAACACATGCACTATAAAATCAAGATGGACCCCAGATGCAAATGTAAAATTAGAATTAAATCCAAAGTTTTTCAAAACAGCCCTTGGGGTTTGGGTTTGAGTTCACCCTGCTTAATACATAGCACATTTTTTCACATAAACATATTTTATATCCCAAAAATAACAGACAAATATATACTCCTCATTGTTTTCTATTCTAAAGAACAGATAACTGGCAACTATAACAAAAACAACTTTTTTTATGTTGCTATGAGCATAAAACATGCCTGTATTTTCCAGTTTAAAGGAATGGGAAAGAATGAATGACTGCTTTTATGCAGGGTTTTACTATTTACTATGTACCTACTTCATTAAAAACTCCAAAACAGATCAAAACAATAAAGTGGTTCAATTATTATCAGCAGTAAGAAGAAAAAGAAATCTGAGGGGTGGGGGAAGGATATATATATATATATATATATATATATATATATATATATAGTTAATAAAACTAATATTTTATAATAAGAATCTCCTTTAACAGGTTTTACTCTGACATGATGGGGAAAGAAAACCAGTAATTAAATTAATTTGTGAGGCAGAAATAAAATAAATTCTACTACTACTACTACTGCTACTACTACTACTAATAATAATAGATTAGTAATTATTTAAACAAATTATTATACAAAACTTGTCATGTTCATATGTTATTTCAAATGTCATGTCTTTAGCAAGGAAATGTATCTCAGGGTATTTGTTTAGATTTGTTTATTTGTAGAAATTTTTGTATTATTTGTAAATACAGTGTCTCTATATTTAATACATGGGTTTTTTTCCCTTTTAGAGTGGAACTGGTTAAAACTTAAATTATAGAGATTAGATACACTTTCTTCAACAAATTCTCAATTTTAATACAGCCCAGGTGAATAAGTGCTGTTACAAATTGGGTGGGAATTAATCACATCAAAATAGTATTCTTAAACCATAATCACAAGGACTTTAGTATTTATACATGCAGCCAGGAAAGAGATGCAATCATTATTGTCTGTGATCTGAATTGTTCTGTGTCTGTCTTTCTCCATAGAAACTGAAGAAACCTCAGTTCAGTAAAAAAAAAAAAAAGGAAAAATGGTCTATAACAAGAAAAAAAAAAGTGAGATGAACGAGGTCTGGATTTATTCCACTTAACTTGAGATAGTCTGCTAAGTTAGGATCATCAGTCACTCTAAGCTCCCTGCACAGAAAAACAAATTAGAGACAGAAACCTTCAGAAGGCAATCTACCCCACCTAAGAACCAAGTCATCTTTGGGTGGCCTGTCCCACACTGTTTACTCAGGGACAACCCTTGCTCCCAGATAAGGTATGCCACTTTATTCCTGTAGGTATCCTTGACCTTAAGTAAGAGATGGGAAAAGTGGCAAAAATAGTAAGACATAGAAATTAATAGCTGTCCAATCAGAAAAAAATTAGGAGCATGAATGAGAAAAGATTAAGCACAAGTTAATCACCATGGAAGAGAAAAATTGCAAAGAGGAAACTGAAGAACCAATGAAAAGTGCAACAAATTACACAGAATTCAAAACAAGTAAAAGCTTTTCTTTCTATTTAAAAATTTACATGGGTAAAGATGGCACTGATGGTGTGAATCAAGAGTCTGTGTTACATTTATTATGTTTTATATTATTTTTATGTTACAGCAGGCTGGGATAGCTCTAGCCAATTGGCAAACGTTTGTCCACGCATATGGTTTGATGAGATATAAAGGTGATGATGATTTCAGCTATGCTGGGACTTGTAATATTTCAAACATCCCAAATTATGGCCAAAAAAAATACATCCATCCAGACAGGCAAAAATTCTCTGAGCACCCAGACCTTACTGAGATATTCAAATGAATAACCTTTGTCAAATATGTATATACCCTCACTAAAAAAGGGGTGGGGAGGAAAAGTGTGCAGAAAATGAAAAAGTATCTTGAACTAATTATTAAGCGATCTTTGGTATCATGGGTTAACAAATATTTCAATGTTCATTATTTGTTGAGCCATGTACATCTTGTTAACTAGAAGGATAAAATACTCCAGTTCCCCCATTGAACAGAACACTCTCTTTGACTTGGAAATTGCGCAGCTTCCAAAACCCACTTAATTTACACGGGCTATCTAAGATGTTAAATGAACCATAAAGGGCAGATGACAGAGACAAATAATCCTTTTCCCTGAAAGTGCCAAGTTTCAGGGCCTTGGTCTCCGTCTCACACTGACACAGTGTTTGACACTGGAGGACCTGGCTATCACTTTCTATAAATGGCTTAACCTTCAGCTTTGTGTGGTCTGTCTAGTACTATACCCTGACAATTAAAGAAAATCAATATCTGGTGCTTCAATGCTGAAAACATTGAACCCACTTTGGAGGTAAATAATTAGTTCAGAAATGCTTCAGGCAATAATTAACCAAACTAGACTTATTAGGAACTCTTGCCTACAGCATTTTTCCTTTTCAGAGGTGTTTAAAATCTATCACATAACTTCTAAATTATTTAGGTTTAAGCATTTCAGCTTTTGACAGTGTTATAATTAACGTTGTTTGACTGGTTATTATTTTACACAATAAAATATTCTCAAATCATCTTAGTGAAGCTTTAGACCTCATGCTCATTTATTTAGTCTACAAAGAGAGAAACACATAAATTATTTGATTCAGAAGCCCCTGATTTACATTTCTATTTAATACTCATGGAAAGGGGTGATTGTTTTATATGTTTCTGTTTGAATCATAGATTACACTTTTGATTATACAACACATTTCCTCAAAGAATTCCCATGTAAGCCACTGAGTATGAGAGTGAAGGACTAACACACTTAGCTGTCTGTCAGATTGTTTCCACTGGCTTTAGAAGGAATAGGAACTTACGGAAAACTCTTATGGTGAAGTCCAGTGATATGTCTGACATATTTCATGTTTACCTCATTTGACTCAGTGACACAAAATGTAAAAAATGTCATTCCTTTTGGCTAGATACATTATGGCTCAACAGCAGGCTGAAAAGAGAGAGTGGGAGGAGAAGAGGTAATTTTTGTCAGACTGGATGTTTGTATTTTTCATTATCAACTGTTGAATTATTATCCAGCTTAGGTCCTAGCAATTTTGAAAGTGTCAGTATTTATGTTGAAGTCAGCAATTCTTCTGAAGCTCTATAACACATGTAAATGTTTTTCAGGATCTGGGTCTCTACATATGTTCTGTTGCTGTTACAACACAGGAAAACTAACATTTTGAAGACAAAAAAGACACTTCATACTCTGGGTTCAGTGGTTCTGTGCTACCCTCACACTCAGTGGACTAAGCTATGACGCCACTACCATTCTCATGCAAGTAATTTACAAGAGCAAAGTAAGAGATTTTCACAAGGCTGGGCTTGAGGATTGTATGTGTGTATGTGCATGCACGTGTACACACACTGCTGCTCAGAAATCCATCCTTCACCTTCAAAATTCTATGTGAAAAACTCTTACTAGAACAATTATACTAAAAAAAAAGGAAAGAAAAATCCTAAACCCCAGTTTTGTAGCTAAACAAATTTGTCACCCTCAGCCCCTCTGAGATCAGTGGAAGGAGTTACAGAAGCTCTATATAGAATTCTACCCTTTTTTTCTCCTCTAATTGAACTGCTTGATAGATAAAATTAGTATTGGATGTAATCTGTTTTCTCCAATGCCTCATGAATTTCATGGGTATAAAAGTACACTTCATTGTACAATGCTTTAAAAAACCCAAACACCATAGGAATTGCCAGTCATGGATTACTTTCTATATTTTATAGAATCTATATCATCCATTTAACAATTTAAACATGACTAGTCAGGAAAGTCAAACATGGAATCATAAAGGTTTACCTTATAAAGCAAAGTGCATACTTATGGAACCTGAGACACTCTAACTCAGAAGAGAATTGTCCTGCTTTATTTCACCTGCTAATCCTGAAATGCAGAAGTACAAATAATGCAAGCAAGATATCTGATTTTAGTTACACACTTAAGCTTCCTGTATGCTCTCTGTAAAGAGATTCCCTTCTCTGACCATTAGACCATATCCTACACTAGAATGCATAACTTCTGGAGCTGATTTATTGGCTGCAAGAGGATTATAAGCAGCTTGTAGTATGGGGAAACTGTGTCCTCATTTTCGTAGTATAGAATGCAAGCAGCTACATATATTGGATTTTAAGGTATCATAAGTCAACAGAAATTAAGTTCATGATTTATAAGTTGTTCAGAGGGTCAAAAGTTTGTGTCTCTTAGGATGAGGTAAAATTGCTCCCAGAACACTATTAACAGTACTTACAAGTTCTCCACTAACTACATGGGAAGGTCTGAAAAAAGTTGTGTGTGCTTGAGGCAGTTAAAGCCAAGGCAAAAAAATTCTACTCCTGATGCCTAACTTTTAGGCATATAAATTTAGATAAGACAAACTTTACCTATCAGTTATTTCCCACTAGATCTCTCTCTGCCCATTATCTTGTAATTTCTTTTATATGATTGCCATATCATGTGGCTCCTATTTTTACTTAGTTCTTCCAGTTTTATATCACTGACCTCACACACATCAACACTCACATTATATTAACAGCGTCAATGTTTAATTTTCTTTCCATGTATTTAAATTTTAAAGGTTAATTCAGTTACAATACTTCAGGCTATATCCATAAGAGGCTTAACGAAATACAATTTATTTCAGAGTAGTTTTACTTTAGTAATTTTTATTTATTTTCAGAAATTGAGGTATAATAGGAACAAAACTTTAAAAAATATGTCAATATCTATATTTTTTTTTTTTTAAATTCCACCAAGGATGTAAAGTATTTATTCAGTCAGTATGTTCTATAGATATTTGGGGAAAAAGGCATAAAGTGGGTACATACTTGTCTTTTCTAAGATTATAGATTTGAGTTCAGTATAAGAGTAGAAAATATTAAAGACAAAACATGCAGTCACCTGAAATTATTGTAAAAATGCACCATGGAGGACAAAATAGGTTTGCAAATAAGTTGTTATAAAATTTTTGTTGAAGGCCAGGGTTACAAGAAAATAAAGTCAAATGGTGCATTTTATTATTTCATACCCATTACAACCTCATGGGTAGATGGTACCCTTACTGTGAAAACAGATTGATTAATTTTCCGTATACTCCCATATTTTTATATTGATCTTCACCTTATTTGTGTTCTTTTGCCTTTCATGGATTGTTTACCACAGAAAGTTTGACAGACCATTTTTAGTGCTACCCCTGTGTTCAGTGTAGGTCTTCACTATAGCAAGCATTTCATTCTGGCTTTAATGAGTCAAGGGAAGTCTAAACTGAAGAATGAAATCCCAGCACTTTTCAGAACCATTCATCTGAAGTCTTAGGCATTTTAGGCACAATCAGCTAGCTTCTACAACATTTGGTTAGTTTCTATGTATTTTTTCCCATTTCTTTGCAAACCTCCTGCCCTAGAGTGACATTTTTAATTCTCAGCAAACATTGCATCTCATTCAATAAATCTTTGCTCTGTTGTGTTGGAAAAGGTGAAGACTTTAACACCAAGGGAATAAAATCACTGACAGTCTAGAAGTAGGATGCCATTCAAACTGAAGGAACAGGAGGAAATGCAAGTGGAGGAAATAACTTTAGTGCAGATAATATTTCTTGTTTCTGTATGACCACACATCATCCTTAATAGCATTTTAACATGAAACAATCATACAAGTCTCTGCCCAACTGAGATACGAGCTCAGTCTAACCAAAACAAGCGTTAGCATGAAGGAAAGTTTAATTACCACTCTTAAGACTGACAGCTACAAGTTTTTTGAACTGTGAAGATTACATTCCTCTCTTCTCAATAATGTCTCTGCTGTACCACAGGAAGATTTCCACTGGAGATTGCCTAGATTTATTTTGAAACTTCATTCATGGATATTTACTATAAAACAATAGGTTTTGGATGCCTTTAATGTAAAAACATCCGACATCCAAGTATTTAATGTCTGAACTGTCCAACATTTTCCCAGGTATTCAGATGATGTTCCTATGCTTGAAATCAAAGATGTATTTTTATATAAAGATATTCCACAGTTAGTATTTGAGATAGATTTATTATATTTTCTGTCAATTTTTGAATATGCTGTCTCATGACCACCTACTAATTAGGGAACTAAATGGATAATTTAGAACATCCTATATCTCAACTGACCTTGTGTGTATCAGTGGAAAAACAACAGAACACATGCGTGAGATCAAATTATTGGCACTTTCTCTGACATGTTAGCAGTGATGAGGAAAGCAGATGGAAAAAAACATATTAGATATTGATCCCTTTCTCATTCCTGCATACCCTTTAATTAGATTTAGATTGTAAATAATGCTATTGTATCTTGTGACAGTATGCATGAAATGATGGCCTGAACTGTATCTGTGTATACTTTGACAAATGAGTCAAACTGAGTGCTTGGGAATTTTATGTATTAGAAACATATGTTTTTTGTGACTTTGCAAATTTTTGTAAAAATTAATGTAAAAAAAATTGAAATGCACTTTTGAATGCATAATGAGGGAGTTTACTAGTCTCTTTTAAGGAAAGGAAGTAAAGAAACACATGTAAGGATGTGCCGTTAAAGTTTATATTCCAAGTACGCAGAAAATGAAAACTAACCAGGACACCAATAGGTCAGGATTTCTGTCCTTTTGTTATGCCATGGCTGCCACTGCATCAGCATCTGTCAAGCCAATACTGTGCAAACAAGCAAACATGCCCCTCCATTTTACACACACAGTGGTACCTCACAAAATTATCCTTCACAAAGGTGATGTAAGTTCAGCAGAATTTTTCAGCTTAGTTCTGCTGTCACACAGGGAATGCTATCTGATTGTAAAACAAGCTCTCTCCTATAGCAGACCACATCAACAGCCTGATCACAGGCTCTTATGTTTTGCCATAAAAACATAAGCAGCAGCCCTGAGCAGCTGATCAGTCTGGATATTCTTCTGCATGCTTTGAATTCTGGAGGGGCTGATTAGCAAGAGATCTGTGTTATAAGACTGCAATTACACTGCATAGGGTGCTACATTAGTTCTTGGCACACAGGTGATCCCAGCTATCAGTTATTAAGACAGTCAGGGTTCAAGAGTTTGGTGCAGAGAGACAAGAGTTTCACACAGGGACAACTCTATATTGGTTCACTTCACACTGTTATGCTCTGTTAATCTCAAAAGATCACTTCAGTGATGTTTAAAACAAATATATGAAAGTATAAACTGAAATTAAATATAAGGTTGCATGTAATTAAAATTACCAATTTGGATTTCCCATTCTGCTAGGTAGTGGTGCAGACTATCAATGAAGTATCATCTTTTCAGAGGTGGCAAACAGGACAAGAGGCAAATTAAAGAATATAAAATTCCATTTTAAAACAACAATTTCTCTTTCATTATTACTTTTTACTGGTAGGATCATCAAATAGTGGAATAAATTTCTGAGAGAGGTTGTGAACTCTCCGTTATTCAAAGCACTTAAATCTGATTGATCAAGATCCTGGGAAACCTGCTGTAGTTGACAATGTCCACCAGTCTCTGCCAAGCTCCACTATTCTGCCAAAAGACATACATTTCAGTGAATAAGTCAGCTGATTTTTCAGATATAATAATATATATATTCCCTTTGAAGAGGCTTGTATGAATATGCTGATGCAAGTCCTTCCAAGTATTTTCTACTAGAGGATAAAAACTGTATATTTATTTTTATTTTTTTTTAAAGTGGGTTACACTCCCCCATGATAGGACAGATCAAAAAACTCAGCATACCACACATATGAGTACAAAGATTCCTGTTCAAGGCTGTCTAGTTAAAAAAAAAACAAAAACAAAAACAAAAGCAGTTTCTTGAGATTTAGAAAATCCACTTTTTTTCATTTAAAATACTATTCATTGCACTCCATTCCACATGCCATGCAATCTACTTCTCTGTTCCTTCTTCCCAAGACACCACCAAACCTATGTTTTACAAAGGATTTTGTAGGAGGGGAGGAGGTGGAGAAGAAGATCTAAAGAGATTCATCCAGCCATTTTTCTTACAGACTACCTATTGCTAGTGACTTCTTAGCATGTGGATACAGCAATGGGCAGCAGTGCTAAATCTTAAAATAAACTCAATGAGATGGTCTGAATGGAATAGCTGTAATGGTGTGGTTTGTCTTCAGTAAACACAAGCACAGAGAAGTCACGGATTGCAGCTGTGTGTATTGGTAAGTGTGCCACGGTTCTCCACGGCCTGCAATGAATGTCAAAGCACTTCTAAAGCCTCAGATATCTGGAGCTGGCTGCAAAAGGGAGCAAGCCATAAATACAATGTCAAAGGCATTTGCTTTTCGTTTTTTAATCCACTGAAAATACAATTATCCCCAGAGACAGGAGATGAAAGAGACTTGGGAAAAAGGAATTTTTTACAGTCCTACAGGAGATTGTCAAGAAGGGTGTTTTGTCAGGCTCTATAGGCTTCACTAATTTACTTATTTCCTAATTTCCTTCAGGCCTCATCACCTTTGTTAAGAAACAGTACCGTACCTTTTTTTTGCATTTATGTCAGTAGTTTGAAAATTCTTTTAAGTGACTTAAATGGCTTTGAGGATCAGTGGAATTTTGGTTTGGGTTTTTTTGTTATTTTGGGGGGTTTGTTTGTTTGATTTTGGTTGTTTTGGTTTTAAAGACAGTTGCTATTAAAATGTTCTCGATTAGAGACCAAATGCCTTATATTTCAATTAATGCAGAAAGACGTTAATGTCAAAAACCACAAACGATTACAAGGGAAAAAGAAAAGCAGCTGCCAGGGGTCCCAGTTGGGAGGGTCAGGGCTGCCCTAGGCCAGCTCCACCCAGCTGAGCACCTTGGCCAAAATGGAAACACAACTGGAAAAACAGACTTAAGGAATGTCAACACACTGCACAGCAGTGAAAATTGAGGTAAAAACTGTGAGAAACTGCCCTGCAGAAACCCAGATCAATGAAGGAGGAGGGGAGGTGCTGCAGGTGCCAGAGATAAGATTCACTTGCAGCCTGTGGAGGGGACCATGGTGGAGCAGGTATTTCCCTGCAGCCCTTGGAGAGATTGCTGGAGTAGATATTCACTGTAGCCTGTGGGACATGACACATGGGTTGGTGTAGGTGGATATCCTGGTTTTGGCCAGGACAGTGAATTTTTCCACAGTAGCTGTGAGGGGGTGGAGGTTGAACCCATGTGGTGTGTGGAAGTTGTTATTCTGTACAACTCATTTCACTGCCAGGGAGATAAAGTAAGGGATTCCCATTTCCAAAGAGAGAGGTGTGACTGGTACTTGTGAAGGAAAAGGCGGCCTGTGGAGGGTCTGCTGCCATTTTATTTGTTGTCTCAGAGGTGTTTCATTTGGTGCTAGGTTGGTCAGCAAGCATCTTTTGCATGCAAATATTTTTGTGTACTTATGTTATTAATATTGTTCTCATTCCTATTTGTTTTCTTGTCTAGATTTCATTTCCAGAAAATGTTTGTTATTATAATTTGGGATTTCTCTTTTGTCTCTCTCACCAGAGAGGCTGGGGATAAGGAAGAAGTATGTGGTTTGCATTTTAGTGGGAGAAATTAATCAGGGAATACCGCTCCTAAACCACCACAGTGGATAAGGTCTGAAGGAGCTGTGGCATGTGGCAGACCTACACTGAACTGGTTTTCCCTTGAGGACTGCAGCCCACTGGAAGTAACTGTGCTGAAGCAAAGAAGTCTCAGGAGGCAAGAGCAGCAAAGAGGCTCTTATGGATTCATCACTATTCTCCCACCCCACATCCTCCCTGTGCCTCTTGACGACAGGAATTGAGGTTTGGAATGAAGTATTAAAATTGAACTTTGGGAAAAAAAGGAGAGAAAAGATGATCTTTAATTTTTGTCTTTTTTTTCTTATTATCCGCACATATTTTTTTGTCAATATCTTGGACTAATTCTCTGAAGTTCAGTCTGTTTTTCTTTTTAGATTAATTGGTAGGTTAGCTCCCTGTTTCTATCTCATTTTCTCCTCCTGTCCTGTTGAGGAGCAGGAGTGAAAGCAAGGTTATGTAGGTATCTGGCTGCAGGCCAAGGTTAATCCACCCTAGATATAAAATCCAAATAAAGTTACCTTGAATACCAGGAGCAGCAATACTTTTGAATACACTGTCAACATGTAGATTGAAAGATTCTGTGAAGTCTGTAGCCTATGAATATATGCATAGTATGTGTAGTACAGGAAGAATCTCACTAAAAGTACCCAACTTTTGTTAACAGTGCCACAGAAGATGTGAAGACAAAGTTTGTCTTGTAGAGACCAGCATCTCCAGAAGGCCAGAACAACCCTCACATATGAAAGATTAAATATTTCTCCCTCTACTACCTAAGCTCTACAGATGATATCTCTATTTTTTTTAATTCATGTTGCTGTCACAGTTCCTGAGTGTAAATTCTATGTGAGCAAGAAAGACAGTAAGCTCAGACAGTGTCCTTCACTATATATATACACATACATTTATATAATGTATTTTAGATTAAATTCTTAATAAAATGGTAAAGGTAAAGTTATCCTTTACCTGTTCTGAGTTATCTAAGAGTTTTTTTCTTTTTTAATTATCTATTTTCACACAATTTTAATCCACGAAAGAGGTTGTAATCAGGGCCTTGAAATAGGAAAGAGTATTTGGTCTTTCAGGTCCTTTGACACATATTTAATATCTTACCACATTTTCAAGTAGCAGAGGGATCAAGGTGTCTCATTACATAAGGGCATTTTGCTGTTCTCAAATGCTGCTGCAAGGTGTAGCATTTCAATACTTGTAGACTTTCAACTCACATTTATTTAAGCCCTGCTAATGGAATTAGAGAGTTATGATGCTTCTTGGCCGTAGGTATTGTTGTCCTGTAGATTTTTGCAGAACTTCCATTACCATTAAAGGGAGTTACACACTGGAGTACCGATGTCTATTAATACAAATAGCATCTTCCACAAACAGTCTTCTAAACAGCAATTTGGGTGTCCTAAAGCTCTCTAGTCATTCAGGAGAAATTACTCTGATGTCAACACTTTAGCAGCAGAGAAACATCCATTCCTCTATAAGCACTCACAAGAGACTCTCAAGCAAGACCTTTTTTTTTTTTGTTTTAGTTAGTGGAAATGTCTTCTATTCTTGAGCCTATTAACTTGTAACAATAGAAATAATAGGAGCTGAGACAGGTGTAGAAAGTTTAATTCTCTTCTTTCTTGTGAGCTTCAAATTTGAAAAGGGAGTTCAAAATTCATGATAAAAAAGGTTATTAAAATTCATGAATGCCAGTATAATATAATTTTGATCTGCACAGTTTTTCAGGGATTGTTGTCAGTTTCTATTCCACTGTTAGCCATCATTAACAGCAAATATGACAGATACACTAATGAAATCGATTTGGTCATGTTATCAATTTAATTCAAAAACGTAACCCCATTTTATTACCATGTAAGTTATAAAGGCTTATAGGCTAATATCATCTGTCACTGTAAGGGTTCTCTGCTGGACTTCTTAATAAATAAATGTATGTTTATTTTATTTTTTTTGTATTTTCAATTAATTACTTCAGTACAGCAGTAATGCTGGTTTAGCTCATAGTAGGACTGAAATATTGGTCAATGCACTATAGTAAGGGAAACCTTTCCGTGAAATGAATATAGCAATAGAGTATTGCCTTGGAACCTTGCTATAGCTGGGCTATAGATCACTTTGCAGCAATATTCCCTGCAGCCTACTCACTGTCTAAGAAATTAATACATTCCTCATGCCCCTATAAGAGGTCTGCCTTGTTGTAAGGAAGTTTTTTAAGGTACAGTGAAAGCAGGACTGTCCTCAAACACATACCTCTCTCATTAATAACATTAGAAAGCTCAGCAAGATACTCCTCTTTGTAATGGTAATATTTTTTTGAGCATTGATTATCTGATGAAGTCACTTTATAGGTTTTGTATTTTGTTTGGAAAAATAACAGACAAAGTTAGATATCATTATGACAGGTGTCACCAGATGGCATCATTAGACACAGTGACCAAGTGTTTAAATTTAGGAAAGTTCTCAATTATAAATATAAGCTTAGGCATTATCTTTAAAAATTGAATGAGTAGCAATATTTTTACTTCTGGTTCTAGTTTGTTCTTCAGGAAAATCTGGTTTTGGAGCACAGAAAAATACTGTTGGATGTAAATAGTTGTTTTACAAGCTGATTGCCTTGTTTCCAGACTGAGACATCTTTACAAGTAAGTAGAAAGTCAACAAGTTTTACTGTGTATCTATCTAGACTTTGTATTTCTAATTTTTCACAAGACAAAAAATAATGATAAAAGGCTTCTGAAAAAGCAAAATTTTCTTTTTTAGCTGAAGAAACATACTGAAGAAATCTTTAATTCCTGTTCACCTCAGAAAGCTATTCAACTTGCAGTGGTTTCATATTATGCAGCCTATACAAAATTCCCTCAAGAGCAGCAAACCTGGGGGCCAATTGCCACCTGGCATACAGCTGCTCAGCTAGAGGCAGTATCATGAGCTGGGCTTTTAGTTGGAACTGCACCACACACTTTCAAACCCACACCAGCAGCCAAAACAGGATGACCAACCTTAAAATAATTCCTTTAGGACTGCTGGTAACCATTACAATGGATATGTCTGTACAGACCTAGAGGATGAAGCCAATGGGAGAAAAAAGGAGAGGAGAGGAAGCTTGCTGAGTTTGTTAAACTGCCTAAGGAGACTACAGTCACCATCTAAATAATACCAAGTGCCCTTGCCATGGAGTCAGTGACAAAGATTTCTTCCAGTAAGATTTTGTTAATCTATGAAGAACAAGTGGTGAAGTACAGGAAACATTAACCTGATGTGTACAATTAAATGCAAAGATTTCATGATAACTTTTCCCTCTAACTTGCTGTATATATCTTTGTGTTTAGACAGTTTTCATCTGTTTCTGGTCTGGAAGAAGCTCTACAGCAATGCATGTAGGTTCCCGGAAGAGCCTCCATTTCAAGAACAAGGTGTGGCCATGTGCTCTTCTTAAGAACTGTCTGTGTCATTTTCAGGGATGCTTGTCTCATGTGCGCACTAAGATATTTGTTATTTACTTAGCTAGTATTTCTGCCCCTCCGGTTCTCACCCTCATTTGATTTGTCTTGCATGAGCTGAAAGTTACATTGTCACTCTCATGTTGCTCTCTTCAATATTCTGAGAAGGAACAAATCTGTCTGTGGAGAAAACCAAATTCTGCATGGCTTCATTGAGGCAGAAATTGTAAGTTCTGTCAAATTAAACATAATTATCTTCAAGCACCAACATACTTTTTGTTTTGTTAACAGCACAACATTTAGGCTTATATGCTTTAAAGTTGCAGTCCATGTTGAATTTCTCCTCTGGAGTCTGGTTAAATGCATCTTTGTAGAAGTGAATGGAGAGTGTAGACAGAAGGAGCCACATTAATTTTCATCTATCCATGCAGAGATTGTCTGCATATACAGGAAGAAATATATGACCCTTGCACTTGTTTTAGTTGTTGTGGTGGGAAGGCCCTCTTTACTGCCACTGGGGATCTGTGAGCTGTTTGGTGCAATGTGTTTGTACAAACACATTAACAAACACATCAGGCTTCTACTACCCACTTTTTGTTAGCACCTTCACAACTCAGTAAAATAATCTGGTTGCCGGCTGATGCCAACCTTTCCTGTCATCACAGCCTCTGCCTGAGGTGGGTGACATGTATTGTTATGCCTGTGTGAGAACCCAGACTAAACCACCTGTCTCTCCTCTTGGGTACATATAAATGTATACATCAGCTTCTTCCAGTGGAGTGAAGGAAGACACTTGCTCACAGTTGCTTTATGCAATGGTTTTGAGGTAGTGCTTAAGCTCCTTAGATAATGTAAACTGCTCTCTGCACATGCTAACATTGCTCCTTCTGTTATGTCAGACCCTATACTCGTAACATAATTGCCTTTGGAGTTTCTATTCCTAAACAAAGATCTTTACAGAAATTTTCTTTTTCATTCTATATTTTGGTATGGGTTTTGTTTGTTTGTTTTCTTTTTTACATTGACAGTCCTTATGTGTTTTGGGTGTTTTTTTACTGTAGCTGTTCTTTGCATGCTAATTATTAATATTTTTAGAAAAATTGTTTTTTGATTATTTGTGAATCAAATTTGTTCATTTGCACAGGGCTTTTTGCATCACTGCTGCACAATATTGCATTTTAATGTCACTTTCACTAGCCTAATACTGGCAACATCAAACCTCGAAAATTGTGGGCATGGTCTGTCCAAGCCAGATGTGGAGGGCACTGGTGCCATGAGCACATTGAGCTTTTTAACAGATATGTATTGTAAGGGTTCTCCAATGGCTTGCTGGAGCTCTGAAAAGGCATAACTAATTTAGGATTACCATATGAAACCAGTGATCTGACCTGGGCACTGAGTAGCTTGAAACCAACATTAGTATCCATTTCAAGAGCAGAAGTCCTTTTTCACATAATTCCAAAAATTGATATAGTTGAAGCCACAATTACTTTGATGGTGTAAGAAATGATAAATTGACATTCCCGGTTTTTAGTTTTCCATTTTCTGCTAATATTTGGTGATCCATTTTGTCTCTACATTACTTCATATGCCTACCACATCTTCACTAATCTGTGTAATTTACTGATGCTAACAAACTGTGCAATCTCAGTATTCATATTTCATTCATAGTCAAAAGCAGTATAGGAACTTGTGTCGATCCTCCCACAGAATGGCTCATTATTAGTCACTATCTATTCTGGCTTATTGTCATTTCCACTTTTTAGTTTAGTTTCCATTTTTTAGTTTATTTTTAATCAGTGACAGAATTACCTTTTATATATTACCCATGGGTCTCAAAGTTTAATGGGATTTATATCTCTAAAGAAGACAACCACATTATCAGTAAAATTCTCATCTCTGCAGTTAAAATAATGTTTCCTTTCTTATTTCCCTGTTTCAAATAATACTCCTTTTGACTTCCCTAGTATGCACTGAATACTAAAAGGCACTTATTAAACACAAAATACTTTGTAATGAAAAATTTGATTTTTCTCTGGTCTTCGTTGTTTTTTTCTTCAGTTTCTTTCTTGACCTCCTTTTTCTACTTTCAGCCCCAGTCTGAAAGCAGAAGTAGAGTATTGTGATTTCTGTCCATCTCTATTTGCTTAAGCCCAGTGTGAGAGATTCATTACTTCAATGTAGGATCAATTCTGTGATGTCAGAAAAAAAATAGTCAAGCCATTCCTGTCTTTATTTGTTATTCATGTATATGTGATTCTTGATACACACCATACAAAGATGTTTAAAAGCAAATGCCTTCTTATGTATTTTTTTAAATTGGAAAAGATACTGCCTATATGTACATTATATGTAATAAAAGAGCGGTTTCTGGGTGTGGTTTTCTCCCCTGATTATATATAAATATTTCAGGTTTTAGTTGTTTTTGCTTTGTTTTGGTTTTTGTTTGGTTTGTATTTTGTTTGTGGGGTTTTTTTTTGGGGGGTGGGGGGGTTGGCTTCTTGTGCTACATCCACTGTTGGCTTGTCCATTTTTTATTTTCCACTAGTTCAGTTGCCCAGGCATTCAGTGCTATGATTTTTCCATCAACCAATCATTTACCACCTTCTAGTTCAGCTGTTCCTCACAGCTATAGAGGCTTTTCAGACACAGTGTTGAATTCTTTATTTTCTTCTGGAAACTAATTAGTAATCAGGATTGTGATGAGTAGGCTATATGAGATAGTAACTGCCTGGGTTAAAGATTTATGCAACAGCACACGGGTGCAATTTCAGTAAACAAGTGAGTGATTGAGGATACCACATAAAACCTGAGTTGCTGATAAGAAGAAATGAATTGGCAAAAAAAAAAAGGCTAAAAGCATAATTACGAAATTGGTGAATGATGTGTCACATTGATTGCTATAGTGTGCTAATGTTTGCTCCATTTGATATCTGAGATATTAAAAGCTGTACTTACATGTGTCCTTTCCTGGGCTAACAGAAAGCTACATAGAAGGTTTTTTCAGAAAACTTTTAAAGGTTTACTGCATTTCTGGAGGTTGTTTTTATTAGCCTATTATGTGCTTTTATGTATTATTCTGTTCCTTTTCAAGCATGTTTTGAAAAAGTTACTTGTGTGCAAGCTGAGAAATGACGGATATTTAATAGCATTCAAATAAGACATTACCCTCTGTGTTTCAGATTCTGCTTTGGAAGAGGCACATAAAATACTTTCAGAAACAAACAAATTTCTTTTATGTAACTTAGTTTTGTAAAATTAAAGTTCACAATATTCTGAAAACATATTGTTCCTGAGAGAGAAACATTTCACCACTGCTCTTAGAGTAGTAATTCACAGTGACAAAGTCAGCCAGTATATTTTGTTTGTTTAAAACTATACATTCTGGGGGAGGACGGAGAAGCACAAAACACATTTTAGGTGCCTTGAAGTGTCTGTTGTACACGAGCAATTCAGAAACAAGAATGCACCTCTGAAGTGTAATCAGAATATTTTTTCAATAGCTCTTATCCAGAGTAGACCTTATAACCATGTAAATCTACCCTTTTTGGAGTATTTAAAATAATTAGAAAACAAAGACATAAGGTTGCATATTCAGAACTGATTGGACTGTATGATTTTAGATGTAAATATCTCAAAAAAATCATTCTTAGATCCTCTTGTTCTTAGAGGATCCATTTTCCAGAAAATAAATGACCTTAATATGATCTGTAACTGAACACACCAAAATGAAGGTACCCAAAACATAAAAATGGAAGAGTAAAAATTTCAATACACAGTTCATGTCCTCAGTTTCCAATTCCATCTTCCTCTCTGTGCTCCCACCTTACTTATCATCTGGTGAAATTCCTTTGGTGATGTCATGCTCAGGGAACAAGTCTCACTTATAAAAGGATTTTCTTTATTTTTCATAATTTAGCTGAACCAACACAAAACTGAATACTGTAAAGCAACAAAAATGATGTAACATCTTTCATTTTTTTCAGTGTTTACTAAATAAGGCTACGAAGCTCCCTTTAAAATAAATCAAAACAGAGAGTTGGTAGAGTGAGGGATCTGGCTCTTGAGGTCTACATGTACAGTAAATGTATTTACCATCATTTATTGCATGACATTTTAAACCTGACATTGGTCATTTATAGTGCAGTCAGTCCATAACACTTTAGAAGTGGCTGGGCTTTAATTGCTACTTTGACACTGGTCAAAATCCTATGATTAAATAAGAATTTTGTATATATTTATTTTACTTGAAGACAAAAGGATCCACAGTTCCTCTTTTCCTGCAACCACTGCATTATATAATCCTCAGTGTTTGAATAGGTTTTTAAAAAAAATCTTTAATCAACTTTTCATTTTTTTACCTTTTATCTATGGTCACTTGAATAATCTCTATATATTTTTCTTTAGTAGAATAGAGCTAGCATAACACTAAAAGTTAATTGGAGTATTAGGTAGTATAATTGAAACCATAATACATTTGCCAGGAAGAAATTAAGCTCCCTTGTTGATTGTATCTTACCAATATGTACCAAACTTATATGCCAAAAGGTACAGTAAAAGGAACAAGGTTTTGTTTCTGTTTTATCATAATTTCTCCCTTGTCTATGCTGTCTTTGCTAAATTTTCACTAACCAATAATGCTGAAAAAGTGGGCATTCTAACAATGAGGTAAAACACTGAAAATGGGATCGAGGAATAGGCTTCAAACTGACCCTTACATAAAAGGAGGGAGGGAGGGAGGGAGGGAGGGAGGGAGGGAGGGAGGGAGGGAGGGAGGGAGGGAGGGAGGAAGGAAGGAAGGAAGGAAGGAAGGAAGGAAGGAAGGAAGGAAGGAAGGAAGGAAGGAAGGAAGGAAGGAAGGAAGGAAGGAAGGAAGGAAGGAAGGAAGGAAGGAAGGAAGGAAGGAAGGAAGGAAGGAAGGAAGGAAGGAAGGAAGGAAGGAAGGAAGGAAGGAAGGAAGGAAGGAAGGAAGGAAGGAAGGAAGGAAGGAAGGAAGGAAGGAAGGAAGGAAGGAAGGAAGGAAGGAAGGAAGGAAGGAAGGAAGGAAGGAAGGAAGGAAGGAAGGAAGGAAGGAAGGAAGGAAGGAAGGAAAACCTTGCTATGAAGAGCAATGAGTAAAATATTTTACACTCTATTTTTATCAGTACATAAAGACAAAAAAATAAAAATAAAATAAAAATAAAAAATGCCTTCCAACAGTGCAATGGTTGAATGCATTTATGTAATATAAACAACATTATTCTTTGCTTTTTCTACACAGTCCTCTCTGGTCATGCTTTACATCCAGAATGTCCCAATGGAAGAAAGCAAACGACACTGGTCACTTCAGAGACAACTGAAGTAATAAAACACAACTTAACTCTGAACCACTTTTCATGACTGTCAGAGTTATCACGTTAATTGTTAAATAGGATTTTCTACAAATATACAACATATAAAAACTGTTAAATATATAACTTTAGGCTTTTCAAAATACATTTAATGATCTCTTTCAAACAAGTGTTACTTTTGTTTTCTCTTTAATTTGCTTTCTGGTGCTAAATGGTGTATCAGATGAGACATAGGCCACAGATGACCAAACATGCTCTTTGCAAATACTGTATTATCCAACTTTAACTATCAAAAATGGAACTGTAGAAGAGGCATGTTTAACTGGTTAAAACGGAAAATGATTTTAGTACGAGAAAGTCAATCTAAGTACAGAGGAATAAAGGTGCCGCGTAGACAGTTTGTGTTCTTTTTGTCCAAGTTTTTCAAACAGGTAATTTTCTCTCAGTGTTCCATTATGTTCTCTTGAACATGGCATTTCAAGAGCAGGTCTCTGAGTTAGTGTTTACTTCAGCTTTCCATAAAGACTTCTGCTGGACAACATTTCAGCTTTGTGAAAGCTGGAATCATGTCTTTGTAGAGACCTCCTTCAATTTAATGACATAACTCTCTTAAGAGTAAGATTGTGTCCACTTTAAAATAGATTTTGCTCTTTGGTCTATTGTAAATACTGAAAGTATAAGAAAATAAAAGCAATTCAGACAGTTTAGGGCACAAGAAGAGTTTCTCTTTTGCACCTCAGTGTCCTCCCATAGGCAAAACAGTCTTCTCTAAGGCTGATTGGGATGATACTCTTCATTGTAGCAGACTCTTCGGATTGAAACATGTAGGTAACAGCAAGTCCAGCAGTGGTGTATAACGCAGATGAAACGTTAACCATGAACTTTTTTGTATTGCTAATGCCCAAGCATATCTCTTTTTCTATATTCCTTAGTCCAGTGATCCTTAGAATGGTAGAACAAACTTTAGCTCATAATGCAGAGGAATTATGCTGTCATTCATGAGATACAGAGAAACAGACAGTTGAGTTGATGACATATAACAGATGATGATCAACAGCAGTGAAACTTGACTAAGTTAAGTAGCTCACAGAGAGCCTAAACCACTCCTACGAGGATTCTGTGTTGCTGCATTTGTCAGGAGACCTGTAAATCAATAAGAACAAATGAGTCAGTGTTTTAATTTACAATTCTGCTTATTCTTGCTGTCCATTATAATAAAATTCACAGTATTGAGATTTTTCAAGGAGACAGTTAATGAATTAGAAGATATTTATTTTCCACAGCATTTTCCCTGAGAAAAAACATATGAAGAAGCTTATTTTTATAACAAAAATGTTACGCTTTAATAATTATTTCTAATAAATGATAGCTTACAATAACTTCAATGCTATCTAATTTCTACTAAGCTTCATGCACATTCTCATAAAAATCACAGAATGTTCTTTTACATACATTAAAATTACAAATAACAGTGTCAAATATACATGGTGATTAAGATTACTTTTACTTTTTATGTTTAGGATGTAATGAAAAATGGACTTGAAAGCCATGACCATATATTGAAAATGCAAAGACATTTGTACTGGAGGCTTTTCTGAAGTTAAATTTCCAAAGAGCACGAGAGTGTGCCTAATTTAATCAATACTGCCCTCTAGTGATGCTATTACAAGTTCAAATTAATGTAAATAATGGCTATTAATAGTCAATTTAATCAGAAAATTCTTTTAGTTACGCACCAGAAAAAAACCCAACCAAACAAAAAACAAAAACCAAAAAACAAAACAACAAAAAAACCTAAAAAACCACAAGATAACAAAAATGGGCAAAGTACTGCCTAATGAACCTATTGCAAAGAAAATTGAATGGAAGCCGTATTTCGAAAGAGAAGCTGAACCAAAGTTCACACTGTTAAAGAAATCAAAAGTACTGAAAGACAGCACAAACACAAATGAGAAAATAATGACTTATTTATTCAACAAAGAGCCAGCTACTCATGCTCACGCAAAATATGAGTTTATAAATGGTTTAAAAATTCCACAGATTCTGTATACAACAAAATGTTGTGGGTGTATTAAGTATGATTGTTACAAATTGCTGTTTGAATTTTCAAACACCATCTCCTTCTTTGGCATTGTTCTGTCTCCAAGTAGTCAGAACTGTTATTACTGATGGAAATACCATGCAAAACTCCATAAAATACTGAAGAGTGAATGTAAAAGAGCAAAACAAATAAGAAAATCCAATTCAATTAGCCATATATTAAATATATTTAAAAAAGCCATATATTAAATATTGCATTTTAACCTAATCTTCAGAGCAGTATATGAAAGAAAAATCTGCCTCCAAATCAATTTAGTGACAGCTTGAAACATATGGATCTCTATATATATGCATGTAGAAAGAAAGAAAAAGAGAGAGAGAGAGGCAGATAGACAGATGAATACTTTCCTTACAAGGCATAAAGTGTATGTCATAGATTTCTGCTTTTGTCCTCTCACCTTTTCCAGGAAAAAACACCCCAGAAATCTTGCAAACAGCCTTTCCTTTTCGGACTAGTGATCAGATCTCCAAACCACATGGCCTCAGACAGGCTGAAGGCAAAAAACCTCGTTGATTATTGTGATATATTCCCCTTCTTAAATATACTTTCAGCAAGAGAAATAATGTTTTGCTTCTATTAATTGCCCTCTTTCCCGTTTAAACCCTTTCTTGACCTTCCTGCTCTGCCCCCTATTTTTTCTTTCCATTAGAAAAGAACACAACTTTTAAGGTAGTAATATTTTTTAGGTTGCCAGACACAAAGCAAACAATTTATGGTTTATTAGGCCTGAAAGTAAACTATTATGTGTTAAGAATTAGCTTGACATAGCTCCATCTTTTCTTTATTATCCATAATGGCCCACAGCTAAAAGCAACAGAGTAAACTGCTGATGAACTGCATGTTCAGTGTTTTCATAGTGTACTTCTCTACCATATTGGTCCCAGGAAGAAGAGAGAATTCAGGTACAATGACATATTGTACCTGAATATAGAGATAACCTGCTGCTTTGTCATTTTGTGGGGATAAAAGCTCCCGTCCTTCCTTGCTATCCCTGTCTCCACCCTGAACACCCCTGCTGCATGAATATGGTATTAACACTTTAAAAGAAGATGAGAAGAAGGGAGAAAATTATGCAGTTTAAAAATGTTAAGGAAGGGCAGAGAGCAGGTTGGAAATAAAGTGATGACAGGAAGAGGAACATATTAGAGAATGGAGGTGAATTTACAACTTTGGACAATGACAGGACAAAATAAAATTCAATGAAAGGGGGGAAAACCCCATAGGTTAGCCAGTGATGTATAAACATCTCTTATTCATGAAGTCATGAAAAAGAAGTAAGATAGATAATAAGAATAACAGATATAAAGGAGAGAGAAAATAAGGGAGAGCACGATGAGTCCAGAGAAGAGGAAGAGAATGCACACCTACCCTCCCACCTCCTGTTTTTTCCCTTTCGTTCCTCATTACAGGTAAATTAATCACTCCCCAGAAAAACAGAGATCAAATAAGAGAAAAGAGGGACTCCTAAAAAAAATAAAAAGGACTTATTTACTATTTATAGTTCAATCCATATAATAGAATCATATAATCAGTTAGGTTGAAATATACTTTTAAGACCATCAAGTCTACCCCAGCACTGTCAAGTCCACCACTGAACCATGTCCATAAGGACCACATATGTACATCTTTTCAATATTTCCAGGGATGGTGATCCAATCACTTCCCTGCGTAGCCTCTTCCAAGGCTTGACAACCCTTTTAGTGAAGAAATTTTGAATAATATCCAACATAAACCTCCCCTGATATAACTTGAGGGTGATATCAGTCATTCTGTCACCTCTTTCTTGGGAAAACAGAATGACCCCCTTCTGGCTACAACCTCCTCTCAGAGCGATAAGGTGATAAGGTGTCTCCTGAACCTCCTTTCCTCTAGGCTAAACAACTAAGCTCCCTCAGCCACTCCTCAAAAATCTTGTGCTCCAGACCCTTTCCAACCCTGTTGCCCTTCTCTGGACACACTCCAGTACTTCAATGTCTTTCTTGTAACTGAGAGGCCCAAAACTGAATACAGGATTTGAGGTGTGGACTCACCTGTGCTGAGTACCGGGGGAAACTCTGAACATACTAATGTGGATACAAACCAGGATTCCACCAGCTTTTCTGGCTGCCTGGGCACAGTTGGCTCATGTTCATCTACAGTTGACCAGCACTCTCAGGTCCTTTTCTGCTGGGTCATTTTCCATCCATTCTTCCCCAGCCCTGTAGCACTGCCTGGGGTTGTTGTGACCCAAGTGCAGGACTCACTGCTACACCTTGAAGAACCTCCTATTCTTGTCCTCAACCCACCGATCCAGCCTGTCCAGAGCCCTCTGCAGAGTCATTCTACCCTCCAGCAGATAAACATTTCCATACAACTTGGTGTCATTTATGAACTGACTGAGGGTGCTCTCAATGCCCTTGTCCAGATCCTGGATTAAGACATTAACCAGAACTGGCTCCAATACTGAGCCCTGGGGAACACCACTAGTGGCTGTCTGCTAGCCAGATTTAATTCTGTTCTCCACCACTTTCTGGGCTCGGCCATCCATTATTTTTTTTATCCAGTGAAGGGTGCACCTATCAAAGCAGCCAGTTTTGCTGTGGAAAACAGTGTCAAAGGCTTTACTAAAGTTCAGGTAGACAACATCTGCTGCCTTTCCCTCATTTACTGAGTAGGCAGCCTTGGCATTAGACGAGGTTGGTCCAGCAGGTCAATGCCTTTCATAAACCCATGCTGGCTGGGTCTGATCCCCTGTGCATGTGCCATAGGATGACACTCAAGATGATCTGCTCCATAACCTTCCCTGGCACCAAAGTCAGACTGAAAGGCCTGTAATCTACCCCATGGAAGCCCAGGGTGGCAGCTCTGCTGACCTCCCTCTTTACTTCTGTATGAATTGAAAACATGAATTGAACCACATGACAATTACTACTTGCCTAACAGGCAAGTTTAAAGTAAAACAGTGCTCTTGATGGCTGTTCGGCAGCAATTTTTAGAATATTAATTAGCTCATCAGATTGCAGTAATAACTGTAAATTAAATAACTACTTACATAAAACTGCTTCAAATCCCGGGAAATGTGTTTTAGCATTGTTTTGGTTCTTTTTTTCCTTCACTTAGGAAATTTGTAGCAGAATAAAATTAAAGAAAGGCTGCATAACTATCACATAGAACAACATTTTTTTCTGTTCATACACAGATCTCATGTAATTTCTAGGTACCCATGCACATGTGTGTTTGTCACTGACTTCAGTGAAGTCAGAATATCTTCCCAGCACTTCAGACAGCAGGTTCTGCTTCCTTTGGAAGGAGGCAAATATTTGGGCTGTAAGTTTGAGTTTCTTCAAATTTGAGGTACTGAGCAGGCATCTAGTACCTGAGATTAAAATACTACTGCATGTTTTCTGACTGTTTACATAGTGCAAGTCCAAGCCCCTGTGTTCCACAGGAATCTGCTCAAGAGGAAAACAAATTTTCCTGCTAATAACCCAAAACATAAGAAACAATACAGTTCACATGAAAATACACATCTTACTGTTGTTCTTGAGTGGCGTCAATGTCCTGAGAGTGTTTGGCTTATTAGAGCAATTATAACACAGTCCACTTAATTTGTCTTACTCTGCAGGGGATAGGATAAGGGTCAGTCTAGCCCCAACTGTGCCCTAATGGCACATAAAACTTGTTATTTCTTAATTTTTATGGTCAAAACAAAGGAAAAAAAGTTATGCAAGTCACCTTGAGAATATATGATGCTTTGCTGACTTAACACAGGTTTTACACCAAAAGAAATCCCCACAAAAACCTCTCTTTCAGTGCAGTATCTAGGATTTAACTGAGTGACAAAAACGTTTGAATTTCTCATCACAACCAGAAATCTCAGACAGGCTTACTGCAAGTGGCAAATATTTTCAGTTAGGATCGAGTTTCAAGTATGTCTTGACCTTTTACTTTACATGGAATCCACATAAATACCAACAATTCCATGTCAAGCCTGATAAAACTTTAGCAGTTTCATCTGTTTTTCACTCAATGTTTTTAGAATAAGGAGTTCAACAAAGTTGAGTTTTTTGCTACAATAGCCGAGTGCTCTTACATGACTACCTATTGCAGCCACATTGGCACTCTGATGACAATTCTACCTATCATGTTTCCAGAACTGATTTCTGGAAATTTTCTGGACACCTACAAAGTAATTGGTCATTTTTAAAGATGTTTCAGTGTTGCTTAAAAGCTGAACTACTTGTTTAAATTGTCTATTTTACACTTCCAACTGCAGTCTTATGCCTCTCTGAGTCTTAGGATTCTGTACAGCATCCATCAGTGCAAATAGTTTTCTTTTTATTTGGGTTCTTTTTTCACCAAGAAAATTCACAGAGATGGATGCAGGTTGAACCAGTCTCTAACTCACAAATCTATTCCTAATAGAAACAGTTCCAAACCTTTTACCAACTGACTGCAAGTCAGATAAACAGCATGTCTTTCCCCTCTGCTTCTGTGGCTCTCAGTTCTAGGTCCCTAAACAACTAAGCACATATGATGCAGAAAGAAAGATGTAAAAACATTAAAATGCCCTAGGAAAACCTTACACTGCCTTGCAAGATACCTCCTGCTTTATGGGAATAAAAATGTAAATTTCTGGTGATGATCCAAGGAGTAGCAATGACCTGTTTCATTCATGAGAACTCCCATAGTCCCTCCTGAAAATTAATTTTGTTTCCCTTCCTTCCTCCCCTTTTCTCCATGCTGTTCATATATGCAAACTGAATTGCTTAGCCTTCAGAAAAAAAAGGACAAGTTAATCTAACTCTAAAGTATCTGCAGCTATTAGGAATAAGAAAAAGAGCATGAAAGCTACCCTACTTAATGCTGTATTCTGTCTCACTGACACAGCCACCGGAAGAACAATTTCAGAGTTCAAACCACAGTACCTACAGAGCTAGGAGTTACAAGACTGAACAAATTTAGTGTCTGTGATTCTGGGTGAATATTTATTGAAAAAGAAATCTAATGTATTAGGTAGTGTATATGTTGGTGTATTTTCCTGTGCTGCACTTCAACAAAGTAGCGTTCCTGATTTACAGATAGCAGAATCCCGTTATCAGCCACCTCAAAAAGAACATGCCTTTTCTTTTAACACCCATTGTTTGTTTCTTTTCTCTTCCACAATTCAAATCTGACACAGAAAGAAGTGTTTATTCCAAATCTGAGACTCTTTGTAAAAGACTTTTTTTTTTCCCAAGAACTATTTTAATATCAGTCTGTCTGAAAAAAAAACCCCAAAAAGTCTCATTTCCCCTTAAATAACACTTCTAGCCCTATCTTCTCAACTTCCCCTGACCATCTGTCAGGACTATCATCATGATCATTAATTTCCTCTTCTATTAAAACCCTTTTTGTCTCATATTACCTTTTTTAACTTACAAGATTTTGGAATACTCTGGGTCAGATGCTACACTCTTTTCTTCTTCTGAATTGCCTCATAAGAAATAAGTGCTTCATAAGCAATAGCAGTGAAGGAAGTGGGGCTGTTTTTACAATTAGATAATCCTTACAATGACTGAAAATGCTAGAACCACATGTTGTAACCCAACTGAAGTACATTTGAACCTGTGTCACGTAGGTAACCCTTGTTTAAGAGCTCAGCCTTAAGCATGTGTAACAACTCAAGCTTGCTTTGGGGTATCTGAGCATATGCTAAGGAAAAGCAATGGAGGTGGCAGAATTTAGGTTGGAAAAGGCCTCTAAGGTAACTGGCTTCAGTCTTTGATCATCACCTTGTCAACTAGACTATGACACTAAGTACCACATGCAAGTTTTTTGCGAACACCTCCAGGAATGGCGACTACACGACCTCCCTGCTCAAGCTATTCTAGTGCTTGACAACCCTTCTGTGAAAAATTCCTCCTGACCCCAACCTGAGCCTCACCTGGTGCAGCTAGATGCTGTGTCCTCTCCTGTCACTCGCTGGTTCAGAGGGTGATCCCCACCTTTCTACAGCCTCCTTTCAGGTACTTGTAGAGACCTATAAGATCACCCCTGAGCCCCCTTTTTTCCAGGCCAAACATCTGCCTCAGCTGCTCCTTACAAGGAGCTCCTTGTGCTCCAGACCCTTCACCAGCTCCGTGTCTTTCTCTGGACACACTCCAGAACATCAATGTCTTTCTTGCAGTGAAGGGCCCAGAACTGATCACAGGATTCAAGGTATAGCTCACCAGTGCCAAGTACAGGAGTCAGTCACTGCCCTGGTGCTGCTGATTTTATTGATCCAGACCAGGATGATATTGGCCTTCTTGGCCACCTGGGCTCACTGCTAGCTCATGTTCAGCCAGCTGTGGACTCACACCCGAGGTCAACATTGGTCCAGAAGAGAAAGACAGCAGCAAGAATATCTGTCCTCAGTACATTCAAAGCCCTTGGATACAAAGGTGATCAAGGGATATTTTTTCCTTATTTTTTTTTTTTTTAAGTAGCGCTTAAAACTGTTGTGGATAACAAAAGGGCAAATCAGGTCTCATTTTTCCCCCTGTGAAATCAAAAATCAGCTCCTTCAAGCAACATGGGTTGAAAGAGGGAAGGATGAAGAAAATCACACATCTTATGAGGCACAACAATGCAAAGCAATGTGTTTTCATCTCTCACATGCTGGCTAAAATACTAAAAACCCTTAAAATAACTCCAGCTAAAGACCTTGAGTAAGTAACTTGATTTTATCTGATTTCTCTCTGCTGTTTTATATTGGTTAGAGGTGTGCACATATATGAAAGTTAACAGCAGATAAAACTAAGGAAGATTTGTAACTGGTGTGGAATTGTAAATTTGAAAAATTACTACTTCTCTGTCACCCTTTTACTCTTCAAATAAAAAGCAACTGCAATATTAACAGATTGAAAGTGTCTCAGAATAGCCATGGGCTTTCCTCAGGATACTGAAAAAATAACCTGAGTTATTTTATATTTATATATTTGTTTATATTTATATGTATATTTATAACCATTTCTGACACTTTTCTCTAAGGTAGGAGACAGATTGAGATTAAATCACCAGTGTATGTATGAATTTATTTTTTGTTTATATGCAATAACTTAATCTTTTACTGAATTCTGAATGTTCATGCCTATATACCTACATTCAAAGCATACTCTTTATAGACTAACAAATCTTAACAAAGTTATAAGCTTAATTACATTAAATCTTCTTGTGAAAAAAAAGTGACTTAAATATTTCTGTGTGCTAAAAAAAGCTAATAAATACAATTATCTTCTATAAAAAATGCTTTTATTCAAACAATAGAAAAACATTTTGTTAAAAGAATGATGTGACTTTTAATTGCAAAGTTCAAAAAATAATCTTGTCAATGCAGTCTGCATTGTGAAAAAAAAGGAAAAAAATCCAAAAAATGGTATCAGCCAGCACTGAAGTCCACACACAAATATAAGAATTATTTTTTCTTTTCTAATTAAGAGGAGAAGATTGTTCAAGGACATCTGGGAGTACTTTCTGATTGACAGGTGGTTGGGCTGAAGCAAGGTTAGTCTCATACTCAGTAAAAACTGATCTGGTTTACTAAGGCTGAATGTGAAAATAGTTGAATAATGCATCAAAAATACAACATGCTTTTAGAGGGAATATTTAGGATATTTCACCCATTAAAAGAGCTAATTCTGACTTTAAAAGCATGAGCTTTAAAGTGGAACTTGAACTGCTAGTGAAAGAACTGCATAGTCAATGTTCACCAGTGAGATACTTTGTCTGCTTTATGAACTCCATTTGACAAATTACTGTTTAAGAAAGCAGTCATGTTTCACATCATTCTAGAAAGCATTGTAGCACTGTAAATGACTTCTGACAAGCAATCTTTATAAATACTTTGTGTATGGGAAATAAATTTCTGTCTTTGAAACTACTCTGCTTAGCCTTTGTCTAGGACTTGAGGAGAAAGTAGTAAGTGAACAACTTTGGGGAATCAGAGTAGAGGAGGAATATATATATATTTGTCAGGTAAGAAGAATGCAGGAGAGTTTTTATTCTCTCAGAGACATGCTTGAAAACAAAAGAAAGAACATAGACAACATTTTTCTGTAGAAATAACACACAGATATCTACTGAAAACAGAAAAGCAAGTGTGGTCTTCAACACAGCTCACATGTAGTTAGATACGTAAACAGAAGAAAGTCTATTACTGCTTTTAGTCCTTATGTCCTCTGCAAAGGGAAAATCCCCTGAAGGTAAAATTTTCTAAAACAGAATTGTTATACAATTCTCTATTATGCACATGGAAAATAAAATAAGCATATAATAGCATAAATAATTCTGTTTTTTAAACCTCCATCCTATTCACTTACAGTGCAATCCCAAAAAATCCCGGACTAACAGATTGTTACATCCTTGTTAACAAGTTTGTAAGATTTAGTTCCTGGCCCTAAAAACAATTTCCAAAATAAGAAAAATCTTTCCCTAAAACATCTCACCACAGAAAGAGTGAGGTTCTTCAGAAAAATGAAATGGATGTTCTTAAAAAAGTCAACTATCATTTTGTATCAAATTAAAGCCAAGGTTTTCTAGAGATCCTTCAATCCATCATTCAATCATAGACATTCTGAAAGGACAGTGGGAAATGTAGTGATTTAACACAGTTTTTCTTAAAAATTTGAGGAGGAAGAGAATATCCCTTGACAGCATAAGGGGAAAATTTCCAGATGTAAGGGATTGTGCATACAGCAGCACATGTTGATTTCTGTTTAACGACAATATATCCATACACCTCACAAACATTCAAATCCTAGTGTTCTTCACTTCAGGAAATGTTTATGTTTGTTTTGTGATATATTCTTATAATCCCTGGTAAAATATCCTTTTGCACACCTATGCTCATCCTCCAGTTTAAAGCTGTGCATGACTATGGCAAAGAAGTGGGAAGAAGGATGAGACAGGGAATTTAAGGACCATTATCCCAAACTAGCAAATTAAAACAAATTGAATCCCCTAGAATAACACATTTAGGCATAGCAGACACCTAAATGCATTATAATGTGCAGCATTCTGATTAACAGTACAAATATATTTCAACTTAACACTGGTTATGGATGAAGTGTCACAGAAACAACCAGTGTTTCAATGACTACTGAGGCAGAGCACTGTGTGAACTGTGCAGCATATTGGATCGAAATTCTTTGGCAAGATCACCATTACTCTCCCTACCCTGTTTCTGTGCTGTTTTGGCAAGTGGTTCTGTGGTGATCAGATTTCTGCAGTAGTCTGAAAACAAACAACAAGAGACAAAAAATAAACTGTGGCAAACTTCAAACTGTGGCAATAAATTTATACAGACAAAAGACAAAACTATAAATGTTCTGTCTCAAGACAAAACTATGTAACTTTTGGGGAGCAGGAAAGGAAATTAATCTTATCTTCTTTCAAAGATATCAGTCTCATGTGCCTCTCCTAGAAGTGGGATGAATCCCCTACCTTGTAAAGCTTTTCCCAACCAGATTTTAGAGATGCCTAATGCAGTGTCTCTTCCATGACGGCCCTTAACACCCTGTTATTACAGTCTCTTTGGGTCAAATTCAGAGGTCATGAAACCTAAATGTAGGTATTATATGTAATGATTGTGATCTCAGTCACGATCAACAAAATCTAGAGCTATTATGCAATTCTACACAAGGATAGATGCTTAGTGTCTGTTGGACGTGCTTGGGTATCTCTCCTTGTCTACAGATGCTACTTAAAAAGCCCTTGTTGTACTTTTGAATATATCTTAGACTCCTAGAACATATAGGCTGCCCTGGACATTTGAGTAAAGGGAACTGAATTCTGCCCTCACTCTCTTTACACAAGCTGGAAAGTTCCAAGCAGCTCCTGCTTGTGGCTCAGTGGACCTCCTTTAATCATGAGTGACCCACTGCACCTGCACCAGTGCCCAAACCATGTCCTTGTGACTGAGCATTTCATCTGCGTCGAATGATGCAGATGACAGGGAAGAAGAACAAGATAACAATCATGATTAGTTGCTGTGCTTAAGAAAAGTGATCATGGTTCAGTTAGTCAACATCATGAGACAGATCATGAAGCATTTCTGTGTGTCCATCCTTGAGAAAGAAATGGCATTACAGTGATCCCACAGGATCAGAGGATGGAATCACAGATAAGTGTCTTATTACACTAAGCACAAGCATTATGACAGCTGTCAGTTTCTTTCTTAAAAACATTTATCTGACCTTTTTATCTTCTAGGCTTGTTTTCACTTTATAAGAATGACAAATTGTAACATCAGACCCTAAGACTATTTCAAAAGTGTCTGAGCTATTTGAGAGATACTTCTGGATTAAATCAGAGTAAAATGCTTGTTCCAATCATAGGTGTGGAACGGAACTTGTTGGTTCATAAAACAGATGAAATGCAATGAACCTGGGAAGGAAATAATCTTTAGGAGAAGACAGGATCCAGCTCTAGTATTGACAATGTCATTAGTGAATCCATTTTAGTGGGTCCTGTGCTGGTCATCACAGCACCATTTTGGTGTTCATAATCTAATGCAACGAACCAACTTCAGGAACCACTGATATGAAACTTATTTTTAATATAATATTTTTATGCTTTAGGATGTTAGGCCTTTCATTTTGGTAAGATTCTTGCTGCTGAGACTTCACAGATTTCTTTTTCTCATCATAGATTTTCTCAGATTTCAAAAAAATATAGAAGAGATCTGAAAGAGTTCAGCTTCTGGCAGTATCAAGCCCTTGGTTCCTCTGGTATGTCTGGGTTTGTGAGGAGGAGGTTCACAAGACAGAAGGAAGAGATATCACCATGTTTTAGCAGTTACAAGAAAGTACATCAAAGTTAAGGGGATAGGTCCTAAAATATTAACTATAGTCCAGATGGCCTGTGTGGGTGAAACTTGAGAATGTTTAATGAGAAATCACACAAAACTCAGATGCTATAGAAACAAGAGACAAAACAGAAAAAGAGGAAAATGTATTACTGACTCTGCCAGACATGCTAGGCAACATTTCATAAATATCAGATGGAAGAAGTCATGATCAATCTTTCCATTGAGGTCAGGAATTACATGCCATATAGAACAGGACTGGTGCACAAATGTATGTTTTGAGTTTCTGCTGTCAGAAAGATACTTGTATATTCTCCTCATAATAGGTATTGGCTTGGGCTAAGAGTTTCTTGGATGTTAGTGTATCAGGGTTAATTAGGAAGGAATAGTTTGTGTTTCTCTAACACTGGCCATTTTTCACTAATTAATCAGAAATGGCGGGGTGGGAGGGGGGGAAGGAACTTTTTTTTTCCCAAGTAAGAGCAGAAATCTGGTCTGTGTAGGAGACAATGTGGGTGTGTTCTACAGATTCTGCAAGATTCACATGGACCACTGTGGAATGACAACATAGGTAGGAAAGTACTATTGAAAGACAACCTTGCAAGGTAAAAGTACAAAGTTTGTCCCAGAAGTGACATCTGTTTGGAAAGCTTAGCTGAAATTATTTTCTATATACAATTAATAACTCTGATCACAAAATCTTTTATCGCTCCTAGACTCAATAGGCACTAGAACAGTTAAAAATTATTTTGAATCATTTTTCTTAAGAAAAAAAAAGATATTTCAAAAAGTTAAACTTCCATTTGAAAGTTAAATAATTAATTTTTCATTTTTCATTCCAGAAGTAGTAAAATGCAATAATATATGCTATTATGACCATGTGACTATATAATATTAATTTTATGACTTAAATAATTAGCATCATTAGTTAGTAAGAATTAACTAGGATGTCTGACTTCGAGTGTTACAGTGTTACTAACCTGTGCTGAAAAGTAGACAAAACTTCAAATAGAAAAATGAAAACTTAGGTTGCAAATATTATCTTATTGACCTTTGGATATTTAAAAGCCTAACTTACAATTTTGTTGGTCAACAAGACTTCCTAGAAAACATGTTTTGAGATGGCAGTACAGTTTTTTCATACATACTGCAACTAGGTTTTTTAGGTGCCTTCATGTCAAATCCTCTAAAAATGTATAACCTGTTAGTATTTGAGGAAAAGATACAATTGTCTTAATAATGTAAATGAAATTAAACCTCTTCTTTGGAAGGACCTATGTCTTTCTACTGATGATGGGGAAGGCTAAGAGCAACTCTTTTCTGAAGTCATGTAGCTGGTAAATGCCTCATAAAGAAAAATGAATCTGGATGTCACAAATTATTTCTTTGATATTTTAAAAATCATGTTCCTTGGTTTTATTATGTTTTTGTTGGTTTATTTAAAAAAAAACAAAACAAAACAAAAAAAACAACTGCATGCTATGTAACTTCTAAAGATAAGATGACATTTTCATCTTCACAGCAGAAATTATTTCAAGCTAAGATATTAACAAGAAAACAGGTGCCTTTCTAATTAGTACATTTGATGCTTAGCTTCTTTTCGTTACAGCACAAACAGGGAACACTTTGATCTAAATATTTTAATCAGTTTTAAGTAGCATCAGGCCCCAATAATTTAAAAATTATAACATATATACATATATATGTGTATATATATATAAATGGATATATATACTCACATACATATATATGTAAATGTATTTTTAATGTACACCTAAAAATTTATCAGATCAATACATTCTCTTACATCAGTAGGAACTGAGCATATAATTGCTATGGATATGCCATAAACCAGTGCCACAAGTGTCATGCAAATGAGAAACACTGTGATAGAACTGAAGTTTCTTTTGGGTTTAGAAAGAAAAAATATTAAAAAATATAAAGAAATAAATTTAAATATCAAAAAATAAGTATCAATTCTAAGTTTTAACAAATATGATTTGTTGTTCATCTGGCTGTTTGTTGATTTAACATTTAGGACAAAAAAATTTGAAATTATTCCTGAATCTCCTCCCTTTCCTTTTAAAAACAAGCACTCAATCTGATTAAAATGTAGGGATCTTTTTTACAATATAATCATTACCAAGTCTTTAAACTTACTCAGATAAAGTATGCTTAATTAACCAATGGTACTTCTTCATACAGTCTTCCAAATTCCAGAACAGCTATATCAATGTGTAATAGAAGACATTTTCACCATGATTTTCTATTTAAAGGTGCACTTATGTTGATATTTGATTACACTAGTGTTCTTCTATAAATAGCAGAGTATAAATCTGCATATTCCCCCAATAAGCTCTGTTCATGGGAATTTTTGTTCAAAATCTGGCATGAATGTAAGTCAGAGCTTTGACATCTGGAACATTTTGGGCTATCTCCAAATAGAAAAAAAAAAACAAAAACAACAAACCAATTTGCCAGAGGCCATCTTTCTCAAAGATGAGCCAACCAACCTTGGCCAAAAACATATAATGTTTTGATGGCACCTTGCCATCAAAATTAACAGAGTGACTTGAAAATGGCGCTATCATTCCAAGCAATGACACTGCTTTGCTCACTTTTGAGATATACAGTCACCTGATAGGTGACTGTACAGTCACCTGTACAGTACACAGTACATAAACAGTATTTGGACTAAATTTATATGAATTATAACTAGAGATGATTCAGAAGCTACAGATTCAGACCTTTATTAATGTCAATGAAGAGAGAAATACATTTTAATTTAAAATCTCATACATTGATCAGAAAGTAGTGTCAAGATTCATCAAAAGCTGTCAATTGCCATTTGCTGTACTAATTTGAGATATTAATGTACTTAAACATAAGTATACTTTTTTGTTTTTCAGCCTGCTGGTTCTCCTGAGACCATTATAACTGGCTTATTTCCCAGACATCTCTGTAAAGGATATTTGGCTCATAGAAAATATAACATATAGCATCCTAAAGTGAAAAGTGTGGCAGAACACTTCTGTCTGTCAAGTTTGTGAGTTAAGGGAAAGAAGGATTCCAATTTCAAGATACGAAAGGTAAAATGAACTCTTGGCTAAGTCCTTATAGCTTTAAAAAAGACAAGTAAAACCAAAGATCTTTGGTCCTTTTGCCAAATTAATATAATTATTTATTTTTTATTAAATCCCTGCTTTTTATTTTCTAAAACATAATTTATGACTGGCTAACTGTACAAACAAAGACCATAGTTTTCACAATTCATTTCCTAGTGCAAATAACGCACAGAGTCTGATGTAATATCTTAAGCACTGGCTAATGGCCACACTTTATCTTAAACAGTGCTCACAACTACCACCCAGAAACTAAGAAAGTTATTCCCTGAGATGCTGAAGACAGGATAAGGTGTACATATCTATAACACTTTCTGTCACAGAAAGAGATAAGGGGACTAAGGATATAATTAGCATATCAGTATCTGAAAGCAGTATGGCTGTTAGCACACCAGAGTTATTAAATTTTATAACATCAGAGAAGCACTTAGCTGAATTGTACGAATCTGCAGGTTCTGGTTATTGTCTCAAAGCACAATGTCAACCTGCTTACAGATTCAAGTCTATTTTTAATCAGATGTTGAGTAAAGAACTACTCAAGTAGTTATTTTGGTTTTTTTCTTTCTACTTTTTTTTTTTTTTTTCCCCTAAGGAACTATTCAAAAGCCTGTCTTCTTTGCTAGGTTGCAGTTCCAAATTCTCCCCTGCTCCTTCCAATGTTCCTGGCTGTGGTTTGGTATATCTACACAAGAAAGATTCAGTGTTCATTTTCTCCCTTACCTTATCTCTAGACTAGAGACAAAGTAGATTTCAATTCCTACACTGAAAAGAGAACAGAACACGAGTTTCTTGCCTCATCAGTAATTATTTTCCATTAGGTCTAACCACTAAGTCTATGGGTTCAATTCATTAACCCCAGCACGACATGTTTAGATGCCTCAGTGTATTGAGTGCTGATGGACCTGGTCAGACTCCAGTGATCATGGATACCTGCCTAAATTTCTTCACCAAGTACTGTATCTCCTAGTAGGGAAGCAGGTTGGCAGCTGTGGGAACTACCTCACATAGGAATAAATTGCAGCAGATGAGCCATTTCCTTGAAAAAAAAATCAATTTTCTACAATCTTCTGCCTTACAGGTATTATGTGACAAAAGTCTGCACAGGGAGAAGTAGAGCAGAATACCTGACTTCTGATAAATTGACTCAGCAGAAGTTTGGACAGCCCCAAACCTCAGAGGTTCCTAGAAATATTAGTCCCCAGGCATCTAACTTGCAAAACAAGGCTCAAACTCCATGAAACCTCCAACAGATTGGGTCCTGGTTTTCACTTTGAGTCCTCTGTGGTATTGTTACAAAAACATGGCAGGTGAATTCTTCTTTTCTAGTTTTTGAGAGAAAGACTTTTGGATCCAGTGCTTTGTGCAGAAGCCCAGAGTACCAATATGCCCAGAATCAGTTCAGAATTGAGGGAACTTGCACTTTAGTGGATATTGAACATGCTTAACCTCAAAGCAGCACTAAATTTCTCCATTTTGCCACAGTAGCCAGACCTTGGCGTGCATGCAGAAGTGAAATTATATGCCTCTGAGCAACTTTACAACTTTACTGGGAGAAAAATATGTTGTTTATAAAATTACAAGCACAAAGATACTAGACAGACCATCTTGGATTTAAGGCTCATCAATAAAACTGGAACAGCATAAACACAAATATATTGCACTAGAGTATTCAAGTAGAACATAGTTCCACTCTAGAAAGCCTATTTCCCTGTATGCTGTCTCTGGTAATCTGTTACTGTTTACATCTGTGCCTTAATCACCACACCAAATGTAGTGACAACCATTTTTGAGCTCACCTTTTGACCTCACTGTTAGAAAACACTCAGCTCAGTATCAACCATGGCCAATATTTCTCAGGAATTATCAAAAAGAAGTCAGAGTGGATAAAGATGAATGAGTTCTAGCCCCTGTGGGCTTTAAATTGCTTTTGAAAATGAGCCTGGACATTTTGAATGCTTTGGCATAACAGAACATTTATTCAGTAAAAATCACTCAGTTGCCTTCCAGTGGAAATATGATAAATACAGTATCACAAGATTCAAGATGAATGAATGTCTACTCCAGGGACAAGGAATGCTGACAGGCTTTTCACATGGGGGAGCAGACATCCTACTGCAGATGTCTTCATTCTCACCATTCACCAGTCTCACCCTCCATGTTGTCTTTGAAGGACATCTCCACCAAAGATGTTTCTCACAAAGAATTAATTCTGAAGGAGACCTAGTTTTCTTTTCTTAACAAAGGTATGTTGCTTTGGAATTGCTGCAGAACACAGAGCAGAAATCAGTAAATCCACATTGCAGATGTTTTTTGTAACAAAGTCGCACTGTAGGCGTGCTGGACTAACTGGAATGCCTAAGGTCAGACCTTTCCTTAGAGCTCAGACAGATGCATCTCAACATCTATAAGATGTTCTGGAAACACTGAGATGTGACAACAGAAATGATAGAAACTTTCATAAGTGTATCAAACTGTCTGAGGACTGCACTAATGCATACTCTGTAATATTGCTAGTATGAACCTGATATTTTTTAGATCTAATCTAAAAATAATATGTATTTGTAGTACTTTTTGTGTATTACCTGTACTCATGAAAAATGAGTACTTGACAATACAAAGGAAAGGGACAATAAAAAGAAGTGCTGTCACTTTCTTTTTCTGTCTTTTCAAACAAATATATTTTGAAATTCCCTAACATCTACTTCTTTCCACTGGACCGGGTGCAGCATCTGAAATCTTATTTTGCAATGTAACATCAACCAACAGTGGGTGATACTACAGAAAAGGAGGTGAGTATTGTTCTGTCTCATACAGCTGCCTGAAGTAAGGTACTGTCCGTGGTCCACCCCGGGGACACAAGAAGGGGTTCATGTGTGGCACAGCTCTTCTTACAGCACCTTTCAGCTTCACACAGCTTTCCTTCTCACTGAGGCCTATCTCGTGGTATGACACAGTCAATTCCCAATTTACTTCTAAAGCTAATTTGAGCCCAGTACTGCCCAGTTTAATGCCCATGAAGTGTATCAAATATCCCCACTCAACAGGACAGAGAGGAAATGACTGAGAAACAGCCCATGACCCTGAAAAATACCTTTACTCCAGCCACTGCATCAGCCCATAGCTGGTTGCAGGAAAGCAAATGGAAATCATATAACTCCTTATGAAAAATTAAAGTCATAAAAGGTGCATGACTGACTGACCAGTAAGACAAGCTTCAAAAATCTTAAAAAGGAAAGAAAGCCCAAATTTAGAACCTCCTCTTATGCTTTAAAAACCTATCATCTTAGATTCAGAGGCACACTTATCCATTTATTTTCCTCTTGGAAAGAAGAAATGCAAAATTTAAGGCATTTTTTTGAGGGTGAGTAGCTATCAAGGGCAGCAGATGCACCAAAAACGTCTTAGTGGTTTTGAATTTGGTGGGGTGGTCAGTCTCTTCTCCCAGATAACAACTGACAGGATGAGAGGAAATGGCTTTAAGTTGCATCGGGGGAAGTTTATATTGGAATTTGGGACAAATTTCTTCACCAGATGGGTTTCCAGGCATTGGAAGAGGCTGCCCAGGGAAATTGTTCAGTCACCAGTCCTGGAGGCATTTAAACAATGTGTAGATGTAGCACTTAAATACATGGTTTAGTGGTGGACTTGGCTGTTCTGGCTTGCAGTTGGACCCAAAGATCTTTTTCAGCGTAAATGAGTCTATGTTTCTATGACCCCTGATGATCAAAAAAATAACTTGGGCCAAACTTCCTTAATTCCTAATAAAAAATCAGCAAACTTCAGTTGCAGGTGAAGGTAAATGAGATGCCAAGATGGCATCCAGAGAAGATGTGGCTGTCCATTGATTCTTGTACCAGTGGGGATCTGTGTGTTGAGCTTTCTAATCATGTCTGAAGTTTTGTTGATCCTGACTTTGGCTGTAAAGGGGAAAGGTTCTCTACAAATATGTTGGCGTGTGCTATACACTGTAGGATCCAGATATACAAAACCTTCTACTGACAAAATATATGCAATTTTGACATCAGTAAAATTCATGACTGTTACCTAAGCATATATCAATATTAAGTTTTTTTAGTATCCACAGTGATTACAGTGCCTATTACCACTAGCGTTGATTGAAAATTCAGGGAAAATCTATTACAAACATTCCTTTTTAAAATAAATTTATTTGAAAAAATGCATTCATTATATAAAATAAGCTTTCCAAATGTTCTTCTTATATAGTAGCTTTCCAAGACTTTCATGTTATCTGGATTTCATTTGGGTTTCTATCTCAGACAAAGATCATCCCCCTTCATTTTTGGGTATTTTTTTCTGGCAGAATTAAAAAACCTTTTGTGAATAATATTTCTGGACAAAGTAGATAACTCTGTCATTCTTAGTGATGGTATTACCATGACATTTTCAGGCACTTTGGGCAACATTTGTGAAGATTATAATGTATTTCCATTCCACTATGTACTCATGGCCTAAAAAGAAAACTTCCATTTCCATTCAAAAGGCAGAATTTTTGAACTTTCTAAAGCATTGGAACTATATGCTTACATCATCAAATTTGAATGCTAAAATAATTATTTTTTTTTTATAACATTTTTGGTGTTCCTGATATGCTAAGAAAAAACTAAAAAAAAATCTAAACTATCTTCACAAATCTAAACAACATTAGCATATAACAAATTCTTTTCTGTACATCAGTTGATTTCATCTCTCTTCATTGCATCTCTCATGCTTTGTCACACAAGTGGAACAGTGAAATAAATCAACCATTTATTTGCTTTATTGCATAAATCTCAGAGCAGTAAAATAGAATTGATCACACAAAGAAGATTAAGATGGGTTTTCAGTGAATCCTTGAAACATTTTAAATTAATCATGCAAGCTGATATTATATTTCCCAAGGGAAATATATTTTAATAGATCTTTTCCAAACATTTTCCTCCTTTAATATATTTATAAATATTGTTACTACTCTTGCATTTTTCTAAGATGATTAAACCATTATTTTTCCCTAGCCTTGTGTGTGGAAAAACAAGTCAAGAGAATTTCTTTATTACTTATAAAAATATGCAACAAAATAACTGGGAAATTTAAAATGAAGCTATGTGTATATCTTCAGCAAAAATATGTATTCCCAACCTTTGTTTAGACCAAAATTGATGACATTGCAAGAGGATGCACAAAAATGGAAAGCCACCCTATATGTAGCATAAAATGCTACCCCGAGACGAGTTTCAAAGAAATGAAAGAAAATTGAACTTCTCAATTCATCCTTTGCATTACTTGATACTGCCCATAATATAGTATTTTAAATAATTAAAAATTTTCTTCATTCATTTCAAAGCTGTCTGATTTACAGTTATAGTGGAAGTATAACTGGAAGTATAAGTTATACTAGAAAATACAGTTTAATTCTCATTTGGAAAGTACGGATTAATGATTTTGTGTGCAAAAATGTAATTTAAAACAGGACTGCTACTAGCTCACAAATAGCTTCTGTGTGAATGTTGTCATCTTCATTGCTGTCTCCCTTTTTTAGGGACCTGAACTGTGAAAGTGCAGTCTCTGCTTGCTCCTGAGATCCTGTACTAAATCTTTCCAATGTCTATGGATTTGTGCAAACCATAATAATCTTGTTCTAAGATAGTTACCATTCTGAGGAGACTGAAACAAAACATGAGCATTTCTATACTTGTCCTCACAATTGAAATTGACATCAACAAAAGGCGGGAACTGGGTTAAACTATGACTGGAAATGAAAGCACTTTCCCTGTCCTCAGTCTTAATAAATCTGACTAGTTTATTATGGAAATACAAGATTAAAACATCTGAAACCTGTGATAGACTAGGTAGCATTGATTCCTTTAATAATCCAAACATATATGATGGTTTTAGTTTGCTCAAAGTCTAATAGCTCCACACTGAGAACTGGCACATCTGCTTGGCTTCTAACCATCAGCCCTTAAAAGGAAGTCTGGTGCTCATGGTTGTTGTTGCTATTGTTGTTATTATTGTTGTTATTATTATCATTGTTGATGATAATGATAATAATACTAATATCATAAATATTATTGCTGCTGCTGATGATGATATCACCAATATTATTTTCCTTTCTGACAAACGGCTGGCTGATAAATCCAGGTTGAAACACAACATTGTCACATAGTCAAAGTCATCATGAGGCTCTTTCACCAGAAAGAGGTTTATGTGAATGGAAATCATGCATGATTTTTGGCATAGAACAAGGCCAGCAAACTTTGTACCTGGTTTCAGAGTACAAACTAAGGGCTACCTGTGACCAGTGAAATGGATAGGGTGAAACCTAAGACATTTTTGAGACAAACTAGTAACACCATGGAAAATAACATTGAACTTTGCTGCAAAGGGTAGATGTTGCCAGTAGGACTTCTACAGGATCCCTTAATAAAAGTATTATCTTTATTCTTCCATAATGTAAGTTGGTCTTCAGTGTTATTGAAAGGAAATCCAAACAGATTAAGGGCATGGTAAATGTTTGTTGCAGTATTTTGCCTTGTTACCATAATTTGAAGTGACTGATCCCTCACCATCTTCAGACAAAAGAAGGCACATGTAAAGTAAAAACAAAAGAATTAAACAGGGCAGTTGATTGCAATAGTAAGCCAGTGTTAATCTGCTAACTCTTTCACTTTGATTAGTAAACTTTCCAGACAGAGAAATAAAGGTGTGGTTTCATTATACTCTATGCCATGGTTCACTCTTAGACTTTTTAATTCTTCTCCAGGTTTCTTGCACCATACACAGTTGCTTATCCACTTGTTTCAAATCTAATTATGGTGCAATCAAAGAAGGAAGTGGAACAGTTCAATGATCTGATAGAAAATTAACTCATTAAAAAAAAAAAAAAAAGAAAAAAACTTTCTGTCAGAGCAGTGAGCTCAACTGATTTATGCACACAATTGCTAGTTGCAAGAGATGGACATGAATTTTCAGCCAGGCCTAGAAGAGCTTCCTTTTCAGAGGCAATATAGCTGTACTGAATCAGGTACAATGTCACAGTAAATCCTGAGAAAGAGAAATACAAGGCTAATGACTAGACGCAATGTGATAGGAAAACAATGATTAGAAGTTGTCTTGACACTTTAACATAAGCAAAATATAATGATTGCTTTCTGTAAAGACTTTGAATATACAGGACTCAAAGTAGATGATTTTATCAGGTCTGTAGGTCTACCATATTTGAATTGGGCTAAGAACCATAACCTTAAACAGAAGGTTTTACTATACTTGAAGTGCATTTACTATACTTGAAGGCGTTTCAAACAATGCCTTTTCGATGAGGACTATGTTTCTCATCTTCCCAGGGATGTATGCAGACTACTATGTTTCATAATATAATCATTACTTAACTAATATAATTGAACTCTACTAAGCTAAGTGGTCTTTTTAGTTTTTACTACTCTCCTTTTTTTGATCTGATGTATTGCTTCCCACAGATTTGAAATGGAAAGTTTTGAAGACAAGTAATTTCTCTTGTCTTATGTGTAAAAGAGCTGAAATAATGGTTGTTGATCATATTAGGTAACTCCTATATTAATCAGTGTTGATTTTTTTCTTATTAATAGGAAAAGCAACAGCTGATACCAAGGTTCAAGAAGGTAATTTATAATTTTAAAGAGAATTCACAAGTCATTCACCATCTTTGCAACATGTTCCAAATAAAGTTTAATGATGAAGAGAAGTGTTGGCCTTCAGCCCTTTTTATTTAATGAGCTAACAATGCTTCACTTTCTTGGCCAGCACTGAGAACATTTTGATTTACAGTGGATAAAACTGGATAAAATGTTTACAGCTTAAGCTGGAAAATCTTTCTTCACAGACAGACTTAGCATATCCAGCTCCTTGCTAAAGAACTTTGAATCTATTTTCTTATCAGAGGTCAAGCTTGTCAACTATTTTTGCAATGGCTCAACCTCTCATGCACTTTCCACAGCACCTGGAAAGGATTAGTGAATAACCTCTTTCTACTATGGAGATCAAGAGTTAAAAGACTCTCACAGTGGCCTCTGAAGTTCCCTCAGATTATGATTAATGAGTTCATTCTATTTTCCTGATGGCTCTTCAGTTCCCTCACTATAGGCTGGGTTAAGAGAAACCCATTTCTTTGCTTGAAAGAAAACTAATTTCCAAGTATTTGATGGCTACTACAGTTTTGCTATACAGCACACCCTGCTTCAGAGTATTTGTTCAGTCAACATGACCAAGATATCTGAGTAAACACACCAGATGAATACAAGCAGGAAAAAGCAAGGGAACATGGCTGATCAAGCATGAAAATGAACATTTCTACCCTTAAAAGTCTGTGTTATCTTTACGTTCAAAAGAGGCATTTATATTGGAAAGAACTCTTGTCATGAAAAAAAACAATAAACACAAATAAGAATGTATCACATAACCTTCAGTAAAGTTCATTACTACAAGGAACTAATACTGGGAAATAGGAATATGAATGACAATTTCAGTGCTTCTGTTGATTTGCTTAGCACAAAAACTTGGTAGTACCTCTGGAAGAGATGCTCTTTAATACATGTAATCAGGTAACTACTCACATGTGCTACTATTTGGGTAGTGGTATATATATGTACAGAAGAATTTACTGTCATATCAACTAAAAACAGTAATTTTTGCCTGCTAGTTGAAATATTTCACTTGCACCTTTTTCCAAAAAGGGAAGTGTTTTTAAAAGAAATTTTGAAAGAGAACTTTTGCTCTTAGTTTACTCACTGAGTTGAGCTTTATGTAACTAGTTTCCATGCATATAAGATCAACTATATTTTCCTTCTATGCCACAAAACATTGTTCTTTTAAAAAGACATTGTTTTCAATTCAGTAGCTGCTTCAGGCTGAAAAAATTTAGAAACCATTTTACAGTGTGAGACAGGATAAACTGGAATGGCACATACCTTACATGAACACATACATAGACACACCAAAGAAAATACCTGAAGGACAATTGTGTTGCCAGTGCCAGCTTAAGTTATCAAATCTTGTTGATCCACCAAGAATGAAAAATATCATGGTTTTTTTTTGTTTGTTTTTGCTGTCAGATATCTTGTTTTTAAATACTGTGATAATGCTGAAATCTCCATTCTTTCAGAAGCTGGCAGTTCTGAGCATGCTGCATACTGCTGTACTGAAGCAACTGAAGCAAAGCCAAACATCATAGTTGTCATCATATTCCTGCATTTACATTTTTTCCCCTGGCCTGTCATTGGAACAATTTGTCTTTTTCAGAAAATGCTCCCTTTCCAAAACACCCCTCAAACAGAACAAGCTGCCAGGAAGACTGAAAGGCACATACAACATGGTCATGATAGGTTGTAATGAGTGCTGTGGGTGTTAGACATTACAACGGGTGCATTTGGTGTTCCAACGCAATGGTACTTCTCAAGGTGATGTTTTTACATGTGTTTACTTCCAGTCTGCATTGTACATCATAAATAAGGATTTTCTGGGAGGTATATTTGGCATACTGAACAAGGAGGTACGATAATGTTATATTAGCAGGCCCCTGGTATCACTCATTTCTCTACCATTTCGCTACTGTTTTTTCCTGCATTTCATTCAGATTGCATTTATACCTGAGGTGATATTTCTATAAGTTACATATATCTACCATATATAGTATGTGGGATAGTATTTCAATAAGGCCAGTCCGATTTCTTTATGGCGATTTTAGAAGTTTTTTTAAAAGGATTTAATGTTCATATCTAGATTTATCACGTTTAATTTAATCAAAATAGTGGATTTACCCAAGTAACAAGCATTTTTATCATCCCAGTATCATTATAGTTAAAGGGAGACATTTTGGTAAGCTACATGCACACATGGACTGTGTGCTTATAATCATGCTAGGAATAAGAGAAGTGCTGCTTTCCACATTTCCCATGTCTAATAGAAAAACACCTTTCACCCTTATGATGGTCTGAGAGACTGTTTCCTGTGACTCCCCCCACTCAGGACGGGGTGCTCTCTGGGAGCACCTCTGTTTGGTCAGAATCTGAGTCAGAGCCCTTGAGGAGTACCTCAAGCACAATCTCTTGTAGCAGTTCAAATTCTCCTCTGACCCCCCTGCTGGGGGAGGTCCAGATGGCATTTTTTCACAAAGAAGCATGGGAGACTCTGCCTCTGCATGGATTACAGGAAGAAGAAGGACATCAGAGTGAAGAACCAGCACTCCTTGTCACTCACTCTGAAGTGCTCTGAACATCTGCAGTGGATTCTGCTGCTCTCTATGGTGGATCTATAAGGGGTCACTATGAGCATCCTCTGATGCCATTCAGTCAATACAAAATTCCAGTATTCTGTAAATGCTGTTATTAGGGACTTTCTTCATAGCTATGCTATGGAATACCTGTATGACATCCTGGTGTTCTGCACCTCTAGAGAGATATCCACTAACAACCTTTTCAATAACTTGCAGCAGTGCTGGCTGTGATGATCAGAAGAAATGCTGTTTTGACCAACACTGAGTGGAGTTCCTGGGGTAACTGGGCAACACTGAATTGCATGTAGACTCCATGGACACTGATGACATCACAAGCTGGCAGCATCTACTAGCAAGGTGCAATGGTCTTCAGGATTTACCATGTTCTAAAGATAGTTCAGGAAGGAGAGTTCTGGTTTGTAGCTGCCATAACAGCACTCACCCAAAAGAGGGCTTGACTTTTGTGGATGCCTGACACACAATAAGCTTCTCAAAAATGGGTATTCACTGTAGCTTTTATCCTATACTGACTCTTTTAGTGTAGATCCAAATGCTTTAACCTGTATCTGCTTCTCTAACTCATCCCACTGAGAGGAATTATGCCTAACATAATGAGTTCCTGTTAATCAGATCTGACTTTGAGTACTGAAAGCACAGCTGTGAGGGGCAGAAGGACTGAAAATGATGATGACCAGCCCCCCAGCCTGGAAGAGTATTGAGGGATTGTATCTATCTATCTCTGCTTTGCCTCCTGGCCTTCCTTCTTTTTGTCCTTCCCTTTCAGTTTCATTTGTTATCTATGAATTTCATGGCAGATGCCTTGTCATGGAAGAAGGACCCAAATTTGGATGCACACCTCATACACAGACCTGGTCTTTTTCTCTGCTTCACTTCAGCTGTGGCAGAGGATGAGCTCAAGGCCAAAATTCACCAGGTCACAGCAAACATCATGCTTCTGGCTCAGCATTGTGATGGCACAGCATCAACCAACCTCTAAGCAGGCAGGCAGATATCTCACAGGGACTGCTGAAAAGATGGCTCTTCCACTGATGCCACAATGCATCTGAAGCTGGAAATGAGCTTCAGCACTTTTGTATCCAGTCCTGTGGGTAATGCATTGTATGGACATGTGTGGTTGATTACATTTGGGTCTGTAATATCTGTAGTTGTACCAAAAGGCTTCTGCAAAGACCACAGGGTGCTGTATAGCTACGGTAAGAAAGGGGGGCTGTGGTCCCTCAGTGGTACCTTAAGATCTGTCTCTAATCAAGCTAAAGATGTAAACACCTGTATTGTTCCTATAGCTCTCACTGGAGGAGGTGGGTAGGAAAGAAAGATCAACATTTCCATGTCTGTCTCTCCCCCCATCCCAGATCATGGGTACAAAGGAGGAAAAAAGAACTTTCATTTCCATGCTTCCCATTTTCTGGATTGGAAGATGGTGGCCCTGCCATTTCCCTGGTGCTTTGAATAAACGGTGTTGTAACGAGAATAGAAAGCTGCCATGGAGCCTTTTGAGAGACCTCCTCCAGCTGTGCAGGTTGCTGGACAGATAGCTCCTTCTTACTTTTTTACTGCAGTCTTAATTTTTGAAATTTATTATCTCTCATCACTATTTCAGTGCCCATAAGGTAAGCAGAAAGGAAGAGTTAACAAAATATCTGTTGCATAAGCACAGATTTGATGGACAGTTTCTTTTCTCCTTTGTATGTGAGATGCTCTATTCAGAACTAAATTTTAAACAGTATTTTATGACCAAATTATGACTATTATATTATTCAGTATTAAATTTATAATTTCTTTTAACAAATAATTTTTTTTCCATGAGACCTTCTCTGCTTTTCTTGATGTCATGACCTAGTGTAAGAGAAAAATCTTTGTGCAACACAGTTTCTATCAAAGCATCATAATTAGCACTAAAAGTGTCTTAATCTTTATTCTTCATAATGAGACTGTACCTTCTAACATTTTTCTTGGCTTGCTTACTCCCTTTATTCTGCATTGCTCTTTCTGACTTGGTCAGACTATTTTTTTAATTGGAAAAAATCAAGCTGTCTAGTGCATACTCCATTAATTACTAGCTTTAGTCCTCAGTTTGCAAAAAGTCTTGGCAAATTGTCAATAAAGAAAAAAATGTCCATTGTAAAAAAAGAGAAAAAAAAAACTTTTCTGATGAATTTTCTCAGCCTGTAATTTTGCACACTGGAATAACTATTATTAATAGATAAGAAAATATAGGTAAGAAAAGATACAAAAATATTCACCATTTTGATTAGACTATAATTTCTCTGGTAAGGTCATATACACTTAAATTAAACACCAGCAAAATCTTCACAGTTGCACACAGAAGGTGCAGAAACACAATATGAAAACACAATTGTGGAAAAAATAAACTGGAGATGAATATGCAAAATAAAGTAAATTTTTATAGCACCAGCTTTCTGTAATACAAACTGTGAGGTGCTATTAGCAAAGTGAGTAAAGATAAAAAGAACACTAATCTTGTAAACAGAGAGAAAAATTAGGAGATGATGTAAACAGAGTACTAAGAAAATAACACAGTTTTGGTTTTTTTGGAAGCTCAAGTCATGACTTTTCTAAGAATATTGGAACAGAATTCTGTGGTTGTGCCTAGTCATGTGGAAATTTGATTACTGCAATGACCATTTATGATTTCTGCCCTGCCAGACTGACAGTGTCAGCTGTTAAGGGTACAGGTCCCTGTATCCAGCACTGGGATTTTGATCACACAGCTTTGTTGTTGCTGTTCTTACACTGCCCAATGGCAACCTCCTGAGCTTTGGCTCTGCAGCATTTTGTACTGTAACATTTCAGGCTGACATTTCTGGTATGGCACCTGATTCCCTGCTCCTGCAGACAGTACCCCTGAGCTTCCTCCATGGGCAGAGTTTTCATGGTGCTTTTTCCCTGTATCAGCCTGCAGTGGTTCAAGCCCAACTGGAAAATAAGCACGATGCAGCCGGCCCCTGAGCCCCCCTCTCTCCCTTGCTCCTGTACCAATTGCTCCTCATTAAGCCCTTCTGACATAGGAGGGTGCTAGGGATACCAGTCACTGTCAGCTGAACCACCACCAGACCTTATTCCCAATTCATAGAATATCAGATGAAATTGGAGAAAAGCTTTGTATTTCTCTTAATGCACAACTGTAATTTCACTCTGTCCTTAAAATGTCCTTACAGGCTTGAAAAAAATCTGTAAGCCCTGCATTTCCCACATATATCCAGATAATATAAAATACATGAACAATTTTCAATTTTTAGACAACTGGATTTATTAGATATGCATAACAAGAAAGATACTTGGCATGCACACTCTGTGGCAATGTCTCACACAGGCTCTCCTGCATTCTAACATACATACCTACCATCTTGCAAGTTACACAGCCCTATTAGACTGAACAGAAAATATTTAGGTCTGGGAGTCAGGTTCAATCTAGACTTTGAGCTCTAGGTCAGAGAGCTTGCTTTAAGTACCATCTGCACCTCAAGCATCTCCAGACACAGCACAGGACATTTTCCTCTGTTTCTCCAAGGATTGAATGACCTTCTGCATGACAGTCATTCAACTGATTCTTTTAACGTTTTAGTTAAATGTAAAACATTTCTCAGAGTCATTTCCCACTTGATACAATCCACAAGGCTACATCTGTTATTCTTTCCTAGTACTGCCCCCTGGTACATGAAGGACAGATGATAAATCTGGGCTAGATTGCATCTGGCTTTGCAGGGGCTTGCAGTGAATCAGACAAAAGGGTACAAGGAACTCCTCCTGCTTTCTTGAGCATTCAGTCAAGGGGCAGACACAAGACACAATCTCATCCCTGATTTAGTAGAGCTCTGAATGTGCACAACTTTTGTATTTAATATTTATAGAAACACTGAGTGCCAAAAAAGGATCTAAGGCCATGGTCAGCAGTGGAGTTAGGCAACTTTTTTATGAATTTCACTTAGAAATACAATCCAGAAGAGACCAAAAATACTAGGATAGGTAATTTGGATTTCTTGACTAGATTTACTCCACACTTCAAAACAAAAACATCAAGTAAAATATTTTCCTTCCCCCTCAAATAAGAATAATACGACAATAAATTTAGTTATTCTGTTTCAGTTGTCCTTGTGTCTTGATTTTATTTTTTGACTACAAAATTAAAAAACAAAACAAAACAAAAAAACCCACAACTTTTTTACACAGTACAGGCAACGAGAAAGGCCAGTGTTTAAGGAACACAATTTGTACTCTTTAAAAAGAACAAAGGAACACAGCACAGTAAAGGTCCACCACACTTCTGAATATATCAATTTCATCCCTATCATACACCACTACTGCAAATCACATTAAAATTAGAATTGAATTTCATTCGACTGTCTTAGCTTCATTCTCTTATTAAGAGGCTAATCTAAAGCCTGCTTCCATTATTAATCATAAAGATTTTAAGTTTAAGTTCACAATTGTCCATAGCTACTACTATCATCCAATTGATCTTGTATCAGTATTGTCTTTAAAACAATTCATTCCCTTTGGTGTTTACTTTCTAGCCTATCGTGCAATCATCTACCTTCACAGGCTTGTTCTCTAGACAGGGCCACAAAGTACAAAGTCTCTTGTATTTTTGGGGTTTGTTTTTTGGTTTTTATTTTGTTTGTTTGCTTTTGGGGTTTGGTGTTGTAGTTTGTTTTTGGTTTTTTTTTTCAAAAAAGAAAAAACCTCACTTTATTTTACAAAAGTGCTTTAATCTGATTAGTATAGTAACCTTTTACTTTACATTTTCCACTTTGAAATAACCTTGAATGGTGACTATAACTACACTTAGGATTCTAGATGAAGTTTCATTAGTGTCTTGTGCAATGGTATTATAGCTTCTTTAATCCAGGATATGGTTCTGGTGCTTCCAAGGGCCAGTAACATTTAACTTATCACAACAACTCATATTTGTTGGAAGGGCTGATGCAGAAGTGGTGGAGTTAATAACAAAAAAAAAAGAGTGTACTCATGAGGAGTTAGAGGAAACTATTATAATAGGACTATTAGCTTTGAGTTAAAAGAAAAAAAAACAAACAAACAAAAGACAAATGCTCTTGGTAAGGCTTTGGGTCAGATAAACTAGATTAAAATAATATTTGTTTTAGCCTCAGGAGAAGACAACTAGCAAACTGGAAAATAAGAGTTATTACAGTTAGAAATGGATAAATATAAAGAAGATTAGCTAAGTAGTTTAAACCAAATAATCAAGGATGGAAACATTTCTTCATTGTGTTTATGAGGGTATAATGGAAAGCAGGAGTTAGACACTTAAAAGTTCTTTCCTTAGTGTCTTCCAATATGCTTTTGGATTGATTAGCCACCAGTGTTTCTAATATGGATATAGAGCCCACTACAGTTCAAAATCATCTCTCAAACTGATAGTAAATGGTCTTAAAATCCTAGAAAATTTGAGGACTTAGAAAGAAAGTTATGTTTGGAAAGCCCTGGGAAAAGTAGGCCCTGAGAAATGTTAGGCCTTGTGCCTGCTAAAGATCAGGTCAAACTGCACCTGGGTAGTCAGTATATGATAAATGATACAATTGTTAGATGTGATTAGATATAATTATTGTTTAAAGAACATGAGGAACAATGTTAGGGGGCTAGGGGGGATCATGAGAAATCCATGCTTGGGTAAAAATAATGCTTACAATAGAACAATGTAAGTTTAATAATTAATATGTAAGTTGTATAACGATAGAGTATAAAACATGTTTAGCTCAAAACCAAATCGGGTCAGATTTGGGTAGGTGTACCCCTGACACCCAGAGCTCTTCAATAAAGCACCTTCATATCATCATTCCGTGATTATGTGTTCCTGAATGCTAACAAAACAGAACCATTTGAGCACACAAAGCTTTCTGTCTGGACACTGAAACGTTGAGACATATTGCCACTGCTATTCAGCATTACTTGTACTGAAATCAAGTCCAAAGTAATTTAATTTGATGGCAAAAGTTGTAGTACTTTTAACGTCTTTAGAAATGTGTGATTTTTTTCACTTTTCCTTATTTAAGTTTGTAATTGCATGGTCAATAAGCACATTGGCCCCATAAAAGTTTCATTTCAGTTTGACTTCTGGAAATCTTCATTTTATTCTACAAGAAGTGAGGTTTTACATCCTTTGCAGTTTTTCTGTTTAATCTTAATGTCTCATTTGTATTGGTTATTTATCCAGTTTTGAGCTTTTCTGCAATGTCTTCTAGCTCTCTGCTTGGGATACATGTTCAAGAACAATTTTGGATGTGCAAGACAAAGGACTTCCAGGCCTCTTTCACATCCAAGTCAAATATTAATCTGAGTTCTGTTGCCTGTATGAGTAACTACTAAATTTTGTTTATCTTAGCTTTCCTCTTCAAAACTGATACCCTTCATTACATACCTCTCTTTACTCTTCTACTCAAATGAAAGTCAACTGCCTTACAATCATGTAATCCAATCCTATTTTCTACAACTGACATTTTGTATAACATCCTCACTACTTTAAAAGTCCAATTTTATAGGTAAATCAGCTTTGTTGTTTCATTGATGGAGACAATTTCTATATTCTGAGGGAACACATTCTTTATGAGAAGCTTGTGGTCAGAAGCTCTGCCCAGGAAAACAAAATCTGCTGCACATCATTTTCCCAAGGTACTGACAAGATTTTGCATATTTACTCTCAAGAGTGAGGTGACATTAAACTCTTTCAGGACAGGTAAGTTTCTTTGAAGTATCTGCCTCACAAACAAGGTTCAGGAATACTCCAGGGCTGTGGAGCATCCTGGGATGATCAGAGCAGTATTGGAAGGGCTTTGCTTACACTATTATCTTATAACAGTTGGTTTCACTTCTATTACACTTTGCTTCTTTATTTTTTTCACACTGCAAAGCAAGAGCATGTTCCCAAAGCAGGTATGTTCTCCCCACTGCTATTATCTATTGATTTTTTATTTTTTTTTTTTTAGTTTTCTTTTTCTCTTTCAAACAACGGAAACTGATATGCTTGAATAAACTATAAAATATAAGCCTGAGTTTTAATTAATAAAGACTATGGAAATAATCAACTAACATATATGAATTATCAGCTTTTTACTATCCATTCTGTGACAAAGTAATTTGAAAGCTGTTTCCAATTCCCTCACATGCTAGATGAAGCTGGGTACTGACTAAAAAATGGATGCCTGTGACATGCAGAAGGAGTGGCAGTAATACATTTGTCTTACTTATTTTCATACTAGGCTTACACAAAGGAGGTCCTCTAGAACTAATTTAACAAACCTTCTGCTCTTTTGCATTGCTTTGTAATCTAAAAGGAAAATTTCTATTATGTTCTTACTCTGTGGGTCTTTGTGTCTCCAGATAAATAATTTTTCTTTGGAAACCATGACATTCTTTTCAAAAAATTCAGTCAGACTCAGGGAACATCCCATTATTGTTCCATGGACTCTGTGGCTTCACATATTGGTACTGAATGAAAGATTCAATGCATTTCAACAATATGAGCTCACATAAGTGCTTTTTAGGACAACATTGAGAGGTCATACCTTTGGAGGGGATACTAGAAGAACACTAGTAATGTTAAGAAGTATTCAAAATAGATTAAAACCTCATATCGAAAGACCATTTTTCACAGTGAATACTCCCCCTTTCATTCTCATGGATCCCCTCATTCTGACTGAAAAAAGAGTTTTTAAGCACATACTCAGTTTTCTGTCAGTGTGCATGTACCAGTCTGAAAGCAGGAAGTGAATCACATTTTTCAGCAATAGTTAGAGGTGAATGTTACCTGGGGGCAATGCTTCACTGTAACTCCATTTCTTTTCACTTCTCATGTGGGGTCCTGATTTAGATTTCTGTAATTCTAGTGTAGCATTCAGCCTTTCTAATGAGACTTCAGCATAAGTAAAACCACTGACAAGCAGGTTTTTATCTTCCTGTAAATTAACATTTCTGCAAGAAAGTCAAATGGTTCTGCTAAACACACAAAACTGGCCATGCCTGAAAATTAACTTTCTAGTCATTGCTCCAGCCCACGTGGCACTTGACAAGTGCTACAACACTCAGAAAAAACCATGTTAATTATCACATGACTATTATTTATATCTCTATTTCTTGAAACACTATTCAGTTATTAAAGATAGTGAAAAATGGCACTATCCAGAATGAATATGAAATGAATATTCATAACACAGCTAATTGTCACTGACATCTCAAATTTCATTATAATTTCTGTTTTGCTTAGCACTTTCTCACACTTGCAATAAGCCCATCACTGTGTTATTCGATTGCTTACTATAACACCAGTCCAGACAAAATTACATATACACTGTAGGACTCTACATTTCATAATCAACAATATAGTTAGGATGTTTAGAGATATGCTTCTTATATAAGTTTAGATGCATTTATGTAGCATAACAGATCTTAACTTGCTTAACAGAATCCCCTACTTTTTTTATTTTTTAATAGGTATCATGTGTTTTAATTCACAGCAAATCTAATAATTCAAGAGTTTTTAAACTTGTTAGTGTAACTAAAATCAACTTTTCCCTTCTATAGGGACATTATAATAGGCTTTATTTATTTACTCACTGCATTTCATCACTTCTTTGAATGTGCAGGTAGAAAAATGCAACTAAACAAAAAGGCTTACAACATTCTAATGTTTATCAAGACCATTATTTTTCTTGCAGGCTTGTTAAGCTCTTAAATATGCATTTGCATCAAGCTAATGTAGCCCATACTTTTTGTGTAATATCACCTACTTCACATACACATAGACAATACGGGAGCTTAATTTAAAAATTACTGTGGTTATAATGCTGGCTATACAAAGCCAAAGGGAGATTATTTTAGCTTTAAAAATTGACTTGGGGAAAATTAACACAGTGAACAAGCATATTAAATACTAACTGCTTCAAACCATACTGATTTTTGCTGCTGCTAAAGAATGGGCTATCCAATTAAAAATATCCCTCAGACTTTAATGAGCACTTCTCTTAGAAACACTTACCTTTACAATCACTGCTATTTGAACTGCATTAAAAAAGGAGCTGTTTATTGTCAGCTTTTTGGAGCTGAAAGTTTTGAACTGGACACTGTGATGAGGCAGTCTGTCACAGGTGGGCAAGTAGTCATTTGGAGAGGAGAATTTTTGACGGTTTGATCATGACATATGTGCCAGAATTCCTGGGACTGTGGGTCAAGAGATCCCCTTTTCTATAGAGGGGAAGAAGTCAGCTCCTAACTAGAGGGCGGTCGAGCCACACGGAGCTGCAGAGCCAGCTGCAGGATGCCCACTGACTTCTGCTTGCCATAAATGTCAGCCTCTGAGGCTGTTATTTACAAGCTCTGTCTGTAGTAGCCCTGAGATTCCCAAAGCATGGTTGTCTGCAGCATTATGCATAAAAGTTCTTTCAGTCAGAGCAACCAAGGCAACAGAGACTGAAGCTGACAGGTCACAACCCCATTGCACTTTATGGTGACTGACATTCTTTTTCGTTAATGGATACTTTTAAAAAATTTAAACCATTTTAAGAAACATTTTCCTAAGAAAATGTTTGCGTATCTAAAAAAAAAAATAGCTTCTCTCAGCTTCTCTCAGGTGTGCTATCATTATTTCTTTTACTTTCCTGCTGCAGAAATTCACGGAGATATCTAAGCAGGAAGGACAAAAAGAGCTGTGTGTATGAGAAAGTTTTAGACTAAATGTAATTTTGATTCTCTAAAAAGGGTAGTAGGCAAAATTTTAAAAATTCTTTAATTGGAAAAATCCATGCAGACACTCAGTTTAAAACTGATTTTGTCTGTATGGTATTTACAGAAGCCATCCATGATTATTCTAACTTAGATAAATATTGAATAGGAAAAAAAGCCAAAAAAACTCGGAAAAACATCATATGAAGATTCTTTCTTGAAAATGAACTGTCTGGTGACACTCACAGGCCTAGTTAGCTGCCCCTCTCTGAAGAAGGACTAACAGCTAATGACAGTCTGCCAAAGAATTTCTGCTGGAGGTCATACTTGATACTTGTGACATTTAAAACAGAAATGTAGGAAAAAAAGGTGTTAATTCTGAGAAAAGAATCAGTGAACACAAACTGAAGCACAACTAAGTTATTAATCTTTATGTCTATCTACAAACACCAGTATTTTCTTTATCCCATCATGCAGCTAGCTGTCTGATACATTGTTATGCTTTTTAAATATGCTGAATTTAAAGATCTATTTTAAGTGAATTGAAGAATACAACAGGAAGGTTTTTATGGCTCCAAACTGACAGTACTGAACCCGCTATGGGAAAAAGAATTTGGTTGTCAGGAAAGAAATGGACAAATAAATATATATACTGGTAGAAGACAGAGAAAAAAAATTTGCAATACTACTATTGGAATTGCTTTTAAAAGCATGGCTTTAATCTACTAGAGGACCCTATTCAATGTGAAGACATTATTTTGACAAGAATAAAGGGGGAACAATGGGAGAGTAATTATGTCCCAGTTTATGACAGATTATACTATTAAATTGGCACAGTAGTCATGTTTGACCTCACGTACCAAGTAGTTTTCTACAAAATAAGCAAGCAAGAGAACAAAACATAGTGCCTGTAATAATAACACAATGTACAAAACCACTATTTAATTGCAAATTTTAGTAATGGAAAATAAGGCAACAAAATATAAGTGAAGTGATAAACCCTCCTCTTCTAAACATCCCTTATTCTACTTAATATCTACTGGATATTTGAGTTCACAAAGCAAAGTATCACCTCATCTGGAGATGAAATTCTTCTCATTGAAATTTAGACATTGAGGCCAATAAGATTTACCTCACATGTTTGAGGCACCAAATTTATGTATCTACATGTGACTTACACATCCAAGACCTCAGTCCAGTCAGTAAACCCTGTATTTTCAGTCAGCTGTCTAAACACAGTATTGTCTTCCCATTTAAAATGCCTTCCCATTAAAAATGCCTTCCAATTTAAAATACTTCCAATTTAAAATGCCTTTTTAGATTATCAGAGAAAACCTCAAGGGACTGGTGGATATCACTGAGGACTTCAAGGACACTCTGAAGAAGAGGCTGGAGAGTAGACAGGAATACCTGAGACATCGCTCATAAATTTGACATCTCTGCATGGACAACTGAAGCAAAGCCATTTGATCAGTGGATCCAAAGAGTTATTTAAGCCCCTCCAAATCGGACATCTTCAGCAGATTAACTGAGCTGATCCCTACATGCCCCTGCAGAGGACCAGGATAAAATGAGAATTATGAATAAAAAAATGTGCATCTCCATTCTCTTATGCATACATATTAAGTGCTTGGTTAAACATTATTCAGCAGTGCACATGTTCTACAAATGAGCCAAGCCTTGGATTCATTATTAACCAAGTGAACTCCCACAGCACTAACTTTTACAATCTAGTGGGTAAATCACTGGAAAGAAAGAGGATTATTGTCTTGTCATATGAAGCCACTTTATTTGGAATACTTAATTCAAATGAAGGAACTACATTCTCAGAAACAGATTGGGAAATGAGAAGGAGTTCTTCAGAGAACAAAAGAATTAGGAATAAATATTTCAATTTTTACTTATTAAATCACTTAAATATTCCAAAGAACTCAGTGCTTGAACAACTACGGACAAGTGATGGAAAGGAAGAATAATAACAACTTGCAATAGTACAACTCCTTAGAAAAGAAGGGGATTATAGTATGCAGTACTCTGGGGTGTAATTAGAAAACAAAGACAAAAATATAAAGAGAAACTTCACAGTCAGTGATATTTTTTTAGTTATTCAGTAACCTCTGAAATGTAGAAATCCCACTTCACGGGATACTGAAAACCGAACTCAAATTAGTAATAGAAAATGTGCTTTAGGAGAGTGTCCTATAACAACAGGGAGAAAGATGGAATAATCTGAAAAGCTTATTTATTAGCAACACCTATGAATTTTTCTACACACTATTAGTTGTCAGACATTTTGTCAGAAAAGCAACAATCCTGATAAAGAAACAAGATTTGTCAAGAGAATACCAAAAATCTCTTACTTAGAATTTAAACTGGTAGGCCCTTAACAGTGCTGCCTTAAATCATATCTATCCACCAATATTTCTGTTTAGCAGATGCTCCTTGGCTAGTACTTATTTTGGACTGGCTTTAAAGTAAAAGATTAAGGGCATTGAGTATTGATAACTAAATTAAAAGGGCTGGCTGCCAATAGCTATAACAGTAAGTAAAGAATAAAGAGCATTGCCTGCTCTGTGTCCTCTTGACCACACAGAACAATCATTAAGAATTAAGTGCTGTGATTCAGTCCCCCTCCTCCCTTTTCCCCAGGAGGCAATGCCTCACACACCACCAAGTATGCAGTACTCCGGGAAAAAAGCCAAAAGGAGCAACTCGTTCTCTGAATGAGAACAGCTCAAAAATAGGTCTTACCCAAGACAGAGGGGCAGGGGGAGGGGAACGACAATGCTTCCTGCTATTGCTTATAGTGCAATTTTTGTAAATGGAATGAAATTTGTATTAACCCATCTTTTGCTGGATTTCTTAAACAAAGTTCAGGATTTTAGCTGAGAGGTTACTACAAAAATCTGTAATAAAATGATACTGTTTATTTTATTCTTTTTCTTATGCAATCATATATATATATATATATATATGCTAGACTTTTGTCTAGCCAGATCATGTAATATACAGCAACTGATAATGTGTGAAGTTTTGAAGGAAATGGCTTCCACCATTCTATATCCCTCCTTCTCTTTTCTGCATTAATATCTGCTCCTGGTACACATAAACAAAAAAAAACCTCACCAAACAGCTGTATGATACATATTACAAACATGCATGCTACATACAAATATGCCAACCTATATGTGTATATATATTCATAGACTTGTATTAACCCTTGTAGCTAAACTGAAGACCTAGTAATAATCAGAATAATGATTTGAAAATCTGTTTTACAAAAAACTAAAGTGCAACTAAAAATAATAGTTGAGAAACAGAGCCCCTTCTGTTGGCTTGAGCTTGCTGTCTGAGACTGGTTATACTAATATTAGGGCACTGACTTTATTGTAGTTGAAAGCAGGAACAAACTACAATGGAACTTATGTAATGGTTGCATCTCTTTAAGTTATTTAATTTATTCTTGGTAGAATGCAACACAACTGTTGATTGTCTCAGTTACATTTTCAAAGGGTTTCTCTCTCTTTTGCTTACAATCAACAGCCAAATCATTTCAAATACATGTTATTTTCCATTTGGAAAACACATTGTGATTTGTTTGGGTGGTTTTTTTTGTCTAGGTTTTAATATCTAATGATGTTCAACATTATCATCACTTTCCTGTTTAGTCTGCTTTCAGATCAACTTTGATTATCAGAACAACACTGTTGCTAGGTGTGGTTTTTAAAATTAGTTCTCTTTAGAGGACTAAGTGCTCTAGAGAGCAGAAAATGGGCATGATATCGGAATCATTCAAAAAACCTCCTGTGGCTCTTGTTTAGGTGTTTTTAGATGTCTACATTGATGACTACAAGGTAGAATAGGATAAACACAAATGGTATTGAATTCAGTGATATTATATTGATGATGCATTTAATCAGGCATGTTCAGCATAAAGAAAACATTAAATACTCTCCAGGCTGTGGCTGACATACAACTGGCCAGATGACAGAAAAATCTACTCTTGCAGGTGGGAGTCACAGGAATACTGGGGAGGGCAGTCGAGGTTAGTAGAATTTAGCTGAACAGCAACAAACAAGCTCTGAATCATTTCAAACTGTGGCTGAACTCCTCCTACAGCATCCCCTCTCCAGAGGTCTGGCACCCTCTGAAAAGGCTTCAGTATGTGACAGATGAATCAGAGAGTATTCCTTGAGGGAATTCCACTGTTGCACGGCTCCTCTTTGTCTCTTGTTCCCTCTAGTGTAACACAGTGCATGCAGTTGTCACGTTCGAATATTCAGACTGTGGATTTACACACAAATACAGATGTTTGCATCTGCATAATGAATACACCTCTGGTTTTAAGGGTATGCTCAGAATGACTCCAGCATTTAATGTCTGATTAAATTAGGAGGATGTGCATTGTGACTTTAGATAAGCTTCATGGAACAGTTCTCAGATCAACAGTCTGTGAATTTTAACCATTAGATACCAATGTCTTTCAGTTGTTCCAATATTTTGTTTTTATTTTTTTATTTTTTAATACTCTAAATACTGGAATTGGGCACATCTTAGATTTCTCTTAGTATGAAAAAAAGTATTACAGGAGATGTAAAATGGAATATTTGAACATTTTTTCTCAACTGAATAGTTTTCCTGATACCTAATTTTTAAATACCTCGGAACAAACTGGACACTAAGCTTGCATTGCAGTCACTAGAGGGGGAAAAAATCTTCATCCAGAAAACAATCAATATTATTTTACAATAAGCATCTGAGGTAGGCCAGCACATTGGTAAGTGCTCATTTCTCTGTGTAATTTACAGGTAGAAGCTAGGGTAGATATCTGAAAGCTATCTGAAGCTTCTATATCTACATTTTTGATGTCTGTTGTCAGAGAAATCAGCACAAACCCAAATGACAAATCCAAGTTAAAAATACCTCTATGCTTTTCCTCTTCCCTTTTCCCCTACACTTACTTCATCAAGGAATCACAATCTCAGTGGCTGAGCTTGAAGTGGACGTCTGGAAATCCTTTAACACCTACACTCAGAGCAGCTAAAGCAGCTTGCCCAGAGCTGTGTCCAGGTAGGTTGTGAATATCTCAAAGAATAGAGACTCCACAATCCCACTGTGTTTGACCACTATCAAAGTAAAAACCAACAACAACAAAAAATTCTCATGAATAACTGAAAGTTCCAGTATTTAAATGTACCTCTGCTGTCTCTTGTCCTTTCACTGGGCACCACTGAAGTAAATCAGGCTGTCCCTTCTTTATAACCCTCCCACCAAATATCTCCAGAAATGGGTAAGATCCACCTGAGTTTTCTTATCTCCAGGCTAAACAGGACAGATGCTGCAAGCCCTTAACAATCTTTGTGGTCCTTTGCTGGACTTGCCCGGGGAAGTCCATGTCTCCGTCATACTGGGGAGAACAGCACTGGACAGCACTCCTGGTGTTTTTCCAGTGCTCACCAGAGGAAAGTAACTCCTGACCTGCTGGCTATGCCCTGTCTAATGCAGTCCAGAAGGCTCTTGATCTTCATTGCAAGAGAGCTCAGCTGGCTCAGGCACAATTTGCTGTCCATCAAGACTTCCTTATTCTGCAAGTTTTCCACCCAGTCAGTCCCCAGCCTGTACATGTGTGTGGTGCTATTTTTCTTTGGCAGCAAAGATCTGTATTTTCCTTTGTTAAACTTCACAAGATTAATACTTCCATTCATTATAGCCATCAAGAAGTCAATTAATCCAATTTTTTTTAAGTCATCCCAATGAATTGGTATGGCAAAATTTCTTCAAAGGGCAATTTATCCATCTACTGCACCAAGTAACGTCTGAGAGAAAGAGACACATCTCTCTACATCTGTGGCCAGTCACAGATTGGAGAGTATTTGACATTTTCTTTATGCTGAATATGTTTGCTTGCTTCACAAAAATTTACTCTTAATGCCTTATGCATTCTCATTTCAAGAAAATATGGCTACTAAATTTTTACTAAATATGGTTGTGATGATGCTCAGCTCTTCTTTGATCCCTGATATTCAAAATGCAAATTCTCCTCCAATAGCAGCTTTCCCCCAATCTAAGGCATGTCTTCTATTTGCTGTCTTATTTTAGTCTTCAGTTACCTTATCCACTGTGTCAGAAAGTTTTATTTTTAGCTGTAATAATTTAAAGCTATTTCTGTAATATTTTATAAATCTCATGTGATAAATATTCACGATTCCTACGTCCAATCAAATTTAGTACCTCTAATATGTCTTGATTTTTTCACACACGCCACATATATTACGCTTGATTTTAAAGTTTCCTTAATATGAACTACTTTTTCCATGATACTTTAATCAGTTTTTAAGAGTTCATGCTGCGGTAGCTTTCAGCAAAGAGAGAAAGGAACTGAAGTCAGTAAATTTAGATTTTTTTTTCTAAAGCAAAAGCAGAAAAAGGGTTGATTTTATAATTTGCACTAGTCATTGAATAATGTTTGTATCGCCATTGGCAGTTTAAAATCCAATGACAGTTCATACATTAAAATCATAACATGAAACTCACTTGTAATTAAAGTATAGATTATTTTACAAAACTGTCTGCAGTCCTTAAAAATAAATGGAAGAATAAAGATATAGGTATGCTAGTTAAAGGGAAAACACAGTCAAGTGGAACCTTATATGCAAAGGAAAAAAATAAGAAATAACAATTCTTGCACCCCATAGGTTTTGTAAACACTTATGGCTAAAATGATAAATCCTGTTGATCATGGAAAGAAGTTCTCTTACAAAGTACAATTTTATGATGGAGTTCTATCATATTAGACTCCTTCTGGAGTTTGTTTGTTTTTTTTTTCAGAAAAATAGTTTTTGAAGAGTAATTGTCACACAAATCACTCCATTAAGCCAGGTTCTGAAATTCTCATTCATTTTTCCCTCTACTGAAGTGGCCTTCAATAACCCTTTCAAAAAATGACAGAGCTCCCCCTCTGGCATGCCCTCTCCAGAGCTGTGACTCCTTTTGAAGAGAGGTCAGCTGGTGCAATATAGACCATAGAATGCCAAAAGCAGACTGTTGAGATAGGCCTATCATTTGATGTCATGAATGCTTTTCTGCACCTTTTTGTCACCTTCTCTTCTTAATTTTTAAGGCTGCTGGGAACCAAATTGGCCTCTGGCATAAGTAAGGCATTCTTAGCAGCCACTTTGCTGGGCTTAATTATTGCAGTGATGCAGAAGGGCTGTGCATTTCGTTTTGTATTTTTACTGTCCTTGGTAGAATATCATTGAAGGACGAAGCAGAAAAAGTAATATATGTCACAACATATTACAGAATTTCTATGAGGATATATATATATTTTTTTGAAACATCTTCAAAAAGAACTTTACACTTAAAAATGCAAATCTCTAAGAAAAAGATAAACCTACAAAACATAACTAGAAGGATAGTGTTTAAGGATCTTACTGTGTCTTCAACTTTATTCCTGCTAAAGGATATTCTGCATTCTCATATAAAAAAAAACAAAAACAAAATAACCCCTTCCCAACAAAAAAAACCAAGAAAAAAACCCAACAAACCCCACCACACCTCAAAACTAAAAAGAACCAAACAAATACCCAAAACAAAAGCAAACACAAACTGGTTCCTAAAGTATTCCAAGTTAAAAAGCTTGGGCCCATAAGACCTGGTATATACAGGTGTTTACAATAACTCCTTAAATTTCTCCTTGATTTCAAGAAAGTGCAAGGCTTTTTTTTTTTTTTTTAAACCACCAAAATCATTTTCACTAAATTACTTTCCCCTTGTTCTTGCTTTCTTCATTGGTGTGAACTCTACACTGTTTTCCTTCCAAGTCTGTCATCAAGTAATCCATGTAAACACTTGCCTGTCATTGTTTCTACCTGACCTGAGCAGGCCTGATTACTTCAGTGCATTTTGTTAGCCTTTTATTTTTTTATGTCATAGGAACATAAGGTTTTGCCACAGAGAAAGGCTGTTGACATCTACTATTGCCATGCTCCTTTGCTGAGAGAATACAGGACAGCACATTATTTTACGTGGACCAAAATGGCTTGGTCAAACCAATCTAGAGTCAGATTAGGGACTGCACTTTCACTGCTGATCACCGGTGTTCCATGGCATGATGAGCAGTTGCATGGCTGCATCCTGAGGCTGCTGCTCTCCTGGCAGCCACACACACAGCAGGTCACGGTGCCGTGGGCAGTGGATGATTCTATTACTTTAAAATAACAATTCTTTTCTTGACACACCTTTTTCTTTGAAGTAGATATTGCAGCATCAATAACGAAACACCTTTGAATTGTATCTGGAAACCTTCAGCTTTCTATAAAGGTTGTTGTTTCCCCTGATTAATGTAGCTTTTCTTCAGCACTCTACCTCTGAAACACTTGTCTGCTGTGTGTTTTCCTTCCCTAACTAAAGCTGTCATGGCAAAATCCCAAAATTTTAATAAGAGAAGGAAGATTTGACTTTCATTTCTAACCTAATTTCTGTCTGCCATGATCATGTATAGAGTTTAACATCATCAACACGATTGTAATGTATGTTTCCACTAGATTTTCTCTAAACAAGTAGCCATTTAAAGAGATTACTCCAATGTGAAATCCATGCTTCTGTATCAACTGTTTGTAGCTATTATTCTTGAAAAGAATATTTGAAATTATAATCTCAGAGAGAGGAAAAAAAAACCTCTTCTGTATCATCAGACTCAGTTTTTGCATAGAACAGCCTTCTTGTGTATCATCATTCTGTTCCCTCATTGCCTTCAGTCTAAATAAAAGTGTGATTTTGTTAAGTCCATAAGAAATGACAATATAATAATTCATAGGAAAGTCTATATTAAATAATACTTTTTTCTTGACACTACTACTGTTAAGCTTAGACCAAATTCCTGCTTGTTACTCTAGCAGAAAAGCAGAAAATCTGCTTTACCATCAGAAGAGTTAATCATTAGTGAGGGCCAAAGAATCACATCCTGTTTTAATCATGATGTCAACAAAAATATCTCCATTTATTTGAAAGAATGTCATATGTGAGAAATTGCAGGATGCTTTGTGTTTCATTAGTTATTGGCATTTTATCTCTGATTCTTCACAAAGTAGCACCAGTTATTTCCTCCTTGTGCTCACTGGCATTTGAATCATTGAAGACAGTGAAAAGCAGTTAAGCTTTCTAAGACCTGGATATTTATCTGATTAAAAAAAAAAACAAAAAAAAACAACCAAAAAACCCCCCAAAACTTCCCAGGTTTATTTTTTTTAGATTTCGTAATAAGAAATAAAAGTGCAGGACCTGCACAGCAGTCATGCTGTCCTCTACTAAGTCTGTCATTTCTGTGGACATGTCATTCATGGGATGTCAGATTCAGCCCTTGCATTGTTTTGCCTATGCAGACTCTGAATTGTAGACTAAATTTACCTGTGCTGCACCTTTTTCCATCTTAAATATCTTGGAAGGACTATGGGTGTCTTCTACATGATACATTTCATTATAGTTTGCCTAAAGTTAGACTTCACATTATCTGTACTGTATTTCTATTCTAAGATAGTCACACTCAGGCTCCCTCTGCAGCCAAAAACTTACAGGAAACTATTAATTTACCCACATACCCTAGATACCATAAGGATGAGAGAAATCAGTCACTGCTAGGGTCAGTTTCTCTCCATAGAATTTAAATGTGATTCTCGATGTCTACACTTCAGTGAGTCCAGTTCCTTGTCTGTCTTTTTCATCCACAACTTGCCTAATGCACAATTAAACCATGTCTCTATCACTCTACAGGAGTCTAGTCAACAACTGAAATCCAAACCCGCTTATCATTTTTAATTAGGCAATTTAACCATGCTGATTTCAGGATTGTCCTTCTTTCTGATTCACATTTGAAAACAAAACCCAGACTGTTTAGAAAGAAACTGTCACATTGAAAGGGAGCTGAAGGAGCTATCCAAATCATAGTATCACTTTTTCCTGATATATCAGCTCTTGAGGAGATTTCTCTATCACTCTAGGAAGATGGGGACTGAGCAGATAAATTGTGATGTTCAGGAATGTGTGGAATTTGAATAATATTGCAAGCCAACAGTACGGATAATTTAAAATAAAATCTACTTCTGTTGCCTTTCCCACATAAGCGTTTTGGCTTAGCTTAGGTTCAGTGTAAGGAGATATTTTTTAAGAGTCATTAGTGAGGCAATATAATTTTGGTATATACATGTCACATATGAGGTTTGTTCAGTTTGCAGTTTTCAGAATTGAAAGAAGATCAGAGGTGGTTATAACCTTGCACTGCATGTGGATAACCACATGGCTCACCCATCTCATCAGAAAAAGTCTGAAATTCTATGACTGAAAACTAGACAATCATGTTCTTAAAAATATTTCCAAAATTTAAAGTACTGAAAATATATGGCACCTCTTCACCTCTCAAGTCTGCTCTTCCTATTCAGAAACAACCAATGAAAAAGAAAAAATTTATTTGAGCCAGGTTAGATTCTTTGGTAGTAATTTACATCAGTCTGTATCTCAAAGAAAATATTCCGGGGTAAATACTGATAAAGCAAACCAAGATATAATTCTAGGCAATTACAAACAAGAAATACAGTTGATTATCTAACATCAAACCTCCTTCTCATGAGTCAATCTGTGGAGTTACAAAGCATTTTTAATGGTACAGTGTTAGATTAAAAAAATAATACATGTTAACAGAAATGTAGGAGGTTACAATTTTTTTTCGCCTTGGTTATGAAAACTGTAATTTGTACTTTTGGAGAGTCATCTCAGTAAATTCAGTCACCAAATGGTTTTCTTTTGTTTAGGAGCTGTATGATTGACTGATTCTTAATAAGTGCAAAAAATAGCTGTAGGCAAACAACAATACTAAGCTTGCAGTGCACAGAAGTGAGCTGATAAACAGATGCCAGCCCTCAGCTCTTCCTGTATAATTTGTACAAGGCAAAGATACTAAAGTGATTCCTTAAGCATATTTTCCAGCTTATTATTCACTACTATCTTATTTCATGTGGCACTTCAAAATGCTCTTTTATACCTAGGTTGCTAGAACAGGATATCAGCAGCTTTTTCCTAGTGCATAAAATTGAAAGGCGGCTACTTAGAGGAGGAACCATTAAAAATCTGAATTTTCCAGCAGTTAAAACCCAATTCTACACCTAATTATGATATGCTGCTGTATTTAGAAGTTTTGGCAAGTCCTGATCGCTTAAGGGTGACTTCTGTTTATAACAAGAAGCACAGAGACAGTGCAAGTAGAATGAAAAATTTTATCAGTATTTAAGCTTCAAAAAATCAAATTCCATTACATTTCAAGGGTCATTTCATTTTCTAAAAAAATTTGTTGGTTTTCCTGATTTCAGAAAATTAGTTTGGAATCACATTTTTTTGTTTCTGTTTTGTGAAAGCAATACCAGTGTTTGACATGAAGTACTTAATCCACTGTTCAGCTTTAAAATGAACACCACTAATAATTCCTGACTATACAGTGCTCAAGGGAGATGAAAATCAAATGACTTAACATTCTAATTTTTTCCAGAATACAATCCTGCTGCCTCAGGTGAAATCAAAATAAATTCCCAGTACTGCAAAGAGTATGTGTGTTCTACCATACAGATGTGTCCTAATGGAACATAAGCTCATAATAATGAACTGCATACAGTGCAGCATGTTGAGCACATTTACTGTGCATTTGTTAAAATAGAAATATACCTGGCATTTCTGAGATGGACTCGAAAGATCAGGAGGATAAAATTATTAAGTGCTGTGCCTTTTGTCACTGAAAAAGGTCTTATATTTGAAGAGACGAGTGAGCTGACTAGATTCCTGTATTGTTGCATGTAAGCTGGATTTGCACTAACAATACTGTACTGATTATACCTTAAAGCAAGATTTACTTTCCTGTAGAAGATCATCCCTCTTTATTTACTGAGCTAAGCACTTCACAGGCATTGCCTTGTATAGCATGAAATAAAAGAACTTGTATTGAAAAGGGCTGCTGATGAATGAAGAGTTATGTATGTTGTAATATATTTAAATTATTTACCATTTATGCATTTAAAAAGGTTGTAAGAAACACACTTTTGTGAAGAATTGATACTAATGTTGTCAATTACCATGTATAGCCTTTGGGAATGTAGTGACAAAGTCCTCTACTCCTCTGTTATCTCAAATTGGAGCATGGATGGATGTCAACTTGATCACATTCAGGTGAGATTTTTATCCTAAGAGATAAAATCTCTGAGTTTTTCTTAATACTCAAAGTACTCCAAACATCTACTTTTATCTAAATGAAGAAAGCAATTCATAGAATCAAAAAAAATTTTGTTAATACAAGGAATACAAAATATTCTTTAAAAGCTATAACAACCTCAAGAGAAAGGTAAAAAAATTTATTTTATTTGCTAAAAATGAGAACACTTATGATGCTGTAACAGTGTGAGGTCACTGGAGATAGACATATTCATATTTTCTTTCATTGCTATAGCAGCCTCTTACTCAAATTATATGTTATTAAATAAAAATCATGGCATTTCTTTTACTTTGTCAATATAAAGTTTGCATTTGAAATGCAGCTAAAGAGAAATAGTTAAGACAGGAAATTCTCAAGAATTCAGGAAAAGTGTTTCTACATTATACTGAGCAGAGCTTATTCTATCCCTTTTTAAATATAACTTCTGTTCTAAGAATTTAAGATACTGTGGAGTCACAAAACTGGCACACAGAAATCCCACTAGGAGCACAACTCTGGAGCTCAGGTACCTGAAAAAATGACACAAATCATAAGAAAGAAAATCCAGTCTCATTCATTAGATTTAGTAGATGAAACAAGGAACAGATTCCTAAGAGAAAACTCCAACTATATGGAGCCCTCATTCAGGTCAGTTCTCATGAGCACTGGCATGAATTAAATCAAGACCAGATCTAAAAATCTGGCTTAGTAGGATTTGTAATTATATGTGTGTTGTGGTTTTAAACTAGTGACAAAAATTACTTATTTTTGTTGTGAGATATGGATTAAAATAAGAGCAAAACAGGCTTAAAACTTAAAAGGAATAAAGACAATTTATTAACAGACTATTAGAATACCAAAATAAACTTTCAGAAAACTCTTTTACTTCTTACTACTCGATTATTTCTTTGTACACATAACAACATAGAGACAAAAAAATAGTTTTACAATCTTGGTGGTCAAAAACAGTCTCAATTTTTAGAGTCTTTTCATCAGTCCTTGTAGAGAAACAGAAGTCTCTTCCTGGCAATCTATGGAGTTTCTAGAGTCCACTCTTCCCATCTCACACTATTCTGAGGTGTGCAATGGGTCAAATTGAATCTAGGGATGTTATTTTTAAGGATAAGTGATTCAAAGGTAAAAATCTTCTTCAGTTGTTTCTGTGAGCCTTCCTGGAAAACAGCCATCTCTTTGGCTCCTTTAAGGCTTTAAAATCTTCACTTCACTCGCAAGTTCCAGCAACTCACAGTATCATAACCACTCTTCTTTTCTTTAAAGTCCACACTTTGAATACTCTATTCCTCTCATACTCTAGCCATGAATTAAAGGAGTCTTTAAACTACTGTCCATCTCCATAGCTGTAACAGAAAGACTTTTCAGCAACAAGCATCTTCTTTTTTCTCTCTTTCTTATTTAAACTTAACTCTTTTCTTCACTGTTTTTAGTAGTTTTATGATGTTTTACATGTTAATTGTCTCTCTTTCTTTGTCTGTTCTAAGAAAAAGGAGTAATCTGTTGTTTATCTAGGTAGTAATTAAAAGAAGAAAGCTACAAAAGTTCATAGTGTCAAGTTTCAGTCTAGCAGCAGACTTTGAAAACTAAACTGAACTGCTAAACTTTGCTTTTCTCTCCTTCCCCCCCTCCCTGCGGCCTTGTCCCGGGCCTGGGAGGGGGGGGAAAGCCAAGATGGAGCTTGTTACCTCTCCAGAGCCGGAAACAAAAGAGAAAGAGAACGAGAGAGCTCTGAGTGTACTTCTTAAGGGGGTGTTTACAAGTTGAATTCACTTTTTAATGGTCAGATCTGCTGTCAATTCTTGAAAATGACTGATAATTGGTCAGGAAGAAAAACTCCCATCAGTCACCAGTAGCTTCAACTTCCCCTTTTTTTACTCGGTCTTAAAGGTGAAGCTAACACATGACATTGTGCCAAGGTCTGGCTTTTCTGTATCTTTGAAGAATATCAATCTTTTTACATGATTTGCATGTCTGTGTTTCTCTTCAGTACTGAATGTTTACAAATCTGTAGTAACATTCAAAGTGCTACTCACTCTGCAAGTGTACTTTTGACTTAACTGATGGCAGGAGTCATTATTTTGGATATTTTGGGTCATGGAAGAGAATGATGAATTTCAGTTTTAGTGACCTTGTGTAGAAATTCCACAGAGCTGTTCTCTGCACATAAGTAGACAGCAATAACAGTAAAAATGTTTGTGACTCTGACCTTCATTGGTGTTAATATGGAAGTCTTCATAGACAGGCAGACATTTCAAACCTCATAATTTGGTGGCAAATGCTTTTTGCAAGGTAAGAGAAATATTTCCTCCTGGAATTCCTCTCCATAAAAGTGAAACTGATCCCCATGAAATGTCGAGCCCCATTGAGGAAGTCTTTCAATTCCTTATATCTTAACTGCAAGTCAAATATTTCACACAGTCTTACTTTTGATCTGGTAGATTAACTTATATCTTTTATTGACTTTCTTGCAGTCATGGGTAGCCATCTAAAGATACAGTTTTTTTCTATAATAAAATCAGGATGGACAGGAATAGGAATGCCAAGATTCCCTAAGCAGTCCTCAAGAACTTTGCAAAGGTTTTTCCCTACTGCTAGTGCAAAACTAAGCATGTAGAAAATCTCTCTCGTGGAATAATGCTCTGAATTTTTCTATTATTTTCCACCAAAAAAAAACCAGTGTGTGATAAGTTGTAAAATTATGATGCAATATCCAACTGCAAAAGTAAAGCTTAACTACTTTATCAATTTTAATGCAGAGGTCTAAAAATCTGTTCTGTATTTTAAAAATAGGAATATCTAAACTAAGAATCTTAGAAAGGAATACCACTTGTAGAACTAGACTCCCCTTTCTTTTAATGTGAAATTTTTATACACATCAATGCTACCTAAAATCTTCTACTAACAACCTCCACCCAATCATAATTGTTCTCTCACATTATTAATTACTAAAAGTCAGAGTATAATTTTTAATTCTCCAAAGGAAGTTTTTCCTACCATCTTCTAAAAAGTAGAAGACGTGATATTTTTAATGTAACTGTGTTCCTACCCAGCTGACTGTTAAATCAGATCATGAAGAATGTATGTTCACTGTACATGAACTTTTGTTTTATAGTATTTACATTTCTTCCATGCATGCAAAGGAATTCCCAATCCAATCAAAATGCTGATAATCTTCAGTTTGGGGATTGGGTTTATTTGAAGGACATCCAGATTTTAAAAAAGTAATAAAGGTTAAAAAACAAAAAAAGAGACTTTTTAAAACTAGCTATCTGGCTACCTAAAAAATTGCAAATATAAATGGAGAAGTTTCACCGACTGTGCTTCTAGAATTCTCTAAATTTTTTTTCTTATGCAAATAGGCCACTTCTTGGCCACATGATTTTTAACCATAAATGTAAGTAACTTCCAACACAACTACATCCAACATCACCTCTGGTAAAATATATGGTAACACAAAGAGTAGAACCAGGTAAATGAGCAGGTCTGATCCCTGCTACAGAACAATTGTGACCAGTTGATAAACTGTGAATAGGAAAAATTTCAGGAGGAAAAAAAAAAAGGGAAAATTAGTATGTCAAAAATAAGATTATATCTCTGTGAATAAAGAATGAATGGCATTGATACAGGACCTTATGCTAGCTTCTGTGGTACAAAAACTCTGCTAAGTGTTGTGGGACTGGGGCTGGGCTGAATATCACTTTCCTGTACAAGATTTATCTAAAATGCTTATAAAGGGAGGATCTTCACTACTGAGTCAATAAAGCACTGCAGTCCAAGACAGCTAATTTTGGAACAGTCTGTTCAGTTCTGCTAAAACTGCCATCTAGAAGATCACCAATAAAATGGAGAGGCTTCAGGAGATATTAGAGAAAATAATTAAAGGAATGAAAACAGGCTTTCTGTGCAATTCAGAGAGTCCAACTTGCCTGATCAAAAGAAAAGATTAATGGGGAAGAAGGGACTTAGTCATAACCTGTAAAGATCTATACAGGTTTTTATCTTTCATTTTCTTATCCAGAAAACAAAGGTGTAATAAGATCCCATGATTGGCATTGATGATAGACAAGTTTGCCTCAGGAGTGTAGTTAAATTATCTAACCAATGTATTTTTGAAGAATTTATGCATTTTATGCTTTTGAATCTCCCTATCTGATGATTTAAAATAATGCTTTTTAGAGAACTGTTTAATAACATGATGGTCTTTTCCAAAGTAATAACCTACAAAACAACTTAACTGATAATTAGTGCTTCTAATATTAGAGGGTAAATTAATTCAGTGAATGATTCAGAGAAAATACAAGGCTACTTCACCAACAACCTAAGTGAAGAAAATGAGCATCATAAACCCCTATTTTATTAACAGATCTGTGATTTAAACACATTTTTGCAAAAACTCGTAAATGAAGATTAATTTCTCTTTGGTCAAGAAGTATGCTTCTTTATTCATGATTCCACAGTTCTTTAAAAACATAGCATCCATTCTAATTTTGCCATTTGGGAAGGTAATATGCTGAGTTAAAATCTTTTCTATTCAGGCTTTTTTTCTGTAGGATGTGGACTACAGATAATTTGAACAGCAAAATCTCCTGTCTCCTGGGAAGTACTAGTTTGCTTTTAAAATACAGTATACTCACTGCAAACATGTACTAAACCACCATATTTAAAACATGGAATGCTGGATGTATTTAACAGGTTCAATTCTGTTTGCTGCTAAAGATTAAGAGACCAAAAGATGGCATCTATTACCAATACTGTAGGAAGAAAGGAATCACTGCTGACTGAAGTCCCACTGGGGGCCTAACAAGCACCTGCCATTTTCACATGGTGAGAGATCAATCAGTCTCTGTATGCAGCAAGAAGACCTGCCAAAAGCTGAACCATAAGGGGGAGAGAAGAAAAATGATCAATTCCCCAAACTGTGCACTCTGCAGTAATAAAACACTGTTCTCTAAACACTTACACTCTCTTTGCAATTGTGATATCTTGGTCAAGATCAAAATTTGCAGTGAAACCCCATGCCGATATACAGAAGAAAAAAAGGTATCCAAAATGTATTAGAAAATGAATTCCCTCTTTTGTTAATGTGCAAATTACTTGCATTATGAGAAAAATAAGTTTTAGGGGTTTCAAACTAACAGTTGTGTAGTACAAACAACCAGGGTTTTTTCCTCATGTACAAGACTGCATTTCAAATTTTCCAGACTTCAGTTCGTTGTTTATTTTATTTCTGGTTGCCATAGAGGACTGAGTTGGCCAATGGAATATTAAAGCATTCTAAATATGTTTCCAAAACACAACAGTGACAACTGGAAATGAAAACAGGAGAATTTGAACCTGGTATTTCTCTATTTGCTTGAAAGCATTGTACCAACATCCCTAAAAGGTCACTTATTATCAAGCAGAAGAATAGCCAAAAAATCACAGATTCTTGCAAATAATTCTAGGTCCTACCAAAATTCCAGGTTATTGGTGCCAGGGCATGTGGATACATTTACATGTTAAGGTAAGGAAAGCCAACCTCAGTTTGCAAAGGTGGGAAACCATAAATGAAATCTCTAGACATTATAATTCTTTCCTAGGAAATCAAGTACTCAAACTCATCTTAACATCTGAAATGATCAAACAAAATTATGTGGAATTCTAGGGGAAGCAGTTAGATAATGTACTTCTTATGCGATTAGCCTGGATTTTTAAATATTTTCATGTTCTCTGTCAAGTGTTCTTAAAGCCACTCTCCCACAATATGAAGTGTGATTTTTCATCTCCTGTTATAGAGATGACAGCTGTGGAGCAGTAGTACAGTAGTAAATAATACAGGATGAGAATCTGTTTGGTATACAGAAAAAAACAAAGAGGCTTATTAGAGGTATTTATTTGCATTTTCCCTTCACTACTGTTAGAAGCAATGATGGTTATACTAAAAACCCTCAATTAGAAACATCCAAAGCTGTCTTTCAGTGACAACAAAAGAAGTCCAAACTAGCAAAAATGAGAAATAAAGAAGACAAACAAAAAATTCAAAATAGTGTATTATTTTTCATTTGTTGATTAGAAAAATACTTCTGTTTGAAAAATACCAATACAAAGAAACTGAGAAAACAGTGTGCTTCTCATTCACTGGAGAAATTGTTCTAAAAGTGCTCATCCTTACACAAATATTATCTTTAAAATGTTATTAAGGTCATGGTCTGCAGAGGTTATCTGCTGAGCAAGTGACTGTAGTGTTAGCTCAAGAGAGATCCAAAGATGGCTATAACTGTTACAACAAACATGCAGAAGAAAAGACATGACTTTCTCATAAACAGACAGGCTTTTAAATAGCTAGTTCAGTTCTGCCAGTTCCTGCTTTAGTCTATTCTCTGTGACTGCAATTGGGTTTCAGCAAACCCATCTCCCCATTAGTTTTGCTCCTCAAACACTATTGTCAATATATTTAATTTTAATACCACACCTTCAGCTATCTCATGGAGACAAATACAACATGGCACTGGGCAGACTGTATTGCTCTTCAATTGAAGTAAAGTTCTGACTTTAATGGAGGGAACAGGTATACTTCCTGTGATTTCTGTGGTATCATAATTTAACTCACAGACTATAAATAAACACATTTTTATGGTTTGCACCATAAATCCTGTTATCACTTAGTGCCCTGACCGAGTTCCATATATTAACTCTCGGTAAATTAACTTGTACAGTTAAAGAAAAAAACACAAAAAACTTAATTGATGAAAGTTATGTAGATTGTCTTTAAGAAAACACTTAAAATAAGCTCTTGATAAAGCCTACAAAGATAGAAAATAAACAAACAAAACCCACAACCACTAAAAAAGCCTCTTCCTACCCTCCATCAGAACTACATATATGAGGAGGTAAACTGAAAATATTCTGTTCACACAAAACAGAATAGATTTCAACCTGCAATGTGTAGCATACTTCCCTATGAAATGAGAAGAAATAGCTACTTTCTTTTTGGCCACAAATGTACTTTCAGTACTTCTGTGTGAGACCGAAGTACAAAAATGCTGAACAATGATGAAGTCCTTAGTGGTTTCTTCTTTTTCAAAAAACACTTCTAGGATGACATAACTTACTAGCGAGCTCTGTGTATGAATTGTGTGTCACTTAGGCTTTCTGTGATGCAATGCCTGTGGAAGAGATTCAAAGGTATAGCTGTGCAGTAATACTCAGAATACAAAATAAAACACTTCCCTTTCTAGGAATAGTAGACTAAACTAAATGATGCCTAAAATGATATTTAGATATCTTACATCAAGATATCACCTAATATCCAGCTTTAAAAAGTCCTGAAAGCATTTCACTCTATCCAGTTCTCAGTTTGATCTCAACTTTCCCTGTGTTTTTATATTAAACATCAGTGTGTATGCATTGACACTGATACACTGGGAAGCATGTGCTCTGGGGAGAACCCTGTCTTTCTTCTGCCTAAGCTCCTCTATGATCTACTGGGCCTAACCTAAATTCCACTTAACTCCCTAGAAAACTGCAAACAGTTTTATGGCCAGTCTCAATCTAAAAGGCAATGGAAAACACAGTGTTTAACTCCCTGGAAGCAATCTAATGGGTATCATCCATATTCCTTGCAATGTAAGCTATAAAAGTTTCTATTCACAGCCTGAATCATATTGAAAAGTTTCCAAGAGCTCAGCTTAGAAGTTTGAATAAAAAAATTGTAAATATTATCTCTCAGGTATTTTTAAAGGATGTCAGTGTATTTTTCCTGGATCATTAGCAAGCACACTGGCCAATTTATGCTGAAAGGAACTTCTGCTATCATTGAAGAGGAAATATTTTGACGTAGTATTGTGCTAAACAAATTAGAAGGCCTATTCTGAGTATCCATAATATATATTTACAAACCACTTTAATTAAAACACATATCTCTGTACTTAACTTAAAGCCTGTATTTCAATCTCACTGCCTCATTATGATTTTTCAAGGTTCCTGCAGCATATGAGCATACATTTTGAAAAACAAATATAAATAAAATATGACAGAATAAACAGTGATTAGAATACTTTATAACATCATTAACATACCAAATTTACATGGCACAAATCTGCTAACATCTGCAGTGATATGGAATCCCTCAACATCTTTCACACCATGAAGAATAAGAGCTTTTTGTTTTTGTTTTTTTTTGGCTTCATTTGGTACAATAAGTAAAACAGTGTATTTCACTCATTTTGCATTTAATGAGTGCAATGAGTGTCATTACAGCATATTAGCATAGAACATGAAAAGGGAGAAGATGGAAATACGATGCTGAGCCATTCAAGTAATCTGTTAGCCCAGGACCTAGAACAAGAAAATACCTCCATCTGACAGGAATTCATTGTTCTGGGAGGCTCCAAGATGAATAACCCAGACTACAGCATCACCTCCCTTGGCACATTTCACATTTCTTCATTTCATTCATCCATACTGAACAGCGGAATTTTAAACAAGGAACAATCTATTAAAGCTGATGAAAAACATATCCTTATGTACACTAACATGCAGAAAGTTCTCAAACAATTGCTGTTGACTATTTGTGACAAATATTAAGTCCCAATTTATTTAGATGGACATTGTTGTTTGGCTAACTTTTAATTAGGAAAATGTTTTCTTGACTCTTAACAGGAAAATAAAAATCTGCCAAAACTGAAAATATATTCTGAAGGGTTCCAACTCTTGATGTAAAATGAAATTATATTATAATTATATCCATAGTGTGCTTGCACAAAGATGGAATGAGAATCATCCATTCAGACCTTACAAAAAAACTCAGCTTAATACTCAGCTGCCAGACTTTTGCTTCAGTTGAACTGTTTTACTCAAAATCCATTTGTATTAATAAATTAAATACTAGAGTCTTTATTCAGCTTGAAAAAGCAACTATAGTCTTCCCCTAATGAGAGCTGAGTGTACAGCTTACCTAAGAAGCAGAAGTTCATTCAACAAAATATTGTCTTTAAAAACAACCCTCCTCTGCAAAGTCCTTCAGACAAATAACTGTTGACAACCTCTTTAATTTGCAGTTATTTCCACAGAGCCATGTGGCAGCAATCTATCATCCACAAGGTTTCTCATCTCTTTGCACTTTTCCTTTGTCCACATCCTTTGCCCCAGGCATTCTTCTGCTTTACAAAAACGAACTGCTTGTATTTCAGAAAACCCGAATGCAAAATGTCACGCATTTGCAAGTTTCCAAATCCAAGAAAGCCATTGTGCCAAAAGTAAGCACTTAGATTCACGAATCTGAAATCAAATCACTGGGACTTTCAGCTCTTAATAATGGCAAACCAGTTTTGAAACAATAAAAAGGCCAGAGACACCTTGTACCAAACCACTTTCCCATGGGCCACTGCAGCTGCCAGCATTGCAGTGGCAGCCAGTGGCCTGGGTATTGAGCAGGCTGTTGAACAGACACCGATTTTTCTACTCGTGTTGTTTGTCTGCCTTTCTCTTCCACTCAACTGAAGCCATCTCAAAATGATCTCTTCCTAGCCATCTCCATGAGTATATTCCACACCCTATCAGGTGTGGGATCCCACACCCTCTCCCACACACTTCCAATGAACAGTTACCATACATGAAGATAACCTAAAAACTTACTATCTAATCATAAGATCAGTCTGAAAAACAGTTTATTGCCACTACAGATTTTCTGACTACTTATCCTTTGTAACTCAGGGCATTTTCTTCTTTAAAATTATGCTTCAGATACATCACATACTTTTCCAAGGACAAAAAATGAAATGTATGCCAAAAATAATTTTAATATGTATGTGTCATTTCTCACATAAATTAACGGAAGACCTAGTCCTTAGCTCATAAAATTCTTGTTTATTTGCCTTTATTACTATGCATTACCAATGACATATAGGATACATCCATGTCTGCTATTTTAACAAGCACTTTTACTAAAATTATTGCAATTAATGATAGGCCCTTTATTACAAATTATTTTGAAATTTTTAGTTCCAAAAATGCTATCAGCAGTAAAATCTCCCTCACTAACAACAGGGCGCTCTGCACCATTAGACAGGAGAAAGGTAGCTTCAATAGTGCAAATAAAGTAATAAAATTAAGTTTTTTTTAATGAAAGGAACTATAGCTGCTGGACTTCTCATATTGATTATATATTTCTTGTGCTTTCTGCATTCTTCATGTTCACCCTAATTTTTAGAGGACATGGTTCCATAGGATTATAAAAGACAAATCATTCCTCCTAAGAAAGATCAAATTGCTCCTGTGATCAAGTCAAGTAATTCAGCTTGCTCTGGCTCTATGGGAGGCAGAGAACTCAAAGAGCAGCAGCCCCTCAGATCACTGGGTCACTGGGCCACTGTCCTCCTCTGTATGAAGATCTAATTCAAATGACCCAAGTGACTAGCCACTCGCTGTAGATGAAAACTGTCTGATTAACCCTTATCAGGTCTGTGCTATCTTCAGAGGACTGTGTTCATGAGATTTCTAATATTGAAGTTGCAGTTCATGATTAAGCAGCGATGGGGATCTACAGCAAGACCTTAACTGAAGCACCACTGTCTGTCTGGGGCAACAAGCACCCGAAACCTGGCTGAGTTGTCAGATGACACTGCATGGATAACAGTAGAAGTAAGGAAATCTAAGATTTTGCAGGAAACTTTCACAGAGGTTTTTCTAGAAAAGTTTTAGGAAGACATTGGCATGTTATATTAATTGGTAGTTGTATAAATAACATTTTATTAATGTATTAATACTTTTTTCCTCTTTCCAAACCCTCAGTCCACTTCTGACTCTTGTAATCTACACTATGGAGTCCCCTCTAGAGGCCAGGTGCAAAAAAGTATGTAATTTTATGGTGGCAATTGTAAGAGCTGTGGGAAGATTTCTGGTTTTAAGAGGCACAGTTAGACCAAAATATTCTACTGGAACATGTACTATCAACACTACAAAACCAGAAATGCATCCTATTTTATGGGGTTAATAATCTTTAGTGCAGTTATCTTACTCTCATCTTTTTATTGTCTCGTAACAGAATACCATTTTAAAAGGATATTGTTCCAGATAGTATAAGAGATTTAAGAAATATAACCTATTAGTTTCTTTCTGCACTTGTATTAGGCCCCTTAAGAATAACTCACTTGGAAATAACTTGTGAGAAATAGTATCTCTGTCTTAGGGGGTTTTACAGAACTCAGCTTTATTTTTATGGATGTTGTTCATTTACTAAAAAGGTTAAAGATCTTTCAAAGTGTTTCATTATTCACAGCAACAGAACTTTACACACATTCTATGAACACAAAAATACCCCCACACCAACTGCACTCTAATTGTTTCTGACATTATATACTATCAGCGAAAACCCTAAATTTTTACATTATATGATAAGTTATATTAGGGTACAGTATGATGAAATATACATATGTAGTGCTGGTCAACAGAATATTACTAAATACAGCTCTATAAATTCTGATTTTCTATGTTTAGCAAGACTCAGAAAAAAACACAACTTATCAGCAAATAAGGTGAACTGTGGCAGTGTGCCTCAGGGGAGACATTGTCCCACCCCAAACCCCCTGTGAAGGGTAGCCCAGGTGCTCTGATTGGGTTTTCCCTTGGTGTGTTTCTAATGGTCCCTGACCCTGAACTCCACCCTCAGGGGTGGAAAGCCTCGGGGGTTCTGTCCCTCAAAAACCCCTGCTGTGCCTCTGTTCGGAGCTCTCTGTTCTGGACCTGGGTTTGTTCCCATGCTGAATAAATGGTTTCATGAACGGGAGCCCGTCTCGGTTGGTGTTCCATGCTGGTCTCCAGAATCCTGCTGCTTCCCTGGATGAGATCCTGAGGTTGCTGACTGCAACAGTAAACTAATGGGGTCTAAGTCCTTCTGTCATGGAAAAAGAAAATGAAAACAGGAAAATTTCACACTGCTGAGAAAAAGTCACAAAAATCACTTCTGCTTCAATTGCTGGCTTCCCTGCAAGCACAGACCACACATAAGGGTCAAGTCTTCCAGGGCTGGATTACATTGTAGGCCAGAGCCAGCTGTGAGGAGTGGAAGCTGGCTAATCCTGCCCTCATACACAGAAATATATGGTTAGAGACAAAGGTCTATACTAGCCTGGAGAAAAGGGGTCTGAGGAAAGACCTTACCACTCCCTGCAACCATCAGAAAGGAGATGGTACCCAGGTGGTGGTTAGTCTCTTTAGACAAGTCATAGGATAAGAGGAAATGGCCCCAGGTTCCACTGAAGGGTCAGGGTGGTAGGGGGATATGTGTGTGTGTGTTAGATTGAATATTAGGTAAAACTTCTTCACCAAAACAGTTGTCAAGCATTGGAAAAGGCTAGCCAGGGAAGTGGTGGAGTCACCAGCCCCAGAGACATTTAAAATATGTGTAAATATGGCACTTAGGGACATGGTTTAGTGGTGAACTTGGCAGTATATGACAGTGGACTCAATGATCTCAAAGGTCTGTTCCAGTGAAAATGAGTCTATGATTCTATGATTTTATCAGTCCTGTCATAATGATTGTCTACCCCTGCATCTGTAAGTAGGAACAAAACTACCACTGGAAAGGAAATGAGAAAGTTTATTTGAGAACATTCTTCTCTCTGAATATGAATTAGTGGACTATTCTTGAACTAATCGACAGAGAATTCAATGCAATTTTATTAACACAGCATGCTGACAATTTAAAACATGTACCAAGAATTCATACTTGATTCTGTAGTCAATATAGTACAGTGTCTTCAGTCTTGTTGATACCAGCAAAATTTTTACAACATATACATGATTTGTGAATAGAGCTGTGCCTGAATCAAGGCCTCATTAAAAACAAAAAAAAACCAAAACAAACAAACAACAACTAAAATAAAAACAAAAACACAAAAGCAAAAAAAAAGGAAAAAGAACCCCCAAAATTAGAAGGAATTGCTGAATTATTTATAGAACTCTTGAGAGCTCTGTCATATCTTTCAATTGTATCATTTTGCCAGGAAAGCTGTAACAACCTTAGACTTCAAAAACGTGTGATATGTACAAAAATCAATCAATAAAAATCTGTCTGAAAACATCAGCAACAACACACTAACTTTATTACTTAGCACTCCTAACTTCGTTTTTGATCATGAGGTTTACTAGTCTCTTTTCAAACTATTAGCTTTTCAGTCTATGGGCGGTAGAATTACAGAATACGAAAGGGTTGAAATGGACTTTAAGAATTATCTAATCCCAACCACCCCTGCCATGTGGAGGGACCCCTCCCACTAGATCATGCTGATCAAGGCCTTACCATTCTGGCCTTGAACACTGCCAGGGCTGGGGCATCCACAACCTCCCTGGGCAACCGGTTCCAGTATCTAACAACCCTCACTGTAGAAAAATTCTTCCTAATATCTAACCTAAATCTCCCCTCTTTCAATTTGTAGCCTTTAGTTCTTGTCCTGTCACTACGGTCCCTGATGTAGAGTCCCTTTCTGCTTTCCTGGTGGGCCCCTTTCCAACAGTGGACAGATCCTATGAGGCCTCCACACTACCTTCTCCAGCCTGAACAGCCTCAGCTTTCTTAGCCTGTCATCGTAAGAGAGGTGCTCCAGTCCTCTTATCAGGTTTGTATCTGTCCTCTGGACTTGCTCCAACAGTTCCTACGTTGGGAACACCAGAGCTGCTTGCAGTAATTCAGGTGGGGTCTCTCAGAGCAGAGCACAGCGGGAGAATCACCTCCTTTGACCTGCTGGCCATGCTCCTTTTGATGCAGCCTGGCTTTCTGGGCTGTGAGTGCACATTGCTGGCTCCTGTTGAACTTTCATCAACCAACACCCCAATTCTTTCTCTGCAGGGCTGCTCCCAATCACCCCTTCACCTGGATTGTATTTGTGCCTAGGATTGCTACAACCCAAGTGTAGGACCTTGCACTTTCCTTTGTTGACCTTCATGACATTTACACAGGCCCACTTCTCAAGCCTGTCCAGCTCACTCTGTATGGCACTAACCCCTCCCTCCAGTGTGTTTGCCCCACAGAGCTTGGTGTCAGCAGCAAATTCCTGAGGGTACATTTGATCCCAGCATCCACATCGCCAACAAAGATACTGAACAGCATTGGCTGCAGCAGTGACCCCTGAGGGGAACCACTTGACACACAGACAATGAGCCCCTGACCACAACGCTCTGAGTGCAGCCTTCCAGTCAGCTCTTTATCCATGGCATGGTCTGTCCATCAAATCCATGTCACTCCACTTCAGAGACAAGGGTGTCACATGGGACAGTGTCAAACCCTTTGCATAAGTCCAAGTAGATGATGTCAGCTATCCCCCAGTGCTGTAGACCTGTCCTAGAAGGTTGCCAGGTTTGGCAGGCATGATTTCCCCTTTGTAAGACAGTGCCTCTTGCCAATCACCTCTTTATTTTCCATGTGCCTTGGCACAGTTTTCAGGAGAATCTGCTCCATGATCTTTCCAGGCACAGAGGTGAGACTGACTGGTCTGCAGTTTGCCAGATCTTCTGCTTTTCCCATTTTAAAAATGGGGATTATATTTCCCTTTTTCTGTCATCATGGACTTCACCTGACTGCCACAATTTTTTCAACAATGATGGAGAGTGGGTTAGCAGCTTCATCTGCCATCTCCCTCAGGACCCACTGATAAATCTCATCAGGTCCCATGGACTTGTGCACATTTAGGCTCCTTAGATGTTATTAAACCCAAACTCCTCCTACAGAGGTCCATGAATCTTAATTCTCACAGTCCTTGCGTTTGCCTTTCTCAAATTGGGTGGCATGGCTGGAGCCCTCGCCATTGAAGTCTGAGGTATAGAAGTCATTGAGAACCTCAGCACTTTCTTTTTCCTTCTGGAGAGGGCCCACATTTATCCCTAGTCTTTCTCTTGCTTGCAATGTATCTATAGAAGCCGTTTTGTTATCCTTAACATCCCTGGCATGCAAATAAGTGTGGCTCTGTTTTGTTTTTGGGTTTGTTTTTTTTTTTCTGTTTTGATTTTGGTTAAGCTGAATAATACTGTAATGAAGATTTTCTTGAAAAGCCATATAAACCCTGCTGTGCAGATATTTCACTCTTTACAGCCTAACTACAATACTCTTCTAAGCTATGGTGCCAAATTTTCATGCAATGCTCAGTTTCACGGCAGAAGTCTTTGCACGCATACAGACATTTACATGGCAGATGTTTTGTGCGTGATATTTTTTGTTTTCCTTTCAAAAATTATGTTATGTCTATGCAAATTCCCCGTACTTCAATAATTTTGTGAAGAGCTGACAAATACGCTCAGAGCTGTATCTTCCAATAGGAATAATACTCAAATACAGACTGCTTTGTCAGCAACATCTGCAACATTTTGGGAGGTGCTTCAAAATTTGTTCCATTTTAAAGTTCATTAATTTGAGGCATTTAAAATAAAAATGTATTATAAAATCATGCATTTCTGGATTTCATTAAAATGTTATATTTCAGAGAATGTGATTTTGTCAGTGCCCTTTATTTCCTTCAAGTTCACTATTGAAAAGACAACTATTCTTTTGTTAGTGTTAGAGTTTTATTTCATATGTTGAATCAAAAACAAATAAAAGTTTGGCACTAAACATACTCATAAGAGTATGTTTTGACCCAGTTAAATTTTGATGTTCCTAAATGAAAAATAAAATACTACTTCTAGGGGATAGAATGGGAGTGGATTTCTACATTACTAAGTATATACATTGTTCTCATAAGAGCCAGATAACAACCCAATGAGAACAGTGTGACTATTTCAGCAATGAAGGTAGAGACATTTTCACACTTCCTTGAGCAGAACAGCTGCATAGTATGCTGCCGGAGAATTCTTGATTTGATTTTAAACATCTGCCAGTGGTCTGATATTTTTTATCATTTATTAAGAAGGACGAAGAGATTACTGATGAAACACAGTCATTTGAGAAAGCATTCATACTGTAATTAGAGGACCTTCTAGCTAGCATTATATAAACACACATTTATTCTTCACACCATACCATTGATTTCAGTATAGTTACATCAAGAATAAGACGGAAAACAGCAGTTCACAAAGGAAAAACAAAGATGAAAGGTATGATATTTAACATAACAAAGCCTACTGAAAATCAGATGATTAAGTGCAAGAATGCATTTTATGAAATGGAGGAGAAAGCAGTGTTGCTCGCTGTGTCAAATTGTCTTCTGGAATGAGGGTAGCAGGGGATGGTTTGATTTAAAAAGAAAGACATGTGACTATAAAAATAAAGCAACTTAAATGTTTGGAAGCTTCCTTCCTCAAATGCATTTTGCATTGCTCCCCCAGCCTTAACTGAACATGTGTACTGCATCACTATATGGGTAAATCTGATCCTGTGGATTGCCTGCAATAGCCAAGATATCCACAGCCTCTGTTCAGATTCCCTAAAGGCTCCAAGTTCTTATTTTTCCACAAATAGCAACTGACTATGAAAAAATTTCAAAAGTCAGTAGAAAATTCTGCAGTGATCACCATGATCTCTTAGCAGGTAACATGAAATGAAAAGGCAAGCCACCTAAAAGGTTAGGTGATAAACATCTAAACCTTCCAAATTCAATCTTTTAATTTGCAGGCCTTCTAGAATTTAAGTTTATTAGATTTCTCTGGAGTTAATATTAAATAAAAGATGTTCATTTGCATGCTGAGCTGAGGCCCTTCTACTATTTTCCAGATTCAGGCAGACAAGAATATGAAGTCTGGGTAAACCACCAGGATCAATTAGGAAAGACATGGCAGTAACTCAAGCAAGGATGATGACAATAAGGACAATCCATAATTTGCCTATCAGGTAGACTAATCATCTGGGATGCATCTAGATCTAATTATGGCAAAGCTGACTGAATCTCCCATTCCTGCATTCCAGGAAAATGCCATGATCACCAGGCAAGTATCTCAAATCAGAACAATTTTTAAAGTCCTTTTTCAAAAACTAAAGCACTGTGCAGCAAATATGAAGTCACCTGGAGAACTGAAGATAGATTGTTCAAGCTCAATAGTTGACAGTCATCAGGGAACAAAACAGAGGATATAGACCTCTCTCCATGAAACATAGATACATTTTTATATTGACATTGGAAAAAAACAGTCTGAAGAAATTTAATTTTCTTCTGGAGATACATAATCAGACTGCAAAGCTGGGGGGTCAGATGGGGACAGAAATTTCAATGTCCTGGTGGAGGTCTGGATAGGTACCCACTCTTCTGGCTGTATAGTACAGTTGGGCACATTTGCTCATGTCCTTTTGAAAAATACAGCAATTGGCTTGTACCTGATCTTTCACATGCTACCTCTACTATTATAAGAACTAAGCATCAGTCTTCCCATTACCCCAACAACTTTCTTTTACTTTTTACACATCTGACACTGCCACACCACAAAATGTCTCATTTTTTGTGGAATTCTAATAATTCTAAGAATTGTTCTGTAAGGGAAAATTCTCAGGACTTTATGGAGCAAAAGGAAAAGTGGTAGGAACAAAAAGGAAAAGAATAAAAGAGAAAAGAAATTTAAAAATAAAAGTATTAGAAAGCAGAGATGCTACCTTTAAAAGCCCTGGTCCAGAAAATTACAACATCCTTCACAGATAAGGACATGGACATCGACTCAAACATGTAGCGGTATGCTGGTGTATTTCACAGGAGTGATGAATTTAATGCACTTTGTCTTTACTTCAGACGCAACTTTGGAATTCTTTGCTAAGTGCAAATGGCAAAGAATAGCAGTGTTGGCTAAAAAAGCTTACTAGGTATCCATCAGCAACTGCTGATGGCCCAAAGGCATTAGAACTATGTAATAAAGACAGAAAAACTCCATAGTTTTTGGCCTAGAATAATTTAATTTGCAGTATTGCAATCAGAAGCTGATGTGACTGAAAATAACTTGGCAAAAAGTGTTGCCTATTTTGCATCCCAGACATTTCCACAAGCACTTAGTTTCTGAGCAAAGCAGAGGTCAGATGTATAGAGACAGAGTGAGGCAGGAGGATAGGAATGGGACAGTCTGGCTTTAGATTGGTTAGAGTGCCATAAAGCTGCACTGTCAGTTGAAAGAAAAGGTCTTATTGTATATGTTAGTGATTGATTTTACTGTCCCACCTTTGCCTGGCTTTATTTGGATCAAGAATCAGTCAGTTTTATTCACTTCCAACCTCTTGTCTCATCCATGTAATGACATTGCTAAGATCTAATGAAAAATGGGAACAGCCCAAGCTTTGGGCTATCACTTTCCTATGACAATGTAAACTGAATTGTTTTTCTGCATACCCCTGCATGCTCATATGCTCATATGACCAGGAGGAAACAAAAACTGAAAACAAAACCTCCTGGGCAGGAGTTAACTAGAACAAAAATCTGGCAACTTTATCCATACGGTAAAGAAACACGTGCAGACACAATGTTACTGAGTACTTATAATCCAAATGGTTAAAGAAAATAGAGCAGGGGAATACTGGAAAACAGAAATGTCTGGTATGTGTCTACCTTTCACAGATTTTCAATAACAGTTAACAGCTTAATATCTTTTATGCTTTTGAAACCATTCTTAATAAAATACTGTTAGACTTTTCACAAGTCTGTCACTTCCTGGGCCACCTCGACCTAGATCAATACACTCTTGTAAAGTGTTATTATGCACTGTTCACAGGTCCTCCATCAGTAACTGGTTGAAATGACAGTTTTCAAAATGACAGGCCTTTCTGAATTAATTTTCAAGTATGGTTTTAAGAAATAATGTGTCAAATGTTATTATAAAAATCCCTGAACTAAAACACCTTTTTCATTTTCTTTATTCACTGCTTGCTTTTTTTTCAGTCCAAGAATTCTAGCTTGCTTTGCATGATTTAACAAAAATCTCTGGGCATATTCTTAAGAAATAAATGTTCCAAAATGGATATACATGTGCAACAACTTCAGCTTCTAACACTTGTGTAATGAACATTTTCACTGTGCAAAATGGGTGTATAAGAATTTTAGCATTTTAAATTCTTGATGTTGATATGACATACCAGTTTCCAGCTTCCATAAATTTGTATTACATGCCCACAAAAAAAGTGTTTTAAACTATATATCAAGTTCTGCATTAGTCTTTCCAGCTTCCTTCCTTGTTTGCATTATTAAACCAATTTTCTTCCACACTTACAATGTATCCTGTAGTCCCCTTCAGTTCAACCATATGGCACTCAGCATCTATTGAATCCTTTCTTCCAGTGTATTGGGCTACTTAGTGCAAGAAATTGCACAAGTAATCTTTGAGTTTGTTTCCTCAGATAGTCTCTCTTTGCTGTCACTTATTAAATGAAAATTGATATATTCATGCAAGAAGTCAGAATTTTCGGACAATATCAATCTATCACAAAGCATATACGGTAGGAGCGGACAGCACTGTCTCAAATTGTCTGATTTAGCAGATGAGGAGTAAGATTTAGTTGCTTAACACAGACAATAAGTGAACCAGCACCTTCTGCCTGATTTCCAGCTGTCACTCCACAGGGGCACTGGTCTATAGGTTCTATGTTACAGATGCTCACTCTGTGCAAGATGCCATCAATACCCTTAAGTACCTGAATGCACTAAAATGGTAAACTAAAATCACATTTAGGAAACTAAATCACATTTAGAATGTCTATCTGTTATGCTAAGAATTGTCAAAACACAAAAAGCCCTGATACTACCATTAGTAATAGAAATTTAGTTTATCTGTTGCTTTTAGTCCATCTCAGTACTAATTCTTAATATGCTTATTTTTGGACCAGTTACCATGCTATTTCAGTATTTGGAAAGGCTTATTTAAATGCAAATTGTGACCAGGGTGTTAAACAATAATAAAAAAAATCTCATATGAGACTCTTCACATACATTCTTCGATGGCCCTGCATATTTTCCAGGCAGATACCTGAACCAGCCAATATAGCTGTCCTGAGCTTTGAATATTTAAATTGAAGCTATTTTATTGGTTTCCTGGAAAATTAGGAAATTTAGAAAGAATTTCAACTGCAAATATTTTCTGTTTATCAGGACCAACTTGACAATTTATGCATTCCTTAAAATACAGCTTTTAAAGTCTTTGAACACTTGAACATTCTTATATATCCACAATTTATTGTGTGGGTTCACACTGTGATATAGTAGTCAATGAACTTACCAAGGTGCAGGTGTGGTTTTTTTTACATTTCAGAATTCTGGTTTCAAAGTATAGGGAAAAAAAACAACACAGTTTTTGCTTGGTGTTTTTACTGAATATGTAATTTATTTGGCAAACCCATGAAATAGAGGATTGAAAAATATTATTATTGCCTTGTATAGAAACACCTTTTATTTACTTACTGAAAGAGACAGTTCAGACCTCAAATGGATCAAAATGTAGCTCATTTTACAGTGCAGTAACTGCTTTTAAGTATAAATTAATCTATATAACAAAGAAAAGCCACAGTTTGTAAGCATTAATCAGAAACTAGTTTTACCTCACTGAATCTAAAGCTGGCCTGTCTCTAAGGTAGCATAGTAAAATTGGATGGAATGCTAGAACACCCAATATGAAAATGAGCTAAGTAATAGCAATCCTTAAAGAAAACATAGCTCTAGAAGTCCTATCTGTCTAAAAAATCTGTTTATTTATTTGCACAGTAATTGCAATATCTTTGAAATAGCCCATTCAGAAGTAGGCATTAATATTTTCTGTAACTCCAAAAAGACAAAAGAGATTAGTATATTATAATTCATTATAATCTGAAAATACGTGTTCTAAAAGTGCAGAACAAAACCCAGATTTACCTAATTTCTTCCAAGGATTTATTTGAGATGTTAACATAATATGATTTCACTTAGCATTCTATTTTAGAAGTTACTTTTAGCAGAAATTTTGGTCTCTTTTCAGGCAGTGTGGATGACTGAATATCAATAGAACCAGTATTCAGCATTCACGACAGAGGAAGGCAGCTAATCTCTTTAAGGTGGTTCTTTAAGTATCTGACAGCTCCTTTCAACCTAAAGCCTACAAAAATCACAAAATCTTTGCTAGCATTTTGGCTTAGGACTTGAATATCAGTTATTTGACGTGAAGAAGTGTATTTTGATAAGGATAATGGAAAACAGAATGTGCAGGTCTCAACACATTGGTATGACAAAGAAGTGCACAGCTTTCAAAAGACTATACGAGTTGAAGCATTACTAATATGCAAGAGAACCTGTGTATTTTGAATGAATATTATGGCCCCTTCATGAGATGCTTCAGCTTCATAAGGATTTTATTTCTATTTAGATTTCTCTGTTCATGTAGTCCTTAAGACATGGGGCCACAAAGACCATCCTACCACTCTGCTTGTATATTGTCTAAAGGGACTATTCTTCTCCAACACAAGAATTAGATATGATCATTAGAAACATTATATTTAAATTTTCTGCAAATTGTGACATCCATCTCCCATACTACCTTGCTTGGAAATTAACAGAAAAGAATCTAGTTCCAACACTGTCAGTGATGATGAAGATGATGATGATGATGTCGATGTCAGATTTTTAGATTAGGACACCTTCTGTAAAAAATGAAAGTAATAGAAACTGCTCAAAGCATTAAAATATCTTGTAAGTCATGGAAATAAATAGGCTGAGTCTTGTAATACACATCTATAGTGTGGCCATTGAAGCACATGGTTATAACATGTAAAGAACTGTTTTTTTCTCATAATTTATGTTATTGCTACTGAGAACATCAGATTAATACAAAACTATAAAAAGGCTCAGTTGAAGCGCTGTACAGTGATTAGGACTGATTCTATAGATAAGCTCTTACATTAGAACGAGATGTTAATTAAAAGTAACCTAGTTCTGGAAGTTAATATGTACAGTCACAGATGCAGATATCATGACTTTTTGAACTCAACAATATCTACCAAAGGTATTCTGGAGAAAGTGTTCATGTTCTACCCTTTCTCAGTTTGGTGTGTATATATGAAAGGTAGAGCACATCAGCGTTTTAATACATGAAAGTTATTTCAGGCTAATTTCCAGTTATGTGGTGTGGTCTCAGAAAATCAAATAATTTCAGAAGCACACTACTGAGACCTGAGTTAGTTTAAAAGGACTTTGTGATGCATAATGCTTGGTGAAGCAATGGTTTCAGAGCTCACAAAACTGGCTGTGAGTGTGGGAAATGGTAAAGGTAAGAAGACTTTCAGAAGCTATGAAAAAAAGCCTCAGAAAAGAAAAAGTGGAGAACTTACTTAGCTGCAACTGCAAAGCCTGAAAGTACAGAAGATACAATATGCAAGGATATGAAACAATAGTTGAGTTTTTAAGCTTGGCTAAGATAGACCTTAAGGCCACAGAAAAATATGCTTAGCAAGATAGTAGGAGGTTTCAAGCTAAATAATAGAGTATTATGCATTGTTAATAGAAAACAAACAAGTAAGCATTGTTTGAAGAAGATGTGTGTGTGTTTTTAGTGATTGGATAGAACAATTGTCTGCAAGATTTAGCAGTATGTTATTGGCTGAAAAACTAATAAATTGTTCTGTAACAAAGAGATCTTTTGCTGCTCGTGGCATCGATGTGAGCTTGACCCAAACAAAAACTCCTGACACATCACCTGGCAGTCCTGTCCCGTTTGTGAAAAAATTAACCTCCAACAAGTGAGGACTTAAGAATGCAAATGATTCTTAGTGGCAATAAAGATTGAGGTTTTCTTAAACCTGATTTCTAGACAACCAACTAGACATTAAGAGTGAGTATATCTGAGCTTGACCCAAAAGAGTTAATTATCTATTTCACCACAAAAGTGTATTTGTGAGAGCCCTTTCTGCTGCTGTTAAGATCTCTCACAAGACAGTGGCAGGAGTGCCATCATGAAGAGGGACACACAGAAAGAGAAAAGGCAAAGACATAGGAACTCACATTCTGTAAGCTCATGGGACTTTGAAGCAAAGATAGTCCCATAGGTTAAACATAGCCAAAGATTCTGATTCTCCAACAGTTGGATATAAACAATGAAAAATTGAGGATCCTAATTTATTTCTAATACTTGGACTGGAGTGAGGGGATACACCAGCCTGCTGAAAGGTATCCTCTGTAATCTTGGTCCAGATATAGTTCTCCTGTTACAATTAGGACAGTGAAGGAATTTAGTAGATGAATTGCTGACAGATCTATAGAGTGGACACTGAAGCACACAGCTATGACATGTAAAGAATTGGTATTATTGTATCTGTTTCATAAGCTGACCACTTCTGACAAAAGTGAAGTGTGAAAATTAATTTGGCATGGCAGGCATGCAACATTTCACTGCTCTAATCTGGTGCTGCCTGAAAGCTTGTTTTGGTAGGTTTGTATCCTGGAATGACACAGAATTAGAACTGGCACGGTTTCAAAATACTTCCAAAACCAGCTTAACCAAATGAAATCAGCTGAGCTGTGGAGATGTGAAATGCATTTTTAGAAACACTCAGAGCTGGAATGTAGGTGAGGCCAAATACAGGAATACCAGTGTTATGTGAATACCTAACAACAGGAATAATACCAATAAGGATGTTTATACATATCAGCATTTTTATTTCTAAATTAATCTGAATTGCTAAACCTCTTAAAATGTTAAGTAAGGACTCCCAGATTCACTGACATATGGAGCTAAGAACTGTTAATCTTAGTTTTACTACTGGGGAAACTGAGGCAGAGAGGTTCAGTGACTTACCCAAGGCCACAGAGGGAGTCACTGTCAGAGCCAGGATTAGAGCTCAGGAGTTTCTGGCTCCCAGTTCCCAAGCTCAGACCATTAGACCATGGCCTCAGGATATTTCCAGCTGATCTTCAGTCTAAAAAAAAGTAAATTCTCAAGTATGTTACAAATATGAAACATATATATATATATATGTATATTTATATGGGTATACATATATATATATATATATTTACCTGGATGTAATGGTATGACTGAAAACACATTGCTCATAAGTCAGTGCTGAAAAATCAAACCAGTATATTTTATCTGAGTTATCTTAATCATACATATATGTATGATAAAGCTGTGCTGAAAAAAATTATGCTTTAAATTACAGCCAATACCAGTATGCATTGTATTTTTCAGGGTAAGGAACAAATTGCCTTTCCAACCCAGCCAGCATGTCATTTATATTAATGGTGAGGAATGATAAGTTGCTCTGTGTGTAAGTAAACTCTATTAAGAAAGTCAGGTCCCTTGGTGAAGCTAGATCCTTAGTAAATTTTACTAGCTAAGCACCGAGCTCCATGTCAGAGTAATTACACCTTTTATCCACTGTGAGCTCTCTCTTTGCTTCTCCATATTCCTTAATTTCCCACTTCAGCTAATTTAGCAGTAAAAACGCAAAGGTTTAAAAGGTTAGCTGCCGAGGAACTGGCGCATGAATGTTCTGTTAAGCTCCGTGCATTGAAATCGCATTATGTAGAAGAAGGAATTAATTAAGTAACAATTAGGTAGTGATGGATCATTGACAACATATATACACTTGGGTGCTAAAAATTAATCTCCCCTGTAAAAACAATACACTGTGCATCTTCTCATCTATACACAAGCAAGTTTTACACTTGAAATATCAAATAGAAAGGCCCTTCAGCAACTTCTTTAAAAAAAAGAGGCATATCTTCTGGCACTATTAAAACTAAAAAATATTTTTAAAAATCATATAGCTTAATTTTTAATAAATAGTTGGAAAATAAATAAGAATAGAAAAAGGAGAAGAAATTTTTAAAGGCAGGAAATTTTAAAGTGACTGTAGGGACATTTGTTATATGAAAGTACTTAGTATGTTAAAAATGCTAACAGCTGTGTAGTATCTTCGTTTGCTATCTTCTTTTACAAGTTGCCATATTCTTTCCTTCTATTGACAGTCAGCCTCTTAATACATAGATTGGCAGTTAGCCCAGTCAGTCCTCAATTCTAAAAGCCTCTTAGCAGATGAAAAATCTTTGGTTCATTCACACCTTGTAGAAAGAACACCAGGGCAGAAGTGACATCCAGATCCATTTAGAGTACACTTTGAGTCTGATTTTCCTTTGCCTTGCACCTTGTGTAGTCATTTATAGCTCTGCAAAGTGAGCACAAAATGGATATAAAACACTGCTACTTATGTGAGAAGAGAATTCTGATTTGGTTGCATTATTTCCAGAGGTGATCACAGAAAGTGCCAGCCAGCTGAATAATCTGGCTCTGCATAGAATGTGTAAACAATTTTGACACAAAATATAAAGTAAAAAGCAGCAACCCTTTCCAAACATTTTACAGAAATTGCCCCTTTGTTTTACAGCAATGGATATGTTCATTTGCTGTTTGCTTAGAATTTTCATAGAGAAAATGCTTAACTCATCTACAGAACACAAATCTGATTTCTTCCTTTTTAAGAACCATATTAGTCCTAAAGTATATTCTCAAGTGTATTCTCAAAGTATATTCCCTTAAAAGGGAGCTCATGTCATCTCTAAGGTCTACAAGTCCTAATTTTCCACATACTGCTTCTAAACCCAATACTTAAAAAGCTGCATTTCCACAAAACCTCCTGGAATCAATGTGAAAAGCTGGCATTATCACAACAGCTGGTCTCAGTCCATCAGAGTTCAACACTGTTCTGACTTTAGTATGGGTGAGAAATTATTGTCAGCGTTTACCACTGATATCTCTGCTATACTATCTACTATCAGTATGATAACTCAAGACCTACTGCCAAAAAATATCTTTAAGATGCAAACTATATCAGCAGGAAAGGGATGCTGATATTAGATTAATGAATGTGTTCTTAAAAAATTGACAATTAAAAAATGAAGGACCTAATTTGGCGGTTGCTGGAGATGCAGTCAAAATTATTTCTATTTAAGAACAGGATACAGTAACTAAATCAGTATGTCTGGACACTTTTTTCCCATACTATCTGGTGGTCATTTTTCTGGCCCTTCCCAGCCTGAAGTCGTTCCTAGTACACTTAAATACCATGATGGCATGATAGTGCATGGAAACACATGTGTGCTGATTAGGAGCAGAAATAGCAGTTATTGCATTAGCAGCTGTTGATCTGAGAGTATTGCTACAGTAAATAGTGTCCTTTAGTGTTTCTGTTAGATTTTTTTTTTTCCTTTTCATCACAGTCATGCATTACGTAGAGTCGTCTTACTGACACAGTTTCCAAATCTACTACCATGGTCCAAAGCTTACTCTTCAACCAAGTAGCTAAAGAACATGCTTCTTGTAAATTCTTGCTATGTTACTACACTGTATTATAGGCTAGAGTTTATTGCAGGGTTCTGTATCTGTTTTTCTTCTTGTCTTTTTTCCCTTCTCCCCCTTCTGCATTCTGAGCTTCTGTAGGCACTCTGAGTTGCTAGTCTGGCTTGACTGGAAAGTACTGCATGTTTGTTTTGTATCTGCATGTGTGATACCAACTGTTGAAGACTGCTTGATGTTAGATGAGGGCTTATGCTCAGAGCTGTTCTACAGTTGTCTCTGGCAAAATCTTTCCTTATCAATGACAATGATGTATCTGTGTGGGGAGAGTCTGTTTTACAATATTACACTTGCCGTGGTCTTAATTTTACTGATGGGGCATGATTATGATTTCATTTACATTAATCAAATTCATGAGTCATTCCATTCATGTCAATAGCATTAAAGAGCTATAGAGACAAGTTAGAGTTCAGAATCAGGCTTCTGGTGTTTAATCTGAAAGCATATCTGAATCACTTCATTAAAGACAGAAACTGAAGGATAGATCCTCTGCTTACTTTGCATTACTCAGACATGCCATTAGCATTAAACATCAAATAAAGAGCTAAAATGACACCTGGCAATGTGTCACAGTATACGGGTTTTCTGTTTACCTCAGATACAGAAAATACTCCTGAATTAACAAGATTTAAGACTGTATTTCAAGTATGCCAAAGTTATGGTATTAGATCTTCTTGCCCTGAATGTTGGCATTTATGTATAAAAAACCTTTTTCTTCCCTTGTTTTTTTATGTCTCTCTTACATAACTTGAATGCAAAAGACTTAAAAGCAAACTATATTTAAGTAAGACCTCAGAGATGAGCTTAGTTTTATAGCCCTATCCATAAGGAATATTACATCTGGTAAATACAGACGCATAAAAACAGTGATCACAATTCATAAAATTTGTTTTGTAGGTATCTTATGAAGCATTATCTAGTTTCCCTTTTTCAAAAAAGTGAAAATCATATTAAATTTCTAAATACAGAGATTCTAAAACAATAAAAGGTTTTATACTGCTGTCTGTCTCCTGCTCAGACAGAGAAATTGTGCAGGGGATGATCGGCATTAATTTAGTCCGTACTGATGAGTACTTTTAAGACTAAATATTCTTGAAATTGCACTTATTTAAATTACACTCAAGCTCCCTGTAAATCTAAAAAAAGATTATAAGGAGGGGAAATAATTTCAAGAGGCCTAGCAAGCTATCAGAAAATTGCTCTATTATATCTCTTCAGATTTTTTCCATTTTTTAAGTCAAAGAATTGCTGGCATTTGAGAACATTTTCTAGAAATCTGTTTGATACATTACAGGCCTTAGAAACTATTACTGTTGTATATACTTTCAGCTTCACAACAAGCATATGCCCCAAGACACCTGATCAGAGAACTGAGGGATTCATCAACAAACCAGGGCCAAAGGAAGCTGGGAAAAAGGATCTTTTGCTATATTTTCTGTAGGTCTCACTGAAAACTAAAGATCTATCTGTGCAACTTGTTTTTCAGTATAGTCGCAAAAATATTTTCTTTGGAACTCCCAGTGAAAGCTTTCTTTTCATCCTGACAGACCACACATTGAGTTTTACACCCCACACTACCACAGCATAGGAAAGTTTGTGTATGTTGAAACAATAAGACACTGTCTTCAGGCTGGATACAAATGTTAGTTAAGCCACTGGTGTCTTATAAGAAAACCTTGATATAACATCTACTCTTAGTAACCAAGGGAATTACACATTTTCCTTTGCTATCTTTTTCAATGTTGTACTTTGTGATAAAATTGCTGTGCATTTCAGCATACACACTTGGGCGTACAGATTAATTATGAGACAATAAACTTTACATAAAAGGGCTGAAAAACAATTAAAAATCTCACTCCTTGTTTTTCAACAAACTAAAGTGAATAAGAAATTGAAGTTAGAGAACAGAGATGTGACCTACCGTGGTTGTCTTTATCCGTCCTCCTGGTTGTGTACAGGTCCAGCCTGATTTATTGATTAGCAAATCACAGCCTTCTCCTTCTAAACACGGAAGCATTTCACACCACTGTTTTGTTTTGATAATTCGTGCTACGAAACAGAAAAGAAAGAAGAAAAAACAAAACCAAAAACAATTGGCAGGAGAATTCACATTTCACTTATCTCTAAACACTTTCTCATTTGAGTTGTCTATTTTCATTATCTGATAATTCAGCAATAGTTTATGATGTAGACAACCCTAGGCAATTTGCAAAATTATTTACAACACCTGCTGTGCCAACAAATTGAATTTCAAAGTTAAAAACTAACAAAAAAAAACAAAATACAGCTTTATTATAAATTAAAAGAACATTGAAACTGGCTATTTTTCTAAATTGATGCTCCTTCCAATCCAGGAAACATTGTTGGGGGGCTAACAGTTGAAGACTTACTATACTACCTAATCATTTTGGTGTTCCACAACTGGGATCCATTGTGTTAGACTCTCTACAAACCTGAGCAGACAGTCCTTATCCTGAAGTGCTTACACTGTAAATAGACGTGAGACATGCAGTGGAAAGAGAAGAGCTGTAATAAACAGCTAGAGTGGTCAGTATAATGACAGCTATTTTGAAACTCTGTGATATTTGCAATGGTAGGGGTATTGCCAAGGGCAGAAACTAGGAACACAAGAAGGACAGGTGTTGAATGAAGCAAAGTGGAAAAATCATGAAGAGTAAGACAATAAACTGAGGGAAAAGACAGGAACAAACAGCCTATTGCTACAAGGGAAAAACAGTCTATTTAGGATAGTTTCTAACAGAAAGCTGGTGTGATACGTGTTTTGTGTCTACTCTTAATGCTTGTGTCTCCAGCAAGCCAGTTCTGCAAAATTTCGTCAAGGTCATACACAGCATGTATTCTTGGAACAACAGAGGAGCCTTGACTGCAATAAATTAAAAGCAAAGGAGTTGTAAGGAGAATTTTTTCCTCAAGGTAGGGAGAGAAGGGGCTTTAATACCTGTAGACCTCTTTCTGGACTATAATACTACTCCTTCTGAGTTCACTTTTGTAGTATCTGGGGTCCTTCCCATAGAATAGCAAACAATATTACTGATATCTGGTATTCCCTTATTCTTTCGCTCTTCACTTAAGACAATATTTATAGAGTGGAGTGTTTAGGATACTTTTTATAAGACACATATACGGCGAGACTCACTTGCACGGTGCCATATACTCACACTAAACAAGCTAAGATCTCCCAAACTAACTTTTGCTCAAACTGTAAGGCTTGCAGTCTGCAGAAAATGGTCCTTGGTTCCTCCAGGGATCATCTCACCACGTCCTGGCTGGACCATAAGAAAGCTTCACCACTTCAATGTATACCTAAGTGTCCTAGGATTCAAGGCCGTAACTTGCTCCACACAGAGGGCCACAGATCATTCCTCTATGTTGATGTGTGACACCAGCACACATAACACACCTTCAATAATCATAAGCCCAGCAAAGAGAGAACTACAGGAGAAATACTTGGTGAAACAAGAGTACAAGAAGTTTATGCTGTACCAAATTAATTTGGGGTCCAAGGAGACTAAAAGCAGGGATTTATCCCAGTGGCAGCTGCAGCTTTATGCCCTGTGATTCAGCCTGACTTCTTCTGATTGGAACTACTGAAGAGTGCAATTCCCAATGCCACCAGATCATGACAAGAAATAGAAGTGCAATTTAAAATATTTTAATAAAACCCTCTCCAATATTTTGACACAAAACAACTTGTGTCCTCAGCACTGGTATAACTGTTGGTAAGCTCTAGCAATATAACAAAACCTTATTTCTTTCAGTGGAAGCTCAATCTGAAATACATATTAATATTTTAATTATAAAACCTCTTTAGCACCTAAATGTCTACATAAAAATTTGCACTGTTCATTAGGTAGTATATAAACCAGTGGTGAAATGATTCATAACTACAATTTTTTGAAGCAATTCTCCTAGGTTTTTATAGCACATAATACACAGAAATGTGGATTCTACTTGGGCACCAGAGGTACTGCTCTACAGGTAACTGGATCATACCAGTTTTTGAGACTAACCCCTCCTCTGTAACAAATAGCCTTGTCCTTTCTCAGTGAAGGCATGCATCCAGTTACAGGCTTAACAGAATAAGCTCAGTAAAATGTTAACACCCAATATGACCTAATTGCATGTATATCTTTCTTAATTCACAATATCAAAATAGCTATTTTTATAAATGTTTCAACAATATGAAGGATAATTGAAAGACTAAATAGTAAGCTAAACCTCAGAAATATCCACTAGATTGCCTTTACTATCTCAGCTAGGAAGCTTTCCCGGAAACATGACTTGAAGTAATCTTGTTTTATAAAAGTATCTCTGAATTACTCTCAGTGTTTGCTTAGTTTCTATTGCTATTATCACAAATCCATGGGGTCTTTGCTCTGGGTATTGGCTATATCCACACAAATTTAAAACACACCAAGGGTATTTTACAAAGCATAAAGTCTAAACATTTCTCTGCTGTGTATATACCAGTTCATGCATTTAGGCCTTGAGAATCAGAACTTCTTTTGTAGGGAAAAGCTAGCCAGCTGACATGGTTTAAAGCTGATCAGTATCAAAACTGTGCCTCCTCAGCCCCCATGCCCCCTTCCAACCCCCCTACTCTCTTCCCCATTACTGGTTTTCACATCCCTTTAATTCTGCTTCTCCACCCACTCATTGCTTTGCTTCAGGAGCCTCACCAACACACAGGCCCTCGCACACAGGGCCACGAGGGAGGCCCTGTTCTTGTCTGCAGGACTACATCTATTTTTGCATCTTCACTTTTTGGTTTGCACATTATACCACAGCTTGAGAGTGTAATATAGGAAGTGAGCAAAATGTACAGCAACTTTATCAGCATAATATCAAAGAATTTTCATCAGTAATTTAAACTGAGTTGCACTAGTCAAAGCAAAGGAATATAGAGTATTTCCTGAGGCAGTGTAGTTGCCTTTTTACTGTGTATATTCACCAGGGGTGTAATTCAGCCCTCTGCAGACAAGGCAGCAAAAAGCCTATCAGCTTCTTCAAATCCACTCTGAGCTCCATTATAAAGAATTAAGTGGCACTTAAATGATGCACAGGCTTTGTGCAGAGCTTCTGCAAGGAAGTGAATTTCAGCTTTAGAATCTGCGCTGACACTATCTTGCATCTCCTAAGAAGGGCTGTGCCTCTTCACTTAAACTGGAGTTAATGGGAACTGACGTTGCTCAGCACATGGTAGAATTGCTTTCCCATTGGAACTGGAGAACAAATGGACTCCATCCAAGAGGTTTTCATGCAAACAGTTTTGAGGCATTGGATGCAAACAGATGTTGTATCAACATAATGACAAACTACCCACCAAAGTGATCTTAACTGTTTTGTAAGACAGAGAAACTTGCAATCAATTTCCAGTTATTAGTATAAAAAGTCTCCATTCATGATCAGTATAGTCTAAGATTGCTCAACTGAGTAGTGCTTCAGAATACCATAGATTGTTTTCTGCTAAATACTGCAACTAGATAAGGCTTGTCAATAAGCCTCTCATCTGGTTTAATATTATAGATATATTTCCTATGAAAAATCGGGTTTATTTTCTAGATATCTTTTTCCCAAATTCACCCCATAATCAGGGAATTATCAATCTCTGCATCTCTAGTCAATATTTTAACTGAAAATCATCAACTGTTTGTGATAGTAAAAAATGGAAATAAGTCTTTTACAGCAGCAATAAATGCAAAAGCTTACAGCCATCTAAAATATGATAAATTAAAACACTCAGATTGTTACAGTTTGTTGTTTGTTTTTTTTTTTATTGTTGGGGAATGAATTAAGAAATAAAAGTAAAAATGTACTTTATTTTCACTGAATAAGAATATTGATTGAAACAGCTTTGGATAATGACACTTATGATTTCAGAATACATTATGCTTGCTTTTATGCATAAAAGGTGGTGTGCAAAGTGAATATTTCTAAATTTTTTATATATTTATAAAGTATAACCAAAACCATGATGAATGAGCCTAAATAAAGTAAAAAAAAAAAAAAAAAAAAGTAGCAGAGAAAATACATTAAAGTAGGGACTAGGTAAAATTTCTTCCAAGCAGAACACAACATTTTGAAACATACTTCTTAAATGAGAACTTAGCTCACCAATACTTTTTACAGAATTATGTTCTTCTTCATATTATTTTTTTCAATAATTTTTTTAGTATTTAATGCAAGTTTTAATATACACATGGAAGAAAATATTTCCTCTTTGACTTTCATGTATTATTTCAACGTGGTTTTCCTTGAACTTTGAAGAAAGCTGATCAGCATAGCAGATTCCCAAGGTTCAGAAATGCCTTTGGCTTCACCACTTTAGAAGTACATAGACAAACACATTCATCTCAGTGCATTTCGCTTGCCCCATTACCATTGAATAGGACCACATATTTTATAATTATTCACCTACAAATGATCCCAACTGGTTTCATCATCCCACTCATCTCCCAGCCTTTTTTTAATTTTATCTGATTTTTTCCTTTTTCAATTTTTTTCAACTCTAGCTTTTTGCTCTGACCATTTTCCTCCTCTGCCTGATTTAGTACACACACACTGTGTACCTATCAGAGATCCCCAAACATCCTGCAGAACTTCCTATGTTTAGCTAGTTTTACCTGTGACTGGTAAATGCTGTTCATTGTCCTCATTATGCACAGAGGTTAATCATCTTGACCAAGGTCACATGAGAATTTGTTGCTCAGCTGGAAACAAAACTTTTGAATTTTTAGTGCTCACTAGACTGGAGACCTTTCTGTGTCCCTTCCTCCTTCAGGGAGAGTGTACTTTAATATGTGTACATTAAAAAAATTAAACAACAATAAATATATGCAAAGTAATATGCTTTCAAAAACATAACATTTAAATTCCAGCAGCAGGAAAGAGGCCATCAGAAAGACAAACTGAATCACATCACTCTAAGAAACTGCAATCATGAACTGTCTTTAGAAGAGCAATTTGACTGCAATAGTGTAAAAGCCCCAAATGTCAATCTATTTTACAACAAGGAAATATCACAAAGCTTGGATACCTTTTGCAGCAGTCATTCTGCTTCCCTGAAAAGAATTGAAGCACTGCTAATTCACAGAGTTATATTGTGTCAATTATTTATAGGGCATCTAGACCAGAGACTCTTTAGTTCTAAGAACAGCAATATGGCAATGTCTAGACACCTATTTTATCATTTAGCTCTTGCTGTCAGGACTGGGAGGGATGCTTGAGCTGAGGTTGAGAAATATATGGGGAAAAGTGATCTCCTGTGGGCTACAGAGAAGCTACAAATTGAGACCAAGTAACTAGATCATGAGTAAAACATTAAATGTCAGGGCAGAGGCTCTTCCTGCAGCTCATCCCATCATAGTTCCACTGAGGGATAAATCTTATTGCAAGCTCTGTGTTGAGAAAATCCCATCAATGTTCACCTGTACCTCCCAAAAAATGAAAATCTGGCTTTATCAGGAATGATGCAAATTGCACCTTGTACAATATGTATGTAGGAGCAGCAGGTAATACCTAGGAGATAATCTCCAAATTATGAAGTCATCCATATTATCCCAAAAAAAGACTCCCTAAGGCACACCACTGCCAGTTAAATGACTGGTCCCTAGGAATTTAGCTGAATTAGCTAGTATTGTTGGATTAAACTGAGTGAATGCAGGAAGCTTAGTAAACCACTGATGCAGAAACTACTACAAAATTATTTGAAAACGTAAAACCAAATTTAAACTACTGCATTTAGAAAGGCATGTATTTGTTCAATTTTATGATATACTTAATGTTTTTCTGTATCTTCATAAGATCCTGTGAAATAAATATATACTGACAGCTTAAAAATAATTACAAAAATAACAATTGAAGTGTAATCCAGATTCTAGGAGCACTCTCATGCAGTTCAACAGCTCTTATCATTTTTCCTGTTTGTCTCTCCAAAGAGAAGAATTTCCTCATTATGATACCCCAAACAATAAATAAATAAACAATGAAAAGCATATGAGACTAAATGCCAAGAAACATGATACCTGCCTTTTTTTAGTGTAGAAACCAGAATGTATTTTTTTGGCCTCTCTCTTTTTAGTTCTTGAAAAACTTTAATACTACGTGACTCACTGATATAGTGATAGGTACCTTACATTAGCCTACATCCAGATGTTCAAATATTTGTATGACTGAAGCATTATCCTAACATATAAAGTGTCATAGAAATCAGCTTCACTGTCAACTCTTGTCAGTTTCCATTTTACTTTTCAAGGGCCAGTATTCTTCTGTTTCTAATTGCTCTCATTTGAGATTCTAATATATCTCTGCATTTGCTCTCAACTCCTCAGCCTCTCACTGGCAAACAGTACTCTAAACTGGCAAAATTGGTTGCTCAGAAAAGTAATGCAGCAAATATAATATATATTTTCTAACTGCCCACTAAGCAGAAAAAAAAAAATTTATTATCATTTACTAAATTTTACAGGGTCACAACAAGCATCCTAACAGTTATAATAAATAATGAATACTGATAAAATTTACATTTTGGTTAGGTACAATACATGTGCTTCTAGTCTCTTCAAAACTAGCATTTTTTGACTAAATATTAAAATGTCAGTGCTTTGAATAAGCAACCAGGCCTTCAACTTTGCCCAGGATTTCAGCACTTGTCCGAATATCCATAGTTGTACATAGTCAATGGTTTTCAATCTATGAATGATTTTACTGCTTCCTTGTCTGTGGGTAGTTAGCATTTGCTGTCTAATGAGAGATGCTAATGGAACACCTACCCCCAGAGAAAGCTTTTGTCAAGACTCAGTGTTTTCTGTTTCTGTCCCCTGCTGTTCTGCTCTGCTGTATTCAATTAGTGTGCTGTAAGCAAAGTAAAAATTACTAAAAATCTGATCAGTGATATGCCAGCAAAGAATCCTTCAGAGATCAGATTTTCATCACATTTCACTTTGCTGCTAGCACATTGAGAACAGCAAATTTCACTGGAAAGGAACAGAAATTTCAGAGCCAAAGAAGAGAATCTGAAGATCACGGCACAGGATAGACAAGAAGGGTTAAAATGGAAAGTAATGGGAAAACAGATACAAGGGAAAATAAATAAATAAATTTAAAAAAAGGCAAGAAAGGAAGGAAAAAGAGGATAAATCCCAGCTATATGAAGTAGTTAATGAAGCTAATGGGCAAGGTCAAAAACTTGAGCAACTTTTTCGGTAGAATCAGTACGACAGTGTAGGTAAGTGAATGCAAAGGACCAGAACATTTTGGGTTTTCTTCTCTTAAGTATACCAGTTTCAGTCCTCCTGATGATATGAGCAGAGAACTCCAGTGGAAAACAAGATTCACTATGGTTAAAAGTCAAATGACAACCGACTAGATACCCACTGTCATCCCGATGTTATGCAGAGAAGGCTGGGAAGCTGTGGAAGAGGGAGACGGACCCTGAGAACTCCCCTAGCTATGAAACATGAACATACAAAAGTAATCACTGAATACACAGTGAAGCAAGAATTTTAAGGAGAATGCCACAGCAATAATTATACTTGATCTAGGTTACATGGTCAGAGTTTTCAGTGCCATAGGAAAAAATTTGTGAAAAAAAGTTGTGAGTCCAGAGTGAAGGAAAGTGGCAGGAAGGTTATAACTCAACTTCACAAAAAGCATTTAAACACAGACTGAAACTCAGAGCATAAATACTCATGCATATGGGTAACAAAGAATAACTGGACACTTCACCCTGTCTGCAGATTCACATTTTACTGCACAGTACCTGATTCTGTGCTCACAAAACACACATTAAAATTATAACCAAGGATCAAGGTCCTTCTTGGGACTCTAGATGTAGAGAATTCATGTACCCAGCCTTACTGGGTACCTTTAATGAACTCTGCACATGCTTAGTAAGGAAACTATAAAAAGAAAGAAAAAGAAAAAAAAAAAAAGAAAAAGAAAACAAGAAGTACTCTACATTTTACAATTTAGCTGAGTAGTTCTGCTGTGGCCCTCCTTGCTTTTAGTACTTTCCAAGTCTGGTGTCAGCATGTGTATTGCTGCTGTGATATGGTGGTAGCATTTTATTGTGCACTGAAAGAGATAATAATTCAGCTGTTCTCAAGTACAATGGGCTTCCTTTGTCAACAACTAAAGCAAAGGAAAACTCTGCCCTCTTTTTGTCATGTATGTATGAACAGAACATGGAAGCAAATTGAGTTGAAATGAGCTTGATGACTAGCATGGAAACAGACTAAGCTGTTCCTGTGAGAACAATTAAAAGTATTAGAAAAGGGAACTCAGCAATGAAGCTGTACTTATCTCCTACTCAAAGTGTTTTCCCCCTATTCCATGTGATAAGATGCTGTGTTACAGTAAATGGTATGCTTTTTGGGGTAAGCCTGTGACTTTTTGCTTTCATCAAATATTAAAAATAAGCTACAATTATGCTGATGATTTTGACACAAATCAATGCTTCAAGAATGAAGAAAAAAAATAAAACTGGTGAAACAGGTGAAAACAGAGAAAAAGGGAGTAATTTTTATGGTATCACTTTTCATAGAGAGAATACAATTAATATAAGCACTTATGATTCTTTTGAAACTTGTGTCGGTGACCCAGGAAACTTGGCATAGGGAACTGTGATGTTGAACATTAGACAGCTTGGAAAATGCACTTTCCTTATGACTTCTGCTTTCATTATCAAGTGTTTGACCAACAGAAGAACAAAAGTGTTAAAATACAGCAAAGATGTTAGTTTAAATAACACGCATTGTATTGGTACACTGTCCATGGGGAAATCCTGTTACAGGTGGATGTGTTGTGTCTCAACTGCACAGTCAATCACATATCTTATCAGACAGCTGTTTGATATTATGGCTATGCAGAATAAGATTTTTGACTGACAGGTTAGGTAATGTGAATTTTTTTTAAGGTAGTTTTTCATCTACACAGAAATATTACTGTTCCTTACACCAAAAGTTTATGATCTTGCACAATTTTCTTAATTTAGGATTTTATTTGGGCAGTTGTTTTTTCATTACTTAGTCACGCTTTCTCTGTAGGTACCTCAGTATTTTGTAAGAATAAAAATAAAATAAAAATTAGTGTCTTCTATTGACATTAGGTTCCTATTTTTAGTTTATTTTTATAATGCACATAAAATTAGGAGAAAAATACCTTAAAAAGACAATGCATCTCTAAAACTCAGCTAATGCATGGACATTTTTACTTTGTGTACCTAATGTAACAAAAAATTGATTTTCAAAGTTCCTCTAGATTCTACTACATATATATACTAACACTGTAGTTCAGAAGGAGCTCTATAAAAGAAATAGTCACAGGTAAGAAGGAATAGTGTTTCTTGACCTAAGAGGCAATATTTGATATATTGGAACACATCCGGCAAACCTATGAACAGCCAGATGTCTTCTTGATATCTCTGTCTTTTTCACCATCATAAAACCTAATTTTCAAAATTATTTCTGTGAAATTAGACTAGAAGGATTGGCCACAAGGTGAAAAAGGGGGAAATGCTGCCTCTCTCCCAGGGCAGGCACTGCATGTGCTCCCATGCTACAGCCACTCTGTTTGCAAGCAGAAGGTCTGTTCCCTGTCAAAAGCTGCACAGTGGAGGCTGCTTGAGCCAAAGGACACAGTAATAGCACAGAAAATATACTCTGACTTACTTTTCTAAACCATGAATTCTTAAAATTAGGTGCTGTAAGCATTTGTGGTTCTGCAGCAACTGCACCAATTGTTAAAAATCAGACCAGCAGGCACAAAGCAGTTGATCAGGTCAGTGCATTGGGAGTTAAAACTACTTTTCTGCACTGTACTCCTTTACAGGAAATATGATTGAGTTACATATTTTAAGGACAGAAACAACAATTTTCTTGAAGGCCATAAAATTTAATCCAGCAATTTCTGTAACAGTTTCAGCAATTTCTTGTTGACATAAAACATAACTTTTAGAAAGACATCTACTACTAACTTTTATGAAATGCTCACATTTCTAAAAACTCTTAAAGTAGCTTATACAATTCAATGGAAAAGGTAAAACTTGTCAGTTCTGTAGATTTTAGTGTTATTCCTATAGGACTCATTTAACTCTCGTAGGTGTATACTTGTCTTCCTTTAGTAAACTCCAAGAGATTGAGTGGTCTACTGTAAGCTATAATAAAGCCACATCTCTAACAAAGCATTCTCTGTTCCTAAAGGTTAATTATCTAAATTTTAAATCTGCTCTTGCTTTTCTTTATTTTTTAACATTCAAAAGTATTTTAAGGAAAACAAATAAAACATCAACACTGGACACAAACAGGAGATAATAAACCACAAAACTAACTGGAATAGAAGCAAGTTAGTATACTCCATCTGCAGGAACGTAATTGTTTTCTTTTAACAGTAACTGTCTGAAAAAAAGCTTTCTCAAGTGACTCTTACTTTGTAAGAGCAATGGGGAAATATCTACAATTTGTAACAATGCAAACAATACAAGTTCACAATCCTGACTCAGGCAAAACCTGCAATGGGTTTCTTGAGGGTTCTTCTGAATAAAGCACTGCTTGACTGAATCTGCAGCTTGGAAATAGCCCCTTGCAGATTAGGAAATAACAACTGCTAGATCTCTATGCTTCTCTTAAGTACAATACTGAACTATTTAAGTGTTCATTTAGACTCAACATTTTAAACACACAAAAAAAATATCTTAAAGAAATTCCCCCAGGGAAACTCCACCATTTTTTTTTTTATATTTTGAAACAGCAAAATGGCCCTTTAAATTATCCCGGTATGCCTAATTATGATATTAAGCTATTAAGCATGTATGTATGTATTTATGCATCTACGATATTAGGAAAAAACGTTGCTGTTACTACATCACTGCAGTGTTTTACTCTGGTCAGCAGGATACCCTGTTTAACCACTTTAGTTGTACTGGAATAACAGAATAATTTGTATTAAAGTATAGAATAATGTGTACATTTTCTCCTGTGGAACTGACAAAACACTTTCGTAATTCCATAAGTGTAGAGCCTGCTTACTCTTTAATTCCTTTATGTTCAAGAATGGAAATATGTATATATTAGTATCTATTACTCTTCTTCCTAATAATGCTAGTGAACATAAAATTATTCCGATATTTTATGTCATTGTCAGCATATCATGTATTCTAAAGTAATCTTCAAATTCCTAAATTTTGGCTAGTGAAAAGGTAGACATTTTTAGCTGCCTGTTACAAAGATTTCTCAGCTATCAACTTTGAAATATTCACCAGATATTCAAAATATGGCAGAGTAATTTCATGAAAACAGATAAACAGTCTGAAAGTATGGAGACTCTCAATTTGTACCATGTGCACAAGCAGGCACTTCAGTTTTTTCAAAATCAACAACTCAGCATATGTGACAGAGCTATGTATAACACACACAGATACAAATGTGTTAGCAAATTCTTCAGCTTCTTTGCTGTAATATAAATGCTGGGGGTTTTGGGGTTTTGGTTTGTGGGTTTTTGGGGTTTTTTTTAAAGAAATTTGCAGTAGATGCTACAGCTTCAGTGCCCTGTTTATTACATGTATGGTCTTGACTACTTGAATCTGTGCAACCCATTCAAAAACAGACTGCAATGTGCCAAAGACTTTCTTTCACTTCCAGCCCTCAAGTTTTCTTTGAGGCAGTGCTCATCTGAATCATTGCCTGTTTCTTGCTTACAAAACATTCATATTCAAAGCACCATTAGCACAATAGCAATTAACAAAGAGCCTTTTATGCCAACGTGCTACAACTTCATCTCACACACCCTTTACAGGAAAGAGGTCTTTTCTCTTCTTTCCAGGATCAGTGAAGCACTCATGCCATGTGAAAAGAATGCTCCCTTTCAGTGCAGAGGGGACATGGCTGTGCCTTATGCGAGTTCCCCTCTACGTACAACGGAGGGGAAGACAAGGTGACCTAAAAGATCTTTCTCATTTCTAACCTCTAGGAAAGTTCATGGTATAGGGAATTGCATATTAACAACCAGATTCAGGATTTAGTGTGGAACTGGCAAAATGTTTCCACAGGATGTTTTTTCTTAATTTTTAACTGCTGTAAAGGACAGGAAAAATACTTTTAGGTTTGTCACAAGTATGATCAACAAGAACAAGAAAGGACAGAAATTAGCCTTGAGCCATTCACAGCAGTCATTCCCAAAATATTGCTAACACTGAGCAGTAAATGGGAAGCAGGAAGAATCTGCAGCTATATCATGCCAGGAATCGGTGGGGTTTGTTGCTAATACTACATCAAGGTGCCACATTGGCACTAAGATAATTACTGAGGTTTCCCATGAAGTAAGACTGCTTTTTTTATGGTATGCTGTAGATGCAATGGTTATAATAATTAGAGATGAACAAAAGAAAATGGAAATGTGTTGTAATTCCTTCTAATAATAATTATAATTTATAGACAATTTCACAGGGCAAAAGAGTGAGTATCACAGGGTTGATCAGAAAAACACAGATCACAAACACATTTGCAATAATGTTATATAGGTGATATCAAAACATTTTGCAGTAATGTAAAGATAGATATGAGAATCTAACTGCCTCAAAACTTCTTCAGTATCAGTCACAATATTTCCAATACCTGAACTACACAACCCTGTGACATGTTAATAAACTCATTCAGGAACAGCTGTAACATTGTCTAGAATGTGTTACCCTGAGTTCCCACTAGCACAACACACACTCGTAAAACAAGAAACAAAAAAGAAACGACCCCTCAAAGGCTCTTGTGTGCCTCTATTTCACACTGAATAAGCAGGCACAGTACAGCCTGCTGCTAAGCTTTTCCTTACCAGTTGGTCAAAACATGGATAGACTCTTGGTTACAGCTCCTAATGTGTTGATCAACTGACCCAGAATAACAAAGGCTAAGGGTAAGCAACACAGAAATTACTATACTGGATCAGACCTGAATCAGTCTAGTCTAACATCCTGCCTCCACAAGTAGCCAGAGGCATGTGTAAGAACCCAGCACCAGCCAGCTGCCCCTATTTCTGTATGTTCTAGCAAGAGCTGCTCTAAGAAAAAATAACTTAATACACACAGATTTGTTTCTCAATTACTGCTTTGCAAGCTGTTGATTGAGGGGCAAAGGGTGGAAATTGTACATCTCAGAGGAACAATTAACTTTGTTCTTGATTCCCTGAGGTGTCCAGTAAGCCATAATACCATAAATTAATCCAAGGAGAATTTTCCATAATAGATCTAAATTAATAGCATTAAAAATGTTCATACATTTGTGTTTAAAAGTGTCTCATTTTTGGGTTTTTTTTTAAGGATTTTTCATTGCCAGTTTGAGGGGAAAAAAAAACACTGTAATTTTTTTCATTAAAATACAGAAAGCATTGCATATGCATCACACATTAATCACAGAAAAATTAAGGACACAGAAAAACAAATATGATAAATCACAGATCATTTTGCCCAAGATATAATACAGCATCAAGCCTCTATACCTCATTAACTACTGTTTGCCATTAACACTTCACAAAAATGTGTGAACACATAGCTGCATCATGAAGCTGTTAACAAAGAAAACTGTCTAATTTTTTCTGCTTCATCTTCCTCTACATATTAGATGAAAATCATCCATACTGCATACATTTCCTGGTTTAAAATAGAAAAATTTCCTTTACAATGGAATCTGCAAGGTATTCCATCCCCTGTAATACCTACAACACATTATTTCCCCCAACCTCAATAAGAAATCTTTCCTAAATAAGCTTAACCTGCTAATACACGGTTCTGTTCCATTCAGCTTCTTACACAGCACTCAGCTGTGCTGCACCCAAGAGCCTCTTGGTAGCATATGAGCAACGTGGCTCTCATTTATCATGTGCACTCTCACTCCCAGGACAAGAAGTATAGGCAGTAAATTTTTTGTCCAACAATTCGTTGCTTCTGTTTTTCTTAATGTGAATATATATATATATATATATATATATATATATATATATATATATAAAAGTTAAGGAAAACAAGTCAGTGAAACAAATCCCAGGCTTAGAGTGGAAAGTGCTGAATCTTATCCTTAGCTCTTTGAAAAATTTATTTCAGTTGAAGTTAGGCCAGGTACTGCTTTCCTTAGCACAGACACATGCCAAAGGAGGCTGCTGAATACACTCTTATTCCTGCCCTCTCTTGTCAATATATATGTTTAATTATATTAACTTCAATTTATTAAATATATTTTTTAAGACATTTTTAAACATCTATCCTCTCTTCCATAGCAGCTGTCAAAATAACTTTCAAATTAAGAAATCACATTTCCTTAAATTCCTAAATACGAATAGAATAGAATAGAATAGAATAGAATAGAATAGAATAGAATAGAATAGAATAGAATAGAATAGAATAGAATAGAATAGAATAGAATAGAATAGAATAGAATAGAATAGAATAGAATAGAATAGAATAGAATAGAATAGAATAGAATAGAATAGAATAGTATAGAATAGAAATACCTAAATAGCCAGTGTTTCAGATATCAGAAAGACTGTTCTGTTTATATTAATTGCTTCAGGAGAAAGACAACAACTGCTTTCATCAGGATCTCTGGCACCCACCCTTAATACAGGACAATTTTAAACACAAACCCACATTTATTATAAAGCAAAGTGTTACCATTTGGAATATGAAAAGAGAATATTAAAAAAAATCTGAATGCTAGCATCCAGCTTCATACTGGATGTTACTCCAGTATCTAACCCACTTGGGGTGCTAGTGGTCTACCTTATTTAATAGAGAGGAACTTACTGGAGTTAAACAGCTCTCTCTATTTCTTTTTTTCTGATTCTATAGACTAAAGTCTATAAAAATGAGGATTTTTTTCTCCTGAGCAGAATCACTGGTAATCACACTCATATCCTTCAGTATATTCTTTCACTCTTACTGCTATAGTTTCATATATTTTTTATGCAGTTCCTGCATAGATCATAACAAATATTCAAACATGCAAGTACATGAACAGTATATTTATCCTAAAAAAATGTGTAGCTTCTACCTTGTCCCAACAGCTTGACAGGGACAATACATGTTGAATTAATGACAAGGTAGCAATTCTGGCATTTAGAACACTTCCCAAGCCTGCACTCCTTCATTTAGCTTTTGTGAACATGAAGTGCTCCTGCTTTCACAGCTTTTTGTGAAAGTATGGAACTGACAACCTCCTCTAGGTACTCTGACTATACTGGATCTGGTATAAAATGCAAATAAGATTTAACATCTTCTGATGATGTAGGCACTAGCAAACAAATCAGCTTTTTTGTCTTGCAGTGATGTATATTGCCAAAGACACATTTCATTGGAAGATTTTTCAAAGGCTTCAAGATTATGCTTCAGTCAAAAATGGTAAAAATAGCTGTAGCCTTAACTCACACAGTCAACTATTTAAGTAAACTGCCATTATAAAACTGACTCATTAAAACAGTGGGCCAGCAGTAACCTTGAAAAAGGATTTCAAAAGATTATTGTTAAAATAACGTAAAGAGAAATGTCTTGATATAGCAGTGAATAAAAATAAACCCTGGTTAGGAAAAATTACATATTTTTACCAACTCTGATTTAACACCAAAGGCTTAGCAGAAATGCAGTTCTCAATGACTATTCCACAGTAATTCCAAATTTTCCAAGAAGAGTTTTTAAGATCTCTGCTTTTATATACCTTTTTATTTGTTTTAGCAAGTTATTAGAGCATGATGCAAAATAAATAGCTGCTATTACCAATATAAAGAGTATTTGTGTGTTTTTTAAGTTATATAAACCAGAATAATGTCACTGAACAAAAGAAATCTATTTACATTAATGCTAAATCTAGAACTGTTTATGTTTATTAAGTATTGGGATTTGTCTTTGAGATTTTATGTTTATAAATACATGTGAGAATATCTTACAACTAACACAATTGTAGTTGCTTTTGGAAATGAGGAAATACAAAATCTGTGTTACTTGAGAGAAATGAAGGCCTGTACTTCACATCTTAATTGCAACAGTTGTCCTAATACTGCAAAAAATTGCAGAAATCAACTTCATAGAAAACTGCAAATTATCTCAATCATTAAAATGTGTGAACTTAAATAGGTCAAGAAAGGAAATAGATAGATAGATAGATAGATAGATAGATAGATAGATAGATAGATAGATAGAGAGATAGATAGATAGATAGATAGATAGATTTGGAAATATAAAAGCAATACAAGTTGAGTAAAAAAATCTGAAACTGGAAAACAAAAGAGCTGTTAATTTATTTTATGGATGACAGACTGTAAGACCAGCAAGAATCATTGTAATTCTATACTCTGACCTCCTGTACAATGTTACCCAGAGGAATTCTCTGCAATTCATCACTTTACTCACCACAGCTAGCAGTAGCTCTCACAGAATTAGAGAACTGATTTGGAAAACAAACAGAAAATCCTGAGTTTAAAATTTTCAAACCACAACTTCAGTGACATATCCCAAAGGACAATGGCAATTGCTCATAGAAAAATATTGTGCTTGTTTTGCATTTTTTAAAGTCAAAGTTACAATATTGGTGCCTTAAACTCCTTAACTCCAGAGTTAGGGATGGAAGAAGCCTCAGGAAATTTCTAATTCTCTTAACTCTTAATCAATGTCTTGATTAGCACAAACTTCATACAGTAAAGCATGTTACTTTCATCATCACCAAGATTGCTCTCTGAACTCTTCTAATTTTTTAATATCTTTATTGAGTTTTGACCATAAGAACTGAGCATACTAATATACTAAAATCTGTCCTATGTCTTGAAAGTGCCACACTGGGATTTCCTGTATTCACCCAAGCTTTTCCAGACTTTTGTCTGTAAGATATTCACCCTTGTGAGCATTTTCCTTCTTCCACATCTTTTATTGCAGTGTATATACCAGATCTGTCTGGGCTGGAGGTAATTTTCTTCGTTGCAGCTGGCATGATACTTTAGACTTGTTATGACAAATGTCTTGGTAACACACTAGTGATTTGGTTAGCCCTGAGTAGTGCTGCACAGCACCAATGTTTCCTCTGCTTTTCATTCTGCCCTCCCACAGAGAGCAGGCTGGGGATGGGCAAGAGGTGGAAGGGGACACCCTTCCAACTCAGTGATTCTGTGATTCTGTGACAGCTGATCCAAACTGCCCAAAAGGATATTACATGTTATATAATGTCCCTCCTGTCAATAAAAAGCATGGGGCAGTTTTTTGAAGGTAGACATGCTGGCTGGACATTGGTCTGCACAGGTGGTGTGCAATGGTCTTTGCATTGCTCCCTTACCCTCTTGCTAGCTTTAATCTGTCTCTATCGACTCTCAGTATTTTCTTGCTTTTTTTCTTACTTTGGCTCTTCTCTCCCATATTCTGTTGCAGGGACTGGGAGTGGGGGGTCAGTAAGCAAGCAGACAGTGAGTGCTTGAGTTACTGGCTGTGATTAACCCAATACAGCCTATTAAAAGATACAGTTCACATGGTTACATGTACTGTACCTTCTGACAATACCCCTGAAGCTTTAGTGGATAATTCCCAGTCTTCCCAGTTCCAATGTTCTTTGTGACACTTTGGAATAAACTGATCTGGGTAGTCTTTGCTGTCTTTAGAATCTAATTTACAGCAGTCTGTGCTGTCTTTCTGGATTACCTCATGGACAGAAGTGACTTCCTAGAGCTGCCTGAGTTCATGGAGGCATAGTCCTCCAGTGCAATGCATCAGATCCCACACAACTTCCTTTCCATATCATTCTACCATCTCATTATGACTTACATATGCTTTGTCTTTTCAGGGGCAGGATGTAGTAAAAATCTTACTTGTAAGAGCCCAACACAGCATGATACTGCACAGGAAAAGCACTCCATGTGCAGCCACAATTAGAGCCACAGCTATAAGAAGTGCCCATGATGATCACTAAGAATAGAGCAACCTCACACCTTCCAGCACTTAGGTTCTACAAATGCTTTGCTTAGCTTCTATAAATGCCAGTCTTGGGCTCTTGCCCCAACATTGTAGGTTGAGAGCTTAAGTGGGGGTTTCCCAGGCAACTCAAATCTGTCTAGCAACCACCCATGTAAGTACTCATTACAAGGTCATCACAGTGTGTTTGCTATTTCCCATGGCATCATCTTGTTCCTTGGCAGCTACAGAAGACAGATGCACATGGTGCCTGCTCAACCTTGGCTCCTGGTGCCAGCAACCAGAAGCCAGCTGGACCTGCAATCCAATTTTTGACAGCCAGCAGCACTGTCCAAGGCTGAAACAACACCCAGCAGAGAAAAGTGGACAGAAAAGTCCCTATTTGGTCCATACATTAGATGCCCTGTGGACCCACTGCCCGGTGCTGCCTGGTCCAACCTGCCTGGGTCTGCCAGCAGACAGAGGTGAACTATAGCACAAATCAGGTATCCACAGAGGCACCTCAGGGAGAGCTTGATGCATCCAGGAGATCCAGCAGAGGGGAAAGTTCTGGAAAGACTGTGTTGAAATGGCAGCAATGGCATTTGGGACATCTGTCACTCTTAAAAGCTTTCTTTTGCAGAATTCAGTGACTGGGGTCACCTTAAGGGCTTGCAGTAGGAATGTAAATAGCTACTTTAGCACACAGTGCCACCACAGGGGTTACATAAAGTTATCTAACACAGCAGGATGGGTAAAGCCATTAGAACTACTGTAGCCATTGATGCTTTTTTTACCTCCTTTTAGTTTGTGAATCATTTACAAACACCAAAAGTGACCTTAAATTTTCTCCCAAGTTAAGAACAAAGATTAAGCACTACAGATTAAAAAATCCACTAAAAATACAGCTGTTTGATGAGACACTATTTATATTTACTTACTGATCTGCTAATTAATGACTTCTTTCACTTACTATATGGCATGATCATTTTTAATTCTATATTGTCCTTGCTTGCCTCCAATTTTTGTGTTCATAGAGGAAATACATTATATTAACACTAGTACCATTATTACATAAAAATGTAATTGATTTTGGAAAAAAAAACCAGGGGAGCAGTATACTAGCTGAAAATATGCAATTTAAACTAGCCCAAGAGATCTGAAAATTGAACTCACCTCATTATCTTATTTTTTATATGCAGATTGAAGTAAATATGCTTCCCCACATCTTTACAGAATAATTTTAATTTTTTAAGAAAGAATTTCAGAAACACAGTATAATAGCCCTTCAGAATAATCACTGAAATAAGTGGTCTTTTGACATGTTAGTGATATAGGCATTGTTTCACCTCGGATTACCTATTCACCTATTGGAATTAAGTATCTACATTTGCACTAGACATTCAAATGTTTGTTCCAATATGCCACCAGATTATCAAGCAAAAATAACCTAGCTCAACCTCCACTCCCATGAATTCTCTTGACCTGTCCCTGGTCATTTTCCCTACTTTCTAGACTTCCTAAATACCATACTGATATTCAGGGAAGAGTCTTTACCTGAGTATTCTTTAATCTAAGAAAGAAGGTATTTACTACTACTACTTCCAAATTAAATGACTGCATTGCTGCTGTAACGAAGTATTTCATTGCTATCATCTTCATCTAATATGATGTCTTCTTTTTACATAATTCTAGACATAAAAAAAGAAGATTTTGAATGTAAAGGACTGCTATAATTATAACAGATACACTGAGAGAGACACTGAGTTTATTCAGTAGCTGAGACAGCATTTATGGTGAAAGCATAATTTGTTAAGGAAAAAAATAACTAAGTCCAGAGTAAATATTGTTTGATCAGATTAAGAAGCCAAATATCATTGTTTACATACCCACAAGGGAAACTATTTTATCTGTCATTCATTGCTTGATATGTGCAAGCAATATAATTCAAAGAAACAAACAAATAAAAATGCCTTCCATCTCACTTAGCAGGTGCCTTAAATAGCAGATTCTATAAACAATAAAAAAAAAATGTCTTACATAGGCTCAAACAGACCAGTCTCTGCAATTTTCTCAAGCAGCCTCTGAAAAGATACCTTTGAGAAAATCTCAGATTACCAAAAGGATTTGCTTTTATTATTATTCAATATAATTTTACTTTCAAATTAGACAACACAGTCCTCTCTACAACTAGTGAAGTAGTAATTTATTTCATCACCTGACATCAAAACAAAACCCTGGGGAAGCTTTTAAAAAAAGACACGTAATCTTTAGCGTAGCAGGCTCATACCATTTTGGAAAGCAAAACACTAATAAGAAAACAAAGGAGAAAAGCCAAAACTCAGTTCCTGTGTAGAGAAATCTACCTTTGATCAAATAATATTCTCTTTATTTGGATTTAAAACTGAATGAAAAGTTTAAAATTGTTGTACTGATTTGGAATACATTAAAAAATTAAAATCATTGACTTAATGCATGGGAATGGAGTATTGATGAAATACTGATGTCAATTTAGATAAAAAAGTATGTGCTTCTCCATTTGAGGCAGCTATCAAGATCCTCTTCCCAGTGACTGCTGAAGACCAATTACCAGTTATGAATTATACTGGCATTCCAGTAGTTTTACTTCACCTGCAGCTCTTTTAAGAGGATTGAACAGTAAAGCAATATTCTAGAATGCACCTCAGTATTTGTCTTTACTGTTCTATGACTTCATATCCACATAGCCTCAGCTACCTACACTCAAATCAATGCTTTGAGTTTTGTTCAATTTAGAAAGTAAATCAGAGCAGAAAAGTGCCATTTGACTTGGGTAATAGTGTTGTACAGTCACAGTGTGACTCCAGAATTTCATGACCTGCACAGCTTCCACTTTGGTTTTAACTTAAAGGGAGCTTTTATACAAAAAAGCTCCAGATGTGCTCTGTTCCACCTACTTGAAGTGATACCACAGCTAGTATCAACAGAGAAGCTTAACCTAAATTCCTCCCAGTTTAAAGAAATTTGAGCGTCAATACCTTGCTTTAAATAGGAACTTTCTGCTCTATGGGACCCAAATCAACCAAATCCTTGAAGTAGAATTACCTTTGCCTCCCTTGCCTTCCTGAAGGGAATCCATCAAATGATACTTTACTTTTATTCCCTACAGGCATGTTTTACTAGAATAATAAAAACCCCATGGAAAGACAAAAGAAAACAAACCCCAAAACCACAAAACCAACCAAAAACCTCTTAAAATACAAAAGTCTAAATGGCTGGGCAAAACCTGAGATGCTTGTAAATAAATCTATCCCCGTTCCCTATTCTTAGACTAAAGTGTCCTTTCTTCTAGCTCTCCTTTTCAGTGTAATAACTTTAGTAAGTTCTACACTTTTTTACAAGTTTTACCTTGACAGGCTACAGAGATGGGCTGACAGGAGCCTCATGAAGCTTAACAAAAGGGAAGTGGAAAGCTCTGCACCTTGGGAGAAACAAACCCATCCCAAGTAAATGCTGGGGGATACCCAGATGGAGAACAGCTTGGTAGAAAAGAATCTGAAGGTGCTGGTAGATAACAATCTGATCATGAGCCAGCAATGTGTCCTTGTAGCCAAGAGGGATAATGGCATCCTGGGCCACGTTAGGAGGAGTATATATTCTTCCAACAATGTCTTAATGTGGGAATGGAAACAGCAGATCTTTTTCTCTGTAGAGTTACATGCCAGTTACACAGATAAAATCATTACAAAATTTCAGAGAATATAGAACTAGCATAATTATCATCACTTCATCGAAATAGTGTAAATTACACTACTACAATAAACCAATATTTACAGTATTTCAGTGAAGTATGAGCCAAAGCAAGACTCACTTCCAGCAGTGAGAGATGTAGATTTAATATTTAGTCTTTTTCTCCTGAGGGAAATGTCAACTTTCCTGCCTTAATTCTCTTTGGCACGAAACATTCACTGGAAGTACACCTGGTTCAACAGAGAATGTTACAATTAAATACTGAATTCTGCTCTAAAATAAGCACCTCAATTTAAATACTGAATGTCTCTTCATATTATTTGTATCATTTTTAATTATAATAGTACATGCAATTACTAGTATGCAGTACTTTTCAGCTTCAGAATCCCACAGCCAAAATTAGATCATAATAAAATATTTCTTTGGAACTTTTTTTAATTTCAATAAAAGGTTCTCTTTCACTCCTTTTTAATGTGAATGTTCATTTTAAATGCATCCAATTTAAACACTATAGCACTTTGACAGTGCATTACAATAAAACATAAAACTGACAGAATTAATTAATGAACAGTAATTACTGTAATTTACAGTAATTCTGTCTGACAGCATCTAATTACCAACAGAGCATCCCTATGACTATAAAGGTAAGCATTTTATTGCTTCTCATTTTTTAATGGGGAAATTGAGGCAAAAATGTTATTTAAGCTCAGAATACTGAAAAATTAGATGTCCAGAATTTAGTCTGGTATGTATCTGTGGCAGATTTAAAGCTACTTTTTTTTTTATCAGAATGGCTCATTAGTCTCTAGATTTTCCTATTGCTTCAACATATTTACAGAAAGAAAACAGTCTGATTGGGAGGGGTAAGAAAATTTTCCAAATGACATATTTTTCCAAGGTTTTAATTTCTCAAAAGTGGGCAAATCCCAAACATCTAAATGGAACAATTAGATTTTAGATTAGCTTGGACAGATTATTTATCAGGATAGTTAGCAGAGCAAGTTTCAGGCTTTTTAAAGAGATTTTTCCTCTTCTCAAAACCTCCTCAGGTCCTTTTCTGTGGTGCCTATCTCCAGCATCTCATTCCCCAGTCTCCATGGAATCCAGGATTGCCCTTTTCCAGGCACAGAATCCAGCACTTGCCTTTGTTAGATTTCATCTGGTTGGTGATTGCACAACTCTAAATTGTCGAGGTCTCTCTGCAGGGCCTCTCTGCCTTTGAGGGAGTCAACAGCTCCTCTCAATTTATTGTTATCAGCAAACTTACTTGATATACCCTTGAGTTCTCTCTCTCTCCAAGCTGTTTATGAAGGTATTGAAGAGCACAGGAATGAGGATGAAGCCCAATAGAACCCCACTTGTGTCAGTTCACCAGTCCAATGTCATCATATTCACTATAACCCTTTATGTCCAACCCATGAACCAGCTGCTCACCCATCACACAATGTGTTTATCCAGCTGTTGTGTGCTGGACAATTTGTTCAGAAAGATCCTGTGACAGACAGCGTGGAAAGCTTTACCGAAATGAAAAAAAAATTTGCTTAAGAGTCCTACCTTAAATCTCACGTTTTGCATTGTAAAAGTACATCAACAAAAGAATAAAACAACTTTGAACTAATTCAAAATGCTTAACTGAATACAGAAAATGACAACAGAATACCCTTTGTGATCCTATTTTCCCAGAAAATGGGGATGTTTCCATTGTATTTAGGAGCTAAATCTGCAAGTATGAGTGTGTGTAAGAACCAAGATCAGGTAGTTTATGGTCATATGTTCTTTGTCTGCCCATTTGTTGTAATTTGTGGAAAAATACACAGTACAACTGAATGAGATATTCAGCTGTTGTACTACTTGTGTAATCAACCCACTAATCTTCTTTTCCTCTTCATTAGAATGTTAGCTTATCCTTTCCTGTCACTGGTTCATCTTTCTCTCTCAGAATCATTTCCCATTATAATGGGAGAATTTCCCATATAATACCACATTATCCCATACTTGTATCAATACTACCCTGCCACTGAGTTACTGGCAATATGAAGTACATTACATTGACAGAAAGTTGTATTGGTATGTGTCCATAAAGTTACATATATGTTTTCGAACATGTGACAAAATAGGTTTCTCACAGATATATTCCTTGGACACAGAAATGTCAAAGAGAGGAGGAATTCTAAGGTTTGCATTTCCCCACCCAGGTAGTTTTACTGTCTGTGATGGTACACATTCCTACACCACAGGCCAAGGCTGCAACCAGGCTTCTCCTCAGTTCTCTGTTTACAGAACTGTGCCTTTATCTATTCTTTAAAAATACCAGAATGCAATGCAGTAAAAATGCATTAAACAAACATGTTGGAAATACAGTAAAGACATAAATACTTCTGAAAAGAAGACATAAATACTTCTGAAATGGAAAATGAATGGTTTTAAAAGCAACACTATATTTCATCATGCTATGCAAATTGAATCTGTCCTCTTGGAGTTCACTGTTTCTTGGTTTCTCTTAACACATGAATCTGGTTACTTTATCCAACAGCTGGAAAAAATTAATCACCTAGCACAAGACCCATGAGGCTGCACTGAAGTCCGGCATGTACCATTGCACACTGCTTAATTCATATATGCCATAAATAGCAAAACTGCCAGTATTTATCTTAAAGATATGGAAAATTTGCAAGCATTTTCAGAAGTTCAAGAGTGCAAATATTTCTTCTAACATTTCCAAATAGTAGAGCCTATAAAGTCACCTTGGGTTTTTTTTTTTTTTCTGTCTTCCTCAGAAAAGGGTAGGAAGGCAATATAGAAAGCTCACTTTCCATTTTCCAGTACATGGGTAGTGCACAAACACACAGCATCAGCCCCAAGTTCTCTCTGACACTAAAGAGAGAAAACTAACCACAAGGAAAGATAGCAGTCTCAATGGTGTCTAGATTTGGGTATAAAAGACATTTGCCAAACTTTCTCATTGGCTTTGTAACATTTACAGTTTAATCAGAGGTAATTATTAGATTACTATATTTACATATTATTAGAATACTATAATTACTAAGTCTCTCCTGTGTCTTTTCCCCCTTTTGGTTCACTAGCAGATGTATCACTTACACATGCTCATATTCACACAGGCCTGTCAGTCTAGGAAACTGCTGACGTTCTTACTATTCACACTGTTTGCACGATGATAATGTAGCTGAACATATAAATAAAACAATGACAAAAAATGACATCAACATTTGATGTGAATTATCCACTAACCTGCATGAACCTTCAGTGCAACCTCTTTCTTAGTGAAGTGTAAATTCTGCAGGATTTCCTTTTCATATGAAAAAGAAGGAACCACTCTGGGCCTCTTTTGTAGCATCAGCCACCCCAGCGTGAACAGAGTATAAATGGACATCACTGTGACTGTAATGCTCACAAGAGCCAGCTCTAGTGCTTCTTCTTTCTTCCACTATTGCTACCTTCACCAAGAAGCAGAAGAATAAAAACTGACTTGAATTTTATCACGTTTAATTGAAGATACTGAAGACATTGTCAGAATCGTGGGCAATACAGTCACCGAATAAAAGATTGATAAAGCAATCTGGAAGTCATGATTAGGCTGCTTACACACCACAGGTATAATATCTTGTGAAATAGGTGCTTGGCTGTCAGCAGCCTAACTACTTAACAGTGCATGTTTGATGGGGAGCCCTATCAGACCCTGTATAAATAAGCAACAAAAGGAGACACCTTTGAAAAGTTTAACAGCTGCTGCAAATTACAGTGTTCTTTTGTATTACAGTATTGTTCCCTATTTTATCTATGCAGAAGGTCACTCCATTTCATGGGGGAATCTAATAGTCCAAAATCTAATTTCAATCTGATTAAGAACAAGAAAATTCACATACTGAAATGCTCATTTAAGAGGGACACATTTATTGGATGTGAAAGCCCTGGAGCAGTTTGCATAGAAATTCTAGGTTAAAAGGTCAGCTCCTGAAATGCTGTAGTCTCCAAAGCTCAGATTTCCATACTGACAATTTACCAGTATAATTTATTAGAGATATTTTGGCCAAATTGGACAATTTCTATGAAGCATTCCTGTTTAAATATTCACTATATTCCAATGAAATACAGAGATTTTTCTTTTCTTTCTGACTTTTTCCTGCATTCCTGAGTTCTTCAATTTCTCCAAACTATGCTTCCATCACTCAGGAACCACTTCACTGCTTAAGGACAAAGCAGGCTGCCTGGAATGCCATATAACATTTAAACAAAGCAAGCTTGGTAGTGAGCAGCAATATATTCTATTAGCCCCGTTGATCAGCTTATCTAGCCAAGCTAGCAGACTCGAAACCCTTTTTTTGGGACAATACAGGACCACAAAAAAATACTCATTTGAATTCAACTTGGATTCACAGTAGGATTTCACTGTACCATTCTGCAAAGAGGTAGCAGCCTTGGAATGCAGTTCATGCAGACTTGCATTAGCTTCATACTGTGGCAGCTGCAAAAGAGCTGCAGTGTATATAAAGCTCAGGGTTTTCTTTTTCTCACAATTGCAAGGATCGATTTCAAACCAAGACTACCTGTAAAATCAAGAACTTGAAAGCAAAGAAGCAATGTAAAATGAATTCTAAGGCCTTCAGAAATCAACACTTCTCTTTTTATGTGTTTTTATAGGTTTTATAGAGTAACACAGCATACAGCTTTAAAGAATTTTGTGAAAATGTGTTTCACACTGATACAAAAGAGCTGCATAACAAAATACAACACTCATTGCTCAAATAACAGACATTTCCTCCAGTGAGGGGTAGAGTAGATATAATGTGGGGCAGCCCATGACTTCCATCTGGTAACTGTCAATTTAAGTAAAAACATAAGGAATAAAGAAAAAAAAAAATCCTTGCTAAAGCACAGTGCTTCAAGCCTGCATTTTAGATGTCATTTCCCTAACTTTTTTATTCCCTGCAATCCATCAATATAATATGACACTTCAAAGCTAGACTCTAATCTTTCAAATTAATATTTTAAAAAGATTGCAAGTGTTTTTGTTTGACTCCTGGGAAATGCTTTTTATTTTAATGAATAGAAGGCAGACCTCATGATATGTGTTCATAATTTTATTGGTGTATTGCTGATATTGCTTTCTTGACTTAAGAAAACCAAGATAGTACGATTGCAGTTAGTTTATGTCTCTTATCACATACTGACTACCGGTAAACTTCAGATATGGTTTCTCTGGATTAAAATCTACCACTAGTCATGTCCCAATAGCTGTGTTCATAAGAATTTATTTTATTAAATTACAATTCAATTGGAAGCATTCTTAGCAGCATTATCAACCTCTGGGATATAAAATACAAAGTATAACAGTGTTCACAAAACAGGCCACAGAAATTTTACCATTTTCAGATTTATGCTTGCTACATAAAATATTTTGAAAGGAGGAAATATATATTTGTTAGAAAACAGTGAACAGAGGGCATGAAAAACTCTTTATTCTGTGTTTTGTGGCAAGATTTGTACTAAGGTGAATTTTGACAAGACTAGAATTTCAAACTCCCCTGATAAAAGAAGTATTTGAATCCAGCTAAAGCAGCATTCTTGGGAGCACTCAGAGGCTGTGCCTATATAAAAAAATATAGAAAGAATCAAAGGATCAAGGTTGCAGAGTAAGGTGGTGCTGAGAACCCAGCATTAACCAAATATGGATTTGTGGGGTTTACCCAGGACTAGATTTATCCTACCTCAATGTTCATAACAATTACACTAGTTGCCATCAGACAAAATATCATCCCACTGAGTTTCATCCAGAAAGAATTTAGCTTGCAAGCTCTCAGAAAGGTCTGTAATGTAATGTAAAACATGGGAAATGGGCACCACTGGGAGATTTGCTCTGAAATTGCTTTAATCCACCATGCATCTCATCTGTGATTTTTGGATGCAAGTACCTGAAGAATATCTTGATCATATGACCCTTGCCTGTATTCAGTGATAGGAGAAAAAATCCATGGGAGGTGTAATTCTTCTAGACACACTGGAAGACTAAAATGCCTTTTAACTCCAGTGAGTGAGAATGAGAGACCTCACCTGTCTCTACCTGCTCCCCTCTGGCATTTCTGACAGCAAGGCAGCTAAGACTCATAGAGTACAATTGGTAGATGTTTTTATCATACCACAATGCCCTAAAAACTAGGGAATTGTGCTTTTGATATCAATTCAAAACTTCACAGGCTCTGTGATGAAGACTCTGAATCTGTGTTACTTAGATCAGTGCTTCAATTACTATCAGGTGAAAGGTGGGTGAGGACTGCTTTATTTTGAAGTCCTGATATTTTGGCTCATTCACTATTGAGATGAGATTATTGTGTAGCTAGGAAATGTTATAGCTCTAAATAACTGACCGTGATTAATTTCTTTTCTACTCTTGATTCATTAGTTGCAGCCATATCTTTTCCCACTAAAAGTCCCTTTAAATGGTTTCTAATTTGTTGGTACAGTTTCACCACTAACTGTGGGGGAAAGAGGAAAGATTTTCACACCTTCAATTGAGTGCTACATCAGCTTGTCTTAGCAAATGGCCAAAAATAAATCAATTGTAGTTTGCTCTACCTAAAGAGACAAATCATTCTAATCAAAGTGGTGATTTAACAGACTACAAGCTAGTGAGTTGCTTGGTTTGTTTTTTCTTTCATTAGACAAACTAAAGATTGTGTTCCTTTTAATCTTTATTCATTATGTGACAGAATCCTATGTGGCACTAGACTAAATACCAACTTACTCTTTACTTGCTTAGTAAGTTCTTGTTTAACAAAAGCTAGAATACTGCCCATTGGTCTTACAAGCCTTCTAATCAATGCAACAGCTTAGTGTACAAAAAACCCCAAACCCATCATGCTCTTTTATTTTGATATAAAGAAAGATAGAATAGATAGGACCACTCTAAAGAAGTGACATTTAGTGATGTTCCACAGTAGTTCTAAGAAATCCCCCAAATATATGCATTTGTTTTTCTATCAACCCTGAAATAAAATAAATAGGTAGCTGACATTTTTTGATAAACAAATATTCTGAACCATTTTCATTCACCACTTTTAAATGTTTATGCTATCATTCAAGTTAAATTAAGGCAGTGAGAAATTTCCAGTACAAATTTATACAAGGTCATTGTGAAGGAGATGATGCTTTCCTATTGGAAATGAGTTTATTATGTATATGTCAGCTATTGCATGGACTGCCATTATTTGATTAGGATTAGATTACGCTTGATTACACTACTTAGAACGTTCTTACCAAAAAATTGCTTCTTTGCAATTTTTAAATTGATTGTTTGCATCTTAATTGTATTTGTAACAGCTTAAAGAATAACTAAGATTATATAATATATAAAGTAAATATATAATACAGCCTCAATAATTTTCAAAGATAATACATTTGAAGGTTGGAAGAATGCTTCTTCACACAGCTGAGGTTGCTGGATAATTTATAATCTTTTGTGAAAACAGGTGAAACACCTTTATCCAAAAATGAAGATATTCTAATGTGGATAACTGACAAATCTACAAAGACATTTACTAATCACCGTTAGTCTTCTGTGATAGCTATTAATAATACAAGTTCATAATTAACAAATTTTTAATTTTATAATAGTAAAAGCATAATGACTTGCCAAGCTTACTATTAATGATAAAAGGATCCATCACAAAAATATTTTAACTACTTTTTCCTGGAATTTCCAAATCAGCAAACAGAAGTTTTCTTCCTTTTATGGTCTATTTTTGATAATGAGCCTAATCCCTTTCAAGACAAAACCAAAATGTCTGATTAGTTAAGTGAGTAAAGGATTTTACTCAGAAAGTAAATAACAGACAAATCTGCAGTGTCTTAAAATTTCACACCTGAAATGAGATTCACTGTTGTCTATCCCAATCTTCAATATGAGAGTACACTATTGTTATTAGATACAACAAAGTCCTATTTCAAGCTATTGTCTGTTACATCATTTGGACAACGTATGCTTAAAAAATAAAGACAAAAAGTAATTCATCTTCTGAAACCACAAACACTAAAGGAAAGAAGTTCAAAGAAACAGCAATAATGTGAAAACTTAATGGACCACATTTCCTGGAAAAACCACTCTAGGGCAGTTTTCTTCTGAAATGAATTCAGCCCATTTCTTTGTGTTTCACAGCTTCTATTGAAACATGATAAGAATGACAAATAAAAAAAATAATGTCTCTAATATCAGAAAGACAATAGTAACAAGGAGATTTTAAACTGTATTTATGTACAAGTAACAAATGTTTTAACTCGAGCCTCCAATCTGCAAAACTTATGATTGTCCATTCTGGTAGTTTCACTAACGCCAGAGAGATCACAAATGTTTTCAAAACTAGAGACTAGAACCTTGTCTACACCAGAAGACAGTTTTGCTTATAAATATACTTGTATTCAATCAATTTTTTAATCAGTGTTCCTGTTGTACTCCTTTACCCATCTAGCACCCAGTACAAGCTAGAGGCTGCTCTGGCTGGCATAAATTCTATCAGTGAAACCAGACATGCACATACAACTTTGTCTGCAGTGTCAGCTGAAAAATAGAAAGCACAGCCCTAACTAACTCAATTATACTGGAAAATAACAAGTACATTTGGACTTATTTCTACTTGTTTAACGTTGCACAAATATTTACAAATGACAATATATATCCCCAGAGGGGAAAAAAAAACCAAAACAAAAAACAAAACAAAATAAAACAGAAAAAAAAAAAAAAAAAAGGAAAGAGAAAAAATAAAATATTTTTGAAGGTAAATTGAAAACTAGTGAATCAGTGGAATAATTCTGGCCTCTCACTGTGTCTAACTATAACACTGAAGAAACTGCTAATAGTTCAAAAACAGACTGAGGAGGTAAAGAGCTAGCAGCAGGAGGTGGCTGCAGTAGAGGCAGCATTAGTTTCAGTGTAATCTAGACTTTCCAACTTCACAATATATCCTAAACCCTCTATCTGATTATGGAATTCAGAAAGATAACAGAAATGAGGAGTTCTTCAAACAGCAAAGTAAAATTCCCCTTTAAGTAAATCCAGCCAGCACTGAACAGATATATACATAGGATATATTTCAAATTTTCCTCTGTATCATATCTTTTAAAAGGTAAACAAACCTCAGCCTGTGCTAGCCTCCTCCCCAAGTTTTCCTCCCACAATGTGGGATTCTGTCTGAGATGTTATCTGAGAATATTTAAGCTATCTGAGAATGAGAAATATGTTATGTCTGAACTACTAATTTCCTCTCCCTTCAAAAAGGCCTTGTTTTTCTGGTGGTACTAATAAATGGCTAGTGAAATTGGCTCAGAAAAAAAATACCATGCAATTCAAAACAAATTTAAATATGCCAAATTACAATGACCCAGTGTAAGAGCTCTGGATATTTATGAAGTATTCCATAATTTACAACCTTATTAAAATATTTTTATAACAAATATTTGATTAGAAAATATAGAATATTTTTGCTTAAGTGCCTAGGGCTGATGGGGTCAGGAAAGGTTTAAAATAGTATTTCAAATGTATCTAAGAGTGGAATTAGGAAAATTAAAAAAAAAAAAAAAAAGAATTTTGTCTGTATTAAGAAAGAAAAATGTCCTTGATTTGTTTCTGGGAAATTTCTAATAGTTCTGTACTCCTAAATAGACAGGTGATAATGGGTTCAGATGTTATAACTCTCTGAGATGTTCTGCAGGGGAAAAACACAAATAAGCAAACAAAGAAAGAAAAATTAACCTACAAAAATATTTAGAAAATTAAATGGTTTGGCAGCTAAATTCTCTAAAGTTAACAAACATGCTTCCTTTCCTTCATGAGCTCCCTACGTATCAATAATCTCTGAGTAGAGCTCTTTTTTGACACAGGATAGCAGCTTCATTACAAAGGAGAATTTTCCTCACAGTTTGCTGTTGTTATTGAAATCTAAAAGAGAGGGAAGTGGCACAAGGTAGTGGAATAAATCAGCATAGGAAGAATTAAGCTGGGCAACAGAGACCAGGTGGATATGTAACCACAGCAGGATATTGCCTCACAAAACTCAAGAAACTTTCTACTGGCAGATAACCTGAAACAACTGAAAAATGTGTCATGTATTTCCAGGGGCTGATACAAATAACCTAAGACTGTCACCAGTTACTTTGTATCAAAGATTGATTAAATGATTTGCAATATCTAGGAAACTTGTCGCACTAGCAGAAAAATCATCTAGTATCCTTTTTCACTGCCTTTGCCTTGAGGGTACTCTTCCCTTATCCAACCCACCTGAAATCCCTTGCTTTTCATCAAATCCCTAACAGAGAAAAGTTGTGGCATAGACCCCATGGGTTCTTCCATAATCTTTAACTCATAGGAAGACCATGTTCTTTTTATAGACCATGCCTTTTATAGAAAGCAGGGAAGAGGTTTGTGGGAAAGGTAATGGGTAATGGCAGCCATCATCACTTAAAGGATGTGCTCATTACCTTTCTTGACATTAGAATATTTGATTCATAAGCCTGCATTTCATATGGCTTTAAGGTCTCTGAAAATCATTAATGAAAACAAGATTTGGGCATTTTTAGTAGCTTACCTTCAATTCAAAATGGAAGGGTCCCTGTTGACTTCTATACTCATGCATTCTGAAATGCATGATGGGTTTGGGAACTCCACATGATTAGTGTCACAGCACAACAGCTATGAAAATTACTTTAAAGCTTTGCTTTTGGTCTCTGAAAGAACCTTGATCAAGTAAACACAATTACTAACTAATAAAAATACTGATATTTTTCCTCCAAAAAAATATTATTACATATTTTAGTGATTAGAAATAATAAATCACCTTTTGTTATTCTCCAGCTTTTGCAAGTAATCCTAAATGTGACTGTCATCTTAATTAAACTGATCCATCTGTGGCTTTCACTCAAAGTATAAGCTATAACCTGCCTTTGATCTAGTTTAAAAATACATTAATTTATCTCAAAATAAGACATTTTTCATCTCAATAGCGTCATCACAACATCAGTTGTGGACAGTGATGCTTAGAAATGATGGAAAGATCTGCCTGAGTGTGCATGCCAGTGGACTCAGGCAGGCCATTCCTAACACCTTGGGAAGACACATCAACATCATGCCTGTGATGTGAACATCCCTTCACAATGAATTAGCAGCCATAACAAGGCAGCAGCTCATCTCCAGGTACACAACACAGCAAGGCTTCCTCCACAGCTGATGACCAAGTGGCCGCCAGTCAAAGCCGGGAAATCAGTGGTTATTACACACCAAACTGAGCAGGATATCAAGGAAAATAATCACAGTCTTAAATCATGATAAAATAAGTGCAAATTTGATGGGACAAGCATTTTTTTCTCACCATACCCTTCAAAAATAAGAGAAGTGAAAAATTAAAAATAGGGGAAAGCTTTGGATCAGGTGCAGAGGACCTGGGGAGAGTCACTAAAGAAGGGGGAGAGAAGCAAGAAGTGTAAAGGAAATAAGAGAGGAATAAGAGGTGTGGCTGCTGGGGAGTGACCAAGAGGACATCGCTTAAATTCATGTATGGGCAACTCAAGGGAGGGAGGACAACACTTCTCTCTGCACCAGAGGTTCACGATAAGAGAATACAGGGAAGAGAGCAGAGGGCACCATGTACCCTCTTTGTAACACATAGCACCTTAACATTACAGATGGGGATGTACTCTGGAAGCAAAGAGGGAGTAAAGATCTACCCTGTTTAACTTGTTCTAGATCTGTCCTATGTGAGTTGTAGTAAAACTAAACTGCTTCTTTTGCATACAAAAGTAAAGAGCAAATGAAAGATTTGACTTATGTTAAGTAAATAATTTCAGTAAGAGGAAGACTATCTTTTATAACCCTACAAAATTCTGTGCAGAAAGTGTTTTGCTTTCAAAACCATTGGCTATTGGTGAATTGACAACTTAATCTTTGACTAGACTACAAATATACAAATATACGCATTAAACATGGTGGACTTCACACACTGTAATTCAGATTTCACATCCATTGACATTCAGTAAGACAGAGTATCTTCATATTTACATGTCAACATGGAGAGATACTAACTCTGCTCTAGCTTCTGAATTTTAATACATATGAAATTTGATCCATAATCATTGCAACCAAAAGATGTGCTTAACTTTTTGTACACTCCAATCAATAATTTGTCTGACTTGGAAGGTTTTGTCTGACTTGGAAGGTTTTGTTCCTTTTAGGGACATGAGACTTTTCCATGGATGAGATTAGATGATGTAGCTATTGTGAACCATGTATCAGTATCCAATTTCAGCAGGATAGAGAACCAGAGCATATACTGTGAATACTAACAGTGTCACAATGTGGCAATGAAACAGCTCAGTAAGACTCCTTTGCTGTGAATAAAGAAGTCAAGACTATTCTTACACTGAGGTGAGTTTGGAGTCTTTTTCCAAGTTGCACTTTGTTTCATTATGAACACAAAACTACTTTTCATTATATCTTATTATCACCTCAGACCTTGACCAAAACCAGCAATTGCCATTAGTAACAGCAATCCTTATAGGTGTACAATCCTCATCAGTGAGGAAGATACAACTCACTCCAGTCAGATGCAGGGACCTGAGAAATGTCTGTCGTTTCACCAGGTTTGGAACAACTATTCAGCTCTGACTGAGCAACACTTCTACAGACACTTTTGTTTTCTGATGACAAATTTCTCCATGTCATTCTGTAAATACCTTCTTAACTGATGATGTTAATTTTGTTTTCAAACCATGTGAATTTTCCAATTCCTAGATTAAAATGACCATTTGCATTCAGTATCTCTTTGCCTGAAACCAGCTACAAAGGAGGTGCACTAGTTAGGCTCTGCTTCCAGAAAAAATTCAATGTAAAAGTAGATTTATTTAGATAGATTTTACATCTTTTGCCATAAAATACCATGTGCTAGTCAGGCTGCATTCAAAGCTGAAATATTTATGTGTGATTTCAAACAAGATTGTTTTTAAACAATAAAGAAAAGAAATTCACTGAGTACAGCTCTAGATATAACAACTTATAACATTTTTTTTAAGGCAAATTGAATTATTTTATATACCCTGATATAAATTGTTAGTATAAGAAATTAATCTCTACAATCTCCTTGTAAGAGATCAGAATGCTCTGTAATTTGTGTACCATCTGATAGGAGTATGCATGAATACGTACTTAAGGTAGAGCAGCTTCTCTGGCAATAGGCTTTCAGTAATATTTTATGCGTAGCAAAGTTCCTTTATGTTTCATATTATAAAAAATTTATATTTCCAAGCTAGGGTTTATCAGGTTCTCATTATCCTGATATGAAAAGAAATTCTGACAGAATATTTGTCCAGAATAGAAATATTTTAAAATAAATCAGTCTCTAATTTAAGGAGCTCATTTAAACAGGCATGTCAAACTCAATTTTTTGTTTATACCAACCTGGATACTTATTATTTATTTTTAAATCATGTATATACAAATATTGATTCTTTTCAGTTTTTATTACTATTTTATAAAACAGTCTAGGGGAAAAAAAGTCTTGGAGGATTTTTCCATTGGTAGCCTTTACAGTAAGAACTCCATATACAAGTGACTCATTTAGAACATGAACTGGTTGTTTGCACAAGAAGATTCTTTCTCATGACAAATATATCACTTAGTCAGGAAAATCAGTCCAGGAAACATACAAAGTTTTTATATTACACATTTTAAAACAGAGTCAAATACTGAGCCAAAGAATATTTCTAAACAAAAGGAAGCATGTATCAATGATGGTTAAAGTAATTAAAAGATAAATAGGTGTGGCACTTAGGGGCATGGTTTAATGCTGAACCTGGCAATGCTCAGTTAGTGGTTGGACTTGATGATCTTAAAGGTCTTTTGCAGCAAACTTTATTCAATGATTCTGATTCTATAAACTATTCCCTCATGAACTAGATTCTTTACCCAACAAAAGAGACGTGACCACTGACAAACTGCTTTATAACATTTACTAACGTATCCAAACATTTATCTGGATACAAGGGGGCAAATTTGTTTTCAGTTTAATCCTTTGCTAAAAATCCCGTGCATCCCTCTGTGCTAAAATGCTTTAGGTAGCCTTCGTCTCTCCGCTGAAAGAGCCAAAAGAAGTTCAAATTTGCATAATCAGAAATGGTGTCCTACAGTGTCTTCTAGTGTAAGACCCAGTGTCCCCAGTATAATCAGCAGAAATGTAATCAATACAGCCAGATAGTTTAACACAGTTCAGCTCACCCTAAAGTAGACAGCCAACACCAGGTAAAACTTTCTTTTTGTACTTTATTGACTTAGAGTAGGGTTTGCTTCACTTCTCACACAAAAGCATCCTGCACTTTCTGAAATAGCACAGGGAGTTCTGCCTACCCTCCCTCTGACCCTCTCAAAGGGCAAAAGCCTTGCAAATTTTTACCTCATATCAGCCAGCAGACCTCCACTATTTTGAACATTTGGATATTGTGGTAAGAAATTCCCATGAGTGGATAACTAAGCCAAATGCTAGATCTCCGACAAAGATAATTGGAAGTTAGACACTTGCTGACATGTTAATACTTGAATTTAAATACTTTAGTACAGATATTTTTCAAGTGAGAGCTGGGATCTACCCTTATTTTCTCTAGACATTGAAATGACCTTTCATTCTTTCATATCAGCTCATGTGGATGCATTTTGAGACTTACACATGATAACTTGTATTTGAATAAAGCTGACAACTTACAAAAAGCTCCATGAGTGCTAATAGTCTTTTAAAGTCAGAAAATTTAGGCACTATGTTGCTTTTTAAAACCATGGAAAGATCCTTTTTAAGAGTAATAAAATTATAAAGAAATGCATGGAATCAGCAAGCATAAAAACACAAACAAAAACCAGACAGACAAAACACAAGGAAGGACAATATCACTTAAAGTATTCTGAACCCATCAACAGAAATACAATTCATTGTCATATGAAATAAAAATTAAGTTCATACTTGCCACAAAACAAATTTTCTGGTCAAATGAGGGGGTGATAACATAATTTCTGATAAGAAACAAAGCAAATGGCATCTTCCTGAAAGGCTTTTCTAACTGAATATTAGGGCTGTGACATAAGGAAAAGATAAAAAGAAACTCATGCCTTGAAATAATGCAAAAAAGTTGGAGAGTGAGAGGTAGAAGGAATGTGTTCATTACAAGTATTCTTACATGGTATTTGGGAAACTAGAGAGCACTGGTATTTTCCCTTTTTTTTTCTTTAAATCTTCAGCATGGCATGCTGAAAGTGACCTACATCACTCTCCATACAGTACATCAAATAACCCATTACTTAACAAATCAGTGAAGCACCTCTACTAAATGAAAGGGACCTATAGCTTTAATCCCACTTCGATTAACTTTGTTCTTCTCAGAAGGCAGACCTTAATTTATATCAATTTGCAGTAATCTTTACAAGAACATTCTACTTCACTTACACATGCTGTTTGACAGAAAAATGAATTTCTCAGGCATGTGGATACCCTATGATGGTTCCAATAAAAATTGCCTCTAGTAACAGTGAAAAAGCTGAACACTTTCTGTCTGCTTAAATGATTTCTTTGGTTAGACAGATGATAAGATTTAATGATGTATGTTGTGAATTCTCTCCACTAACAAATACATGTAGCACTTTGATCAGCAGAAAGACCTCAAGGACATTTGGTACAGTCATTTAAAGTTTCCTGTACATCTCTGTAGAAGGGCATTTTGTTACTGTATTCCATTATACTAATATACATCTCCATATAATAAGTTAAATATTTCTAAAGGTCATGAAAACAGCATGTTATTTTGCCAATAGGGAAATAAAGGCAAGGAATATTTCAGGATAATGCTTTACAAGTGGAAGAAATTAAAGGTAATCACTTAATTGTATAATTAGACATTATACTTATTTTAGGTGCCCCCAATTTTTCTAGAGCCCACACTAATTGTTTATTTTTCAGAAGTCTTATAGCTGAGTGTAATTTCTCAGGGTAGTCAAAGACCAGGTCTTCAAAGACAGTCTAGTATGTCTCACTTATGCATTTTCTTAAGTATACTGAGATTTAGAAGCTGAAGCAGAAATAGAAGGTATAATTTGTGTGTGCACTTTTGCAGAGTTAAGTCTAAATCCGTAACAAGAAGATGCCAATGGGATGCTCAGAAGTCCTGTTAAATTATTCCCTAATCCCTTAATGATCTGAAGCCACAGAGAAGTCACATTTTTGCTGAATAACAAGCATGCAACAAATTCTTGATATGCCAAAAATGTCTGGTGCTCAGATGCCAGGAGATCAGCCAGTTCATTTCTTTTGCACCTCAAAAGTTATCACATTCTAGGAAGTATATGTAAAAATAGATGCTGGAATAGTTTTGACAGCAGGAACAGACTACCGGTGAACTTGTTTGTTAGCACATACACAACAGCCAATGACTCCACAAGAGGAAGAGTCAAAAAAAAAAAAAAAAAAGTAGGATGCCTGTTTTCAAGTTCGTGTGCTAACATGAAGCTGAGTTTGAATCCAGACTGTGAATGCCTTGGCATTCAAGCTGTAAGACAGACACCATCTCTGTAGCCTTCTTTATCCAAATAACTATTAAAAAACTGATTATCAAGTGGAATATCTGCAGCAGAAAGGACTGGGACAGCCTTTCACCAATACAAATGCTCTCTGAGAACTGAGAAATTTCCTGGAACCTCAGAGATTCAGGTTTGAAATGTTGTTTCACCTGTGGCAGAACAATATTACAAAACATATGTTTGGCCACCAGTGGGATGCTAAAGCAACAACAGGGCTTCAATAAATTATGCAGGTGAGGGAATGGTTGCTAATTTTCAAATTACCAGGACTAATGAATGGACTTAAATGGTCTTAAAAAACAACAGATATCATGTATCCCAAGTATGAACAGAACTAGACACCTCACAACAATCCATATTTAGGTAGAATTAGATCTGACCTTAAGTCCAGACAAAATTTTGATATCTGAGTCAAGACTTCTCTTCAGTAGGTCACTCACAGGTATCTAGTGCATTCTGAAATACCATTGGGTTCCCTAAAGGCAAGTTTTCTGTCAAAACTGCAGGCCTCAAGTTAATGTTTTTGACATTGTAGAGCAACTCAGGTTTGTTAGGTGGCTATTGGGAGACAACTGAGTAGAGCCTTTTGTTCATGCAATACAAATAGTTTAGGGAGTTATTCATCTGACCAAATAAAGACATTTATTTTATACTGAATGTCTCTCTAGATTTCTTTGACTACAGAATAGGCATGAAGATACCTACATTTAGATCGGTTTATAAGAACATTGAACATTGCAAGATCTAGCTTCTGTGGCAGATTTATCCATGATATTTGTCTCATCACAAAATGGTTGCCAAAAAAAATCAAATAAATTAAATTGTTTCACAAAACTGGAAAACCTCACTTCTGGTTTGCAGTTCAGTGGTCTTAGAAATATTAGTGAAAGTAACAGTAGGGAAGGGTTTTCTGAATGGTCTTTCTCACAAACAGTTAAGCAAAACATACTCTCATAAAAGTCAGCTAAGAATTTAGGATTTCTAACCAAAGAAAGAGATGCCAGTCCTGAAATTCTTTTATTATATCATTTTAGATTATTTCCCACTGTGTCACATTGTGAGTCCATGAATAATTAATGTGTCAGCAACAAATCCAAACATATGGATTTGTATGTTTTGTGTTGGTCTTTGTTAAAAGGATAACATTCTGTACAAACACAAACAAACCCTGTTGCCCTTCATTCTTCCCTCCCTCCGGGATTAGCATTGTACCAAGAGTACAGGCAGACAGTTTACAAAGCTTTTTGCTGTTTAAATACATAGATGTCTAAGTAAATGCTATAATTTTGCATTAAAGTTTAATTTATACATAACCTTTGATTGATTTGTGGCCAATTAATTAAGCAGTGGGTATCTAAGTTTGGATGAAACATTGCTAGCTCAAATATGGATTTTGATGTGGATTTACTGTTTTGGTTGGTTGGTTTTAGTTGTTTTTTATTTTAAATCCCTCTATTTCATACATAGTTCAAGAAGAAGCATCTCACTGAGTCTATATCAGTTCAAGAAATGGCAATTAATTGCATTTCTAATTTGTTGTTCAATGTATTATTAGTTAAACCTTGAGATAAATTTGTAAGAAAGGTAGTAGGTACCATAATACTCATACCAAAGTGATGATATTTTATCAAGGCAATTAATGACAAGAGTATAAATTGGCTTGGATGATATTCAGGAACCAGGAAGAAGTCATTTTCGAAACTAAAAAGAAAAAAATGAACAATCATAAACAAACAAAAAGACAAGAAAGTGACAGCTTTTGAGCACAGTTTTCACATGTGAAGTCCACTCAGGGGCTCAAATGTATTTGTAGTCAAAATAGAGATGCACCCAAGCAAATCATAGCTTTCCTGAGGAGAAAAGGAGGGGGTGGCGGGAGTACCATGTGTTTAAAATTAGAAACTCTTCTCAAAGCTGATGATTACAGTTAAATATAAATGAGGGAATCCAGCCCATGACTGTCAAACAGAAACAGCTTCATAGCCCTAAGGAGCTTTCTAAAAACCATCTGAGTTCTAGTCTGCTACAAGAAAGGTGATCAGTCACGCATTCCACAATCGTACAGGGGAAAAATACTCAATAAGAGTCATAAGATATTTGACCCAAAAGATTTGATCTAATATTCTTTATATAATATAAAATTATCTTGCATGACTTCATCAGAAGTCCCTGAGGAGCTATTGCATAGTCACTGCTACTCTGTTTTGTTAACTGCCCATTTTTTCCTCAAATGAACCTTGTTGAAGATGCCTACTCATTTCAGCTTTCAGAAGGTCATTTCTGATTTCAAAATCATGGATGAAATAGAAAAAAACACTGATATTCTTTGTCTATAATTTACTCATTTCCCTGTTCACTAGTTATTTTTCTTCACTCACCCTCTTTTCCCTTTTGGCTCACACTCATTTTGTGCATGGATGCCTGAGGTGAAAAAACCCAACTCATAGATGCTTTTTCTCTTTTAACAAGTTAATGAAGGAATAATAATCCAGGATGAAGCTATATTGGAAACAGAGTCTTTTTCTTTATCTGACAGATACAATCAGCCTGTCTTCTAATCAACAGCAAGATATCTAGCTAGAAGTTCTGCAAACAGTATTTCTTTCATTCAATAGATAGTTATTCAATCAACATGAAATGCATCTCAGATGAGAAGGGAGCTAAAATTATTTATCAATCTTAAGTGGTCTGAAAAAAATGGAGCAAAAAATAGAAAGAAGCCAGGAAGTATATAGGCATGTTTCCCTGCTTGTTTGCATGTTTTTCCTCTGGTAATATATTCTCCAGTATAAATGAGTTCATGACCAATGCCTGAGATTCAAATTTATTCTCCTAAAAACCTACAGGAAATCACAAGTTATTCCTCTTGCAACTAAAATATCTGCACTGCCATGGATTTATTTCATATTACACTCTTAATTAACTCATGTGTGCATAAAATTTGAAGATGAAAAATGTATTTCCTAATACAAGCAGGCATGCTTTTCAATGTCTCACTTATTTTTCTCTCAGATATGTTAGAGCACATAAAAAATCTGAGGACTGCCTGAAATACTATGTATACTAAAACCAAGTGTTTTGACAAGTAAGTTTTAAAGTCATGAAGTACTACTAAAATCTCTGTTGTAGAGTTATTTATTTACAAGAATTCTTACTGGAAGTGGCAGACTAAACAATGGCTAAAAAAAGGACTAGATATTAATTGCTTCTACCAACTCTTCCAGCAAGTGATGTCTGGCTTTTTTGTGTGTGTGGTTTTTTTGGGGTTTTTTTGTTTGTTTGTTTTTTGTTTTGTTTGGTTTTTGTTTGTTTGTTTTGGTTTTTTTCTTAAAAACTGGACCCCTAAGAAAGCAGGGAAAGCCTTATATATGATAAATCATGAGGTTTCTGAAAGACAAGAAACTGAGAAGGGCTTTTTTTTCCTCAGATCTTCTGTAGTCACTATAATCATAATTGATCTTTAGGTACTTATTTTTCAGGCAGAAGTGATTTTTTCATGCTATCGCTGACCCTTTAAAATTGCAAAAATATTTCCCCTTTTTTCCAGATTTTAATGGTTTTTAAAAATTCGGCTTCAGTTTAAACTGTCAGAGCTCATTCTCAGCCCAAAAGTAACTCGAAAAAAAACCCAGAAATGTCTTCCTCACACTCACTAATTTGACATGACAAGAGACAGTAATTGGGAGGGGTGAAAACATCATTAGCAGAGCTTTATAATGAAGAAACCACAGCACATTATGTGCAAATCACTTTATACCATACAGCATCTTCCACAACCCCTCAGTATCAGCCTGGCTAATAGGAGACTCTATCCTGATTTAAAAACACATATATAATGCATCTACCCTATTTTATTTCCAGAAAAAAAAAACAACAAACCAAACCAAAAAGCAAAATCATAAACAAAAAACAAACCCAAACTGTTATAAACATGAGGCATCAACTTGATACTCTGCTTGGCTGACAGGGGAAGAACTTATTTCACCCATCAGTAGAGACTAGAATGCAGGAAATAAAAAAATACAATGCAAAAAATAAAACAGTGACTGAAATTTCACATCTGGACATGCTCAGTAATGAGCATGCTAAGAATTTGGCAGAGCATAATGAAGAACCATCTTCTTAGTGACCTCACTGAACATTTTCTCTGCCCAGTTTGGCAGGCACATCTGCTCCTGAAACAATTTGCATGAGGCAAATTTTAATTGAGTCACTGAAACACAGAGCCATGGTCTGCAAAAATGAAATAAACCAACACTTCTTTAGCATCAGACACAGTGAAAAATGCAACTCAGAAAATAATGTTAAAGTATTTCCACGCTTTGATGTTTTACATTATTTTTCTCTTTCCCTTTCTATTCCTATATTAATCTTTTTTTTCCCCCCTCCAACAATATTTTCATTACAGCATGCATAGATACACATTGTGCCCTAGCAACATGCTCTGAAGTGGGACCTCATCGCAGTCTTCAACATCCTCTTGAGGGGTAGGGGAAGGGCAAGTACCAATCTTTTCACTCTTGTGACCAGTGAAAGGACCCAAGGAAACAGCATGAAACTAAACCTTGGGGGCAGTTTAGGTTAGATTTTAGTTTTCCATCCAGAGGGTAGTTCCAGAGCAGTGGAACAGGTTCCCCAGGGCAGTGGTCACAGCACCAGCCTGACAGAGCTCAAGAAGCATTTGGACAATGCTCTGAGGCATATAAGGTGTGATTCTTGGGGTGTCCTGTACAGGGCCATGAGTTGGACTTGGTGATCCTGACAGGTCCCTTCTGACTCAGCTTATTCAGTGATTTTTCCAAAGCGAATGAAATTCAGCAGTAAAGTTACCCAGCAACAGAACAGCATTAGTAAAAAGTTGAAATTTCACTCCAACTCCAACCAGTTGTCTCAGTAAAAGGATAATTTCATCCCCAATTAAGGATGGTTACCTCTGACATAAGTGAGAACTGGACAGGATGGAAAGCTGGGTGGAGAAGAACCTGTGGAAGCTCAACAAAGGCAAATGTAGGATCCTGAATGCAGGGAAGAATAACCCCACACTCCAGAACAGCGCTGACCTTCTGGAAAGCCATTCTGTGGAGAAGGACTTGGGAGTCCTGGTGACAAGTTGTCCGTGAAGGAAGGCCAGTGGTATCCCAAGGTGCTTTAGGGAGAGCATTGACAGAGGGTCATGGGAAGTGATCTTGCCCCTCTGCTCAGCCCTGGTGTGACCACAGCTGGAGCACTGCATCCAGTTCTGGGCTGCTCATTTCAAGAAGGACAAGAAACTATTTGAGAGAGTCCAGTGGAGGGCAACAAAAATGATTAAGGAACTGGAGTATCTCTCTTATGAGAAAAGGCTGAGAGTGTTGGGCATGTTTATCCTAGGGAAGAGATGACAGAGGAAATCCTGCCAATGCACACAAACGTGTTAAGTGCAGGTGTCAAGAGAATGGGACCAAGCTCTTTTCATTGGTGCACAGTGAAAGGACAAGTGGCAGAGGGCACAAACTGAAACACATGAAGTTCCATCTGAATAAGGGAAAAACTGCTTTTTTTTTTTGAAAGTGACAGAGCACTGGAACAAGCTGCCTAAAGAGGTTTCTGAATCTCTTTCCCTGGAGATACTCACAACCTGCCTGGACAAAATCCTATGCTACCAGTGCTAGGTGAACTTGCTTTACCAGGGACATTGGACTAGATGACCTCAAGGAATCCTTTCTAACCCAAATCATTCTGTCCTTCTGTGATTCTCTGGTGATTTAATTGTGAAATAAGCAAAACTATTTCCATTCTCTCTTATCTCTTAAAAAACTCCCAACCCACAAAGAAAATAAAAATATAAAAACAACTACATTAAAATAAATGTTCAGCTAACATTTTCTTTAAATCTAAATGCTGATATGAAGATTCCCATCCCCCAGATCACACTGTACTTCTGACATAAATGTGAATGTTTTTGATCTTTAATTAAAATCTGAATCCTCTAAGCTATTTTTAGGACTATATACATATTTTTGTGTGTATACACACACACACACACAGATCATGCTGTCCATTAGGTTCATAATCACAAAGTTTCCACATCACTGTCAGTGATCAGCACTAGTGCAAGATGACAAACTGGTAGCCACATACCGTTTACGAGCAATTCACATCTGGTTCCCATGCTGGGACTGCAGTATGAGGCCAGTCTGTTGACATGAAGATTTTGGCATAATCCAAATTCTCTGTCAGAGAAACTGAAGCAGCCAGGTTGTGCGAGCAACACTGCAGTCCACTCCAGTACTGAGCTGGACACCTAAACCACTCCTATGCCACAGCACAAATCAGGAGCATTTTAATAGCCCACTTGAGGGCTGCTTTCAGAGTAAGCCTTCAAAGATGCCCCACTAAGCACACAGCCCTCCAAATCTTGCCCACATGGAGATGTTGGAAATGTGGCTCATGCAGCCACCAAGGCTAGCCAGCTGTATCCACCCTGCAGCTGAGCTGGTTGACATCAAACATTGGTCTGAAGCTCAGGGAGACCCCTCGTCAGCTCTGTCAATACATGGTGACCCACAGAAATGTCCTGAGCTCTGGAGATCTTAAAATAGTCTACATTTATACATCTCAAATGGCTTACAAATTGGCAGAAGAATTTCTTTAATAATGAAAGTATTTTTCACTGGATGTACACAGAATTTGTTTACCAACAAGCAAAACTTGGAAATACATTGTAGAAAAACGGCAGGAAAAACCCCCACAATTGTGAAATGGGATTGTATTAATGTTTTGGTGCTTCTAATTCCATTCATAGTTGTTCAATTTTACCAGAGTATTGAAGTGCTTAAAAATGTTTTCATGCTTTGTGTACTATATCTTTTCCAGGCATATCTATAAAGTTCTCCTTAAAATGTGCTTATACACCTAGAAAAGAAGGCACCTATTTTTCATTTGGCTTTATTTAAGTATCCTGACAATTCACTGAAAATATTGCAATGCAGTACTGGCTGCAGACGCATTAGAAATAGGAAATTGAGTCAAGAACACATGCAGGTAATACACAGTGTTTTCTAAATACAGAGATCAGGCCAAAAGCCAGCACAGTGTAAAATGGGAGAGCATCCAAAAGAGAGCTTTATGCTGTTCTCAGGCATAAATATTTATCAACCAGTGCAAGAGAATGTCACATTCCTCCTCAAGCAAAGAATTTGCTCAGAAAGCATTCCAGAAGAGACAGAAGGGAGAGAGAATGAGGAAGAAGAAAAATAAAAAACCGTAAAAAATGTTGCCTTTATGATGTCAAGCTGGGTTATAGCATAGAGCCCCAAATAAGAAGCTGAACTAATCACTGTTTCTTTTGTTGTCAGGGAAAAAGAAGCCTGTTCCAGAACACCAGCCATCTCCATGACTGGCCAACACTGAGTGTAGCACAATCAAAATGGCAAACAAACATTATGCCATGTGAAAGCTGAAGATAATTTAGAGGTTGATGCATGTGCTAAATGAAGAGAAGTAGTCTGTGAGTATGCACTACACTCATCTAATTAACGCATCACACACCTTTTCTTGCTTACATTTACTTTTCTCTCAGAGAAACACAATCAGCTTGCTTAGTTTCCTAATGAGTATAATAGACAATCATGTAAAGCAGACTATCACTTGGTAAATATGTAATGGAGAACTGCAGGCAGTCTATTAGATGTAAACTTGCTTAATTCCTTAATTATGTGTCTTTGATCAAAAGCAGCTCACTTGGAAAGATTTTTTAAAAAGCAAAGTAATGAGCACTCACCTTTCATGAACACTATTGACTGTTAGGCCAACTTGATCTAACTGTGGTTTCACTGCTTGTATGTCAAGAACAAGACTAAAATTGAGATAATAAATGTTACTTACAGCTATTAAAGCTTTTCTTCCAGAGACACAGACCTGTTAGAGCTGTTCTGCATTTTTAGCTTTTCTTTCCATCTCTGTCAAGTATCTCAGAGAATTTTTAAAAGAGCTAATTGAGGCCATTTATCTTTATTTTTTTTTATTCTTTGTCCTCATCCCCTTTCTTTTCCTCATTAACCTCAAAATCTCTGTTGAAGATCTATTTCCTATTAGTTTCAACATCTTATACTGTCCCTTGGACTTCATCTTCTGGCAACCCTTAATCAAGACACAATCTCTTCAAGACTCTCCTACCTGCTGCCTATTTATCTCATGTTGCTATTTCCTTCTCATCTCCTTGACAGAATCACAGAATCACTAGATTGGAAGAGACCCCCAAGATCGAGTCCAACTCAGCCCTAACTCCTCAACTAAACCATGGCACTGAGTGCCACATCCAGTCTTTTTTGAAACATATCCAGGGATGGTGATTCCAACACCTCCCTGGGAAGACCATTCCAGTACTTTACCACCCTTGTTGTAAAAAAATTTTTCCTAATATCCAAGCTATATTTCCCTTGGTGCAACTCAAGACTTCCTACCTGGTCCCTCAAATAATTTCCTCTGTTCATGTCTGGTGCCATTTTGTAAAGGCACAAAAGAGTTGCAAACCAAGTTAATATCATATGCTATTTAGATTTTACAATCATGATAATTTATTATCAGCCTGAAGGTGATGTAACAACAGGAAAAGTTTCAGAAACTGCTGCTCCAAACTTTTGGCGATAAGAATCCACAAGTTTCTGTCATCTTTGACTGGCCAAGGCTCCGGCCCATATTGTCAGAGATTGGCAATAAAATCACTGGCCACATAACAAAAACAAAGAATTGACTATGCAGAAAAGGCTTGGAGCCCAGTCTGAAACATGTCATGGTAAGTAGGGTCTAGAATGGAGTAAAAACCCCTTCCAAAGCAGTAAAACTGGAAATTAAATTACCTAGATTTTTTCAACAGAGAATTGTAATTATCTATCAACATATTTTAGGTAAATTTCCACAAACATGGGATTCTTATCATGAGCGAATAAACACACTACATGTTCCTTACTAGTTCTTTCGTATAGTGAAGTATTAGCAAATTTATGACTGATATGGAAGACAAGGCTCATTCACGCTGTTTACTTCAATCAAACTGTATTGGAAAAAAATAATAAAATCTGCTAAAAGACTGAAATTTGGTGGAAACTAAAACAGAAGGGTGCATAGGGATGGTCTCTGCCACATTCCTGCAGCTTACTAGACATCACGAAAAGTAACTGATGCTATTCCTCTCCTGCAAGTGTATCTTACACACAGAAACCTGTAAGAGTATTAAGGACAGGAGTGTGAATCCCGTTTAATTGACTATATGACCTGATTGTTAATCTAATTTTTCTTTCCTATAAATTAAAAAAAACCAACAACTTCTGCTGTATTCTGTTACAAGCAAGGGGTAACTAAATACTACTCCTTTTCTATAAGAAAAAAAGAACCCACACATTGAACAGAAAGAACTTGATTTGTCTTCTCAGTACAGATAGAGTTTGTACAAATTACTGTTAACTAAAAATTAAAAAAAAAAAAAAAAGCTTAACAGCACTGTAAGAGGGCTTACTAAACCCCAAAATGTCAAAAGAAGAAACAATAAAAGGGAAGATAAGTACAATTCTGAAAACTTATTTTAACTCCATGTGTTCACTTACTGAAACTGCAGCACAAAATCCATTCCAGCTCTCACAAATAACAGCTTATATTATTATACTGTTTATATCTGCAGTTTCTTCTCTATGTCAGATATAAGGACCCAATTCTCTGAAATCCTTGTCAGCACACATGCAAATCAATATCCTGTTTTGCCCCACACTGCCCAAAGTTTCGTTTTGGGGTAAATACATATGTATAATTAACTAGATCATCAAGATTTACTTGGATTTTAGAGTCAAGAAATTTTTTCTTGATTTACGTGAAATGTTGTTCTTTTTTAAAAATACATTCTTGGACAGTTTTCAGCAATATTTCCAAGACATTAGTGTTTTCTGACTTTGATGATGGTATATCCTGCAATTTACATTAATGCTAACTTTCATAAAAACAATTTTTTTAAAAAAAAAATAAAATACCAGAATGTTTCAAATATTCTCCCAATTACACTTGCCTCTCAGAATCACAAATCACATCATTAAAAATCAGCCCAAGTGCAAATACTGATATTATGTTAGAGAATAAGATTGACAAGAGTAAGAACTGCAATTATGACATGCATTAAGCAACGCTTTCAAAAAAGAAAAAAAAAAAAAAAATTTCTTTTCACAGAAAAATTATGGTATTCAAAAGTAAAACTTCCATTTAACATAATTTCTAGCTGCCTCAAACCAGGACCTCTAGGAAATCCTGTTTTGTCTGTTTTAAAGTAATAAAATTAGTACAGCTTTGTTGCCCCTTATCTGTTTAGTCTCTCATTTCTTCTTCTAAGTTGAGTTTCATCAGTTGACAGCTGTCTGTGGCAGAGTGAACCAAACAGTTTTTGACTAAAGGAACAAGCACATTCTGTTGCAGCTTGTCCTGTTCTGACATACCAGTGGTGATCCAATCAATGACATACATGCATATCTACTGCAGGCAGCAAGAAGAGCAAAAAGTCATGAATATAAAGGCTTGGGTACAGCAACACAGGGAAGGTATATTCTGTAATTTTTTAACTTTTCTAAATTTCCTTTTCGTAAGGTGGAAAATACAGAATTCATCTCTTGAGATTCCACATTAAATTTCAAGGGAAGATAGCTTAAAGAAAATGGTTCTTATGGTAATCTCAGCATTTCTGATTACACAGCCTTTGAAAATTTGTTTAAGTTTAGAGTAAAATATTACACAGGAAATATCTTCAAAGTATTCTAAAAATACTAATGTGAGATTACAGAGTTAATTCCCAGAACACAGGCAAACAACGTTTCTGCACTTTCTTTGAGTCACTAATGTAACCCAGAAATCTAATTTACCAGTGTCTTAGCATTTTTGTAGAAGGAGTGCTTGCTACCCTATGATTTTTCTCACTTTGTGATTTACTCATCTGTTGATTTCTGCACATCTTCCTGCTTATCTGCAATGCTGTTTTTGCTTCATCCCATGCATCAGAGTTAAAAGAGAAAACTTAAGAGCCTGATGTAATTCAGCTTGTCATTTCCCCCCACAAAGTTAATCTGCATATGTAGGGAAAACAGCAGCTGTTCAGAGCAGGAAGGTGCTACATACCTGCACTGACATATTGACACATCTGTTTCCATTGTCAAAAGATCAGCTCAGACAGCCTTCATTGCATGTACTGTAGTTTTTCATACACATTCAGTCAGTTCACTCCACTAAATCCCTGCTTCAGCCCCTCTGATTTTACATATTTCAATAATTATCCTAAATGAGGAACGTGGTCAAACAAGTATCCTTTGTCCTGCATGGAGGGAGATCCTTTTCTCCTCAGAAAGAAACTCAGCACAACTGAGAACTTCTCTTTGGAGATTCTTTCGTCTCTCCACTGATGATGAAGGGTTTAAAGAGACTTAGATCTTGACACTGGGGACTTTGAAAAACATCTGAAGTGGGATCAACCTTGGCCCCAGGACTGACATATGTAAGGGGCCGCATGAGGCCATGGCATGAATGATCAGCTCATGAAACTTAATATGAAGTTGTCCAAACAATCTGAACGAGTTCATGCTCCAAGTACCTTAAGTTTTCCAGGTCTGAAAGCCTGCTTGTTCAACCTACTCATTTAAGCAGGATTTAGAAGACAGGAAGGAAGGAAGAAAGGGAAAGAGAAAATAATTGAGGAAGACAGACAGAGAGATGCATCTATCTACAAGACTTGAAGTCTTCCCACCACACTCTTCTGTTGACTTCTTCCATAGCCAGTTGAATAAGGAGGGGAATATAGATTACTGGAGAAAGATAAACTTCCCTTTAATAATAAGATGAGAAGAATATGAGAAACCATTTCTTACCTAAGCCAAGATGACCAAAAGGGTTAAGCTTCCTCTCTTTGAACAAGACTAATGACCTAGTGGTCAGAATGGAAGAGTAAGACTGTGGGATTTGTTCCCCTTCTTTCTCCAAATAAACTGTATGAACTTTATTTTCTTTGTGCCACTGTTTCCATGTCTGTGTAATAATAATTCCTCACAGGGTTACTGGAAAGTTTAATTCGTTAATGTGTGTAAAGTACTGAGCAATTTTTAGAATGGGACTATGGACGTGAAATATTAATCCGTCAGATATTTTCCTATAAAATGAGACCCTTTTGTCTAAGTAAAAAATAATTGGTATAAAAACAAGACTGAAAGCTTTTAAGTATAACATAAAGGCTTGCTTATAATGATGAGCTTGTCAACTGACACCACATCCTGGTGAAATTGTGATTCAAAGACTGTAGCATGACAACAGAGAATAATTTTAGGTAGCATAGTTCACATTTATATGTATTCCACTATTATGATTACACACACACACACACAAAAAAAAAAAAAAAAAAGAAAAAAAAAGTACAAGGGACAAAGAAACAAATGCACCTCTGAGAAATCTCTGCCAGCCTGACAGTTAAAAAGATACTTCTCCTCTGCTTGAGTTTTTGATGGATATTAGAGGAATCAAGCTTTGGAGTTGTTTAGGAGACATTCAAAACTATTAAAGCATATGTTTCAGGGAACTGCACCCAGAGAGATGCACTATCAGAATTAAAGAAGAATAGTAAAATGATATTTGATATCTGTAAAGAAGGCTAAGGTATCTCATGGGAATTCTGGCAAGCAGTGTGCCTATGTGTTATAATAAGGACTGACTATGAGAAAAGTGGCATGCTGCGAATACGCAGAAAGTCGACAAAGATGATGAAGGGCAGATTTTGACAAGGACTTTTTCAGACAGGCTGAGTTTCTTATAACAGAAAGCGTGTTTGAAGAAGGCAGGTTATGAGCCAAGGAGTGGTAGCATTAATGAATAAACCAGACAGGCAGGAAAGGTACCATGTGTTCTTTTTATCATCTTACTTTAGACAGGAGCCATGACAGAAATTCAGTCTGCCTCCTATCTTTCTAATCCTTATATGTGATAACAGAAGCTTGGTAACACCACTTCTTCCCTAGCAGTGAATCATACTGTGTACTGAGGTTCAATCTAGCGTAAGAATGAGTATTTAAAATTCCTTTCACCACTTCTCTTACCTACAAGGGGGCAAGGACCAGATGTTACCTTTAACACAGATGTAATTCCACAGAGCCTCAGCCTCTGTTTCATTCTGAAGCTCCCATAGCAATTGCTATTAAGTGCTAATAATATGATTAGGAGAAAAGAAAGAACTGCTTGAACAACTAAAAAGTGACATAAACACTTTATTCTGACCCTGCATATCTTTACATCTGATGTTCTAGGAAATGCAACTGAAAACACTGTTGATGACTACAAAGAAAAAAGGAATTAAGTACATCAGATCGTGCAACAAACACTTGGTATAATAAATACTTCTATTTCATATTTGCTGGGAGGTAGCAGTGTGCTAGAAAGCAGAGTGACAAGTGTGACTTAAAATTATAAATAATGATATGATGATGATAAGAGAACTGACTGACTTGAAAACCAAGCGATCCTATCTACAAGCAAAATAAATGGAATTCCTGCATAAAATGTCCAAACTGGGATATTTTATGATTGTAGCGAAAAGGAAGAAACAGGGACAGGACAAGGAAAATAATACAAGGCTGCAAAACAAAATTCAAGACTGTAATTCAGCTGAGGTCTGCTGACCCCACAAAGCACAAAAGCCTAACTCAAACAGCTCCTGAATGACAATGAATTACTGAATTCCAGCTCCAGCATTTCAGCTAAAATCAGGATGCAACAGAAGCCAGCAGAACTAGACCCTTAAATCTGTTTCTTACAGTCTGCAGGTGAAAAATGTCAAAAAGCCAAAATGGCAGCAGCTACCATTTGTGAATTTTAAATAGATAATTAAATGAAAGAAAGGCTCCTGTACACAGTTGGGAGATTTAAAAGGTTAATGAAGGTATAATAAAGATGGAGATCTGACTATGAATGCAGTAGTGGCTTGAAAAAACAAGTGTGAATAATAGGCAAAAAAGAAAGCTGATTAAAATAATTTCCATTGGACTCTTGCCTTCCCACTTGCCATCTACTTTTCTGGTCATTTACTATACATAGGCACATACATAAAATACATATGATACCACTTGTGGGATCTCAAACCATGACCATCTCCCATGACCCATTTTAAATCAGTAAGGCCATTATGAGAGCACATACATATTTATAAGAAAACCCCTAACAAATCATTTTTATTTCAGCTATTCTACTTTACTTTGCCAAGTGTCTATAGCAAGCTGGATGTTCATCTAGCTTTCAGTACCTATTTTAATCTTAACATTATTTTGAAACAATCTAAAGTAATGGATGGCAGAAATTATTATGATGTTTTACTTTTCCAGCCAGGAAACTTGGAGGTAACACTGGAGGTAAATACAAACTTCTCTTCTTGACTTTTAGCTTCCTCAGGGTGGATGGTTATCTGTTTCTTCACAGTTAAGATTTACAAAAGTATGACACAGGGTTAGAGTTAACATGATAGGCCTTAGAAGTAGTATCTTCAGGCAAACTCCATCTTAGGCAATACTTTAACTTTTCAGTTAAACTTGAATTTTCAGAACGCCTGAATAAATAAATAAATACAACATGTTTTTATGGTGTCAGGTTATCCCTGAGTTTCTCATTTTCTGTAAAACTCTTTTTGTGATAATGCATGCCCAGTCTCCTCTTCATGGAATACCTCAAAAGATCAAAAAGCATTCTAAACTTTTCTCTAAATCCCTGAAATCTCATATTGGACTTTATTCCTGTAAGAAATTATTTAAAACAATTTAAACTGTGATTTGGTTTAATTGAAAACATGTAAAATGAGGTCAGAAATGCATATATACTTGATTGCATAGAATTTGTTTATGGCATTACTGTTCTCCCTCAGGCCATGCCTTACAAAGTGAGCTTTGAAAATAATCAAAGCTCTTCTAAGTACCACAGTATCTTTGTGTAGACACTACTGTAACAAATATTTTTTCTGAATTCTGTACACAGCTGTAATACTGTTCTTTACTAATGTAAATAACTTTATAGTGATTAAACAACTTAACAGTTGCTCAAATCCACCTTATTTCAGTCCTGGGAAAGTAAAGAGAAGCAAGTAAAGTATTTTTAATGACAGAATAACCAAAGCAAAAGGCTTGTCTGAAATATCCTCTAGCTCCAAATTCAAGTGGTGCTATCTCAGTGTGCCTGAAAGTGCTAAAATGTATGTTTCATTTTATAAAGCTTTTCATCAACACAAAGACCAATTTAGCAAAACCTGCCTGGAATTAATGCATAGAAGTTGAAATTTGTGTGCTCACAGAAAAGTGAATCTAAGTCTTTTTTGTATTTCCATCTCCTAAGAGTACCTGTTTACAGAGTTGTGCTTCAAAATAGGTTAGAAAGGACTCAAGGTGTTAAAATTTATGTGTCCTTGCCAAAGTGTCAGACTGACAAAAATCACCACCATCAAGGGCTCCTTTTCCCTAACTATACCTCTTTGCCACAGAACAGGAAAGCAGTCATGTAGAAATTGTACAAGTGGTCCTAATCCTTTGAATATTTTCTGTGTAGGAGGAATTTGGGATAGTGGTAGGTTAGCATATATTGCAGGAAGAGTGCAGAGCGTCCTCAATAAATTTCAGCTTTGGCAAGCATATTCTCACTGATTTCATAATTGCTGACAGTTGTCAGTTGGCTGGGACCAAGCTACAAGATGATTGGAGTTGAGAGTAAGCAAAGCACAGAAACTGCTTAAAAAGGGAAAAGGAAAAGAAAGGAGTGCTCTGGCATCAAACATGAAATGAGTCAGTGAAAAAGCAGGATCCTAATATTGATGATGGAAATAACAGTAGAATAACCTGTAATACACCACTCTGCAATGTCCAGGTGTAGAAGAAAAGGGGCAGTCCCCAAGGCAGCATCCAAGTCAATCAAACAACATACAGACCATGTACATGATCTACACACAAACAGAGTCAGTGTTATGACACACAGACACATATCCTGGCCTGAGATGTAGCTGACTCAGTGGGCCATAAGAAATTGCTGAACACAGCACAAGGAATTTTTGGAGCCAATAAAGAACAGCATGAGAAGGTAACAAAAAGGACAGAGTGGTGGTGATGAGAGGAGTCCTCTGAGAACAACCAAACTGTGTTTGTATACTTGCAGGGCAGAACCGGAGACCTTTTGTGGAGAGAAGAGCCTCACAACGCAGTATCAAACAATGTCATAAAAGATCAAGATTACCTAGGTAATGGGTTTAGAGGTACTAAGTTTGGGTATGGATGTAGGACAAGAACACCAAGGCCAGAAAGTGGAGCAAAAGGGATCTAGGTCTGGCTCTTGATCAGGCCACATGTGTAAAGCCAGTTCCAGATCCCATTGTGTGCATGTGTCTGAGTCACTGTGTGACCACCAGCAAGCCCTTATCTCATCAGCTGGGTGAGAGACCCCTGTGGGTGTTCACAAGGTGTCACTCGGACACGGTTTGCTTTGTTGTCCATGTGGCTGGTCGTTCCTTACGGCGTGTGTGATGGGGTGTGTATGTTCTCACCTCTGTGTGCCTGCACAAACACCTCTGCAATACATACCAGCCTGGCCACAAGCCAGACCTGCAAATGGGAATGGCAGAAAACAAACTCAGAGGAGAAATCACCTGAGCTGGAAAGTCCACTGGATTAGAGCTCCCATAAAGAGTTTATCTTTGGAAGTCCTCTGCTCCCAACTTAGTAACAGCGGGCTTTACAGCTGGAGATGGAGAACCTGTGTTGATACAATAAAACTAAAAATCAAACTGGAAGTTTAAAGGAGTCACAGAAGTGAAATATATTCTGTCTGGCTACGAAAATAAAATCCTTTCTTTATCTTTCTCCTGCTCCATGCTTATTTATGTTCATGAGTGTGTGCATAAATAGGTAGACAAACCAAAATACAGGCAGAAAAATGCAAAATAATCAACACATATTTGTTGAAACACTTTTTGTTCAGCTTTAACTTTAGAGAGGGGTGGGATATACTTTTTTGGGAAGGGGCAAAAGCTTCATACTACAGGTGTCATTGTGTACTGTATATACACATAAACCTTCTTTTTGTCAGACAGATAAAAGATTAATTTGCAGTTCTCTGAGGTTTTATTTATTGGTGAGGTTGTTTTTTTGGGTTTTTTTTGCCCTTTAAGTTTGCTTTCATTTACTAACCAATGCTTGCTAATGTAGATAAAAAATGCACAAACAACTTGAATAGATTTACAGACATATCTCTTCCTAGATTTCAGCACTGTTTTCAAATGTCACTCAAAGCAAGAGTAATTTAATGGTGATCATATATTACTAATGAATCCAAATGCTTTGAGATGAACACAAGCTTTCATCTCAAGAGTGGCTTATCAAATAGTACAACCTTGTCATGAGAACATCCAGGGAAATTTACTGATATCAGCATACTAAAATAATTAGGCCATTATTACTTCTTGCATCTGTGCTCTTATTTCTGGTTTTGCCTATGTGATTACATGGAAATAGCAGGGAATGCCCAACACCATTCAGTTAAGAACTATTTTTTGTATTCATAGAATGTAGCTTTGTATAAGACTTGAGTAAGTAAATGCTATAGACAGAACGTGACCCTGTCTGCTATGAAAGAAACCAGAGGATTCAATCCCCAACTTTCTGCAGAGCACGCATTATCCCAGTGCCTACTCAGTGGGCAAAGCTGCCACAGTTGAGTCTCCAGCTGGAGATCTCTGAGGCTGGACTCCTAAAACAAATTGTTAACTCTGGTTCAAATGCCAGTGAGATGTGTACTTCGAGTAAGTCATTATCTATATATTGCAGTCTTTTCATGGAAATTTATCTTACACTGTACCAACAATTAAAGAAGATAAGAAAATTAAATGGCACACTTGTAGACATTTTGCAGCAATCTTGATGTGTTAGTTTTTTTTTTGTTTGTATACTATTAATTTCAGATGTGTTTCCCATTTAAAATAGTAAAAAATTATTTTGTAAACATTCCACTTTACATTAAAAACCTAAAGTGTCTTTACAATAATTATGATGGAATAAAGTAGAGATTGTGGACTCTAATATTAAGTTTATATACTTCAAACATAGGTTTTTAATTTTGAAGATAGCAACAGGTGAAAGTCTAAGCATGGAACAGCATTTGTGGGTGAGGGAGTAACAATATCTGTCAGTCACTAATATGAGGCCACTGCTGCTATAGTCAACATTAAATCCTAGTGCCGGATGTTTTGCTGTGCACTAAACAATAAGGCACAAAAGTTTGCTTGTAATCCTTATTGGCCAGAATTGCAGCTGGCTTAAATGGCTACATCTTTACTAACCTTAGCATAGCTGTGCTAAGATGTATTACCCATTTCTTTAGAGATATTCATATTCATGATGTCTTTCTATTCAAGAAAACATGATCAAGTGTACATGTAGTTCCTAAAGTTGCATCATCTATAAATACACACACAGACATGTCTCAGAACTTTCCTATCACTGGTATAGAAATCCTAAAGCTAAAGTGTAGTGAAAGACAAGATGATTGCATTCAGGCTATATAATTTCAAATCAAAATTCTGCCTGCGAAATTGGTTTGATCTGTAGACAAATGTCAGCTCCGTGCCCTATTAAACTTGCAATTGTTTTAAAAGGACATATCAGTGAGCCCTGAAATGCTGAATAAATGTTAATTGGAAGTCAAAGAAAATATCATCAGTAAAATAAAATATGCAAAGAAAAAGCATTTTCAATCTGCAACACAGTAACAAGTAGATCCAAGAAAGAAAAGCATTACCAAACAGTCAGGCTCCATCTTAACAGAAGACAAGACAAATACTGGAAGCTAGTTTTACTTAAATGAGCATAGTCGTGATGATTATTATTTTTTAAAGTTGCTACCATGAAAATATATTAATTTTAAAGATTAAATTGCATGATTAAATTGATTGTTGAGCTACCTATTAGCAATCCCATATGCTTAGCAGGGTAAAATGCATGGGATTTATGATTGCATTGCATCATGTAAAGCATTGAGGATTTGTATAATCTAATTAGAATGAGGAAATAACAATTTATAATGTTCTACCTTTTTATTATTCATCCAAAACTAAGTATTAGGAATTATTTTTTTAAGTATTTCAATCATTTTTCTCTGGTAAATTTTTACAGTTTGACAGCAGCAATTTAAAAACGAAGACAGAAGAGGGATTTGATTTTTATTTTTAATTATGGAAATGCAATCTTCTTCACATCTACTTTCGAAATGATGACTAGAGGCTATTTGCTTAAGTGAACAGTGAACAGTATGATGAGTGAATAATCACACTTACTTCAGGAACTGTATAACTTATGAAATTATGCTAAAAGGCTGCTAGATATCATACTAAGGGGAAATACCATCAGAACATTGCATTGTATATCTTCTTAGAGTAAAAAATAGCATTTTGATGGAATAAAGTAATTACATCTTGATGTGGGATAGCAGTAAAGAATTATATCGGTATACTCTTTTCTAAATCCTGCTAAGAATTTTATAATTTGGAAAAAAAATTATAATATTTTAACCCTAATAAAAACACAGAACCTGACTATTTAAATTCATGTAGTATGACTAATGTCATCAACACAGACTTAAAAGATTCAAATACAGTAATGATTACAATGTTGTTGGATAGAGAAAAAAAACCAGTGTTATTTCAAATAATACCTAGCTCAAAACAAATTCTTGTGGAATATGACAACAAATGAAATAAACTAACATTGCTTATTCTCTAAGAAAACAAGATACAAACACTTGGTTTCATATGATTCAGTGAGAATTTTCCTATGGGAAAGGCTGAGGAATTATTTGATTTTAGGCTTTAGGCTATTTTTTAATTTTTTTTTTCCTAACAAGAGTGTTCCCATTGTTCCAATTTCCATTTCCATTAATCTGACACTTTGATTGCATGTTACTGAATTGTTTCCCGCTCACACTCTAAGAGAAAAGATCTGATAAACTACTCTCTGAATTTACTAACAACAATAAAAAAGACCCTCTTACTATTCATATATCTTCAAGTGCATCTGGAGAAACATTTCTTTTCCATGGGAAAGAATATAATATCTATTAAATTTTAATCCTTGGCTCACTACTTATACAGACCTAATTCACGTGTTCTCCAGAGAAGCTTCAGTTTTAGTCTTGAAATATAACCAACCAGCTACAATGGAGTCAGTCAATCAATGTCAAGAAGGCAGTTTTAATAACCTTAACTGAGAACTCCCTCTATTTTTTAATTGTAGAGAAAAAAGGAAAGAGAAAAAAAATTCATCTTTTCTTATTCTTTCCATTCCTTGCACTTTGCTAGGCCTTACCTGAGTGACAAAGTTTTGCTACCCTACAGTTTTACTATAGAAAAAGCTTTGTGACCCTGTTTGTTTAAACACGTTGATAACAGCAGTAAGATTATACACATTACATGGAGTATATGCATATGGAAAAAAATCTCCTTAATTCAAAATAATTCTCATTGAGTGAGATGATCCTCTCTTGTGTTAGTTTTCAGCCTTCCCGTCTTGCTATGCTTCATGGAGTGCATCAGCACTTCAGATCAATCTCATAGTCTACAGTCATGTATTACTCATTTCTGTATGTTGCCTCTTATTTGACTCATTGTCCACATTGCTGCACATTTATGGGGGAAGATAAATCAGAATCTTTGGGGTTGATGGACTATCCAGTTTCATCACCTTTTACTATTATTTATCCTTCCTTTTTTGTGAGAATGGCAGCTACAGAACAGCATCATCTTCTTCATTTCCCAGAAGGGCAATGCAGCAAGGGGAATGGAATATATCCTGTGCAGCTTCAGATATTTATCTCATCTAAAAGTGGCTGTCTACAGCAATGTAGATGAACCAAGTCCAGTAGTGACTATTTCTTTCCAACGAGTGGAGGGGTTTAGGATGGTTAGCTGAGATGCAGTCATATGAATTAAGGAAGATGAATCCAGGTCCACTGTCCAAGGTCATCAAAATAGTCTGAAAAAAAGACATTTCAACTCAAATCTCAGACTTACACTTCTGTAATTTACATATTCTGGAATATCTGAGAAATAAAGTGATGGAATAGATTTGTCAGACTAATGAAGAATGGTTAATGTTGTATTAGTGTTCTTATGAACTGAAAGAAAAAATTTAGTTTATGGATGTTCTCAGAGGCCCGTTTGATATAAAATATTGTAATCCCTTGAAAATTTTAGATCCCGTAGTTATGATTTATGCTATTAATTCCGAACTTTTAAAATAAAAGGAGTGTAGTTAAAAATAAGTTTGCAGGTTTTTTAAATTATATGCACAGATTTGAGATCTCTCTGCATCTAGGACCACTTATTAATTTAACATAAACAAAATGGAGAGTCAAATGATGAATATGAGTACTTATTAATACTTATTAAGAGTTGCACAAAAAGAAGGGATCTAAATATTGTTAATTGAGCCATTGAAGGTTGACTTGTCTAGAGACAAAGAATGTCTCTATAACACTGAACAATACTTCCTGTTGACTCAGATAATGGTATTTTATGCAAAAAAAAAGTGCATTAGTGGATCCATATCAAAACCTGATACTAGGTTTATTTGTATTTTTTGTCTTTGGTATATTCCATGATCTCAACCTTTGAAAATGAGTTGAATAATAAAGATAAGGCTAGAAGTGAACAAAGTATTTATTCACTTTGATCTCCAGCTGTCAAACTATTATTTATAGTACATAATGTCCTTCTCAGGTGAAAATGTAACTCCTCTTAGCATAAGGTTGTACTAAAGGCAAACACAGGGAGACTTTAAGTTCTAGTTCTTAATAGGCATTTACAATAACAACATAAAAATTAATTGCTTTTAAAAAAATTGTTTGGTGGGTTTTTTTTGAGTTTTTTTATTATTTTGGTTTGGTTTGGTTTTTTTTTTTGTGGGTTTTTTGTTTGGTTTTTGTTTGGTTTTTGTTTGCTTTAATTAGGTACTTTCGTAGCCTTACAGAACACTGTAACAGACTATAACTGAACAGTGTAACTGACTGAAAATGAAGACTTCTGTATTGTACACATCCACTCTTAAGGTCAGAAATTTTTTCTGCATCTTTTGGAACACTGTATTGTTTGCTTTGTTTCATCTTCTTGATGGTTTTCATATCCTTTTCCCTGTGTTTCCTAAAGAAAACAAAGGGCTGCATTTTGCCTGCAAACACAAACGAATCTAAGCGTCTCTTTCCTACACAGATGTTTTCTGTGCAGCTCTCATTGCAGGGGTGCAACTTTTACAGGTAACATTGCTACATTTTGCAAATGAGAAGCTGAGCAAGGACAATTGCGACAAATCCAATCTTGACTTGCAGAATGCATAAACTGACCAGGACCTCTACAAATATCAAATATCTTGTGTCAGTCTTTTAGTTTTTTTAAACAGTGGTTTTTTTTCCTTTAACAATAATTAAAGATTGTCATGTTATGACAATCCTTATAGGGACTGACTGATATGGAGTTACACTGGCAGGGCCCTTGCAGTTGTTCTAGCATCAGGTTCTCCAGAATTTCTTAATGGCCATTGCATAACCAACTCTCTCTCTCACCAAAACTTGATACGTACGAGCGAAGCAAAGATCTGACCTCATTTTTTTTCCTGATAGTTCTCAAATGGTTTCTATGTTAAATTATACTAAAAAGACCAGAAGGCTACAACTATGCCATCTAACAGGGATAAAAAGAATGGAAGATTTTAAAAAATTTTACACAGGAACAATTTAGCTTACAGAAAAGCAACATAAAGGTGTCGCGCCTACCATCTTCCTTATTTCTCAGGAAGCCCACCTGTACTATAAGCTGAGAATAGATTTCTGAACCAATTAAATACCTGTCTTCTCTAAACTATACTTATCACAAGAATGCCTGCCCACTATAGGTAACAGAACTAAAAGCTGTAGGTGTATTCAGTCTCAGAAAATCTCCAATTTCCTCAAAGAGAGAAAAAAATATGCAGTATTTCTGAACACTAAAACACTGTAACTGTTCTGGAATGAATAACATTCCCAGTCCTCATGATTATTTCTAGCAACTCAAAACAGAGTGTTCTGCTTGTATAACGAGTATTTAATTTTGACTCATATGCACACTTCTATACAAGCTGAATGCCATCATAAGCATCCTCTTCATTTCACTTACCTTGATTTACCCTCAGAATCACTTTGAAGACTGCAATATACAGAAGTGATTAAAAGGGCATAGAAGCATAGAAGGGGCCAGATCAAGGACTAAATGTATAAACAGAAAAGAGTACCACAAGGATTTTTTTTAAAAAATATTTTTCTTCTAGAATCAACATATGAAAATATAGGATGCCATATTGCGTGATGGATGGACTATAATTTGCTAATGGCCTATAATTTGTAACTTTTTTCCTTTTGTTCTTTTGACAAAAAAATACACTTCCACCACCAATCAAAATCTCCTGAAAACTCTAACACTTCAAAATATTAAAACTGTTCTCAAGTGTGACTTTTAATATTACAGGATGACTGTTAATCAAAAAGGTTCATAAATCATAGGCTATAATTTCTTTTTTGTAAACAGGATTTCTTTTGCTTGCTCTCTTTTAGGTTACAATTCCCAAGCATTATCCTCATGCCCCACCCCCCCCAAAAAAAGAAAAAGCAAAACAAGAGACACAGAGAGAGAGAGAAAAAACATCATCCAATTCCTGTAATTCAAGTAGGAGAATACCAAATTTCCCTGTGTTTATCAGCTTCAAATGCAATTGAAGTTACTCCTAGAATCATAGCATACACTGAAAAGCACACAGATTTTTCTGTCTTTGAACACACGTTTTTGCCTCTATTTTTTTCTCAAGTACATCTTTGCAATGCAGTGATCAGATTGGGAATGTACTATCAAACTGGAAGGTCTGTACTCTGATGAAATACATGCCGAAATGCAAATATAATAATAGACATTAAAACTATTCTTAACTTCATATAATGATGTATTATGTTAAAGAGATATAGTAGAATAATTTTAATTTCCTGACCACAGCTGTGATCTGAACCAGGTTTTTTCACTGCTAAAGGAAGAATAAGCAGTTTGTTACCTCTGCCATTCTTTGAAGGCATGTTTTGGAGGACTGAAGGATGTGTTCAGTAGCTGTAACTAGCTTTATTCTGAATTTCTGACTTACAAACAATGAAAATTTCAAAGGCAAAATAAAAAAATAGGGTGGCTTTCGAACACACTATAAGGGTTTTATTCATCTGTTACCTGCGTATCACAGACTTCTACTTCAAACTTCTTCCCAATGTAAAATAAAATGAAATACACTCTTACAGCTGTGTGACTGATCGGAGGGAGGTCTTGGCTTTTTGCTGGTTTTGTTAATCACTTCTAATATAATGGTGAGTAGATTAACAGATGCTGCCAATAGTCTCCAGGGAAGTGCAAGTACATTAAGATGACTTTGCAATGCGTCACTCCTGCTTACAATGTAATTAAGTTACAGTTTTCTGTATATAATTTCATTAATATGGATTAGCCAAAATATCAATGCACAAATAAATGCAGACTTGCAAAATGTATATGTCAATAAAATAAACATAGCACTCTAGTAATAAAGCAGGAGTGCAACTTCCACAAGAAGCCAATTCAATACTGCTACTCAATTGTCATTCACATGAGTAACTGGGGTTATCTGAACTGTGCATTTATGGCCACCTCCTTTTCACAATTCCTCCCTGTTCTAGTATGTTGTGAGAAATGCTTTTTTCCCCAGTTCTCTGAAGGCAGACTCTTCTGTTTACCCGAATCCATTCTCTGGGATAACATTCTATGAAAGCAAAGGTGAACAGGAGCTCTGCAGGATGAAACAAGTGAAGTAAGGCAGCTCAGAAGTGAGCCAGCAGCCCATGACAAGAGACCACAGAGTCAGCAAAGAATCTGTCACATTTACAGTCAAGAGGAAAATTTGACTTAAAGAAGACAAAAGAAATCTTGACTGTATACCTGGTGAGAAATTATGCATCCAAAACTAATGTGGTTTTCATACAATATTAGCTTGCTTCCCTTCTTTCCTTTTCTAAATCCTACTCTGCTTTCCCTTTGAAAATTAATTACATTTACAATCATGTATGGCTCTATTTGTAACTTGTCCATAGTCAGCTTTATAGAATATCATTAAAAAAAAAAACAAACAAGAAAAAAACACAACCTATAAAAATTGATGTTTCCACTCTCACCGTACTGGAAAAATGGAAAAGCCTTTGAGAGGACAAAAGGGCAAAATTGTCATTGGCTAATCGAGAATAGGCAAAAGTTTTTTTATTTACTGACTTTTAGGTTATTATTACACTTAATGTAAGGGTAATAAATCAAATAACAAAACCATAAATGCTTTATAATATAACCTACTTTTAGATCCCTCAGAGAAATAGAAAAGTAATAGAAGATACATAATTTCCTTGTTAAGTATTTTTATAGTAACATATTATATATATATTTTTCAGTCAGAGGAATAACAAATAACATCTCCTGGCTCAGTTGTGTTTGCAGATTAGTACTGTTTGAGTCAGAGAGAATTAAGCTCTTTCACCTCCCAAGGCAAAGGTAAAGATGATGAGCTTCTATTACTATAGCTAATAAAATCCTACACTGCAGAAAACAATCACAAACAAATCATGTGTTTCCAGCACCAAATTTTGTACATTAAAAGTAAGGATGATGCAAGGAAACGAGACTCAAACTTAAGTACAAAGACATAGAGATTTACAGTGTTGTTCTACAGAGAACAAAATGGCTTAAAAATTCTGCACAGCTCCTTAAGAAAAATAAACAGACAAAGCAAACAAAAGCCAACTGCTGTTCTCTAAAAAAAGATAGGGGGGTAACACACTCTTCAAGCATAAAGTAAATTAATAATTATGATAATTCATTCATTTGAGCTTGTTTTCGAGCAGGTTCCCTGTTGGTTTCTTAATGAGGATAATGATGTATAATCTTTACAACTGAAAGTCTCAGAGGAAAGTTTACACTTCAGAAAAAAAGAAAAAAAAGAATGAGACGAAGTGCCTTATGAGCAACCTAAAGTCTCACCGGGATAGATCCAAACAAGTGATATTGTAAGCCTTAGGAGAGGCTTCTATCCAAGCCCTATGTAGTCATGGAATAACAGCATCAACACTAGAATAACTCTAGAGCTCCTGATTCTTAGAAGCATCTCTTTTTAGATACCAAAACCACATTAGGATCAAAGACTAGGCACTATAACCATAGTATGGTTATTCCTCATATGAAAGCTATGAAATAAATGGTCTTTCCACTCATCCTATACCTTAGGAAACTGCATGATTTTATACCAATAATATGTATCTTCCTAGTACTGGCTGACTCTGAGCTTGTGTTTCAAGAGAGGATCTGACAAGCAGTGAAAGGTAGCCACCTGCCTGCAGAAAAGGAAAAACAGACATTTAAAGTACAAATACAGATAGGATAATAGAAATGCAGAATCATCAAAGCTTTTAGATTGGAAAAGACCAATAAGATCAGAGTCCAACATTAACCAAGTCCACCACTAAGCCATGTCCCTAAATGTCATAACTACATGTATTTTAAACATCTCCAGGGATGCTTACTACACCACTTCTCTGTTCCAGTGCTTGACAACACTTTCTGGGAAGAAATTTTTCCTCATATCTAATCTAAACCTCTCTGGTGCAACTTGAGGAAAATTTCTCCTGTCTTATCACTTGTTACTTGGGAGAAGAGGCTGATGCCCACTGGATTACAATCTCCTTCCAGGTAGTTGGAGAGAACAATAAAATCTCACTGGAGCCTCCTTTTCTCCAGGCTAAACAGTCCCAGTTACCTCAGCTGCTCCTCATGAGAGAAAGTTATATATAAAAAAAGAGACGAGAACATTGATGTTAAAACTGAAACAAAAATACAACCTAACAAGCCCAAAGCACTTTCTCTTCTTTATGTCTGGAATTTTAATTAAAATTTTAAACAAAAATAAGCATGACATCAGAAATGTAGCTATTACAGTAGGGCAAAGGAGAGTGATGCTTGTTTGATATGGTATTAGTAAGTTAATAATGTGATAAATCTACTTATTACTTAGCATTAATCCAGAAACTATTGAGAAGCACTTGATAAAATCTGCCCTTAGAGAAATTACTTTCCCCTTGTTTGAGGAACACATCTAATTGGGTTTGAAAATGGCATCTGATCCACTAATCTGACAATTTTGAATGAATTGGTCTCTCAGGTTTTATATACTGATAAATCTACAACTGCTGGGCTTTTGGTAGCATTCTCATTTTTAACAGTTTTTGAGATGAATCAATGTCCATTTGGACACATCACTCTCTCATCTTGATTAATCCATTAAAGTTAATGCTTTAGACCTCATCTGCAGCAGAATCTCCTTGAAAAGCTGGTAAGGCAAGTTAATCATGAAAACAAGGTGATGCCACATCACAGTCCTTAATATGCCCTTTCTGATAACCTGATTAGTAGATCTTAAATAATAGGGAATTATTTTTAAGAGACAAGGATCTGAGTTTCCAATTTAAACTTTGCATTATAAACTGCAAGAATTAGTGAATAACTGACAAATACTTTTGTCAGCTATGCAAGAATATAAAAGAATACATCTAAATGACTAGTAGACTTCAGTTCATTGTACAAGCAGTGAAAAACATTTCTAGTCAAGTAATGTTTGTAATCTAAATATACATCAGTGACATAGAGAAAGCAAAATAATTGAGAGCAGTATCAATGCTGAAGACACTGATACACAATAAACACATCAAAATAAGGAGGTCAGTTACAGGGCTACCCCGGTTTTCGTCTTTGCCCTCACACATAAGAAACCTATTTTGCTTCTTTTGAAGATGGTCAGCTAAAAAATTTCCAGTACTGCACAATAATAGTGGTTATTGAACATAACTAAAATCAATGATAAAATGTAATTTATAATTAAAATAATCTGCTTATAGCACAGGAGTCTTGCAAAAAACTCACCCCAGATATCAAAAAAGTCCAGAATGACCCCTTTCTGTATCCAGGAGAGTTTTAAATGTAGGACACTTCAAAATACATTTTATGTCTCTGGAAAATACTCCACTAAAAAAATCCTCACCAAAACTACATTTTTATAATGAGCTATTCAGGCCTAGGGAAGATGCTGCCCATCTACTAAACCAATAATGCACTGAGGTGGATATTGCCTTATGTGGAATTTTTATTTCTTCATGTACTCCCTACAGGCGAAATGAGTGTTTTGAATAAAGCATATATAAACATATATAAGCATATATACACACATGTAACTTGCTAACAAGTTGCAATTAGAACATAAAAGAATAAAGGAAATATCTTCCACATTCTAATTCAGCAGTTGTTTTAGAAAACTTTATTCCTTACCAGGAGCTGAAGCAGTTGAAAGACATATCCCACTCAAAGGAATTTCAGATGTTTCAATTACAAATACACCTAGTATTCTTAAAATTGTTTTGTTTTCCTATTAATCATAGAACGCTCATCATATGCACATAAAAGAAGTGGACTGCCACATCAGTAATATGTATCAGGTGGAGACATGAATGCATCAGATGAATTCCACTATTTGGAGAAGTTTTGATGGATGAAAAAAGAAAACCATCATATGCCACAAAATTTTGAAGTGTTAAATTTTAGCCATTAAAAATACAAAATGTTAAGTCATTTCAGTTGGACCAAGATATCATCCTCAAATTTAGAAATTTTCAGTCATTTTTTTCCTTAAAAAAACCAACCAACCCCCCATCCCTGAAAAAAAAAAAAAAAAGTGGGAAGAAAACAAGTAAGTGGAAAAAAGGGGGGGGGGAAAGAAAAAATGTTACAGAAATTTTCATTTGCTTCACTAGAATAGGATTGGGTTTTTAAGTCATCTCAACAGAGGCAGGCCTCTAAGGAATTCTGTTCACAACATTTTAAAGCAAAGAAGTACAGAAGTTTCTGAGGTATTTAAGTGGAAAGAGGCACACTATGATGAGCACTGGAGTCACAACTATAATAATCAATTAGGAGATGCACTATAAAGCCTGGTAAAGAGAAAGGACAAATTGTTAAGAAAAGCTTTCCTCTGAACAGAAATCAGCAGGAGGGAAGAACTCTCAGAAACCTGCAATATCTTCTAAGTGCAGATTGTGGGTATTTACCATTTTGTAATACTTCTTTGGGAGTACACCACCTTTTTCACTGATTAAGAGAATTCATGTCAGACAATTCCTGATGCAGGGAATTTTTGTTTGTTGGTTCCATTTTCTGGTTTGAAGTGTCTGAAATAACAGGAGAGTGGACTGCAGGTGCTAACGGAGGTATTTTTTTTATAGTATCTAACTACTTCTGTGCCATACTCTACAATAGACACGCAGCACATGGCAATATCTGTTGATGAAAACATGTTGAGATAGTAATGAAAAACTGTGGAGGGAGCCAAACTTTATTTTAACTTGTTCACACTGCTTCTTCAGGAATGGTCTCTGGCATTTACCCCCTCAGGCACCATCCCAAGGAGCACTGGCTGGCCCAGACCACAGACGTGTTGGGGTCCACGCTGAAAAGAGGGCTGGATGAGTGCAGGGCAGGGCTCAAGCTGCTGCTCTGGCCCTGTTTCACTTATTATAAAGATCCCTGCTACAGAACCAGAAGGACACAGAGATGGGAGATGGACAGAAAAGTTGGATGTAGACAAGAAATTGTCCAAAGGGTTCCACTGATTTTTACTAACAAAGAAAGATTTGTAAAGTCTGGAAATCATATGTTTATATTGAATCATCCTTCTACTTGTTTTGTCCAAATTAAGCCCATATGAGAGAATCACAGAATCACAGAATATGCTGAGTGGGAAGGGACTCACAAGGATCATTAAGTCCATCCATTGATGTCTGTCTTCCATCAGCGTCATTCTAAACTGTTTTACTAATTGTTAGCTCTTCACTGTAGCCCCTTTCTACTTAGTTCTTATCTTCTGTCAATTGGCTTCTACCAGCTTCTTCCCTTTCCTACCCATTCCTGGGCTCACGTTTAACAGAGAAGAATGCATTATTTCCCAAGTCTCTTTCTTGGAAACAGATGAACCTATTTAGCCTCAAGATGAACCAGATTAAGCCTCAAGCAAGCAGCTGCAATGGAAAATTTCAGTCCAAAACCAGAAAGTTTAATAAAGTTAGAAACAATCAAAACCAAAGATCCATTTTTGTGGTAGACAGCTAAAAGATGTGTGTATAATACACATAGCCTCTTGTATACTCAAAATAAAGAAACTCCCCAAAATCCAACCATGCCTGACATCTATTTGGCAGTGTAGCCTCACTGGAAAGATTTATATTTTTGAGACTAAAATTAGCTTAGAAAAACAGTTGCAAACACAGCAATTCTGGGCATATTTTGAACACTTAGCAAAAAAGAAAAAAGTAAAAAGAAAAAAATAGAATGAGATGACCTAATCAAAATGAAAAACCCCAAACATTTCCTGCCTCACAGGTCACCTAATACTCTGAACCCTGCCCTGTAATTCTTCTCAAGCTAAGGGACCTTTGGACACTGGAGAATAAATAACCTCATTTCCTCTTCACCATATTATTGGATGTGCCACTAAATTGGAGGGATGTGGCAGCTTTGACATAAAAATTGAGATAACTTATTTTAAACAAAAAAAGGAGGGAAAAAACACCTTGGCAGAAGCAAACCACAATGTTTCTTTCCTTTTTGACACACTTACACAAACTATGGAAAATAGAACTATAATTTTTCCAAGCATGTGAGACCACTGTTCCTAAAATAACATCAAATGAGCTGTCACAATCACATGCTAAGTTCAGTCTCATATGGCAGCAAAACAAAGACCTGGGAAACAAAGACCTTTAAAAGGACAGGAAAATCTTTTAAAAAATTGAAATTTTATAACTATGTAACATAAGATAACAGTTCAAGCTCATTTTAGAAAATGTAAAATTATTATCACAGAAATAAGGAATTTAAAGTCATCACTGATTTGCACAATGTAATGATCTAAGTTAATGAACAAAGTTTCAGTATCAATCCTTTAAATTATGAGTTTTGTATCAGTAGCTAAGGTAAAAATTAAAGCACTGAGCAGTAGCCTGATTACATACAATAAATACTCTAGCTGCTGTACATGAAAAAAACTTAAAAAACCTCAAATGTGTCAAAATAAAATAGTTCATATATAAAGCTATCAAGTTAACAGAGTATCTGAGAGCTAAAGCCCTCCAGTAAATGTGACAAATTTGTGTGAGTTAGTGTGAATGCTATTTTGGGTATCTAAAATTCAACCAAAAGAACTGTGCTGCTGCCTTAGTGACTACATACAGGTAACAGAAATGAGAAGATTTACAGGATATGTGGTTTCATTGGATGTTATGAGACAGTGGTTACCATTATATGTAATATATAATTGTATATAAAATAATTATATATAATATATAATTATATTGTGAAAACAATGCTTTAACTGTGATATATCATAAGAAAAGTACCTCTTACTTTTCAGAGCATGCCAATGAGACATACGATGGAAATTATGAACATACTCCATTTTAATTTTCTCTTAGGTAATCTGTATTTTCATGAATCATCCATAAACCAGATTACACAAAGAAAATGTTGAAAGTTGACTAAATGATAAGAAGGGATGTTCTGTAATATTAAAACAATTCTGTAATATTAGATAAATTCCATAATAGTGCATGAATGGTGGTAGTTGGATAATTGCAAATGCTTTATCTTGAAATACTGCCTACTTCATTTGTGGGAGGATATGAAAGTGCATCAAGAAGTTCAAGGATGAGTAGAGGCCTTTATAAATAATATTATAGTACCATATATACTTTATAAATAATACTAATGTATCTGGTACTTCTCAGTACCAGAACTTATTTTAAAACTAAAGCATAAGCATTCTTCTTTAAATACTATATAATATACAATAATATAATGGATAATAAAACTTTCAAAATATAAACCAGATATGTTTCCTGTAACCTAAATTTGAAAACAAAGTGATGCCATTTGTTACAAGAGGTTGTAACTACTTCGTTCACCACTGTGTGGAATGCGTTAGAAAAAAGCAAACATCCACTACAAACATCCAATAATTATTGTGAATAAAAACTGTAAGGCTATATGAGGATTTCTTTGAACTACACCCAAACCAGTAACAGACAGGGAAGAATAAAGGAGAGAAAAAAAAGTCAAGGGAAAAAAGTCCCTTCCATAAAGGAGAAACATTTGAAAGATTTTTTTTTCACTTGTACATTTCTTCAGGCGAGTATTGTACATATAATTGTTATAAGTGGAGCTGCTATTAATTAATGACTGCTTACCATTCAAAATATTTGAATGTCAATTAATGTTTAGAGAACTCATTGTTTTAAACACACTCCTATAATGCCTTGCCCTGATCCACAATTGCTTCAGAGGTTGTTGACTTCCTCATAATGCGTATGAAGATGAAAACCAGGAAGTTCCATTTCACACAGAAAACTGCTGGGAATTTTGCTTTATTTTTTCCTTACTTACTATTGATTATTGATGTTTCTTAATTATTGCTATTATCTATTTCTATGCTCAAGGCAAGCACTAAAAAGTTCAAATAAGTAACCTGAAAAATAGTGATTTGTGCTCCAGGAGAATTTCAGAAATATATTTGAGATTTCAAAAAGATAAATGAGTTATGTCTTCATTTTTTTTTTTTTTTTTTCCAAAATGTGGAGAAACAAGCTATTATAGTAATGGTGGAAAAAAATGTTGAGAGAAACTTTTATAGAAAGATAACCTAGTTGGAAAATATTTTGTTAGGTCTGTTGCAGAGCAGGGGATTTTCAGTATACAACATCCAAATGTTGCTAAAGAGCATTTCAGAGAATCTGTGCTATTTTTTCCCATCATAACCTTCAGCTAATTTATAAAAGCCAGTGCTTTATATGCTGACTGACTGAAAACCTTCGTGTGCATCTGTTCATGTGGCAGATATGGCCAGATATGAAACAATATTTGTGAACTCAGATCTGACTTCTCTGTATGTAAACCAGCTTCATCTTTCACACAACTTTATAAATTCAGGGGATGAAGGAGTTAGTAATTTGAAAATATAAATTCTGAAACAGAGGAATAATTTGAATTATTTTGAATACATTTTCTATACACATGATAAATCCAAATCTAAATAATACCCTCAAAAAGATCTGAGACTATTTCTTACCAAATCCCTTATAAAATATAAAAACTTGAAAATTTTTCTTTCTCTATGACAGATTTTGATATAAAAATACAGTCAAAATACAGAGATCTAAGTAAAACAGATATAGCTTTTTGCATCTCAACATTCTTTAAACAGAACTCTCACAATGAAGTTTGTTCCTCTCTCTCTGCTTTGAAAGATTATTTGTTGCAAAGATTGGGAGAAAAAAAAAATATTTGAACAGGAAAACTAACTGGGAAAGACATTAACATGTTTTGTTAGCAAATATTCAATTTGTGCCCTAGACTCTCAAGCTATTTTACAAACATTTCCTGTTAAAACATATTTATCAGTTGTACAGATTTACATGCCAACATTTGCCAATACATATCGTTATCATCAGCCAATGTTACACAGTTACTTAGTGATTACATCAGCTTGTTAGAATTTTATGATTAAAATTGTCAACTCTCCCCCATGCTGGAATTTTTGGATTATCTTTTTTGTTGCTGTTCACACTTCAGGGCCAAATCCTGTTAACATGAGCAGTTTATATTTTTTAAAAGATTTTAAAATTAGAAAAGAAAGGAAAAAAATAATAAAAAAACCCCAAAACCCAAAAATCTTCCTGTTAGCAGAACTAGGAAAGTGAATCTCTGGTGATGTTAAATTGTTTCACTTCTGAGAGCAGACTATGATCAACCTTGGTAAATAGCCTGAGCATTATCAAACAGAGTTGTTTCTGATTCTCCTAATTAATGAAGACCCAAAACAACAATGAAGTAAATGAAATCTGAGGTGTGCATCAGATCTGTCAAGGGCAAGACAGTCATGTGTGTGAGACAGATCCAAAATAAGGCTTGAAAATATTATGCATGGATGATCAAAAATTTGTTTAGGGGGTCACATCCATGTTGCATGCAGTACTCATCTGTTTCAAATCTGTTTCAAAGCACTTTTGGTCAAAAAAAAAAAAAGAAAAAAATATATATAAAAGAAAACCAGCAAATTTGGATGGATGAGCTTTCTTAGTAGGGAGGACAAATCAGGATCTGATTAACTGAAAATGTGCCCTTTGCTATTACCTACTGTGGAACTTGTGTCCTCTAAGGTGATGTACAAATAGTTAACGCCTAATTTGGCATTTCATTAAAAATATAAAAAGGATACTATAAGATCTTTTGAAACTAAAATGCTTTTAAAGTAAAGTCTTAGACGCCATGAAGAACATTTTTCCTTTGTACTAACAAACATATAAAGAGCATAAATGAGCATGGGTGCACTTTAACAGAAAAATGTACATACTGAACTCATCTAAGGACTTCAGGCAGGTGTATTCCTTATAATGTGGGGGGAAAACATTAAAATTAAATAAATTCTTGGTTTAGAACTCATGTGCTTTTAAATAATGACTTTTCTAAGATATAGACCTACAACTGCTGTGTATTTTGCAGTGCCTGAAATATAAGTGTTACCAGGCTAACTTAAGCTTAATTATGTAGATGCAAAATTAAAATGACAATTTCAGAATGTGAACCTTGCTCTGGTAACTGTCAGATCCTTAACTTCTGGAGCTGGTCATAAACTTCAGGCAGCAAATATTCAAGACATTTTGGAAGTTAAGCTTCCTTCAGTGTTCCTTGGACATATGAAATCAAAAGCAACTATTAAGCTAGGGGAATTATTTCAAAAATCATGCTGTGGGATGCGATGTTCCATCCCAGCTGTGCAGGGTATTTACAGGAAACCCTAAAAACAAAGATCCTGATGTTGATACTTTTGATAAATTAAACTGACATTGACACAGCTAACTGGCTTCCAGTACCTGAATTCCGTGCTGAGAGTTACTCTATGTTTCAGAAAGAGCAGAGGTCACACAATTAGATACAGGCTGCGATTGTTCCAGATGAGCATCACACTTCCTAGTCATGTATGAAAGAAAGGACACTAGCGCTGACTCCTTGTTTTCATGGGTGTAACAAAAATGGCAAAATTAAAGCCAATGCAGACCTTATGAAGAAATATAAATGACAGGGGGAGACATGAAAGTCTTCTCCCACAACTCTGCACTCGACTGGGCACAGTCTACCTACCATATATGCTACTTTGGGATAAATAATACAATAAATATAATAAATATAATAAATATAAATATTATATAGTAAATATAACATAATTAATATAATATAATTACTATAATATAATATCATTTATATAAACTCTGGATTTATACAACATATATATACAAATATAAATATATATATCTGTGTGCATATATATATCTATATACACACACATATATATCTCTACTGTTTAAGATGCTATTAGTAACTCCATTTCATAAAATATCCCCTTTCTGGCACACAGTGTGTTGTACCTATCTGATAGGTCTAACGCAGGTGGGCAGATGTTGCATGTAACCCATATTGTACCCATCTCTCTAGAGCCTGTGTGTGCAACAGCCAGCCATCTGTTTTCTGGGCTCTCTGATCTCCCCTTTAAGTTTTTTAAGGCCAGCCCTATGGAGAATGGTGGCAGCAGTGGCTTGCCATGCAGTGAACAAATATCACACCAGCTCCTCTACTGTTTTATACTCCCTGCACAATATTGCATGGCTTATTTTAATTATAAACCACCTTGTTAATTGCATTTTGTTTCTTGAGTTAAACCCACAAAACCTGGAAGTTGTCTAAAGAGATACGATAAATTTGGATTCCAGAAGTATTTAGCAGTTTTCCAATTATGGATAACATCTGACAGGGAAAAGAAAACAAAGACAAAAAATTCATAAGTCACACTTATGCATAATGGCCCTGGTTGGAAGTGTTCTACAAGTTAGCTAGAAAAAAATAATTAGTATATTATTAAATGCAGTGTTTAACAATAATAGTGATAGAAATACTTTTGGACATCTAAAAAAATGTCATCCACAGAACTCCAGATTGTTCAGTGTACACCTGCACTGACAATTCTACTTTATAAGGATGGCTCTGTGTCCTGTAAAATCTGCCTCACCAGTCTGACTTTGTTTTGATTTGTATTTAAGTTCTTTATTTTATCTTAACTGTAAACTGTGGAATAGACCACAGAAATAGAAATATTATAAATATTTCATCAATTATACATACTATTCTAAGATTTTAATATGACATCTTAAAAGAGAAAAGCTGTTTGGGATGTAGACAGAAACATGTTCTTGCGTCCAAATGATTGTTCTAATGCTTTTATGGACTTCAATGTTTTCTTTCATCCCCTCTTAACTGTAGCATGTAGAGTGGTGATTTGATCAAAACCTCTTACAACTAGATATCTTATAAAGACAGATGAAGGAAGTGTCTTTTAGCAAGACAGAGTGAAGAAAAATTGAAGATGGGAAACAAACAAAATAGTTAACTGCATTTAAAGTTTGCTTTTCTTTACAAAGAAAACCCTCTCTTCTGAGGTATGTTTAAGATTTTTATGTTCTTTTAGCTGATAATTTGTAGAATTAATTCATTACAGACAATAATTAAAGCAGGAAATCTCACACAGGTTTCAAATAAACTTTGTTGCTTTATGATCTTAAATGTTGAGTGGGAGGAAATCAGCCAGGAACTTATGAATCTATTCTTAATGAAGGTTAAAAAAAAAAGGATGAATATTGGACTCATAATATTTTATATATCCATATTTTCCTCTGCATATAAGAAAGGATAAGCTTTTTCAGTACACTAAATATCATAATTCTACAGGTGTCCAGAATGCACCATGAAGTAAATCAGCTTGTCTGCTGGCTGGGATTTAGACTGTCTTGCCAAAAGCCTACCAGTTTAACTGAATAATTCATGCTGTTTTATGATGTGGAGTACTGTCCACAAAAGGGACAAACAGACTCATTTTTCTTATGTCCTGAAATTGAAGTCAAAATGTGAGGTTAAGAAGAGAAGAAAATATGGGTTTACTCCTGCATTTAAATAAGCTTCTCACCTTGTGAGAAATGCACTATATGGTTACTAGTGACCAGTCATGTCCTATGGTATAATTGCTCTGATGAAGATGTTGAGGAACTTGAAAGAATGAGAGTTTTCTGAGGAAACTTTTGTTAAAACTCAAGAGGTAAAATGTAATGAAAAAAGTGACAGAAAACAGACCAACTTTTGTAACCCATTATCGGGATCTCTTATGCTACCTAATTCCTATAATGGAATGGTTATAATAGTTTTGTATTAAACACTAGTGTTCCTAAAACCTTTCTGCACAATATAGCAAGTGCGTTTCTTGGGTAACAGCCTGATTCTCAGTAATTATCTTTTTTTAAATTCTATGGCAATTTGTTTTAACAAATGGCACATTTTTTTTGTGTCAGGCTTCTGTAACCTTTTACACATGACTACATTCAGTATGGCATTTTCTGTAGAAGAGAATGTTAGTATAATGTCAGCACCACCAATGTTTTCATCTCCAAAGTGCTCCCATAAAGCTATGGGGTGACTAGTATAATCTCATTACTAACAAATAATTTCAAAAATGTCTATAGCTCTAATCCATTGAAGTTGTGGTGAATTTCACTGAGTTAAACCACCAGAAATTCAAATATGGAATTGATGTAGATTAAAAGCAAGATGAGAAGTAACATCTCTATTTCTAAACATCTTATTTATTATACTTGTTGCTTTTTTAAAAAATAACTTTTGAATAACTTACTTCTACATAAGATATATTCTTATAATTCAATGTCTGCAAATGTTAATGCCTTATATATATATGTACATAGGATATTTTCCTCAGATCTATAGGTTATTTAATGGGGAAATAAAATATAATAATCACAAAACCTGAAAACTATGTTGCTTATATGGTTTCAAAATAAAAATATTCATATTATTCCTTTCATTTTCTAAACTCTAAGGTTCAGACTTAAAAGCAAAAGATTTGTCACTTAGCAATACAACAATCAGAGTTTTAAAATCTGTTTTCATACTTCTGCATTACATATATTTTAATGTGTTTAACCAGAAAAAGAAAGAAAATATATTAAAATGCTCTACATAGATTACCAGACTTTTACTTTCCCATTATATAAGATAAAATTATATAGGACATAAAAATTCTTATTCAGAATGTCACTTAAAATTTCTTATGCAACTTTAGTTTTTAAACACTGTTGAAGCTGGTGTGGATGGGTCTTTTCATTCAGGTAAAAAGCAACAGGATAAAAGGAAATATCCTCAAGTTGCACCAGGGCAGGTTAAGATATGATATTATTTGATATTATTTTATATTTACCAAAAGGTGAAAGGGTTCCCAAGAATGGAAATAGGCTGTCCAGGGAAGTGGTGGAGTCACCATCCCTCAAGGTATTTAAAAGACATGTAGATGTGGCAGTTAAGGAAGTAGCTTAGTGGTGAATTTAGCAATGTTAATGGGACTCGATGATCTCAGATGTCTTTTCCAACCTAAACAATTTTATGATTCTGCCACTGATTTTCTCAGTTTGGTGGTATCTGCAGATTTGACCATTTACTCCTCCAGATAATTAATAAAGGTGTCAACAAGACTGCCCACAGATATCTGCCTTCCATGACCACACATGGTGCTCTGGTTCCTCCTGCCTGTTTACCAGATTCCGTGTCTTTCTGTACATATACCTGAGGCAGATATCCATCTGATATTTTTTGTCATTTCTCAGATCCCTCTTCTTCACATAACTCAGAAGCATTTGCTTTCTACTCTTGATCGCTATTTCTTCACTTGTCCCACAAATTCCTCATTTAGAAGAATCTTGTTACCATGTTGACCAGACTGTTGACAAGGATGTTGACAAGGATATTTACTGTTGACAAGGATGTTCTTGCCCCAGTTTCTCAGGTGGATCCTGTCTCCCTACCCTGGAGTCCTCAGTGCTCAGAGTGAATCTCATGGCCATAACAGCTAAATCCCTGTTGTTTGCACAAACAGTTGAGCTAGGTGTTATCCAGCAAGATTCATCTGCTCCCACCTAAGCTTTCCTTTTGTACCAGCAGGACTAAAGAGGGAACATCTGGGGCCCCAGGTCCTTCAATCCTAGAGCTCTGTAGTGATTCTCAGTGTGCTACAGCCCTTCCCTGGCAGCAAAATTTATACAATCAAATGTAGAAAGTTTCTAGCTATTTTCACATTGGAGATACCACAGAAAATCTTTTAATAGGAAGTGATTTCTGAGACTTTCATTAGCAAGGGGATTTACTATGTGAATTTTTTGCCTTGTCCATTTTTTTTCCTAGATTCTTTGAAATTACTTACACTGATCATAGATTATTAGGCTGTTCAGGAAATACTGTTTCCACATACAGAAAGTCAGAAAACAAAAGCTGATTAAGGTTTAGCCTGGTTCACCCTGATTTACTGAAGCTAACAATACTTAAATGCATACTGTCACCTCAGTCTAAGTTTACCACCAAGTTATGAGAATATTACAATTATTTAATCCAACACTGAATTTCTGTTCACATCATGGAATGTAATTCCATGGAGAACATATTAATGCAATTATGCAAAGGAGCTATTTCATTCCTTTTTGGAAGTATGAAATTCAAGATAAATTAAAGTAATACAATCTGTCTCACTGCAACTTGTCTGTAACAATCTGGTTAAGAAACTAGTGGTGTTATGGCATATGTAGTTGCTTCACTGGACAATATGTGAAAAAAAGCATAAATAATAAATATTTCCATGTAGCTTGACATATATTAAAAAAAGCTCATTTGTTTTCTCATAAGCACAATGAATGAAAATTAGCGTGCACTTACAGCATACTGGACATGGAAGGGAATATTTTTTTATTCTTATAACAGGAATTCCTACTTTAACTGAGTTTTGTATCTGATGACGCCTCTGAATAGCCACTATATTACCACTAACATATTAAGTTAGAAAATTGTTCAGTTTAGTTTGTATTCACAAAATGCTGATGTTAGGCATAAGCATTACACTAAATAGATCAATATTAAAATGAGTAAAGATAGTACTGCACAAGTCCATTGAAATTGCTGTTTTCTCATGCAATCTATAGTAATCCTACTCTCATTTAGAAGCACAGCAATTTTTACATTCATCCCTTGTAGCTAATGCCATCAGTGGCATGTAAAAAATAATATCATTTCAGTAGACTTCAGAAATAAATTGTTCAAATAGGATTTTCTCATTCTTCTTATTCTTCCCAATTCCATTCTGTTTATGGGGCACCTCTGGCAAAGGTTAGAAGAGATGTGTTTGGTTGAATGGCTTCAGCTGCCTTGCTGCCTTTGTTGGTATTATGGTCTGCAGCAGCAGAAGCAGCAGGGTGCACTGTACTGTGTTCAAGCAGGGAAAGAGGTGAGTTGTGTGCAAGTCTGGACAACACCAGGAGGGGCAGCAGCGTCTTGTACAAGGGGACTTTGCTGCATTTACTGCAGCTTCGCTTGCCCTTTCCCCCAAACTCCTTTGATTTCTTTTTAATCCAAGTAACATTTCTGAAAATCAATGAAGTTCAAGTGACATTTCATTCTGACGCAGTTGACTAACACAATTCTCCCTATGCCACCTAACAAAATAGAATATTAAAATCTGAGATATTTTTAATCACTCCTGACTAGCTGTGACAACTAAATATCCTTGCCGCTGCTGCCACCTATTTTCTAACACACACTAAGTGTTGATACTCCATTTAGACATTAAGGAGCTTAAATAGTATAGCAGGACATGAAACACACCAACTAATTTTTGGGTAACAAACCCAAATTGTGCAGGCAGAGCACAATTTTGGCAATGGCTGTATTGAGCATCAGTGCTCATTACATTACTAACTGCAAGTAGGTGTTCTTGTTCTTCTACACTGGCACTGAGATTTTCTAGACATAGTTTATATTCCTTCTCTATTGTTTAAATAACTCTCTGGATAAATGAAACTCGAATATATGACTCCTGCCAAGTGTTTTGAGTTGTTGTTCATTCCACCTCCTGCTCCGGAAGTGAGGTATCTGCTGTTGTCAAATATTTTGCTCCAGCATTGTAATACCAGTACTGGTAACCCCAGCAGAATGATGTCAGCTACAAGACACCCACATTTATCTCAGGTATGGTCATCTCAACTGCTGGAAGTAACTAATCAAAAGGAATTATGTTCTGTACTCTTGTGTCCTATAAACTGTCAAATCCTAAAAATCTTGAATTCTAAAGCATAATGTAGCAACATGAATAAAGTCTATAAGTGCTGCATGTGTACAGATATAATTTGTATGTGAAGGATTCAAGCACAAAGATGGCAAATATAGGTACTGTACCTACAGAAACAAATATATGTGATTGTGCTTTATTAGGCTGTTAAGCTTAATTCTCTGTTACACTTCAGTATGCTCTGTGAAGCAAACCATAATTAATTTGTTATAGAAGCAATCCCAAATCTGTTAAAAAAAAGATAAAATATTAAAAACATTAAAGTGACTGTAGCTTTTAAAATTAAGCTAGTATTATTTTATGCACTAAGAGCTCTGGTTGATTTTGACTGATTCATCCTCATAATTCATTGAGACGTTATGATGTCACAAACAATCAAACACAGTAGTGATATTGTAGTAATCCATACTATTGGCAAACCACAATCTGAAACAGTCACCCTGTGTTGGGAGTCAGGAGAAAATTATAACATTCCTGCAGCTGACAGCCATATACAGATCTCACCATTCTTTAAAGAATACACCATTTATCTTCATAAAGAAAAAAAACATTACAGGTACCTCTTCCATCAGGAAAGTCTTACAAACTGAGCAAAATTCACAGAAGCCTCAAATCTTTAAATGCTATATTTTTGCATTATTTAGAATTTATAATAGCATTTTTAGCCTAGCTTTTCATAACATAGAAATTAGTTATCTCGTAGAATAAGAACAATCACCAGTCTGATATATGAACCACAGCCCAAAAAATTTCAGGAACTACTTTAAAAAGTGGTGACCAGAAAACAAGTCCCCATTATTCTTACCTATGAATTTCAGATTCCACAGGTTTAAGATAAGGTTTATGTATCCTACTGCAAAGGAAATGGGATTTGCACATAGGGATCTCTTAATTACCTACATCCCTAAAAAGGAAGCTTTGTTGGAGTGCAGGAGCTGTTCTGGCTTTGAAATATTTGGTAATAAGGTTACTATAAGGAAAGCTTATCATATATTTAGGGAGACACTGCACAGTAATTTCATCATTCCCTATTTTCAAAGATGAAATATTATTATCTTATAGAAACAGACTAATATTTCCAAGCCAGCATTCAAGCTGTAAGTCTTCTTCAAGTGACAGAACTGATAGAAACATTACAGAAAACAATGTTTCCATTTTATGAAAAATTGTCATGAGCTTTCTCGGACAAAGGTTTCCTGTACCAGAACTTCTGGCAGAACTGGACATCTACTGATGAAGATATTTTCCTCTTATGATTTGCCAGTCTTCTTATTCTGAAAAAGTTACAGGATCTTTGAAGGAAATTAAACCAGTGAAATCTTTAAGATCTATTTATGAATTTTAAAGATAATGTAAAGATGGGGCTTTGTTTTTCCTCCCTGAACTAAAAAAAAATATTTTAAATAAAGCTTCTCCCTGCTTCACTACAAAACTTAAAAGTAATAATTTAGTTTGAGGACATTTTCCAGGACATAAATTATGTGAGAAATAAAGAATTAATTGGGAGAAAGCTCTGCTGTACCATTGCCTGAAGTTCTGACTGTCAATCTTCAGGTGAGATTTTACCAAAGAACAGACAAGAATGTGTCATGAAAACATAATACATTACAGCACAGAAGAAACTGAAGTGATTTTTGCCATAATGTAGAAAACTACGAGGCAGTTCTGACTGACCTTCAACAGCACACACAGAAGAGCTCACGCTGTGGGTGACTGGATGCTCTGAACACTAAGAGGAGACTGTGAAGAACATGGGTCTTGTCTTGGACACAAGGTTGGAACAGGAGCCAGAGAAACAGGAATGCCACCAACTCCTGAAGAAGACTAACTGCACAGATTATTTGTACGTAGGAAAGATGGTCTTTGGAAAATTTACATAAATTCTACTTGCAAACCAAGAAGTACTAAAAGCTATTACATTATGAAATACTGAAGGAAATCTGGACAAATAACTTCACTACCAGTGCTTTTGATCATGCCTCTAAGTCCATATACTTGGCAGCTCACGGTAACTAAACACTAGTGCTCACCTTATCATGCTTTTAGCTCTAATACGTCATCAGCCCATTTCTTATTTGCTTACTCACTGAGCTCATATGCATCTGAGGAATGCTAACACAAACACTCTAAAAAGAACAAGCCTGGTACATACAAGTTGACATACTACATGCTTTTTGGACACTATCATCTAACTACTACCTTTTGTAAAAGTTACTTTCTCTACCTTTACTGGTTTTCTTGTACCTTCCTCAACAAATAGTCCTCATCTATTCATACTCCTCTAAAGAAGACCTAGAAATACCAGTAGTCGCTTAAAAAAGAAAAAAAAAAATAAATTTATATCTGACAAAGAAAAAATTGCTTGAAATCCAGGAACTTAACTGTATCCTGTACAAGACATCCTCACTGCTTGAAAAAAGGGATTGTGAAGGAGTTTCTACCAGGACACAATAATTAGAAGAGAATTCAAAGCACTAATATTTCTTATCTGCTATGAAATGTAAGCTATTCTAATAATGCCTTAAGAGACTCATATTTTCTTATTTCATATTAAAAATAAGAAAAGCTTATAGGGGTATGTGATTATGTTACTTTGTTAATATGGATAGCAAATGTAAAGCTAACTGTTGAGAAATGAAATCCCTTGGAAATACTTCATAGATCTACTTTTGTGAATTTTTTTCAAGCATAGCTTAAATGGAACCAAAGAAAGTATTTGCATGTGCTGATTGACATTGGGATGGTCCTGGAGGAGTCTGTACTTGAGCATACAAATGTGAAATAAAATCAAGTTAGAATGCTAAGGAAATTAACACTAATATAAATACATTCCTGAATAGTCACAGTTAGCGAATCCCTGGGAAGAATAACTTAAATTCTGTTTTTATTTATGAAAATGGATTCTAATAGAGCTCCACTTGCTAAAAATGTTCAGAGCCTTAGGCTATGCCTAAAGGCAGAGACACTATATGTGCTACAAATCCCAACTATTTCAAGTATTTCTTCTTAAAGCTACCCTAAATCTGGCAAAATTTTAATACCATATAATGAGCTTGACATTCAATTCCATTAGCTGCATACATAATGAACTAATTTCCTGTTTGAATTATTTGATAGATCTAATTAAATTACAATTTAAAATACTATTAATCTTTGCTAATCAGCAGCATTGAATGAAGATACCTCAAAGGTAATAGATTTTATATTCTCTTAGAAAGCTTCAAACAGAACTAAACCAACTTGTTCTAGCACTAATTCAGTAATGAACATAAAAGCACTTAGCACCTAAACATCTGGAAAAGGAGTACAAAAATCCAATAAAAATGATGAATAAAAAGACACCTATACATCTGTAAAACTTGTATTTTACTCTAATACAATTAAAACAATACTCTTCTACAGATGCCAAAATGTATAATCTAGATTAAAAAATACAAAACAATAAACAATAAACAAAAAAAAAAAAGTTTTATTGTGCCAAGAAAGGACAATTTTTAAAGAATATAAATTCACAAACTGAACCTTTTTTCTGTCTCTTATACCAAAATTCATTTTAATGTTTGACTAATCCAAAAGCTTGGCTTATTTTCTGTACAGGTGATCACGTGAAAGTTGTTTTAACATGTCACACATAAAACCCAAAGTAAATAAGCTGACAAAATAACTATTTTCTTCAGCTTGTATCCAACATGACAACATGCTATATTAGAGATATGATGTCATAAGTCATTTTTGCTAGAAGCTCAGATTTACAGTCAATTATTTTACAAAGACATTTAATGGATTGTGAGAATATTTAAAACTTTGCTGATGGTAAAATATGCTACTGTGTTAGTGTATTTTGACTTAGGAGAAAAGAAGCAATCTTGACTTCAAAGAGTTTGAATTAAGACTCATTTTGTAACAAACAAATTGCCAGGAATAGTATTTTTATTAAGGGTAAAGGTATCTTGTAAACAGATAGTACACATTTTTTGTGTGAATTTACATGAACTAATACTAAATGTAAAAGGCAGCCTCAATTACATTTCCAACCACTTGATAATCATAACAAGTTTTCAGCTTGCAATAAATTAAAGCTTACATTATAGGAAAAAAAAAAAAAACAACAAAAATCACAAGGAAAAAGTTTTAAAAAATCATACTGTGGAAAGCAATCAGGTTAAGTGCTGGTCAGAAAAGTCAACTGATTATTCTACAATAAAAATAAACTTTCCAAAAGCAGTTGACTACTGACATCAGACTAGAAAAAAGACCCTGACAACAATTCCCAAACCAACAGAAATGTCCTTTTCCAAACAACAGTGAGTGATATTGTTTCTTTATGTTACATGAATTAACTTATCATAGGCATGTTCTCTTTGCTTTTTGCATCCCTACAAAGGGACATGGAGATCAGAAAGAGTAAATTTGAAAAAGCAAACGACAACCTGAAGTTTAACAGTCTTACTTGGAGAAAACTGCAAAACTGTAAAACTTGTTTACTGTTAAGTTTGATAAAATAAACAACACAAAATACAGATGAATATTAATCAGAATGTCCACAGCCAAGAAGGTATGATTCTTCAGCTTTTACTGAGCTGGAACTGTGAGGTCAATACATTATTCTGAGTGGTAGAAAGAAAATTGCGAAAGCTGCAAAGAGATCTTATGCTGCTGCGAAATCAAATGATAAACTGGCAGCTGAAATCCAATATCAATAAAAACAAAGTAATGTACATGGAAAAAAAAAAAAAAGCTCTACCTATAGATATACAGGAATGTACTCTAATTTAGCTATTATAATCTCAGAGAGAGATCTGGAAATCACAGCAGAAAGATTTCAAAGTAAACATCAAGCCAGGGCTCAGTAACTGTCAGAACTGGAAGCAGAATGATTCAAGTTACTAAGAAAAGAACAGAGAACAAAACAGGAAAAATAAAAGCACACCATTGCAAAGCTAAACAAGCCCCAGTATCTACCTTGGCAGTTTTAAAACTGAAAAGATGCAGTTGAAAGAAAGTGTTCAGAGAAAGGAACAAATTAAGTCATATTACTGGAACACCCCATGAGGACGTGTATATATGTACACATACACAATTATGAGCACCACAAAAGAAGTCAGCCACTGCTTACAACAAAGAGACAATAAAAGAACAAAGGACTTAATACAAAAGTTACTGACACGACAAACTCTGAAGACTTTGAAGAGACACCAAGTAGGAGAGGATGCAGTCTCTTTACCAGTAAGGTTTTTGAAAGTACCAGTGTTAAGAGAGAAGTCCTAAATTCTTGCTGCCCTCATTGGCTTCCTTCTCTCCAGCCCAACAGGATAATGGGCTATGGAGAGCTGTCATCCTCTAACTTTGCCTTCTAAGCCAATGTAATATGATCGTTACTGGACACCCTTCAGTCCTCACCAATAAAACTTCCTTAGTTGTAAATTCCTGACAAGATCATTTGTCAGTATTATGAGGGGGCAGAATGATGAAGAATAATGGATTTTAGCATTTGATAACAATTCTGGAGTTATCAACAAGCAAAATCATACTGTGAAGCAGATGTGAGATGCCACTCCTCTCTCATTATGGCAAAACTGCAAATAGTTTTCTATTAATTTATCTATCTTTCCATATGAGGAATTTAATATCACATCTTCTATTTTACCCATTCCGACGCTGAGCACACTTCAGTCTTCACTCTAAACACTCCATTCATTCACTCACTTTGTCTCACGATGATCAGGAGCTACCCATATTTTTTAAACTGAAAAATTATACACATATGTATAAAGCATACACTGAGGATAAAAACAGGTCAATAAGATGAATGTCCATGAAAACATTATCTATACTGTCCTTGTCCTACCGCACAAGCAATGAGGAACAGATTTATTCATATTTTAATTCACATTATATTTAGAAATATGATTAACTACTTTACAACAAAAGAAGAAGGGCATCCTGGTCTGAACAGTCTACTCAAGATAAGTGGGACAAAAAAGTAACTGAAGAAATCCCTGCACAACAGTTACTTGCAGAAGAAAAGGTTTCCTCATCAAAATGTTGAAGATACTTTATCATTGAACACAAGAAGAAAAGAAATGCAATTAAAAGTCCTACAACAATTTGGACATCAAGTAACTCTGGATGGCAGGCATATTTATCTTGTGTTTTAGGTGACGGCTGGTATTTCCAAGTTCTTTCTGGAAGAGGATGAATAACCGATGAATATCTGTTAATGGGCTTGTGAGAAAAGTGCTGAAGATTGAGGAAGTAAGCAACATGACTAACACAACTTGTTCACTAATGTCTTCCTTTAGGAGTTTAATTAATCCATCTGATTAAAGCATGCATTACTAGTAAAAACAAACGCTATTTTCCTTATACTAAAAAATTAAAAAAACAGCTGAGGGGAAAGGGAAAGTAAGGATATATTCAGAGATACATAGCAATATTAACTTCTCCTGTTTCACCTTCCTGGTTCAGGTTCTACCATCCCTCACAAATATGAGAACAAAATGGGCCTCTGTTTCTATCTTCAGGTGAATCTATACCTGGTCTTTTTTATTTCAGCTAAATTCAGAGCTAATTACAGCTTTTACTCACTTGGAAAGGCATGCTATTATCACTGCAATTATTCAGTTCCTCTGTATTGCCTTTTGATTCACCTCATTAGCCAACCTCTAATTTTACTTAACCAGGCCACAGTGTTTAGCTTCTTGTCCTTGACTCCACCCTCTCCTCATCCTCGGTGTCCCTCTCTGTCTTCTTTCTTTCTTTCTTCTACACTCCTGCTTCTTTTCATAAGTCCAGTAGTCCAGCATCCAACAACACTACTAAAATAATAACACAAAAAGAAAAAAAAAAAAACCCCAAACAAACAACCAACCAAAAACTGATGAAAACAAAGCAAAACCCAAGAAGTAAATGTCATGAAAAAAACACAGTCTGGGATAATATCCTAAAAATAACATAAGTACATATATAAACAGCAAAAGGAAAGAATTTTGGAGCTAAAAAATGTTGTTAAAATGCTGGTAGGACTTCCTCTACTCTGTGTTGACTTGCTCTGGCCCTTCACTTTCCCTTCTCTTACGCATGCTTGTCTGCATACTCACACTTCTCAGGGTCTTTTCTATGGTTGTATCCCCTTCACCTTTTCCCTTCAGAATTATTTTCCATCAAAAATTGTTTTCATCTGGCTCTATCAGCTCTCAGCCCAACTTAATTCTTCTACACCCTACAGAAATCAACAAAATGGAACAAGCATGGAACAAAATTATTTGGTCTCATATTTTCTCTACTAAGTTTTGGCCCTTTTGCCATCTTACTTCTATTTAATTTTTTCAGGAAGGGGATTAACTATTATTTTGAGTTTCTACAGCAGGCAGCATAATAAAGGACTGTAATTCTCCTTGCACACTACCATGGCAGCCATGAGAAACAATAACAAGGATCTTGCCAATCATCTTTTATAGACTTATCCAATTTTTTTCTAATCTTACTAATTTTGACTGACCTAAGAAGTCAAAATCTTTGACATGAGCCCAGTCACATTTTGCTGTAGAGGATGCGATATACTTTTGGTGATGAAAGAATATAGCAATGGTAAACTAAGTTATGAACACATCATTATTCTTCCTAAAATGCCTTTGCAAAAACCAATGTGAATAGGCTACTGAATAATCTCAGAGACCTTTTTTTTTCAGTAAAGCTATGGAAAGTTTCTTTTTATGTTGATAAGTCCATCAGCAACAGTCCATTTTCAGAAAAGATCTTTATTCATGATTACATCTGCAACTCTGCTACTGAATGTCTACCAGAAAATAGTAACTATGCAATCTATACCTGAAACAAATATCAGTACCACTCTACCGAAATCAACGATTAAATACTTTGGTAGATAAAGAATCCTTTTAAAATATATTAAAAAACCCACAAAAATTTGGTTTCAGTAGCTACTGATAATCTTACAGAGAACAGGAAAGGCCTTCAGAGGTAGTTATGCCTTATTTTTCTCAAAGTGTCTATGACTGTTCTTAATGCAACTCCTATAAGCTACTGGTTATCTCTCCTTACTCAGCTGCTGTGCCTCTGCAGTGTAATGAAATTCTGGTATGATGATAGCACATCCTATTAATGAAAGTATTATGGACACAGATGGCTATCAAGGCTGCAGATTGCTGAACACCACGACCGTAGCTGATTTTCTAGCTGATATCATTCAGTATTGAGAGTCAACAACTCTGGGACACAAATAACTTCGTATAAAGCATACCCTAGTACTCAGTGCAAGCTTTTTCTGTTCAAATCACGGCATGCAAAGGATATAGAAAAGAGAGGGAGAGGGTAAGGAGAGGGAAGAGTGTCTACCCCATTTCCATTCTCATGAATAGTTATTTTTTACAATTGGCAAAATATTTTGAAAACCATTCAAGTGGATTCAATTTTGCAACCTAAAGGTACAGTCTAGGAAAGGAAAAAATAAATGTCCTAATCCAAATTAAAAAAAAAAAAAATAAATCTGCGAATAAGACAATTTTTTAATATATTGGAGCATACTTACTAATATCCTCCTAATTTTCTTAAACCTCATTTTCACAGACATCACAAGAAATTTATACTGCTTTAATTTCAGTCTTTACCTCTTTTGTTTTATGCTCATCGTATATATATATATATGCATGTATGTATTGCATATCATACATAACTTTGATTTTTCTTTTATGTTCAAATATTTTATTCCACCAGTTTTCAGTGCAAAAAAATTCAACATTTTATGTTATGGGAAAATGAAAATAAAAAGCATGTTATTCGTGGAAAATACTATACATAGGCACAGTATCCTTAGGAATTGAAAATTTGAATCCTGAATATTGTGCAAACTAACATTTAAGTGAAGTTCCATAATTTTGAAGAATACTCCAAAGTTAGGCTGAATACTGAAGTTAGCAGAGGCAGTCTAACAGGATGTCACACCTCTAAATCTCATCATCTTATGATATTAATTCAAAGATCAAAGGAACACTATTTTTCATTATTTTAATAGGCAAATTCAATGCAAAATAAGTTTTAAAAAAATGGAACCAACACTTTATGTCAACAGTCCAGAATAAAATTTTAAAAAAATTAAGAGTACAGAAAAAATCCAGTGCAAACTGAGAAGCAGTTAGTCTTTCTCATATAAAATTTTCTATTCCAAATAAAAGCTTGCAGTAGATTATTATAGATTACAGTTAAAAGTACACTATTTAAAGAAATTGTTATATAAAAACTTAGAAAAAAGAGAAACCATTTATACAAAGAATTTCAAGTTACTCTTACATGAATCTGAACATCTTCAAATTTATTTCTTACAGGAAGCTTGTCACTACACTAATTCAATTTTTTTCTTTTTTTTTTCTTTTTTTTTTTTTTTTTTTTTATATCTAGCTATCCAAAAGACTACTGATCCAGTAAATTCAAATTCAAGGAAACAGGTTCATTAGCTTCAATAGCATTCATAATTTGACTAAGAGGTTAAAGTATGTGAACCTTAAATTATAAGGATATCAAGATAGGAATCACGTCTCTCTGTCTGGGTAGGCTATTTTATTAATTCCATAATAGGATCTAGACTCATACTTATGTTCCAGATATAGTCATCAACATCTGAAAGAGAAGTAAAAGCTACTTCAAGTACAGAAACCTTTCCATAATCTTTATTTGCACACTGAACACAATGTCATTTTAGAACTTCCTACACAAAGAACTGGCACCACTTAATTCATAATAAATTAGTTTAGCCATTGTAATAGATGGATGGGCTTGTACACTGGTTGAAACCTGGCTTGAGTCCTCTGGCTTGTCCTGGAAACTACTCTCATGGGTATAATTACCAGCTTAGGACAATTGCAACTGCTAGGTAACTTTGTACAACAGTGAGGCATTTCTACTTACGAAGTCATCCTTGACCAGGAAAGTAATATTGGAGCAGATGCACTAAATGTGGGGGAATAATTTCGTGTTTTGGCTTTTCAGCTTCTAATTTATTCACTTCAATGCCACATAACAGTATAAATATAAAGGTAGTTTCTGTTTTTTATATATTTATACATAAACACTATACATATACATATGACTATAAGATATATAGTTATATAGATATATATATATGACTATAAGACAGAGATAAATATGAAAAACACCATACAATTACCAGAAAATACAATCTCATGCCATGCACAGTACCTACAGAACTGAAGATAACATGATACTCAGCATATAATTTTTGTTTCCAGCTACATTAACCAAAGGGTTCTAAACTGTGCAAAGAGGTTCAAAATTAGCTGTACTCAGGTTACCTTAAAGAACAAGATGCAGGGCAAATTCTGTGAAAAGCAGAGCATGCCCTGTTCCACATGGCATCCTCTGGAGCCTCTGTTCCAGCCCAGAATGACTGTCAGCCACTGGCACACCAGAGGCCCCACCTGGAGGGAAGGGTCCCAGGGGACCAAAGCAGATGAAAGCAGTTGCACAAAGGCACATGTGGGCAAGGCCCAGCATTTGGATTTTACAGTAGCTATAATTGGAATTCAAGAGGTGACTATTAATCTTTCTCTGTCACTCTCATCCTGCTTTCTGTTCTCCTAATTTCCTCCTCTTAAAATCTGAGTAACTTGAAGTTAGATGGGTTAGAGGTTTCTAAGTCAATGCCATGTGAAATGCCTTATTTCGATTGAATATTTGCTTTAAAATTTCACAAGTACCCTTATTTTCTAAAGTTTGACAAGAAAAGTTTGTTGCACAACCTCCTGAGAATGTCATGTTCCCCCTGTGCCCCTGCCTCAGGATATAAAAAACCTAAGCCCCTTTAAAAAACTCATCAAGCAAGTCTGGAGCTTAACACCAACGAATGCAGATAATGCCAATATCACTGGTAAAGGAACACTAACTCAGCACTTTTTAGTGTAGGATGGTGAAATCACAAAAATTAAAGTGTGATATGAATTCAAATGAACAGAGGTCAAGTACTTAAAATATTCATACAGACCAAGACTTCCACTTCTGACATGTGACAAATGCAAAATAGCAAAACCCAGCTCATTAGCATAAAGAGTCTAAGAATTGCTCTTCAGGAAATCTGGTACTAAAAGCCCAGCAATATTTTCTATCAGTGAAGATCTACTGAGGTTTTTAAACCCAAATGTCCTTCTGCCCCAAGACTGTGAGGCAGTTTATCTGTCTGCTGCCCACCACCTCAACAAGGAACTTCTAACATTCACATTGAAGTTACTAAGCAGGCTGCCTGCAGTTGAAAATAAAAAATCAGATAGGATCTATACAAAAATACAGATTCAAAGAGACAGACATCTGTGGGAGTTTCTGAACTTCTCTGAGATCAAATGCACAGAGAAAACCTTGATATTATTAGCTAAAACATAATTATGTTCCTGATACAATTTCCCAAAGTCAGACCACAATAAAGCTGGGTTCCAGGTACTTTGTGGATAGCATGACTTGTCTTCTGAAGGAAGATCAAACTTTAGACAGGAACAAATTGCTGATGCTCTTCAGACAGGTAATAGGACTGTTGATCCTAGAGGGACCCCATCAGGTGTCACCCCACATAAACACATAGTAAGCCAGGAGGGACACATGTCAGTGTACATGACCAGATGACACTGGATCTGGTTCATTTATATTTTGGGCAGGCACCTACACTCAGCGCTGCAGCCTTCTTTTCCTTATTCCAAGGCTGGCATTTCCCTTGGCTTTATACTTATATATAATGATTAGACTTCCAAAACTTACATCAAAATTCTAACTTAAGGCTGTTAAAGTAAGAGTGTCAATACTGCGTCTAGGATAACTACTTTTAAAAAGCTACTCAGAATTCGTCAATATTCTTAGCAAGTGCTCAAAGTTTTAAGCTTAACAAAATTAAAAATTCATGCGAAGCTGAAGCCTGAAATTAAAAATATGCTTGCTGCTTTGTGCAGAAGACATCTATCCTACCAAAGAAAGCCTTTATTGAATTATTTTAATCTGTATTACATATACCCCAGGCAGCAAGCTTTAAAAATACAATTTAAAAAAAAAAAAGAAAAATTATTATTATCAAGGTCAGAAGGACTGAGTCTTCCAATTTTGTAGACTGTTACATGATGTAATTGGAGAGAAAATAGGTGATTATTTTCATTGGCTGTTGTTATTGTAATGCCACTGCTAGTTAGTGCACCAAAACATTCCAGTACAACTGAAAAAAACCACAACTCATAGACCTTTCCTTCTTTAAAAAAAAAAAAACAAACTCCAAATCAGTTCTATTCTTTATCTGAAACACTTTTTTTTTTTCTATCCCAAGAAATAATTTATTTATCCTTTGTGATGCACAGTCTTGATTGAGGCATCTTCCTTCATATTCAATTGGGGCTGAACCTTGCCCTCTCAAAAGGGATAAGCATGGGTGGAAGTTGTCTGTGTATGCCCTTCTCAGAGGGATTCTAGGTGAACCCCTGACACCCTCAAAAGACATACTCTGAAACAAATGTGTGGAAATTCTACTTGTCCACTACCACCTCATCTAAGAGTACAAAGAAGCTCTGAGGGCTTTCCTCCTTATCCTACTCCCTGGAATCTGGATAATTAACAAAAAGAAGTATCTACATATCCTTATTGCCTTCTATCACCAATGATGCCTATCATTAGACTGCGAGAGCTTTTTGTCTAGGACTGTGTGAAACCGGCTTACAAAGTACCATGCATGTCTGTGACACTGTAAAATAACACAGCACCAAAACATAAGCAAAACAAGTTAGAGAAATAAAAAATAAAGACATATTAAAGTTTATTTCTGATATGAAAATGCCAGTTTTTATGACACAAATATTTTTTTCTTCCTCTAATATGACCTCGTCCCATAACTGCCAGGGAAGTACAACTCCTTCATATCACCATAAATATGTAACTTTCTAAGGTTCTGTCTTTAGAAAATACATTTTCCCTGAATCAGCACTGTGCAGACTATTCTGAAAGTGATATACAAAAATGCCTAGAACTAAATACTCTGTCTCAGGTGCTGGGTATAGTAGTGCTATTAATGTTGTCACAAATTTAGCAATCAAGTTTAACATTTTCTAAGACTCTTCTGACACATCATCTATCATCACAGATATTAAACCTAAGGTAAGTTAAAAATAAAGTGGTACATAGCTATAAAATGCCATTTCTAACCATATTATAGCCTTTCTTTCTTTCACTTTTATGAAACACTATTTTTTTTGCTTATAGTTCTTTGCACTTAAATTACTGGATTACTGCAGGGGGGGAATATTCCTTGACCATGCTACTTTCAAACAGTAAAAATGCCATTTAGCTATAGTTATAGCTCATCCATTGATGGCAGGGGTATTTACAGAGGTTCATGTCTGTATTCTCTCAAACTCACTGGAGACAGAAGCCCACCTTCACACATGAATAATTTTGAAAGTTTCTCTTTTCCAACTCTTCTGGGGATAACTGGAAGGTAGGATGATAACCAGAGGGAGTAATATAAACATGTTACATTTTTTCTTTAAACTGCCTCTAATCAGTGAAGACAGTGGCTTTTCCAGAAGGCAATCTGAGCTGCTGATGGCCTGAAATGTTTACACACATTACATTCCAGCAGAAAACCTATCTGCTAGTCATCTTATGTTCTCTTTAATGCCATAAAAGAAAAAGAGACAAGCTTTCAGAAGCGATTCCAGTATTGACACTAAGTGATCTCTGAAATGCCCATTGCAGCCCCCTGTCTGCAGAGGGAGATGCAGAGGGAGCTTACAGTGACCAAACTCCTGAATTTAGGAATGTCATGTTGACCTATTGCCTGAAGTTAGGTAATGAATCAGACTGCAATCAGACTGCTGTGGTTGTTGATAGTGCCCTGCCGCAAGATATCAAGAACAGAAAACTCTACCCAGTGATTCAGTGCATGTTTATGCTAATGCATAATATGTTCTCTAGTTATTTTGTCCAGTTCAATTTAAAATGTCTGTAGTAATTAGGCTTCTAGTCACTTCCTCAGAAAATTGTTCCATAATCTAATGTCACATAACCTCTAACCATTTTTATGTGCTGAAACTGCCATCAGAGCACATAGATGAAAGAGGATTAGACTACATGGGTGACTGCGTAGGAATGTCAAGGAAGTGAAGGAAACAAAGCTGTTAGCATTGATGAACTAATGCATCCAATCAAACACCAGGAGGCTGAAGGTGTTGTCTTTCAGATGAAATGTGAAAGCAAGGCACTAAGCATTAGAGGCAATTAAAGTTCTCTCAGCACTCTTTGCACAGTATCAGTGCTAACCCCTGGTTCCTGGCCACCTTCCAAATCACATAAATAATTCTGCTTTCCTAAATATTTCCCTGCCCTTTAATTTAAAAAGGCAGTCATCTCTTGACTTGAAATAGTACACTGATGCCAGGTTTAACCACGAAGTAGGATGCTTCTAAGTGAAAAGTATTTCCAGGTCTTTGTTACAGGTACAAGAAGTATTTTATTTTCAATGACATTTTATTCGCTCTTATCCTGGCATTATTTCCCTTACCACAAACCTATATTATGCCCAACTTGTAAGCTGTGATCAGTACTCACTCTCTGCTACTTGACTGCTATGGATGAATTGTTTTGCGGAAAAGTCTAACATTATGCAAACTCCTGATCTGCATCTTTATGCCAGGTCCAGTCATCAAATCAAAGAATCATTGAATATCTCAAACTGAAAGAGACCCACAAGGATTATCAAATCCAACCCCTGCTCCTCTCAGAACTAACTAAGAGAAAACCACATGACCAATTACACTTTATCTGTCGGACAGATCACCACCACTAACACTAAAAAGAAAAGTGTAATCGTAGTGGGTGACTCCCTCCTGAGGGGAATAGAGAGCCCCATATGTTGACTGGACCCATCCCACAGGGAGGTCTGCTGCCTCCCTGGGGCTAAGGTATGGGATATCACTGACTTCCTGGGCTGATTCAGCCCTCTGATTATTACCCACTGCTGATAATCCAGTGATGAGATTGAAAAGAGGAGCATGCAAAGCTGCTCTCCATTTACCAGTAGACCTGGCTCACTGGTGAGGTTCCAGATGTCTGGAAGCTGGCCAGTGTGACACCCGTTCACAAAAAGGGTGGAAAGGAGAATCCTGATAATTACAGACCAGCTAGCCTGACCTCAGTACCTGGTAAGGTAATAGAGCAGTTTATACTGAGTGTCATCATGTAGCACTTACAGGATGGCCAGGGTATCACACCCAGCCAGGATGGGTTTAGGAGGGGTAGGTCATGTTTGACCAACCTGATCTCTTTTTATGACCAGGTGATCTGCCTGGTGGATGCAGGAAAGGCTGTGGTTGTTGTCTATTTGGACTTCAGCAAGGCCTTTGACACTGTCTCCCACAGCACACTCCTGGAGAAGCTGGCAGCCCATGGTTTGGACAGGAGCTCTCTGTGCTGGGTTAGGAACTGGCTGGATGGCCGGGCCCAGGGAGTGGTGGTGAACAGTGCTGCATCCAGCTGGGGGGCCAGACACCAGTGGTGTCCCTCAGGGGGCTGTGCTGGGGCCAGTCCTGTTCAATATTTTATTGACAACATAGATGAGGGTATTTCACTGGTAAATTTGCAGATGACACTAAGCTGGGAGCATGTGTTGATCTGCTGGAAGGGAGGAGGGCTCTGCAGAGAGACCTGGAATGGTTGGATGGATGGGTGAAGTCCAATGGGATGAAGTTTAATAAGCCCAAGTGCCAAGTCCTGCATTTTGGCCACAATAACCCCCTGCAACACTACAGGCTGGGGACTGTGTGGCTGGACAGTGCCCAGGCAGAAAGGGACCTGAGGGTGCTGGTGACAGCGGCTGAACAGGAGCCAGCAGTGTGCCCTGGTGGCCAAGAAGGCCAATGGCTCCTGGCCTGGATCAGGAGTAGTGTGGCCAGCAGGAGCAGGGAGGTCATTCTTCCCCTGTACTCGGCACTGGTGAGGCCACACCTGAGTGCTGTGTCCAGTTCTGGGCCCTCAGTTTGGGAAGGACGTTGAAACACTTGAGCGTATCCAGAGGAGGCAATGAGGCTTGTGAGGGGCTGGGAACACAAACCCTGTGAGGAACAACTGAGGGAGCTGGGGTTGTTTAGCCTGGAGAAAAAGAGACTCAGGAGTGACCTTTTCATTCTCTAGAACCTCCTGAAAGGAGGTTGTAGTTGGGTAGGGGGTGGTCTCTTTCTCCAGGCAGCAACTGACAGAATGAGAGGACAGTCTCAAGCTGCCCCAAGGGAAATATAGGTTGGATATTAGGAAAAAACTTTTTTACAGAAAGGGTGATAAAGGATTGGAATGGTCTGCCTGGGGAGGGGGAGGAGTCACCTTCCCTGGATATGTTTTAAAAAAGACTGGATGTGGCACTTGGTGCCATTGTTTAGTTGAGGTGTTAGGGCTGGGTTGGACTCTATGATCTTGAAAGTCATTTCCAACCTAGTCATTCTGTGATTCTGTGACCAAGAGTGTTGTCCAAACACTCCTTGAACTCTGATCAGTGTGGTGCTGTGACCATTTCCCAGGGAAACCTGTTTCATTGCCTGACCATGCTCTCAGTGAAGAACCTGTTCCAAATGTACAGTCTGCCCTTCTCTTGATGTTTTTTCATTCAGTTTCCTTGGGTCCTAGCACTAGTCACCAAAGAGAGGGGATCTCCCCCTCTGCTGCCATCTTGATGAAGTTGTAGACTGAGATGAGTTCACCCCACAGACTTCTTCAAGCTGAACAAACAAAGTAACTTCAGTGGCCTCTTGTTAAGTCTTGCCCTCAAGCCATTTCATTATCTTGGTCACTCTCCTCTGGACACACTGTAACAGTCTGATGTCCATCTTATACTGAGGCACCCAAAACTGCCAGAGTACTCAAGATGAGGCCTCAGTTTTTTGAGTTTAGGTACCAAATATTTCAGAACATAGTGAAACCCTTACCTACCCTTCTTCATTAAAGTATTCCTTTAGGGTAGTCATCAGTCCATGTGCTATCTTCCTAAGCAGGGTTTTGGGTTTATTTTTCTGTGGTTGCTTTCTTTTTATGCCATGTGTTTGGTTATTCCATTTATGCATTCTCAGTCAAGAGAGGAAACCTAACTTACCTCCCTGTATTTCTTATAGACACATCTTTGTTGCCACTGATGGTGCAGCTACTGTTCCATTTAATACCGCTCAGTTTCTGTCTTAGGGTTGAACAGTGGCATTTCTTCCCCAGCAACACTTCAATCTCTGACACTTGGCATTCATGTTCAAAGAGAACAAAGGTATTCAATGTGAATATGTTTATATGATTTTACTAAGTTTGTGATATTATTGAGACAAGAAATTTCACTCAACTTCTTTTGGAATGTCACATATTGTCCTTAGTTTGGAGCTGAAAGCAAACTGGATAGAAACTTGTGCATTTCCAAGTGAAAAGTGGAAATTGTCAAACTGTGTCTGTACCATGCATAGGAAAGGGAAGCTCATGAGTAACAGAAACAATTTTACTTCCGTATCAGTAACTAGGAAAATCTACAGTTCTGATGGAATTGTCTAGAGGTAGCTGAAAGAAAAGAAAGCCTTGTACATGCACTGGTGCATCTATAAGTACAGATGCATTTGTGACTGTATATGTGGAAGCTAGGATGAGGAAAGGAAGAAAAGAGTTATTATTTCTTCAAGCCATGTGGAAAAACAAGTTTGGTATGCATACTAGCTTTCCTTTTGGTTTTACTTATGCAACAAAGTAAAATGTATTATAATTACAGTCAAGGAAGGTTTGAAATATCTTCAATAAAAATATGACAAAATAACATAAATATTATAATAACAAACATTAAATATTATAGATGTAAAATAAGAAAAAATTCTTAAAGCAGTTACAGTTATCCTTCTTTTAGTTTAGTTTAGTTTAGTCTTTATAGCCATCCTTCTTTTTTTTGCTCCCTACAATATGTCTAAGACTCTTTAGAATGATGAAGCTCTCTAGTTATTAAGCAGTTTTGTTTGAAGTGCATGACCTAGGATTGTATTAATGATCAGTTCTGACCCCTACACTTCCCTATAGAGTCACAGAGATAATAAGAGCAGGGAATTATTGATTGAAATTAATGTGGTTTCCTTGTAGATCTTGAGTGTCTGTGTTTAAAAAAAAAATCAATCAATGCCAACTGAAAAGCATGTTAATCATAACGTATGAATAACTTATATACACTAACATCCTATAGAAACCAACATCACTACAACGATTGCAAAAACAATTCAATAATACTAAAACTGTAAAAAGTAAAAACCAACGAAACAAAAAACCAATCAATCCACACTTTGATTTGTAACAAAAGTTGTCTGAACACTTTGAATTCAGTTACCTGAGCTACAGCTGTCCAAATTTAAGATTTTTGGATATTGGGATTGATCTCCTGGCATTTCTCGTAGCACTTACTGGACATAAAAGTAACCAGAGCATAAGAATCTTCTAATCACAGAATTTAGGTAAGCAAATTAATGATTGCCATCCTAATTTTCTCAGGCAAATAAACAAATTCTCTCATACCACTTTTCCTCTCATCAACTGATTCTATTTTCTGAACAAAATTGCAGTTTATTTTTTACCTATAAATATGTATTAGACATAAGTATTAGAATTATTGAACATTTAAAAGTTCTTTGCGCACTTCTCAGGATACTATCTTTGCATTGTAAGAAAAGCTTTGCCATAACAAATCTTATTTTCAGATTTATACAATTCTTGTGAAAGAACACAAATCATGGGTGCATCTGTACACAAACTTTTATTAAAGACTTTTCATCATCACTTACTTTAAAACAAATTTAAATTAGCAAAGGTACTGTACAAAACCAAAGAATAATTGCTATCTTCCAATCTCTCACTGCTTCCAGCTTAAAAACTGATGAAGCTTAACCGACACACAGGGAAATTACACTGGTGATAAACCAGATGCTATGTTGAAATAAAATATCTTATCAAACTAATGCAACTGAGGTCATTGCTGTGGAATTTGATCTCAAAAATGGGACTAGGGAACACCAGTTGCAAATAAAAATAATATAATGAAAAGTGCAGGGAAACTGCTGTCATAATATCACAAACCCTACATTCATGAATAAAAATTACATCATAACCAAACATACCAAATATACATTATGACTCTGTGGGTGTAGAAATGAAGCAATCAACACTAAATCAAGCTTTAAATCAGGGTGAATATCGATGTCTTTTTTCAGAATACATTAGCAATCTGCCATAGTTAAAGACTGCTAGAAAAAATTACAAATTAAATCAACCCTCTCCATCATATGGAAATATTTCAAGAAATTCTCTGTTCTTCATGTACTGCTCAGACCAAATTCTAAACATTGTATTTCCATTTCTAAGAATTCCAGTTTTATCTATTTGACATTCACTGTGTTTCCTTTATTAGGAAAAGACCTTCGGTGATGCGGCAGTGGAAAGAAGAGTGGATTTTGATAATCAACTCAGGACTTACTCTAAGAGCTATGTTGACAAGTTCAATCTCACCCAATGTTTGGAAGGTTTAAGAGCCCTTAAATTACCTACTCCTTTTGCTGCAAGAATTGACACTTGCATTTCGCAGCTCCAGGAAATATACTACACAATCAAATATATTCCAAGGTACTTCCTTCCACTGAACATTGTACAAATGATAGCCAGCTACAACATGATGTATTTTAAGATTGTAAAAATTACCAGCTTTAATAATGAACCCTTAAACCACTCTCTTGCCAGAAGATGCAATAAAGCTGTTAGCTAATATTTTGTCACTATTGGGTTAGCAGGTCACACTTACTATGCCTGCTTCCTTCACATATGACTTTGAATTAAAGGTCTAAGGTCTACCTTCACATTAGAAATAATTTCTTTGAAATCAAGACTATATAAAGAATAAAATTAAAAGAACCAAATTTTTTGAGGTTTTTTTCCTTTTTGATAGCAAAAATGAAATGTCAAATAGCAGTTATATACTTAACATGAACAGTAATACAAATGAAGAAAAATTTGCAAAAGTACATTCTACATCCTATTTAAGAAAGTTGAGAAGGATTTATTTGTTTGTTTGAAAAATGGGATTCTTTATTGCGGAAAAAAATAAAAACAACCCAGCAATTATGTTCTCTTGTTACAGTCCTAAACCAGCAGTGTTTGACTTAATATTGGAGACAAAAACACCTTTCTCCTACATAATTTTATGTAGCACTCATATCATGTTCAGAAAAAAACATTAAGTAGCTGTGTTTGAAAAAATGTATTCTAGAAAAGTGTATAAAAATATGGAAGAATTCAGTGTTCATTCTTTAAACTATGAACCTGGTAAATTCACAGATGGATGCTTGTCAGTTTGTGGCCAATTTATCTGCTAGCTTTACTTGCAAGCAGTTTAGAGATAAGATAAAGTGCTTGTTTATTCCTTCCTATATAATTGTGTTGCTGGTATGTAAAACTAAATTTTTAACTTCATTCATGACAAAAACCTACAGATCAAAGATTTGACTTTTGCCTAGTCTGGACACTTGATATACAGTTCTAGGTATTACTAACCTTTTTGAGCTCTGATTATAAAACATCCCCAACAGTGCTCAGGAAAATAAAGTAGCATGTCCTATACATCATGTAGTTATTCTTAGCAAAGGGCTTAACATCCTCATTATCAACATTTCACAAAATAATGAAGAACCATGTTATTATATCTTAATATGTCACAGAATCAAAGAATACGAATGGAACCACAAGGATCATCTTGTCCAACCTTTTAGGCAAAAACACCAGTCTAGACAAAATGGCCCATCACCGTGTTCAACTGCATCTTAAGTGTACAATACCGGGGAATCCACCAGTTCCCTGGGGTGTTTCAAAGGCTGTGTTTTCTCATTTTGAAAAGTTATCATTTTGTGTCTAATTGGAATATCCCCAGGAGAAACTTGTACCCATTATTCTTCATCTTTTCCATGTGACTCCTTGTCAGCCTTAAAAAAATAATTATGGTATTTAGACACAAATGTTAAAGTGAAGCTTTATTTTTCAACTGATGAACTTCCCAATTCTTTTTCCAACAAAGTATTACATAAAGAACCTTTTCTGACTACATGATCTCTAACCATGAATCCTGTCATCCAGTTATTTTTTCATGAAATGATGATCAAGCACATTGAAAGCACAAGCAGAATTTGAAACAGACTTTCGTTGTGAGTTTCCCCCAAGAAATAAGTAAAGAAAGAAAAGATATTTTCAAATATCTAATTAACTCAAAGCTTCCATATTTTGAAAACAACCTAATGTAATAATTGAAGGATGAGGTGCAGGCATGTCTTCTCAGTGACACGCGTATTCCAGCTCAGTTTCATCTTAAGACTCTCACAGGTATATCAAGGCAAGGCAGACTGTGTGCAACAAAGAGTGATACATCTGACTTATCTTAGGCAGTAAAAATGAGATAGATTACTCTGAAAAGGTGCCTTTTGGTCTTTATTGGGTATAAAGAAAAACTGGAGTTATTAGCAGCTACCTTTGGATACCCAAGTTACAGCCAATCAGTCTAAGCATAGGCCAAAACTAACTGAGGAAAAATTAGGTTTTGTTCCCATCAGCTGGTGGAAAAATCTTTTCTTCTTGTTTAGAACTTTGTTGTTTGAAAAAAGAAAACATATGTTGAATATTTTAATTGGTAGTAAGTGTTTTTCCTACAGTTGCAACTATAAATATAAATATAATAAAATAATTCCTTTCTTAAGCAATTACATCTTATGATCTTACAATAAAACATGAAAGGAGAACTACTGGATATAGTATTGTATTATGAAAGAGACAGCTAAGAAAGTATCTTACAGAGTACTAAAAACAGTGAAAGAAAAATGCAAAAATAGAATGTGCATGATGTTCTATATTTAGCTTTGTGGGTTGGCTCCGAAATCTGCTTTTGAGCTGTCTTCTTTGATAACCACTGATAACAACCAAATTCTGAGGCAACAGTAGGGTGTTCTCTGCAATATTTTTATCTGAAGACTCAAACCAGCCAGTATTCAAAGCCAATACATGAATTGCTTATAGTTCTATACATAAGCATGTATATACATATTTTTTTCTTTTGTTAATGGAGACTAGATTAAAACTTATAATTTAATATCATTATTTTCAACATGTCTCCAATTTAATTTTTAATATTAATGTTTACTGAAAACCTTTCAGGACAGACCTCTCTTGAAGACTCTCCCACTGTTAATGTAACAGAGAATTTAATTTGTCTCAAAAAATTATTTCAAAGTGAAACATTTCCATACCTCCCTGTGAGCGGTTTTCCAGCTACATGCTATCAGTGCATCTGCAGTGAATCATACGGAATATCATTTTTAAAGAGAGAAGAAATACTGGACATGTGATGTACATTCAGATACTGTATTCCAATTTTAGCATCTGTGCTTTCTTCAACAGCATTAAATATCACACAGGAGCAGTCACATTAGCCTCCCAGTGGCATAAGACCTTTGAGGATTGCTTGCTGCATTTTTTTAATGCTTTAAGGAATAAAAAGTAGGGGGAAAAAGAATGCCATTTCACTGCTGATTCTGTAATCACATGCAGAATAAAATAGTACCATGCCCTTAACATTCAACTGCATATCAAGTTAAAACAAAAGTGAAATTTCCCAATGGAAAAAAAATGTAATTGAAATATCTATACTATTAGTCAGTATTACCCTTTAGGTGAATTTCAATGCTATTGCCATTGCTAGTTGGGACAACATGAAAATTTCTTCTATAGCATGTTTTGTTTTGTTTTTTTAGGAGACAGCACTCTTGTATTGGCAGAAACCGATTGAATAGATTTTTGCTTCTTACCATCAACACACGCTGGCCTTGCTCTTGTTGTGCCGGCAATCTGTCCTTTTTTACATGCACAGCGAGCTGTTTGTCGGGCTATAGTCCTTCGGGGCTGACTGCTATCTCTGTCCAAAGTAACAATCTCACATGTACCTGCAGCCAGTTGACCTGGAAAACAAACCAGCAACAGGTACCAGTCACTGAATGCACTGCAGGCAATCTATTACAGCCGAATAGAGCCACGGCCCCAAGTCACAGCAGACACTCCACAATAAATGGGCAGCCAGCTGATGGATATAATAAAACTAAGATGACATACAATTTTTCTTTGTGGTGGACGTATGAAAACCCTGCAAACTGGTTCTGTCAGAAAATGATTATTGTTCCGTAAAAGCCAGAGAGTTGAGGTTACACAGGTTACTTTTACTTATGTTGGCTAAGTAAAGGGACAATCTTTTGGCAATGAAATGTAAATGGCATGCTCTTTACATATTTTCAGAAAAGAAGTTATAAAGTATATGGCAAATAGAAACTTCCTCAAATTTCCATGAATACAATGAAGGCTTAACTGCTTTGTGTGTTGCTTTTGAAGGAAAAAGACTTTCAAAGTATTCCCGTGTTTGCCAAACTGTCAGTCCTTTGGCTCTTGCACCATCTAAACTGAAAGGTAATTAATTCTCTTCCTGACTCATACTTGATGTAGCTATTAATTTATTTATTTTTTTTTTTTTTTTTTTACTAAATTTACTATGTCAACTGTCAAATGTTAAATGACACCACACCCTTAGCTCAGTAATTACGTACTTTTTATTGACTTCTCCAATATAGGTAGCTTTTCCTAAAGAAATCCACACCACCTAATTCTGAATTTGGACTATGATATGAGAAGCAAGCCCAAAAGTTAAAAAAAATTATTTATGGAGAACATTAGTTTAAAGTTAATGTTGTACTTTCAAAGCAATGCACTTCCTCTGGTACAACCAATAGTAGGCTACTAGTACACCAAAATAGTACCTTTGACAGTCAGAAAAGATACATTATTGAATTTCAGTATGTAGAAAGACTGAAAAAAAATTCCAACTACCACTTTGCATTACATATATTTTCTGGGGTTTATAGTGCAGTAGTAAACATGTATAACACTAAACAGTAAAGTGCAGTAGTAAACGTGTAACACTATCTGCAAATCACAAGCTTTCTACGTTTTAGGGTTTTTTTTTATTTTTTAAAAAAAGAGAAAAATTAAATTCAGTTTCTTAAAAAAACACAGTTTAAATAATATTCATGATAAATCATTTTTATGCTGTTGAAATAAAATGAGAGAAAAACCAAAAATTCTATAATTACTTCAAAACTAAAAAAAGTAAAACCAAATGCACCTGAAATATTTATGAATGGCCTTTAAGTCAAAAAGTAAAATGCTGATTTTCTATTAACCTTTTTTTTTTTTTTTAATTCAGAATACAAGTTTACCCAGTCTATTCTTCTCAGAAGCAGTTAAGATGCTTTTGCAGAACAGCAAAATATTGTAGACTGTCACCAGCACTGTGTCTCATTCACTGCTAAGGCACCTAAATTTTATGTTTCTGTGACTCTTATACTGCAGTAAATTAAAAAATAGCAAAAATTAAGATATCAAGGATGGGTATGGAATCAGGGTATGCAAATATATAACATCTAAGTAACATACATCAGGCACTTACAAACACATATTATTTTCACAACAGTGAACATTATCACCACTGTGTTTAATGACTGCTGGCAACTAGACTTATGGGCTTTGGTCAGTCCTGTGTTTCTACTCTTTCCCACCTAGTCTGTTAATAAAAACATCTTAGGATAAACTTCTTGATAACAGGATTTTATTTTATTCTGCTTTTTTGCTTTGTTCATTTAAAAATACTGGATTAGAATGCAAAGGTTTAACAAGAAAGATAGTGGCACATAATTTTCTAGAAAAAGACAAGGGAGATCTGCTACACTCAAATATGTTGAACTGAAAATAAAAACCAAAAAAAAACAAAACCAAAAAATTATATTTTTGCCCTGGCGCTAATATATTTCATTCTGGGTTGTAGGAGATGTATTGCTTCTGAGGAATATAGCTGTCTTGGTAGATCATGTAAAAAAAAAAAAAAGATAATCAGAGGAGTACTTAGATGCTGTTGCCTCAGGCCACAAAAAAGTGGAAGGGTTAAGTATGACACATATAAGTGTATAGATTTCCATACTCTCCACTATCCATGAATCTTTATACTATTATTTCTTTCATTAGAAGCTATGATAAATCATACAATCTAGGGGAATAACTGCATAAACTCCCATTTCAGAGGAAAGAACCAGATTTACAGCACAGTGAAGGCAAATAATGGCTATAGTCAGAGAATAAAAACAATGAAGTTCTATGTCAAGATAATTTGTGAAGGCAATGAGCTTCCCAGGGACTGCAAGCAATGAGCATCAATAAGAACGCTTAATGGTATTTTCTGCTTTTGGACCTGTACACTTTTAGTTCTGCTTTGGTTTTCAGAAATGATAATTTCTTCCAGGCATAGTGACCTTATTTTGTTTATGAATTTTGAAAACTAGGATACCTACACAAAAGTAATTGCTATACGCAGATATTTTATCTGATGCTTTTCTTTTTTCTATAACAGAAGAAAATTTTAAGTTACTGTAGAGTTACAGGAGCTCTAACATATATGACATAAATATTTTCTCCTAATGGTGTCACAGGCTGCAAAGATTGCAAGCATATTGAGCACTGCAGCAAAGAGTATATCCACTGTTCCTCAGCTTTAGATGGCTGTAAAGGATGAAAGGTATTAGTTAAGGTTATGGAAGGCCATCTCCAGAGAGAGAGTCATCCTGGTGTAAAACATGCCATCTCTCTGTCTTTCATTATGTAGAGGGTAAGACTACAGGAGTACCTCACTTAGATGACGTGAGCTACTTTGGCTTTTTAACAATTTAATCTAGAAACGTAAAGTACAAAGTAATGGAACTAAATGAATATGCTTTTTGCAAGTACTGAATGGCAAAAATTAGGATACCTTTAAAGTTAACATGGTGACCTCTTTCAGAGATGTTAATGAAAAAAGGCTGTTCATTGGTGAGCCTCTGAACATGCTCCACTTCACTCCTAAAGCCAGAGAAGAAATCTCAAGGCAGCAATGGGAGGAGTTTCACTGAAGCTTTTCCAGTTCAGAGATTAAAAGCCACAGTCCATGAAAATTCATCAAGGCTCCACACTTTCGTTATATTTTCTTTACATATTTGCAGCACGCAAAGCAATTCACCACCCTCCAACCTAAACAAATAATCTTGGTGGGAAAAAACCAAACATCATTAAGGAACTGAGTAATTTTCATCTTGTCTAAAATATTTTTTCCAAGAAAATTTTGCGTTTTACTATTTTATGAACCAAGAATGAAGATCATTTCAGAAGTACCATAAAACTGAAGTTTTCCAAATAAATTGGCAGATATTTCTTTGTTTTTGCCACTGTTACTATATATATATGAAAATAATTTTAATATTTGTTTTATTTTAATCCAATAATTAAGACCTTACTGGCAATTTATTTGATTTTGTTTTGTCACCATCTGATTACTAAACAGAGAAAAGTTTCAGCTCTTTAATGCTCTTTTATAGTGTAGCACTGCATTCTTAAAATGCCAGCTGATCTCTCCCCACTCTCTCCCACCACAAACACAAATGCTTCTATATGGAATTATTTCAGAAAAAGGGAAAACCACAGGATTCTGAATTAAAAATGCAAGCCAAAGTAAACAAAAATCGAAAAAATGCACAAGTGTTAAAATTTTAAATAAAACAGGACTGCGCTTTTGGCTTGTATCTTGAAATTCTTTTCAGTAACTGCTGTATACAGCACTTTTGCATTTTTTCTAAATGAAGTCCATTTGTGATCAGTCCTCAAACTGCTCTTTGTGAGACTTTCATGGGAGTGTGTAGGAATCATGAGTATAGGTAGTTCATTCTTGAAAAAAAATTGTTACTGAAAAGCTTAAAAGCAAATGGCATTTTTCATGCTTATTACTAAGACTCTTATGTCAACTATATGTCATTGTTGAAAGAACAAATATTTTTAAATATCTATATTTTCAGCAACAGGTAAAAGCCTTAAACAGTAGATACATTTGTATTACATGGAGGGTACTTGGAATAATATTTTAATTTTACATGGCTAAAAATATTTTTACTCTCCATTAGGAAATAAAAATCTAAATAATCCACATTAACTACAGCAAACTTTTTTTTTTTTTTTAATTTATGTTTATTGTAAAGCTGAAGGCTTTACCTAAAATTCAATTAAAGAAATAAAATCTAATTATGAACTAATGGAATCTGTGGGTAGAATGAAAGTAAGTCTTGATCTAAACATAAAGATATTTCCAGGGGTTTAGATTTCATTCTTGTCCAGAAAACCTACTTGTGATTTGTACATGCAGGCTTATATTATAGTTTCAGTGAACAATTTTTCCATGCATCACCAATTTGATGCCTAGCAACACAAGCTCTTTTAGTTCAAAATGCATTAAGTTAGATGGCATTAAAATTCTTGGCTAGATTCAGATATGCTTTTGTCAGTGAACACAATGCAGGAGTTGTTTCAAAATCAGATCATAGGAATACATTCAGTAGTTTTATATTACAATATTGAAGTCTTTCTGGAAACAGAGCCATGTCAATTTCTGAGCAGAGCTGAGGATCAACAATTCCTACTGAAACAAGGGGGAACTGAAGTACTAAGTGTCACTCATTATCTACAGTTTGACATTGGCCTGAGCAACAAATATTTAAAAATTATTCAATTTAAAATTTAAAAAGCATATGTTTAAGCAGAACTCAATTTTTTGCCATATATCCTTCAAGGAAAATGTCCTGAAAGAAGATCTCTTACACTGAATATGATCCAAATCCAGACAGGTCAATTACCTTTTCTTTTTAAAATTTAGTTCATAAAGAGGGAGATTATGGCAATGAATTGGTTTGCCTCAAAGAACCATACTCATGTTTAAGCTGAAAGAATAAATTTTTTGGAAATCCAACTAACATTAAATAAGAAAGAAATTAAATAAGAAAGAAAGCTTCTGGGAAAAAAAAAAAAATAAAGTAACAGAGCAGAATTGGCTCAGCCAGTATGAGAAAAAGTTTTTCAAATTAATCAGCACAATTTGAGAATAACTGTCAAATAAGAACATTGTTTCAATTGTTAACTTAGGTGATACAAAGGCATTACAGTTTTTCAGAAGAATATTTTCAAGGAAATACACTATTTCCTTTTCCTCCTTTCAAAGTCAATGACATGAAAAGCATTTGTTCCCAAGATGTTTCATATATCATTTTGGGCCTTAGATTGTTTTATTGAAACAAGTGTTGTGTCTTTTTAAGTAACAAGACTACACAAAACAATTCTTCATGCTAGTAGAGTTAGACAACCTGTTTAAAATAGTCTTTACCATTTTTCTTGAGGGCATGATTATGTTGTCAGTAGAAGACAGGACCGATGTTACTGAAACAAAAAATAACTAATTTGGATAATCCTATTCTATTAGTGTAACCCACAGGTGCCCAGTAGAGTAAAAAGCAGTACAAATTTTTTCAGAAGTTTCCTTACATTTATTTAATTATAGGTTCAGAGCTATATTTGAAGAGAGTCAACATTATAATGTAACCTTTGTAGCTTCTTAGTCTTAAAACAAGTGATGTTGAATTTTAGTGGTATTAAAGAAGAATAAATATCTTAAAAGATGTGGCTTGAGTGCCCATTTGATAAAGAAAAAAACACTATAGAGCATAATTTGGTAAAATTTATGAATAATGAGAAAATATGATTAATGCCTTCTCCTTTAAATACTTAGTTTAAATATTTTCAGAGTTCCACTGCAATGAAACAGTATATTATGTCCCCCTAGTAATTACTAATCTTTCTGCAATTTTCAAATTACCACTTAGCCATCTCAAGCACATAAACAGCACAGACATTAGGAGGACAGGAAAATAGTTTTCAGCTCTTCCATTCTGAAATAAGCAGTAAATTTTAATTAAGATAGATCCTAGTCTTCTAAGTAGTTGCACAGGAAAGAAAATAAAGTCTGTGGAGATTCAAGATACATTCAGGGGCCATTTTGAGATTTAATTTTTTCCTAGATAAGAGTAATGCCCTAACTTATTGCACCTGATACTACTATTACATGTAATTGCTTAATGTTTTGTTGTATAATTAGGAATAATTCCCCCTATATCTGACTATTAAAAACACAAGAGAAAGAAAAATACATGTAAAACCAAACTGCAAAAACATGTAAAAACAGACTGCAAGATTTCAGATTCCAAATGGATTTGTTAATCAGATTTTGTACACAAAGGGGAATTTCAGACCAGAAAAAGCTCAAAAAGTCAAGGATGTATGATTAAATGTGGAAACAAGTGATTTGCCTAGCTAGAACATAGTTCTAAGTAATTTTCCTCCTTTGTTACTTTAAAACATAATTCATACTACATATGTGCAAAAGACAAGGTGTTTGAGTCCTTTTTCTTTAAGTATTTCACCCTCTGTGTAAGACAGTGTGAACTGCAGATCTCAGCTCCACAGAGCTGCTCCAAGGAGGACCTGCAGCTCCAAAGGGTTAGTTAATTGCTTCTGGAGGCCTCAATTGGTTACAGAAAGGAAATAACTGCAGGAATTCAGGGTGGAACAAAACTTTGCTTATTTGCCTAAGTCAGAAAGTGGCTGTTATTCTATTAATTTCCTAAAAATATTAAGAGATGTTCTTCTAAAAAGAAGGAAAAAAAAAGAAAACAAAAAAGGAAAAAGAAAATTAAAATTAAAAATAAAATAAAATAAAAAGAAAAAAAGTAAGACAAAAATTTTCTTCTATGCCTTTACCAGCCTCTACATGTAAAATAAACCTAGTCTGTTTATAAAACAAACAGAATAGCCATAGGGGAAAAATGTTATTGCAGGGATGCTGATATTCCTCTTGAGAAAGACAGGAATAAAAAGCACAGGTTTGTCTAAAAAGCTACTGACATTTGTTGGAGCCAGAAGCTTTATGTCAGGAAGGAACAAGTCTGTTGTGTTAGCAAAATATGTCACTGCAGGGAGCATGAAATCAGTTTGAAAGAACATGCAGATAAAGTCATATATCAGAAGTAGATATAAAGTAGCTGCTCAGGTAAACCGTGTTTTTATCTTCTCAGGCTTTCCTTTGTACTATCAAGCCATTATCCTAGGATTACCTGATTGTTATTCTAGAAGGACTTGAAAATCGCTTAAAATGAACAGCCTTTAAAAAGTCATCACATAAGTAGCCATCCTACTTGTATCAAGACATGCACTCGAAGATTCTAGGTTCAACAGCAGGTTTGGGGCAAAATCTGGTCCAGTAAGCGTCCATGCAGGAAAGAACTAACTTACTGTCATTTTGTTGTATTGAATCTCAGTCCTTAAACTGCAGAAACAATAACCCCAAACTCTAATTACCATCTACCAGGAACTGAATTATATACTACACAAAAAGAACTGTGTCATTATTCCATGCCTGTAGCAGGTTTCAAAACCTGAAGGCCAAAGTAGGAGTTGAAGACAACAACTACCTAACAGTATCCAGCCTTGTTAACATGCCATATGCCAACTCATACCTATGAATGAATAAAAAATTCAAATTATGAAAATTTTGTCATTTTTCTAGGACAAATATGATCACTCTAAATAACCTACTGTACTGTTGCTAGGTCTAGATGATTTCTTTAAAATAAGGCTGTTCATTTTCATTACTGCCTGTAATACTACTCTTCCCTTTTCGCAAAAGACTATGACGAAAAAAACCTAAAACATTTTATTTCTAGTAATGACACTATAATGCAGTTGTTTGTTTTTTTTTTTTTTGTAATCTAGATGGCAGGCTTACCCTGAAGTCACGAGATAGCAATGTTCTAGTAGCTCAGGCAATTTTTTTTGCCATCTTTTTTGTTTACAGGAAAAGTCCATAAACATTCTCTGTTTAAAATTAAGTCTCCCAAGACCTGGTTATGCTGCACTTGCTGCAAACATATAGGTACAACAGCTCACACATAACCACAGGGAAATATAAAAGTAAACACAGGGGAAAAAATAGAAAAAAAAGAAAAAAAAAAAAAAGAAAAAAAAAAGAAAAAAAAAAAAAGGAAGCTCTTAAGTAGAACAGTATCCATACCCAAGAAGGAAACAATCTTCAACAATTTTGAAAGTCTTACTGTACCTAAGAAGAAATAGTCCCACAGAAAAATACATGACATTAATTAGAAGTATTATGGATGAATCCAAATCAGTCTCATGCTGAGAATCTTGAGCATACAAAGGAACAACAAGCCCAAAGCTCCAACTAGTAGAATTTGCATCTCTTATAGTGTGTCTGCAGGGATCATGAAGGGAGTTTATGGTGCATGTGTTCAACTAATCTGGATGCTAGCATGAGTGCTCAAATCAAGCACATCATCAGCACCAGAAGAGAACAGCTAGTACCTGCTGTGTCTGCTGTTTCTTCTTGCTTTGCTCTCACTTTCATCCCTGATGCCACAAAGCAGTTCCCCCATGTTTACAGCAGGGTGCAGGGAAGGCCCTCACTCGGGTGCCTCACTGAGCACATGGCCACAGCCAGCACACGAGCCCCACCTGCACAGGCACAGCGCCAAGGTGAGAGTAAAAAGGACAGACATAGTATGCAAAAGAAATATATCCCTTCTGTTACACTAATACCAACTTCAGCACCAACCAGAAGAAGTGAATTTGACAGGCTCCTTAACTGATTAATTTGAGTGATGGCTTTCATTTTAAAGGTTTGTCTGGGAACAGGGTTTTACGCAAGTGTGACAGAGAAGCAGGAGTATGCTGGCTATTATTCTCAGATGTTCTGCAGACTTGGAGGAGTGATTTTCTATCTGGGCCAGCTTCACTGCTGCATTTTCCATTTTTATCTGTTTTGCTCAAAATGACTTATGAAACAGGTGCATGCTGAAATGAAAAGTTTTCATGGATAAAATCCATGATTTTTATATCCTTATTTCTAGTCCTCCAAGAAGATAACCATTTATGGGATAAGATTCTCTTTTGCACAACTCAGAGGAGGGTGTCAGAAAAAGAGTTTTTAAGTTGTTCATGTATCCAAGGCTACCCAAAGAGAGAGCAGTGAATGAGGACGACTGTCATCCCACCCACCTTTACCAATCAGTAAAGGGCTCAAGATTAGAAACATACACAATATGTCCTCCTGTGTCCCACTAACCAGGAACAATGCCTTCCATTTGCACAACTAATTGTTCAACCATTGCACATGCACAACTCCATTATTTCAACTCTACAACATATAAAGGGGCTTCTGCTTAAAGAATGTGCTTCCTGTATGTTCACACTAGATGTAGAATTAATTTCAGTTTACTGAAAACCTGAAAATATTTTTACTGTATAAATTAATTTTCTGCTGGACTTAGTGGCTGCAAAATAAACACAAAAAATCTATCAACAGAAGCAAAAATTATGTGGTATGTATGCATTCATATTACAGAAGGCAATGTCAAAAAGACTTTATACACTGATGACCTTTTAAAAAACTTTAAATGAACCTTTTATTATTATTATTATTATTCCCTCTATAACAAGGTCCATCTTTTTATGTACTGCTTATCAGTTTTACTAGCTAATAAAAAAGTTAAATTACGCTATCAATTTCTCAATGAATGCCTAATAAATAATACTTCCTTAGTTCAATGTCCTCAATAAAAAGGAACAAAAATGAGGCCTGATACCACTCTGCCCAGTATTTTGATGAACTAAATTCACTATTACTCATGGCATACCATCATGAAATATGTTTTCTACGACATAGAATAGACTGCAGTTAAGTTTTCTAAACACAAAAATATATGTACTCGGATAAACTCACACACATATACACATAGAGATATTCTTCACAGAAGGGTGTGCTGAACATTATCCAGAGGCATTGCTTCTCATATTGACCATAAGATACAAGCAATTTGCCATGGTTCCTCACACAGTACTGTTATACTAACACAGAGTCAATCATTAAGTCTATTCTTCATCATACCATGGTCAATGGATGCAATAAATTTACTTTACAATAAATAACTTTTAGTCCAACCCAGAGAAAAATTCAAAGCAGAAACTACCTGTGTAAGAATTCCCACTTATTTCTAAGGGAATGAAAAATAAAAAAGTCAGGTCTGAGTTTAATGTTGGCTATACTTTGCATTGTTTGTTCTAATCTACCTGCTGGAAGTTTTACACCACAGCGCTGACTGTAGAAAAGGTTTCAGTGCTCTGACTGTGTCTGGTGGATGACACTAAATTTTCCTTTTAAATTTGGGATTAAGTGCATCATAAACCATTATAAACTATATTTCATCTTTTATCAGCTAAGACTCCAGTAAGAAATGCTAAGATGTGAGATTTCAGCAGTTCCATGGGTCACACTGAAGAAGCACCAACCAGAATTTTCTGTAGCAGAGGACAAAAAGAAAGCTGTCAAAGCAAAGAGCACTGAGTGTAACTAAATGTTGCTCCTCAAACAGAGGAAAAACTGAAGGAAAAGTGTCAACATCATGTTCACAGCAGCATTAACATTTTCTGCCTTCCTATTATATATTGGTGAATATATTTTGGCTTTTTAGGTCAGTGATACTGATACTGTGCTCCTGTGGTTACGGTATGTAAGCAGGAGAAAGTATAAAACTCACAGAGAGGAGAATGATCCCACAGGGGTGAGTAAGACAGCAGTAAAGCAAGATTTATTGAATGAATGTTTGCACTCACCAAATGTAATAAAACTTGAATGATATCCAGCAACTAATGTACATATATGAGATATACATGGTCATGTTGATCACTTAAGGTCTGCCCTTCTTATTTTAATTTTCCCAATGGAAATATAGAAACCTGAATGAAAACTGAGGATAAGCTGATAGGAACCAGAACAGAAAAGCTAGCAATAAATATTTCATTAAAAAAGGGTTTCTGAAAGGCCATATAACCTTTTGTCTAAATGCCTCAAATCCAAAATGTATTAGGTTCAAACAAAATAAAGTTATTTTAATTAGGTATAGGTAATCAGAATTTATACAGCAACAGCTAAAAAGAGAGTGATTATGACACTAAGACAAATCCAATCATTCAGATCAAAGACTGGGCAGGCTATCTCTACAGAAAATAGGCCAACACAAGTATGTATTACCTAAGGGGCAAGTAAGCGTAGTGAACTGAATGATTAATCACAGCTGTAACTATGCATCACATTATCTGGGTATATGTTGATGCATAAACATGGATATTTTGGTCTGATATGAGGTGGACAGCAGCAGAAGGAGACAGTAATTTTGTAATAGGGAGAGTATCACAACCACATTGAAAGAGAAACATGAGCCTATTTATATACAGAAAGCAGTGACTATTTTTATCCTTGAACTTAAGGAACGTATTAAATAATGATTACATAGTCTTGGTTCTAAACAGGTATGGCAATCAAAAGACTAGGATTCAGTTTCTGGTGTTGCCATATATCTTCTGTACTGGCTAACAATTTTGCTCTTGTTAACAGAAGGATAGAATATTGTTTGCAGTGAAACTACACCACCATCAAACTGACAGTAGCCAAGAGCTGAATACCATAAGGACGTAGTATTAATCAAAATTCAGTTCTTCTAATCTGCTAAAACGGAATGAATTAAAGAACTACAATCCTTCCCTAGTCTTAAGTGAAAACAGTAGTACATTTTCTGTACAACATGAACCTTTTCACAATGATTAATCCCATTCCTAATAAAATAAATAGAAGTTTTGCCACAAACTATATGGACAAAAAAAAAACAAAAAACAAAAAACAAATCAGCAGCATAAAAGTCTCCACACTCCTAGCACCAGTCTTTTAGCAAATTTGTTTTGTATCTTAAATAACTGTCATTCTAACCAAGGAAATATGTCAAATGAATTCTTAAGCCAACTGGAAGCTCTATTTTAAGAACCATTCACTTTGTATGACTTTGTATGTACCATAAGCCATGGTAGCAGCTCAGAACAAAGATGCCTCAAGATCAGGAGGTAGAGGTACATGTAAAACCAGAGGCCCACTTGTTCAGTGTTGCTCTTGGCTGTCCACTTTATGAAAAGTCTATGGTTTCTCCAATTCTTTTTGTACTAGTTAACCTCCAGGCACCCATTCCAACCAAAATCATTCTATGATTAAATGATTAAAATAATGTTCCAGAATACACTAGCGTGCACTGTGGGTATAAACGAGTACACACGGAGTCTATACTCTTGTACACACACCACATCCATTCTAGCAATTTCAAGTAGACAGCTCCTATTTTCTACTGCTTCCCAATTTCAGATATTAGTATCAATTTTCCCTAACACAACTTCTCTGTTGATTGAGATAAGTTTATTCCAGAGTTATTACATTTGATACCTGCTTTCTGGTAACTTGAATCAAAAGAAGCTGGTCAATGTTGGAGAAGCAAACACAGTAATAGACACAAAGACTTAATGAGAGTAAGGTATACAAATAAACTATTTCTCACAAGGCTAAATTCCTTAAGAGAATACAGAACTATATGTATCAATTATATAAATACAGTATATAATAGTATCTCTATGTATAATGCAGAATATAAATTATGAATTCCTAGAAATTGTAGCGATATATTCCATACTCAAAAAATTTAGAGATGTACAGATACAGATTTGGTCCATCCAGATCCCTCTGTAGAACCTCTCTACCCTACATCAAATAGATACTTCCACCCAGCTTGGTGTCATCTGTGAATTACACTTGAACCCATGATCCAGATCATCAATAAAGATACTGAAAGAGCCCAACACTGATCCCTGGGTGACACCACTAGTGATAAGATGCCAACTGGATGCAATGCCATTCACCAGCACTCTCTGGGACCAGCCATCCAGAAATTCTTAACTCAGTAAAGGGACCACCTGTGGGCTGCCAGCTTTTCCAGAATGCCATGGAAAACAGCATTTAATCATTCCCTTTTCCACTTCCTACTAATTAGCTTTTTCACCAAGTCTAGCAGTAAAGACAAGAATAAGGACCAAGATTGGATTGGTTGCTTAACCCTTCACATAAACTTATGTATTGTCAGCCAAATGTTATAAAATCTAGACTCTCTTTCTCCTCTCTTTTAAACATTACATAACTGGTATCTTGTATCCTCTCCTACACAGTTTCATAGTGGTTACTGAGATTGTATATACCTCCTTACATACATAAAATGCATGGCTATGCACAGAAACACAGGTGCATATCCCATCCTATCCTGTCCTGGGGTAAGCCATGTCTCAAGTTTTTGTCTTCCTCATAACAGAAAATCCATTGATAATAGTTACTGCATGATCAGTATGCAACTGGGGGAAAAAAAAAAGAAACAGTAAAAAAGAGAAAACCCTCGAGCTGTCTAGGCAACCAATCCTTTCCACATTGCAACAACTCTCAAGTAATGAGACTTTTTTGGAGGTGGTGAAAAATTAGAATCTTTGCCAAAGTCCCTTGGTGGCAAAGGAAACGGATTTTTATATTTAAGCCCTAAACACAAAGTAGAACCAGCAAAACATAAAAGAGAAGAAATCTATTTAATAATCTGATTGATTTTTACCTTCCATTTTTCCAACAATGGGGCTGTATCCAGTGACAGTGTAAACATTTTACTTTACACAGTACAAGAACCACAATAGAAGAGTGTAATTAGTGCTGGAAAGACATTCTTGAGGAAGTACTTTGATATCAAAAGACTGTTGGAGTGATTGTCACCCTGCTGTGCTTGGATTCTCTCTTGATGTGCATAAAGTGTGAATGCAGAACGCATTATTATGAAACTCACTCGTCCTTGCATTTGTGTGCTCATTGCTTTGCCATCTTGTGGTAACCAAAAATAGAAACCTACAGAGCAGCATATAATTCACACTAGAATAATGCTGCTGTATTTTTTAATTAATTCTTCGGCGCGCTTGCCGGAAATCTACAACTCAAACCATGTTCTGCATTGTGTTATTTATTTAACAAATGTGCAGTCATTTTCCTTTTAAGACTGAGATCACTGAAAAATACAAACTCTTGTCTAAACATTAAAAATAAGCACAAACCTTAAATGAGTTAATGCTGCACAAATGACTTCTGAAGAATTTTATCAAAATACACTATGAGATTTTTTGTTTAAAGGAAGTAAAGTGATTCTATTCTCTCAGCTAATATAAAAGCTATACCTGTATAAAAATTGTCCAACTACAGGACAGTTTAATGTGTCATAAAATAAACTGGATTCAGCCTTTATAAACTAGTCAATAATTATTCATGGAACAGTCATTTGCTGGCTTTAGTTTGGGGTTTCTCCTTTAAATTATCATGGGGAAAAATGAATAAACTTTGTAACTTGTAAACTTGTAACTTTAACTTTTAAAAGAAGTAGCACATTTTTGAGTTAGCGGTCCCAAAGGAGAGAAGATGAGGCCTTCTGTTGCTAAGCAAGAGTTTGCCAGTTATTTCAAGCTTTAGCTGAGTACAAGCAATAATCACTACTGCCTGAAATATATTGGAATGAAAGTACATGGGACCATTCATGACACTTCATCAGCATGCAGGAGGCAAACAGAGTGACTGCAGTGATTGAATACAGGCTCAGAACTACTGGCTTTAATCTCCATCTCATTCATTCAGCCTTTACTTTTGGCACAGCTGTATGATAAACATTCTGACATTTCTTCCTTACCCACCCTCCCTTGGAATCCCATGATTGCTGTGTGTATGTTTGTTATGTATTTAAGATCATCAGGTTTGTTTTTTTTCTTTCTTTGTGGTTTCGGTTTTGGTTCCACCCCCCTCCTTCCCCACCCTCCCCCAACACCCAAAAAAAAAAAAAAAAAAAAAAGCAATAAATGTCTGGCTATGGGTAATCTCCAGGCTTACAGTTGTTACTACCAAAACACCTTTATTTTGTTGAAGGGAAGCTAAGTCATGTTCACTTTGCCTCTGTGTACATCTTGAATTTTTTTAAAAAAGCTAAATTCAATTAATAGTAATCCTTCCCATTGCCTTCTGTGCAAAATACAGTGAATATGTTTATAAAAAATGTTTTACATGTTTATAAAAAAGTATAACAGGCTTATAATGGCATTATATAGAATTTTAAGATTAGTGGTGCTAAAAAGAAATCTGATTTAAAGAGAATACAGTTTGTTACTCAGTAATGGGGCTTTTGTTTGGTTTCTTTTCTGCTTGTTTGGATTGTTGGGTTTCTTTAAAATTTTTTGCTTTACATCACTTATCTTGACAAGTGCTTATATGCAGTTCCATAGCAATAGCTCCTTGAATCTGCCTAGGCTTTGCAGCCACTGGGTTCTAAGGGTCCTGCATACTTTAAAGGCCTAATTGGTGCCTCAGACATCCCATTGCAAATTTAATGGAGTTATATATAAACCCAGTGAGCACAAGCAACCTTTACAACTGGTTAGCAACTATTACAGTGCAGTGACACTGGTGTCAAAAAACATATTTTAATATTTTCATATTAAAATACCTAAGAGTTTTGGGAAAATCTGCTTAGTCTCTCTACAGAAGTTGGGCTGACTTCTTCTCAGTATGCCAGACTCCTTGAATTCAAAAATCTGCTACACAAAGCTATCACAGCTTTTCACTCATTTTGTACTGAAATTGATGCTGTACAATCACTATAACAGATGTAATTTTATCAAAAAGATACCTTCATGACAAAAAAAGCATTATAAAGAACCTATTTAATGCTCTCCACTCCAGCAGTTTTGCTGACTGAATGACCATTCCTTAATGTCCAGAGGTAAGTGGGATAGAGCTCTGTAGAGGACTGGCTCTGCAGTGCCTGGAACTGATATGAAGATGCTTTTTCTCTTACACTAAGTTTTTCTGCTGCTAAAGAGTTACTGAGCAGTCAACATAATGAAAATGAAGAATGAGAGAGAAAATAAAAACAAAACACCTACACCCTTTTCAGGAAACATGTAACACCATCTCTCTCAACTAAGTAAAGAGCAGTTGATACACTGCATTGAAATCTGGAGACAGCAAACAGATCAATGAGTGAAGAGATAGATGAACTTTTCAGGTTCCCAAGGAGATGCAGAAATATCCTTGGAATAGCTAAAATAAATCTTTTAAAGAAAAAAAAATACTTCATTAACTACAATGCTATCTAAAGAACGGGACCTAAAATCCATCTCCAGAAGACAGGGCAAACTCTGTGCTGTACTTAAGTAGCAGCAAACAACCCAGCACCTTCCTCCTAAGCATTCTTACCATACTGTGCACTTTTAAGGATCAGGTTTCATTAGTTATTTACTTCAATCAGGAAAAAACCAAATCCTTGAATATAAAAAAAAAAATAAAATTGGCCCATCATGGGAGACATGAAAATCTTCTAAGTAGCAGCAACAAAGCAACAAAGCACACAGTGAGACAGATCTAATCTTACTACCTGTATGGGAGTTAGGACGACTATATCTACACTGTAGAGCAAGTACATTGAGTTTTCAACCAAAGTCTGATACCAGTATATTTATTCAATAATTTCCTGCTCTGACCTATCTTTTCCAAAAACGACCATTCACTAGTAGCAGTTGGTCAGTTGGTCATTCATATTGAATGATTTAACTACACCAGCTCACATTATGATTTTTTTATTATTTATTTAAAAACAGAATATCACTGCTACAAAACCACCACAAGTTCCAGTCCACTTCAGAATGTTCATACTGGCTGCTTAATTAAAATAATTTCTTCTTAATTAAAAATAACAGGTTTCCTGCCAAGAAGTTTAATGTACTACCAAAAGAAAACAAAATAAGAAAAAAATAATAAAAAAAAGCAAACAAATGTAGAAAAAATAAACCACAATTGTCCAACAGGGTGCACAATCTGATTTCTTTACGACAGCTATGAAAATAAACCCATCCTCTTCTCATGAAACATATATCTCCAAAAGTAACCATTCTATCAACTGTTCTTATTTTTAATGTAGAAATTATTCAGTATATATTTTAACTGGTGGGCTAACAGACTAAACAGACCATAGAAAAGGAAGGCTGAAAAGTGGTTGCAGACAACATAGCAGCTTACTGGAAATATAAATGAACATCACAGAAGAGATCATCAGTGCATTGTTCCCTGCTTAAAGAAAAAAAAAAAAGGTCTCATTTTTCAATTGTAGCTAAGTTAGATCTTACTTTTAGCACCATCAGGCAAAGAAGCCTGCTCTTTTTTTTTTTTTCCCTGTCTTATTTCTTTTCCTCATTAAATGTAGGGCAAGAGCAACCTTGCCTCCCAATGTTAGGATTTATGAATTCCCATTCACAGCGTCCAAAGATTTGCAAGACAACCATTCTGACCTTGGTTAAAAAGGAAATCACTCTGAATGAGTTTAATGAGGATTTTAAGAATTGTCCTTGGAGGTGTAGCTTGAATGAAAATGTAATAATGTCTACATTTTTCCTTGTACCTTATGAGGAGGCAAGAAACAAATTTATTCAGTATTTTGCACTTGCTACTCTCAACCTCACTGAAGTTGCTTAAACAAAGCTAATAGATATCAGCCCAGTGAGGAATTATTAGTTTCATCTGCAGTATTTAGTTCCATTTTTTTATTCTGACTTCAGAAATTATGTATTAAGACAATAGAACAGTAAGTCAGTATCACTGTGGGTAAACTTAAAAGGCTTTAGAGGCAGCTGATGATTGTTGGTGTCCGAAATGTTTCTTTTGATTTTAGATGGGAAGTTTTGTGGGTTTTTTACTGCTCTTCTACTCTTTTTTTTTTAATATTTTAGGCAGATGCTGTGTTTTTTCTAAAATATTTCACTGCGCCACTGAAAATTAGACACCTATTCTACCTTTAAAATAAACTAACTCATCAACAAAATGTAGCAAGTGTACTATAGTACATTTTCCCCCCTTTAAATACACTTCAGGCATGTGGTCTTATTTGTCATGTTGTCATGTTCTCTTTTTGGATGTCAAGGGCCACAAATGACATTAGTCTGATATTCAAGCAGTACTTCACAGAAGTGTCAATATCAATGACACAAGAAACATTTGCAATAAACTTGTGTTGCTAACTCTTAGTTAGCTACACAAAGCTAAGAAACTATTTTGTGTAAGATACAGCACAAAGCCACATGCTTATCAGAGAACAATCAAATCAGATGACATATAACAAGCTTTGGTGAATAAGAATTCAGAGACCAGAACGTTCCACAGTATTGCTCGGGAACACAGCAGGGTCTTTCCAGTGACTTCAGTAAGAACTGTAAGACCCAGTATGATACTACTGTCTGCTCATATAAACTAGTCCAAATGCAGTGTTGAAAGATTCATACCGCCAACACAAATGGTTTAGTGTAATTTTTAACAGATCTTTCTATGGTACTAATTTACATGTCCTTATAAACAGAGTTTGAAAAGATTACCAAAATGGTGGAATTTGAATGTGATCTTGTTCTGCAACTGTTTGGATTACTCTCAACTGCTCCAGTGCCTGACCAGAAGAGGAAGAGTGAAAATAAAACTTCCACCTCTGTGTTATAAGCCATAAAATAAAAATCTGTATCAGGCAAATGCTAACCTGTATTCTGCAGGTATAAGTTTGAAGACCACATGCTAGGAGAAAAACTTTAAAGCAGAAGCCGCTGCCAACCTTAGCTGGAATAACCTGTGTTCTTCAGACTTCACAGCTTGTCTCTTGAAAGTTCTCTGGCAGCATGTGCTTTTTCACATTTGTCATCTAAATCACAGATCCAAATGCAAAATATAACATTAAGGAACAGTAAGTGCATTTGCGACACTCCTTGGAGAAATCAGGTACACATAAGGCAATGACTATACTACATGGAAATATAAGCATCCCCTAATGTGACTTTGTTACACATTTAATTTAATTAAGGAAGATCAGTTGTCCTTCCTAACATCAGTGCACACCACCGATACTCTGCTTTTCAGAAAACTTTGCTATCCCTAGGTATCAATGAAACAAGATACATGACACCTTGGCACAGCAGTTCAAACCACATACTGTTACCCTAATTATTCACAGTGCTGTACACCTGCAGACAAAGAAGTATGAAAACTGACTCCTCGAACTGTGTGTTCGGCTGATTGTGAAATGCAAGGCAAAGGAACATATCTACCTTTCATCTGTGACACTGAAACAGCTCTACTGAAGAACTTAAACCAGAAATTTACAGGCTGTTTTGACTAGTTTCTCACTGTACTCTGCAATATTCTCTGCAAACACACAGTACAGCTGCAGAGAAGTAAATAGTAAATTTTACTGTAGTGTGGTTGCACATACCTGCTTCAGATTGTGGACCACTGACAGGTGGCAGATGAAGTTTGCATTATGCAGCCTATCAAAAAAGTTTATTCTGAATATGGGTCATGTTTTGTAGAATTTGACATAAAATCAGGCAATCTCTTTGCCATGAAATAATAATACAGAACATTATATTGCAGAGTTATTAAATCTAGTGCTCAGTTTTAGAAATTAGCTGATGTTGAGGAAATTCCTTAGGCCAAGGACTGATGATGTGGCAACATTTATACATGTCTTATGTAGAAAAAAATATGCAAAATACATGGTATGATACATTACACAATCAATTTCTCATCAGTGAGATAGCCCATATGAGTGTTGCACTTTCTAAATGCTGTCCATGATCACTGCATCATGACAAAAAAATTCCCTACTTTAAAAAAAAAATAAATTGTGCTGTAGAATGACAGCCTTTAAAAACTGTCAATATCATCAATGAACAGCTTTTTCATCAACAAATTCTACAAAAAACTATCCCAAATACTTTTCTGAAAAAACAAGCATGAAAATGAAAAAAAAATTAAAATATGCTTGAAGGTCATTGCAGCTGCAAATCCAGCTACATGCTTGCCATAAAACCACATATGCTAGTATGATTTCACTGAGTACTGCTCTCCAAATTTATTCAAAAGTCACATCCAGAGTACAAATCTCACAAATACTTTACTGTTTTATGAGACATAAAGTATATAAAATTTTGCATCAGTCACCTTTTCTTTTGTGTGGTTTTTTTTCATTTTCCCCAACAGTAATTTAATAACATATATATATTAGCCATTCTTACATAAAAAATTATATTTCAAATCTATCCTAAATGGGGCTAATTCCATCACTACTATCCTTTAGAGGTTTTTATAGAATGAAGCTTTAAATCAAGGACTTCAGAAGAAATCTTGATCTTCTAATTATTATGTTATGACAAATACAGTTATTATTATAATGAGGAGAAACAGTTTTCAAGAATGCACTAAGTGAATATACTTTAGGTATTCACAGAAATTAAGATTCTCAATAATAAGATCATTTAGCAGCAGATAACCAATAAACCAGACAAGAATATTTTGAAAACTTTATCTTTCTCCATGTTCCTTAAAGATTTGCAGCAGATTTTGATGGTTACTACAGGAAGTTGTGATCGATTCCATCAGGTGTTAGAGTCACTCCACTGAAATAAAATAAATTACAAAAGTAAAAATCTGATCCTTTGAGGATTTTTTTTCTCTATTTTTTATTTACTTTTTCTCTGGTAAATTTAGCATCTAGGTTCTGAAGGCCTCTAGTGCATTTATTTATTTATTTTTTACTCCCTAATTTGAAATCCCAAATTCCTTTTCTTAGTTTTCTATCATATAAATATATTCCCTAGGATTATTATGTTCAGATTCAATTTTTAAGTTTTCTTGTCCATGTAATTAATTTAACTTGAACATTTTCAAATAATGGAATAATATTTTCTTAAACATGTATCATTTAATTACATTCTAAAGATTACTTTGGGGTTTAACTATTATAACGAATAGCCTAGGCAAAAAAAAACAGTGAAATGAGACATTTTGACCATGAATTTATATATTAATTAAACACAGGTTTGAGAAGTAAGACAACCTGCACATCTGTACATTATAGGTTTGTACAGCAAGTAACTCAGGCAATGCCCAGGAAAAGGTAGTTTTGTGAACAATAAATAGATAAATAGATTAAGAGACATTGATTTATACACAAATTCCTGTATTTTAATAGGTTTGTTTAAGACTTTTGAAATTCAAGGCTATTGATGAACATGAGTTTATTTCAGCAGGAAACGTGTCTTTGGGCTACTAAGCGTTCTCAGGACTGCCATTTAAATCTTTCCATCTTACTCAAGCTAAAAATAAAGGGGAAAAAACCCCAACCCAACAACAAGAAAAGAAAAGCAACCTTCAATCCAAAAATGTAATACATTTCAGACTCCTTCCCCAGCTGCATCCGGTACTAGAAAGATACTACACTTTCATAACTCAATTAAGAGCCAATCTACACTATATTTTATATAATTCTGGGGGTTGTTTGTTAATTTTACAAGAGAAACTGCTATGGTGAAATACAACCTTTTCTTTGTCAGACTAAAGATTAAATTGTATTTACACCTAATGATTTACAAAATAAACAGATGTTTGTAAATACAAATGTTAGATGTATACCCCTGATATTGTAAGTTATTTTAAGTAAAGATTCAAATGTATTCTGTTTGCTCTTTAATATAAAATTCAATACATGCTTTATATGTTATGGGAGTAATTAAAGGGATTTATGTGGAAGAGAACAATCTTGCCCTTGTCACTTGCTTTTAAATAATCTGTTTTGAAAGAAATGAATTACTTTGGACACGACGTTAAATTGTGAACCAAAGCATAATTAATCTGTATCCTGAAACTCTGCTTAGTTGTAGGAAGGAATAAGAATTGTTTAAACACATATTCTGAACTGATTCAGCTTACATGACCTACAGAGAAACAGAGAGAGCACATCTTTGAGATATCAAAGTAGTTCTTAACAGCATTACAAGAGCTCTACTGACAACCATGATTAGCTGAAGCATATGCTGACCTCTTTCAGTTAACATCATTCCATTCTGCTAGTACACAAGAGGTGAGATTAAATAAAACAGCCCAGTGGGCCTTTCTAACTTGGGAGGAATATATATATTCCTTTGGTTTCTAATTCATAATCATGCAGCAAAATAAAATAAAAGGTAAATCCCTCTGTAAGCCCTGTTTAATTTTTTTTTAATTTTTTTTTTACCATGTGGCTTCAGAAGTACACATCTACACCTCTTCACAGTACCGGTTATGAATCAGAACTCCATCCAAGCAGAAGGAGGAAAAGTTGTGAATTTGCAGTCAGATAAATTCCTGAGGAAGGACCCCTTTCTCTCATGCTGCTCTTACTGTGTGTAGTAGTCCCCACAAAACACCATACATTTGAAAAAAATCTTAGGACTTGAAGTTGAATAAGGACTGGAAAAGGTCTCCTACAAAAGCAGCACCACACCAGGTAGGTGTATTTGTTGCAAGCTTGGTGGATTTCAGAATGAAGCTCTAGGTGGCAACTAGATGTGCAGACTCCATATGCTAGGGATGGAGGCATCTGAAGAAAATAAGACAGCTATGTTAATCTAAGGTGGCGCCAGTTCAGCAGACAAACTGCTTCCCACATGCTTAGCTATCCAGTAAGACAATCTGTTGAAACAGCTGATTTCTAGCTCACTTTGTTGTCATATGGACAAACAAGGATTCTTCCTGAAAGGCCTCATCCTGGCAATATAAAAAGAGACAGCTTGTCTGGAAAAGTGTAAGAAGAACTAGCACATACACTGGGGCAAAGATAGGAAGCCTTGGCTTAAATAAAATCCAGTGCCTTAAAAAATAAAGGGTGTTTTCTGAGGATAACATATCACAGAAAAATGAAGAGGAGGAGGCTGTAAATATGTATATACACCATATTGGATTATAAAGACTCAACTGCAGAGATCCGGATTTCTTCCCTCTCTTTTGGTTTGAAAGGAATATCCTTAAGGAAATATGACAGAGGCTAAAGTTGTTTGAAGGCTCAAAGCACCTCTAATGTAACAATAGGTTAAGGTATTGACTGTATATACTGGAGGAACTAATACTAGTTTCCCTGATTGCAGATTCACAGGTATGTTTTGGAGGACCCCTGAAGGTGGTCTGGCCCTTTTCATTTCCTTTTGGTACTCCAGTCAAAACCACTGACTACAAAATGTGCCTCCTCCTTCCTTACCTTTCCTTTATGTTCCTGCTTGTAGTAGCTCACAAAGTTTACAGTTACTTAACTGTTTACAACTCCTGATTCAGTTATTTGGTGACTGAAATCTGACTGCAGTTTGTAGTGAGCCACTCCACCAAAAGAGAAGTTCATGTTACTTTTCTTTCTGTAGGGCAAGTTGCAAAACATGCATTTTGTCTACATTATTTGTAGCTGAACTCCTTTCTAGAGAGGGACAGAAAGCCTGACACATCTCATTAGCGTGAGCTTCAAGACAGTGACGTATGTACTGAACTTCAAGGTCAACTGCAGCCTCCGATCTCTGAGATCACTGAAGTGAAATACCCATCCAAGGAAGGCAGAATTAATCACTACTCACTTAAAAAAAAGTGAGTGGAATTGATGCTTATATCCACTATGTGCCACCCATAGGGAAATCTTGCATCTTGCAATGTACTCCATCTGTCCTGGGAACCTGTGGGGAGCAGGATCCCCTCCCTTTGAAGAGTGGTTTGGGGAGCGTTTGCTGCTATTAGTGTGTTCCTGGAGACACTACTTACCTAAAGGCTTCCTGTAAGATCTAGGAACTGAAGCAGAACTTCACTAATTACTAAATTTCATCACAGTTGTTTGCATGTTTTCTCAGTAGATATTCTTGGTATTTGTACTGTCCAAAATTTAAATCCAACCTAAATGGTGGGATTTGATTGAATCACACCAGTCTCTAAGGCAGAATAAGCAATTACTGTGAGTACAGTTTGAGGAACGGTGGAAGAAATGGTAGATTAAGTCTGTATTACTAGTACTTTACACTCTGCACAGTCTTAATGAGGTAGCTGAAAAGAACTGAGGATGTGGTATGCACTTTCATATCCACTAATGGGTAAAAAATACTACTGTCTAGGACTTCAAATGTAGGTTCTCTGAGTATTTATGAGGGAAAATAAAGCCTTCTGTGCTCACTAGAAAGCCTTTTAAGCTGTGTTTTCTCACAATGTTTCCACTGGAAACTGCATATAGCATGTATCACCAAGTCTCATTGTCATTAAGCAAGTATTTATTACTAATAAATATATTTTTTCAACATTTTCTGTCTATAGATCATCCTAACAACCCCTGCTGTTAAACAAATAACCCAAAACACTTTCGTGATTACACTTCTGTTCGATTCTTGTCACCACAGATTGATGTCTTCTCACTGATAATTCTAAAAATGTCACTGAAACTGGCTTTTCTACAGCAATATGAAATGACATTTTTGTTTAAATTTCCTGTCACCATAATAATTTTTCAGTTATGATTCACTGAAAATGCAGGACATTTTCTGGCTAGGAATTAGTCGCGTTAGAGACTGGCAAACTATGTACACTGATGGTGGCTGCATAGACTTTGAGCTGTACTGCTATTTGCCATGGGATAAAAACCAATGAAAATACAATCTATAAAAAATATGCCCATCTTATCTTAAAACAAGATTTGAAAAATAACATCTGTTTGCTATATTTGTGCTCCTTTGTTACATGTCAAGTACAGAATTGGATACAATTTGGCAACTAAGCCAAAGGTTGAAAATATGAACATCTACAGTAACAGAAAAAAATAACAATAATATTGTTTTAAATACAGCATGATGCTACAAAAATAGAATTATGCTAAAAAGATTCATTGTTTGAGATCACTAATAAAGTGTATGCTGTAATTTCATAATACAGGCAGTGGAGACATCTTCCCTGGGGAGATTTAAAGAGAGAAAATATGTGGTAGAAAGTGAACTGAAAAATCTAGTAACTTTCATCTTTAATTTCTGCAGGGTATGATCTACTTTCAGCTACCCTGGTGTAAATGCCAAAAAAAGAAACCAGAATTGCAAATTCAGAACTTTCTTCAGTTCCTCAGTACACCTCTTATAATAATAAGGACACATCAAGTGATGAAAGACTGGGTATTCCTAATTTGGGACACTGTTTGTCCTGCTAGCCACTCTGCAGAAAGCAGATCCTTAAAGACCAGTAAATAGATATATCTACCACACTGTAAGTGAAGCAATACAAAAGACTATGATTCAAACAGGAATAGATTTCTAAAATACTAACTCAATTATAGAAAGTTATGTTCAAAATTAATTTTCCTGCACTGTCTTCAATCTGAGGAGTATCATTCTCTAAAAGTGTTCTCAAAGCTCATGAAATGGGTTATTAAAAATAGTTACTAAAAAACATTTTAGCAGTTACTAGGAGGCTGGAAACCTAAGACAACAGAAAATTCAAGAAGTACAGGAACATACAGACAAAGGTTTGGAGGAGTCTGCATTTCACAGCTGGGGAAAAAAAAAATCTCCCCTAGATTCTAAAAAAACCCTACAAAACAAATCCTGCCTCCCCCTCCCCCCCCCCCAAAAAAAAAAAAAAAAGGAAAATTGATTGTGAAAACACATTCAGAATACGTATGTCCTACAGTTGATGTTCCATTCCGCTGTTTCCATACACATCTCTTCACTCATAATAATATCTATCATGTGCACATGATGGCACTGTTCACAACATTTCATATCTTATCCAGTATGATGTCATCACTGGTGAGAGAAGAACTCCCATCTTTTTATATGCTAAGAAAATGAGGTATTTAAAGAACCTTGGGCGGCCTGCAAATCTCTGCCACAGAGATCTAGAGGCACAACAGTGGTTCTGATTTTGTCACTGTCATATTCTGTCTTTAAAATGCTGGGACAGAAGCTCCTTACATCCAGAAGGGTACCGCATAATCACAGAAAATGTAGTGGTCACATCCTGCAATAAAGATGAGCAGGAGGACCAATAGGTAAAGACAAAAATATATAAAACTGACAGATAGGGTAACTTGTGAACGTTTGCTTCAGCCCTTCATGTACTTTTAAGTATCTGCGTTTCAGCACTCCTCTCAAGAGGTTGTTTGTGTCTGTGCATGTAATTATGGTATAAAACTGATAATATCAAGACCAGATAGAATTAATAACCTTTACCAATTTTACAGTACAAATAGCAATGTAAATATAAATCAGCTTCAAAATTTATGTGTGATGGTGTCCTGCAAGCCCATCCATTAATTCAAGGAGTGAGTTTATTAATTTTTCTAATAGCTTGGAAAGCACGGGCATGTGTGCTAAGGCTGGCAGATCAATCCAATTCACTTTGTATCACTTTCCTTTCAACATGGCACAATTTTGTTGCACCTCTGAAACATAAAATTATATTTGAAATTATGTGCTGAACTTAAATGGTGGAGAAATTAAGACCTGTTATTAAAAACCTTACAGTGAAACTGAGACTCAAAATAGTCTTACAATGCCTACTGAAGCGTCACTAAGATCAACCTACACAGTGTCCTGCTCAGATCACTCCCACTGCATGCTCATGGACTGCAGACATGAGGCATCTGCTAAATCACACACACTTCTCAACAGACTAACTCAAATTGGAATTTCCCAAGTGATCACTAATACAGTACCTTCACCTGCCATTTAAATATTCTCATGCACTTAATAAAGACTCCTGCAATTAATCTTTCAGGCAGTTAAATATTCTTAACTAACATTGCAGCATTTGGGCGGAAGTACTGAAGAAAATCCAATGATAGCCAACTGAAATATACATTTAACCACAAAAGGAGAGTTGAAAAGGGACTGCAGGATTTCTGCACTAATTCTCTCAATTATTTCTGCATCGTGTGCTTGCATATTGCAGTAAGATGTGTGCGTGCCACACACAGTAACCAAGCCAATTCCCTAAGTTTAAAGGCATGTCCATCTCATTTGAACCACTAAATAATTGTTGGTGATACTCAGTGATTCTGCTTCACTGAGACAGAATTTAATATTTTGCACTGGCATAAATTATTGAGTTTAGTTCTACTGACTGAGCTATTGACTCTTTCCAAACATTTGCTTCTAAATAAAGAACAACAACAAAAAGTTCATCATTGAAACCAGATGTGATGAAGTAGATAACAAGTGAGCATCTCCTGAATGTTATAGCATGAATGGGAATATGCCATAAAATAACAACACTCTACGTACAACTTGAAATTGTACCATGTTACAATGATGTTCCTGATGTTGATGATAATTCAACAAATGCAAGTTAAGTAAAGTATTCCTTATGATTTTACATTACAAAACTAAGGAATTATTTGCTCCACTATCTCAACCACCTGCTTTAAAATTTCATCTGGTTAACAATGAACTGAGACCAATAATTTGTTCTTGGCAAGAGTCAAATAATTTCCTGAGAGTTATTTAGTTCTAATTTGACAACCTCATGTGATGGAAAAATCACTTGTTTCTCTTGGCAATTTGTCCCAGCAGTTAATCACCTCCCTACTGAAAGTGTTTGCCACATATTTAATTTGAATTTTGGCTTCAGCTTCTACTAACTTGCTTTGCTAAATTAAAAAGCCTTTTATTACTAAGTGTTTTAGACACAGTTAGCAAACCACCTCTCAATCATATCTGTGATAAGCTAAATGTATTCAGATGCATCTGAAACGGTATCATTTTGTCCTACCAAAAGATCAGTTTTAAGGTTCTTTTCTTCACTCTTTATTTCCAATATGAAAAAGAACAACTGCAACCAAGTATTAGTTCTGCCACTGCTTTATACCTAACTCCACAATACTTATTTCTCACTTAGCTCTACTTATTCAGGTACCTCAATTACTCTGTTGTCACTGTTGATGTTCATTCTGAATTAATTTGTAGCTACAAAGAAATAGACTAAATTAACTTACCACTGATATCTTTCCTTTATTTAAAAATCTCCCCCCCCAAAATGTTTACTGCCTCATTGAGCAATTGATTCTGCATTTAAAAATCTGTATATGATCAGAAATTGATTTGGGCTGGCATGATATTAAACATTTTACAACCTCTACACAGTTCAATATGCTACATTTGCATGGCCATACATCAACCAAACTTGTTTTAAGAAAAATAAATTCATAGTTGAAATGTTAACTGCCTAGAAAAGTCTGCTACTCTTTCTTAACTACATCTTTTCCCCTTAACTCTCTATTTATTTCAGTCTCTTATTACACAGACTATTACTTTGCTCATAACTGATACCAAATAAATCAACCATGAAACTATCCCTCACTTGAAATACTCAGAAACTTTGAGTCCCTCCATCTTCTGGTGCCCTGGGCTCTATCAAGCAAGAAAGTCATGAGGTTGGAGATGCCCTTAACCAAATAATTAAAGAATCATGGCTGATAACTATCCATAAATTTTAAGGCTTGTGTTGGTCAGATACATCATCCTCAAGAAAAGAAGATAGTAAAATAAATATGGCAAGTATTTCTGTTAAATACAGTACACTGTTAAATGTAACACTGTGTGTTTAATTTGTAAAGAGCCCTATATGTGATTAGCTTTGTTTATAAATTTTACTTTAAATACTTTTAAAGGTATTTCCAGAGAAAGATAACTTAATTTCTTTTAAACTGAGATGGAGGAGGAACGGTTCTGACAATCATTAACTAAATGAACACTTCTCTTTATAATCTGAAGAAAGATTATTCACACTACATGGCAATTTTTTTCATATCACAGAAATGCTTTATGATTACAGTGTTTCCTGGATGCAAAATTACAGCATAAACGAACATTACTTCCCGTAAACTACGTATAAAAAACACGTAAAGAAAAAAAATAAAGTATTTCTCTAATGTTCATAATTATGTGCCAGACATCATTAATCTGTCTGCTTGACCTAGATTTGTTATATTTTATACACTCAGCTGTGGTCACCTTCATATGGAAACTGATGGAAGAGAAATCATACAATATGATATCTGGGTCCAGCAATCATTGTTGATTTTTCACTCCTCTCTTTCATAGATTTTCCCTATGAAAAGAAAAAAATAGTTTCCTCTTACAAATCTAGTTTTGCAAGAACAAAAAACAAAAAACAAAACAAAATAAAAAAAAATCAGGCATAGGTGAAATTAATTTTCCATGGAAGGAAAAAAAGTAGTTTTGCTCCCTTGAACAACAATTCCTCCAAAAAGAGCAGGCTACTAATAATTCTATGTTATTGATTCTGGTTTGTTGATTTACTTATAAAAATGATTTATAAATGATTTAGTAGCTGGTTATTAAGCATGGCAAGGTGATGAAAAATGTGCCCATGCTAGAAGTTTTGTATTTTTATTAAACAACCATTAGATATACTCAGTGCTATTCATGGAACCATAAAAAAGTAGTTGCAGTAATGGTTTAAGTACTTAAATTGTACCTAGAAACACAGGTTGAGAAGAGAATTATCTATATAATATCATAATGTCTTAACACTAACCAGTGGTTACTCACTGTATCAGTTATTTTGAAAAGAGCTAAAAAAGATTCATAGTCTATGAACCAACTTGATAGAAAAGTGCAAGATTTTCTCAATAAATTGTGGCACAATTAACAACAAAAAAATGTATATTTTTCCCAAGAGCTACTGCCCTATTGCTTTGCAAAAAATTGACTTTTAATACAAGCAGTATCTACATTGACAGATAAGTTTTTACAGCACTAAGTATTACCTCCCACACTCCATTCCAACAAGATATAAGAATGTCATCTTAAAACCCCTATTAACAGAACAGGTTTTGTTGTCCAAAGTCCACTTCATGATGCTAACATAAAACTGCAAACGTGTGTTCATATGAAACACATTATTAAAATATGGAAATGTAATGCAAATACAAAACTACTCATAGATGCCTTTCACATATTCTTAAAAATGTGTTCCACAAATTACATAATAACAAAAAAGGCAGCATTTAAACTGTGTTTATTTCAATCTTCACTGTAATAAATAATTGCAATAAAAGAATAATTGAAGAAAAGGCAATGAATCCCTGGCAGCTCAGCCAGGGAGCAATGGTGGCCACCCAGCAGAAAGCCATGGTCTAAGCTCTGCCCCCAGGAGGACTCTGCAGTGCCCAGGGCCAGGCTGCAGGGTGTGTCCTGCTCCCGGGACAGTACCGGGACAGCAGCAGCGAGCACAGGGGAGGGAGGGCACTGCCCCTGCCTGGACAGAGGAACTCCTCTCTTATTGCCAGAGCTCAAGCTGGAACTGAGCAGGTTGAGGAGTATCAGGGAGTTGAGAGAGATAATACCAGAGTCCAGAGATGCCACTGGATTTGCAGGCTGCCTTCCCTGGAAGAGGATCAACATGCAGACAGGATGCATGACAGGGAGGATTCCCTATCCTCTCCCCACCAGCCTGAGCGCTCTGACTTAAGGGATAGGGGCAATGGTGGTGAGTTCCTGCCTGGTGCAGCAGGTGCATCTCCTGTGTGACCACCCCGCTGTCCCGGTACACAGATACGAGGCTCTGCAGGTGGAACTGAACAGTAATGAGGATGATGGTCCATTTAGTTTGAAAGTGTGACCAGGGTTAAGGTAGGTTATGCTCTGCATCAAAACTAGGTCCATAAAGAAGAAGGATGGATCATTGTGATAGGAGACACCTTCCAAAGGGAACAGAAGGTTCAATATGAAGCCTAGACCCCATTCTTAGGGAGTTCTGCTGTATTCCTGGAGTCTGCTTTTAAGATGTGAAGTGAAAGTTTTCTATACCAGTACAGCCCCATGGCTATTAATTATTATTTTTCAGGTAGGAAGCAATAAAGTTGGAGGAAGAAGGTTGCCCAGGGAAGTGGTAGCATGACCACCCCTCGAGGTATCTGAAAGATATGTAGATGTGGCACTTAGGAACATGGTTCAGTGTGGGGCTTGGAAGTTCTGGGTTAACAGTTGAACTCAATGAACTTAATAGTATCTACCAAGAGAAATAATCTATGAAAATAAGTCAGTAGTAATTAAATTTGCACTTTTTCTTCCCAAAATGATGTTACATTTTTCAGAACTGAAGCACAACTATCCTGCTTCTTACAAGAAAAAGAAGAAAATACAACATTATTAACCCAATCTCAGTAACAATGTACAGGGGAGCATTTACAAGGGACAGTCAGATATACATACAAAAACACAAACATCCTCACCTCACTGAGTTGCAAAAGAGACATTCTCTTAACCAGATTTTTTTCGGTATGAACAACGAATGCTCAGCAGTTTAAAAATTAGGTCATTGAGAATCAACTGTTTAAAGAGATTATCATAATATTGGTAGAGTAAAAATATTATCAGAAAAAAAGAATAATAGTGAACAAACCATATAAACACTGGACAACTGACAGACTCAAAAGGGCAATAGCACTAATGTCGTGATATAAGCTATTTCTGGAAATTCCTGTTGCTTTCTGCAATGGATAATTTGTTTGTGTTCTGGGACTCCTTAATTCATTTATATAGATAGAACATGTCTATCTGAAGAAAAGGCCAGCCTTTCGAGTACAGAATCAGGACAGCTACTCATGAGGTTAGTAGGAAATAGAAGAGATGAAAAGCCCACTTTTTTTTCCCATGGCACAGGTATGTGGGGTTTTTACACCTTCCTTTAGTTATTCAAACAATATGAGTAGAAATTAGGTTGCTCCTCTAATACAAACACTCATATTTTGGTTCTCTCTTCAAGGCAAGATCATACACTGTTTTGATGGGTACCACTCAAACAAGAGCACAAGCAAACAATGTGTTTGAAGGAGGTGTTTATCTGGGAGCTATGAAAATTGAAGTACTAGGGTAACTACTACTATATTCTTTCTTTTTCAAATGCTACTACTCCTTTTGATTCACATGACTCAGCTTTTGCTGCAGGTTTAGATGGAAGCAACATGGATTGAAAAGTCCTATCACAGAATTTGGTGCTGTCTGCGCCTTCTGTCATGAGTCCTTATGCTGAAGCAGTGATGGGAAATGTATCAGACCAGGCCTTGACATGGAAGAGCTGACAGAAACAGAAGAACTTAACATAATTCTTCATAAACTTCCTTGGGGATAGGAGAAGTCAGCTCATCTGACTTCCTGCAAGCAGTGAGGACATTTACCATAAAAAAAAAAAGAAAATAAATAAAAACTTTTCCATTCCTACAAAGTTGTCTCAGGTAACTGCTGACTCAGTTTGTCTAATGCAAGCCAGAGATAAAAAGCTCCTATTTTAAAAAAATAGAAAATTGTTACAACAAAAACATTTTCTAAGAAATCAATACATAAATGTCACAATATATTATTTTAAAAATACATTAATATATTAATATATATCACATTAAGACATTATATATGATAATACAGAATATAAGATATAGATAGATAGATAGATAGATAGATAGATAGATAGATAGATAGATAGATAATCATTGTTTTTACAGGTTGAGAAAGCTACTTTGAATTCTTCCAGACCTGACTATTTATGTTAATGAAATAATGACAATAATAATGTGCTGAAAGAGAGGATAGCTGGGCATGAAAGCTCTCACAAAATGTTCGAAAAGAGTGTACTGATTCTCAACAAAAGGCAAAAAAAAAAAAAAAACCCAAGCAAAAAAATAAAATAAGACTATTTTAGGATTTTTACTGCTAACTCATGAACTAGAGAAAATGTATCTCGCTTTTTTACTGAAAAAAAACAAACCATAAAACCAAACAAACAAAACAAACAAACAAACAAAACCCTCAAAAACAAAACAAAACAAAACAAAACAAATAAAAAGGATGGAAAATACCCAACAGATGGCACATCTGAGCTGAAGCTTCTGAACTCAAGGAATAATAAAGCAAGAAGAAAACCAAGATCTTTTGGGGTATTTTTCATAATATCTGTACTAAATAGAACTACTTACATCAAGCTGCAGGAATAACCAGGAAAAATCTTTTTTCAGGAGCTATATCTGCTCTCAAAAGTCTAAATTAAAGGAAGTAATATTTTTTTTCTGAAGCCATAGAGCACAACTCACATAATAATTAATAAATTACTGGTAACAGTTGTCTGCATCTAAAGGAATAAATTCTGCCCATTACATTTTAAAATGTATCAAGTTTTAAGGTCCAACAAAAGCCACTCAAATATCACAGTACCAAATTGAATTATGTGTCCTGAAATCACATCACCAAGTGAAATTCGCTTGTTCTGTATTTAACAGAATATTATAAGCCTGTGTGAAGTAAAGGCCTCAACAGATCTATATAAAAAGAACTAGAGGGGTAATAACACCAAATACTTTATGTGACTACAGCCATTCCTACTCTCTAGTATATAAAGCTGTTAACACATTACAATGAAAGTGCATAAGGGAGATTATGGTACAAATTGGTGATAATAAACACAACACTATTACATTGTTTCTCACTTGTTGTGACGGACTTTTTATGTGCAATTATGTAATTATGATTCCTAAAGAAAATTGAGGTCTTCATTCCTTTGCTGTTGAGAGGTTCAAATCTTACATAATCCAAAAAGCCAATAATCATAAATCTGTTGCTTCTAGTCCATTATACTCTACAGATATGATGTGATGTAAAGTTCATACAAATTCAGATTCCAAAAATAAATTACTTTGAAGATATATCTAAAACAGTTACTAGATGACACATCATAAATGTAAGATGTTATTGTTGTATATTTTTAAGTACCTCAGCCCTAAAGGTAGATTCATACACTTGGTAAGAAAAAATTATACCAGTTTGGTGGCTAGAAACCATCAGAAATCTCAGAAACATCAGTGTGAGATCACTTACCTTTGGAATCCTTAAAAAATTAAGAAAAAGTATGAGATATTTTCCTAATTTTTCTTTTAAAATGCTGACCAAATGAAGCTTTTGTTAAGATGGATAGCAGTTATTTCCTGAAAAGATCCACTGTTATTTGTCACAAATTGAAAATTGCTATTTGAGTCCAACTTTTAATGGAATAAAATCAGCTATTATTTTTGTTTGCTTTGAAATTCTGATTATAAGTGAAACAGGCACAAGTAACCTCTTCTGCAGTGAACTCTTTGCTCTATTTCCTTCATAAATTTTCAGTATTGGAATTAATAAACCTAGAAAACTGGAGAAGCAGAAAAGATGAAGCCTTCATGTGATCATATAATTTTGCTTGGTAATATGGCAACATTTACTAAACGATACTAAAAAGAAAATATGGACACTTTTATTGTTCTCCTTGAGGCAGAAAATACTGCAGTGAAGAGGTTCATTACTAAATATTTTACCACTGTCCAGCTGCCTTACAGTCAATTATGTTTAGTTAATGTGCATCTTAATGAAGATCTTGACATACAGTTATAATCACAAACTGTCCACTCCAATGTCAGTCTTCAGTTCATGATTGGTACTTTGTTGGCATAATATAACAAACACTTCTAATTATGTTTCAGGTCATTAAAATTAAAACAGAGTTCAACAAACTTCAAGCAACTTGCAACATGCTATTTATTTTAGTAAAGACATAATCCTATTCTAGAGATGAAGATTCAAGAAGCAATATAGACATGAAAAATGCACAGACTAAAACTATTAATATTATACCTGTTCAGTACAGAGGATCACTTTCATTTGGTTATCAAAGTTATTATGCAAATATTCCCCATAGTAAATCAACACACTACATCAATGTTGTTTTTTGGAAGAGAAGATATAAGAAAAAAAGAATACCCCCAAAATGCAAAGGTACTTCTGCAGGAAATTTCCCTTTGATGCAACCATGGAGGTTGCTATGCCTGAAAAACAGATAATCTTAGACCTATAAAGATGATTCAGGAAACGAGAATGCTATTAACTGAAAATAAGATATGTAGCAAAACATGCTGTATTGTTTCAAATGAAGATTTTCAGTCTGAATATATTCTCTAAGTCACCACTCGTGATACCATGAGAACATTTGAGTTGCACGTTGTGGACAGAGCATGAACTAATATCAACACATCCCAGTATCAGTCACCAGGGAGGAAGGGGACATTGCCCCAGGCCTCAGGAAGGGAAACACATCTCAGGCAGTACCACTGACTACCTCATTTTGGATACAGATTATGCACCATGGAATTACCTTGACTTTTTTTGCCCCTTTTTAGATGACAGTTGTTCCCTTAACTCAAATAAAGAATGTATTTTTCAAGGCATTAGAAATAATAGGTAAGCTTTGGGGACAGAAATGGGATGAGAGGCTGGTCATCAGCTATACTGCTTTATGAAGGTACAACTGAGACTTCAGCAGATTGCAGCTTCACAATGTTACTGAGAGGAAAAAAGAATCCCAGCTTGTAATCAGGAAATTACTGCGGTATAAGGAAATCAAGGAAATCATATTTCAAAATATCCTCCCAATGGAAGATATGTCTTGTTACTGCACTAGGAATAAGAATATTGTTGCTCTGAGAAGAATATGTGAATTTTACATGAATATTTTTACAGCAGAAAATTCTTATTTATCACATGCATTATGCAGTTCTCTGATTTTATCTATTACCATGAACTTTTCCTACTTTCCTCATAAGTATGTTCTAATGCAATGGACTTTAATTTTTACAGAAGTGCAGATAATAATAATAATACATCAAGATAATAGTTCCAATATTCATACGATATTATTAAAGTGACAGAATTAAAAGATAATCTATCTAATTTTAACTATTTATTATCTGAAGGTGGGGGGGAAAGGAAATGAAGGAACTATCAATTCTCTTGAACTTCTAATTAAAACAGCAATGAAATTTTCCCACCTCATCCTCACCTGTCCCTAAGTGATGAGATGCAATAGGATCTTGCTTACACTCTTTGCAGCCTGGATGTATGCATGGAAATTGTTATTACCACTGTAGACTTCCAGTCAGTAAAGACTGAGTAGGCAAAACACAAAAATACTGAAAAATTCAGGAAGTTGGAGAATTGAGAAAAGCTGGATCTTGCATATTTAGCACCTTTCTTTGAAGAAAAAAGTGAAGTAAAGTGTTATCACAGACTTGAAAATCCATTCTCCCTTTTGAGTGTGACTCAGGTAGTGAAAGAGTTAATGTTCAATCATGTGAAATCCAAGGAAAGCCTCAACAGGATTTTTTTTTTTTTTTTTTTTAATCTACACAAAAGATTGCAAACCTGTGCTCTACTATCATTTTCTGATTGTATTTGTTGTGGTATTCATTGAAAAGAAAGGTTGGTTTACATGTGTATCCAAAAAATGCCATTCTTCCTTCACACATATCTCTTGAATGCCTGTAAGTTCTGCAAAGGTCTTATATCAACAGGAAATTGATTTTTTCTTTAACCTTTGTATTACCTCTACATTAATTTTCTCCTTCTCTATCTTCTATAAGAGGAAATGGAAAAATTTCCTTTGCCTAATGACAGAAACATTAAAATGGGTTTGATTCATCAGTTCCAAGTCTTGTCATGGTAAATGAAACTGAAGAAAGGAGATTTCTCTCTTCTGATGATACTTTGGTTTATACTGTTTCCCAAATCTGGCCTACTCGGGCAAGCAGCAGATGTCACTTCCCCTATCACTACATGGGAAGTAGTTATTTTTGTTTTCTCACAAGTTCAGAATGTAGCCAGTGCTGTAGAATGAAACAAGTCTCAAACACATGTAAAGATTTAAATGATTCAACATTTTGTAAACATCATTCTTCTATTTTTCTGCAGGAAGGATTAGTAAAGATGTGCTAATCCTGTCTTCCAGAAACTAAAATTGTTCACAAAAAGTTTCCCTGGCATAAGCAGAATACTGAGAAAAAAATACTGATAGTGATTAGGCCCTGTCTGCAAAATAAAGCTATTTTCACAGTGAAATATCTCAATGTGAAGCTCTCCTGGGGATCAGCACAGAAAAAGTGAAAGCTGTGAAGTATACGAGTAGTTGTGCCAACCTCAGCTAAGAGGAGAGAAACAATTATGCCTGCTCTGCTCAACTACATAATTTTCAAATTGAGATAGGAAATTCATGAAGGAAACACTGATATTAGTGGGAAGCTACAGCCTAAAGTATTGTAAGTATTTACCAAGAATCCCCATGTGTGACTATTAACTGCTTGATAGGTTTTTTTTTTCTTTTTAATAAATCCAGCAAAGCCAAATCCAGTTTCAGTTTATTATAGACACCAGACATTCTTCTCATTTTAGCACACAAACCTGCAGGCACACACACACAGGCAGACACATGCACACTCTTTCTTTCATTGGGAAAGAAAATAAAAATATTTTTAAACAATTCAAGAATTAACTATAGGTTACCCCAGATAACCTTGAGAAGGGAAGAAAGACCAACTAATATTTTCAATAATAAAGAAAAACATTTTAAAAGGTTACAAGCCTGTGAAAAGAGTAAGGGCACCTTCTTTTTGAAGTACTACATAAAACCAGTGAGATTAAAAAAATCACACAGCGACATAAAATATTGGCCCCTGTAATTTCCATCATGATTGCACATACAGGCTGTGTGCTTGAAGCCTTCAGCAGACCTAAGGAACATTTTGCAAAACAAGGCTCAGCAGGGCTAGGAAGACATTCAATGAATTCACTGAATAATCAAAGCTACGATTACACAAGTTGTTCATCCTGCAGTGAACAACAGTGATGTAGCATTTTTGGTCCACAATTATGAAAAACACCAAAACCCATGGAAAACATGTCAATAAATGGCTTAATTGATGAAAATCCACACCCATGCAGAGAAATAATTTGTTTTCCAACCGTGCAATGCACACAAAAGACCTGAGGAGAGCCAACCTTGCTCAGTGGTCTCCCGGTCCTCCCCACAGTACCAGGCAGTGAACAATTACCTCCTTATTCCCAGCTTTGCTGGCCAAATACATTTAGAATTCTATCACTATTGTACAGGGGCTGACCCATGCAAAATCCAGTGAGTGATTCTAGTCTTTCCCATACTGAAAGATTTACCAGCAGACAAATAGTATAAGCCAATTGGGCTATGAAAATTTATAGTAGGAAAGAAAGTGTAAATTTTTCAAACATTTGACTGGCATCTTTTAAAACTGAAACTAGAATCATATAAAAAGGTCTCATGTAAAACTTTCCTGCTTAGCTATATTTCTAGATTACCTCTTAAAGAAGACTTTAATGTGCAATGCAACTCCATAGCATCACTTTATCAGCCTGCACTGAAATATAACTTAATCCATATCTTAGTAATTCCACTTTATTTTAGAATTTATCTCTTGATTTGAAGATAGATGTTCAAATAAAAAAGTTCTATTTTTTTACTATTTAATGTGCATATTACCAAGATATGTCAGGCATCTTCTGTGTTGCTATACGGTAACCAATTGTGTTACTAGAAATGGGCACCCAGAACAGCGTATGTAAAAACCTGTCATGAAGAAGGAACCTCTAGGCTTCTCAGGTTACTTAAGAAAGGAGCTTATTCAAAATCAAATGCAATGTGGTTTTCAACTGCTTCAGCTTACTAAGCAAGAGACAAAAAACAAACCTCTGTCATCTAAGTCAATAAACAACCAAAGTAAAATTATTTTTGATCACACTTGATCTAAACAGCATTCCTTCAGAAAGCCTGTCATAAAAAATTGTCTATTTTCTTTGTAAGTCTAAGATAATAAAATGGCTTTTTATTTTCTTTTCTTTTCAAACAAAACAAGCAGTTAGGGAACACAGGTATTTGAGGACTACCCTAATTCTGTCAACCAAATGCTTGTAAAGTTTTCAAGTGATTTTAATTCCAAGTTGTTGTTTTCTGAGCCCAAAACCATTACTTTTTCAGGAAAACTACTGCCACTGGGACCAGAAAACTGTCACCATGAATGCATCCTCAAAAAAAGATTCTGATAGGCTCTACTAATTTTCTAACTATTGAATATTGTAGCTTTAATGAGTGCAATAAACATAGAAGACCAAACGGGCAATTAACCTCATTTTCTTTGCAAACAATGTCCAGAGAATACTCTTTGTGCTATCATTTACTATATAAAAACAAGTTAGTGCCAGTGAGTTTTTAAGATACAAACAGGTTTATTTGTCAGCAGCATTACTTTGAAATATCACATGCTGCTCTGCAAGCTGGAGAAGTGGGCCCATGCGAATCTCTTAAGTTCAACAAGGCCAAGAACAAGGTACTGCACCTGGGTCAGGGCAGCCTCTGGTATCAATACAGGGTGGAGGAAGGAGGAATTGAGAGCAGCCCTGCTGAGAAGGACTTGGTAGAGCTGGTAAATGAAAAGCTGGACATGATCTGCCAATGTGCACTTTCAACCCAGAGAGCCAACCTTACTCTGGACTGCATCAAAAGAAATGTGGCCAGCAGGTCGAGGGGGGTGATTCTGCCCTTCTACTCTGCTCTCACAAGAGCTTACCTGGAGTGCTGAATCCATTGCTGGAATCCTCAGTACAAGAAAAACATGGACTTGCTGGAGTCCACAGGAGGGTCACAGAAATGATCAGAGAGCTGCAACACCTCTCCGATGAAGACAAGCTTAGAGAGTTGAGGTTGTTCAGCCTTTAGAAGAGAATGCTCTGGGAAATCTTATGTGGCTTTTCAACAATTAAAGAAGGCTTATAAGAAAGATTGGCACAGACTTTTTATAGGGCCTGTTGTCAAGAGGGCAAGGGTTAATGGCTTTAACCCTTTAAAGATGGTAAATTAAGGCAAGATATTAGGAAGAAATTGTTTATGGTGAAAGATTGAAACAGGTTGCCCAAAGACATGGTACATGCCCCATCCCTGGAAACATTTAAGGTCAGTTTGGACGGGGCTCTGATAATCTGATGTAGTTGAAAATGTCCCTGCTCCTTGCACAGGGACTGGATTAGAATGCCTTTAAAGGTAGGGCCCAAGACATACAATCCTACAATTCCTTGACAGATATAGACAAGTTGTAGCAAGTATCTTTTACCTAGGCAGAAATAATTCCATACAATATTACAGATGAAGGGCTGATTGCCTAGAAAGAAACTCTGTATACAAAGATGTGGGGTCCTGCTGGACAAAAGCATGAGTCAGCAGTGGACCCTTGGAGCAAAGAAGGCCAGCAGTGTCCTGGGCTATCTTAGTATGAGTATAACCATCAGAGGTAAGGAAATTATCCTATTTACCATTACCTATTTACCTATTTGTATCTGGTGTGCTGAGCCCAGTTTTGGGCTCCCTGGTACAACAAAGAAATAGATGTCCTGAAACGAATCTGCTGGAAGTCACCAAACTGGTCATGGAGATGGAACATGGGACCACCCAGGAGAGGCTGGGAGCTGCATCTGTTCAGCCTGGCAAAGAGAAGGCTTGGGAGTCTGCAACTACCACGTTGGAGGGTACAGAAAACAAATTGTGTAGAGAAAGAGTCAATGGACTTAGGAAGCTCCAATTAGATACAAGGAGAAAAAATTATCTTGTAAAAGCTCAAACAGTGGACCATGACCCAGAGATGCTGCAGGATCTCCATGCTGGGAGACATTCAAATTCAGGACATGGCCCTGAAGTATTTGTTCTAACTGCACTGGCATTGTACAAGAAGCTGGAAAATATGGCATATGGAATTTCCTTCCAGCCTACACAATTCAGTGAGGCTAAGACCATTTTTGGTTTTATAGTTCTCATCATTGCCTCTCAGTAGTCAGGCTCAAGTTTATTTTCAGTATATTAGCGAAACAAAAACTTATATACCGTTTTTCTTAATAAATCCTATCCCAGATGGCAAGATGAGTCCAAAAAAAGACACAATGCTTTAAAAACCCTAAGTATCTCCCAGGACGCAGTAACAAAATTGTTTAATTTTATCTTAATATTAACCCAGAAGAGATTATTTTAATGCATAAAATCAGCATTATAAGAAGTTATCCAAATTATAACAACGCTTATAATCTCAAAAAACTTAAATAATAATAAATAAATAAATATAGCAATATATAATAACTTTGCAAGGCATATAATGAAGGAAATTAAGGAAAGCAGCCTTATTATACAAATAAGTGCTATATTTGTAGCATCAAAAGGTGGTCAAAACCACCTTATGGACTCCCAGATACAACTGCTGTTTCATAGCAGAGTTATGCAACTATATAAACTCTATCTTAACATTTTTTTTTCCTCTCTTGTTGCTAACTGTGTTTTTAAAAATATTCTTTCATCCTGTTAAAATTAATGTGACTGTCTATGTAGTTTAACAGATTGGTTGCAGTAAGCTCAGAGAACAAAGCCTTTGTCTTTCATATATCATATAGAGAAGTGAAAACTTTGTCACAGAAAGCTTACAGTGACTCAGAAAAGAGCTTAAGGAACAATCATAGGATTTTTTTTTTTTTTTTTCTCCTTTATCTGCAATACCTGGTGTTTCTGGTAAAAAATTTGGAAGAAAAACAAGAATTAGTAACAGAAGTCCAAAATTTCTAGAAGTCTTTCTAAATTCAATGAACCTGAGTGACCAAGAAAGTGGTTTAGATGATTTTGGCAGAAGTCACTAGTCATTAAGGAAAATTTTCATATGTATTTATACAATGGAAAAAAAAAAAAAGAAAAAGAAAAAAGAAAAAGCTTTGATACAAGGACGTATTTAAACTAGGTAGTAGGTCAATTTGGTTCCCAAATGTACATGTCAAAAGGCTCTATCTATATGCCTCAGCATCTTATTTTTCAATGTAGCGCTCTCTGGGCATGCAGGATTTTTCCTCTATCATTATCCCACAGCCTATGAACACCTAGAGTTTTCTCCTTTTTTTCTACCACTGCTTCAGTCAGAATGTTTCTATCCTTAAATTAATTCCTTCACAGACTACACCTAAGTTGTAGCTGCTAGAACAGGAATTGAAGCCAGACCTCCCACAGCCCGGGTGAAACCCTTAAGCAGCAAACACTGACTCATGGTGCTTCTCACCCCCCTTTGCTCCTCAGCTTGGCAGCTCTTGGCTGTGCCGAGGAACAACTGCCTTTGCAGAGCTGCACAGGTGCTGGGACTGCCCACTACAGCACACATGACACCCAGGTGCCAGCCTCCATCCCCAGAGCTGCAACTGAACCCCCTCAAGGTGAGAAAGAAGCCCATATGGAAAAGCCAGAATCTCCAAGACAGAAGATGTAGGTACCACTCACCGTCCCACATACATAACATACAGAGAGATCTCCTTCCAGTTAAGAGCAACAATAAGAATTGATCAGGGTTGCAGAAGTTCTGTTGTACCTATCAGGTTGCAGATGGCAAATGGAGGAAGGTGCCATCCGGAACATACTGTGATAATATGAAAAAGGAGCTTGATCTCCAGGGAGAATAGGAGTTTCAGACAAACCAGCTGTGTTTATCATTTCCTACAGGCTTCTTCCAGACAGTACCAGGCAGGATAGGCAGGTATCAGTTTCCTTTAGACCTCATCCAAGGTACCTATTTTTCCCCAAAAGCATACAAAAAGTCAACACATTGAAATGTAGGTTCCTTATTTAGCTACCAGAACCTTTTCCTCTACCTTGAAACTGGTATCCACTAATAGTCAACTGTGAATTTTACATTACTTTTTCTTTTGTAAATTTACCTGGCAACTGTGATGTCTAAAATCTGTAACAAGATCTACATGACCTAGCTACAGATTTCACAAGTGTATTTTGTCTCCTGAAGTCTAAATCATCTGTTCAGTCCAGAACTGCCACAAAATAGGACTGTTACCGAGCTTTCAAAAACTAAAAATGCAAGTATTTATTTTACTCCAAAAGATAAGAAATATGCTAGAAAAAAAATGGTTTTGCCTACGTCAAACAATGAAAATATAGAACATGTATTACCAAAAGCACAAAACAACAGTGGGACAGTAATTTGTTTTTTAGAAACTGCAACTTATTCACTGATGTCTCAGTAGGACACCATAAAATCATAACAACAGATATCCCATAATAATCTTTAAAAACACAGTGCAAATATATAAAACATCCCCATGTAATTCCACAAGATGAGGCTTTTAGTGGGGAGAACTGGATATACAAGCAGGAGCCAGATGACCCAGATTCAACCCAGCTCCTCTACTGGCTCTAAGCTTATCTACCCAGGGAAAACAACCTATAATAGCTTCTCCTACAGACACTCTTATTCCATTAGCCCAAAAATTTCTATGTTCAGGTAATTTAGTTCAGTTTATTTTAACTGAAGACAGCATGGAATACTCACCATGTTTAAATTTCATATGCCAGCCTATTTTGCCATAGGTTCAGTGTATAGGCAAGAGTTTATTATAAGGCTCAAAATAATCATTATATCACTTGGAGCTTTGACTTATTCAAAGCATAGATGACAATAATTCATGTTACATAAATCAGAATAATATTTTGAATCTCTAAATATTCAAGAACTATGTCTAGATCTTTAAAGAATGTCATACATATCTAACACAGACATATAATTGGTGATTTTTTTTCCTTAAATTGTTTAATAATTATGTAAAACACTATTTTCTGACTTTTACTCCTCCATAACTCAAAAAAAACCATTAGCTAGTTCCAGATACAGAAAAATTTAAAGACAAATTTCTGGAAAAAGAAAGGAGAAAATTGGATTCTCTATGGGAAAATTAAAGAGGTTTCCATTACTTATGCACAACATTGTTTTGTTAAATTCTATGTTAGAATGAAGTCAAGAAATACACTAGATTTAGAAATTATTTTAATTCAAAGTACACTTTTCTACTTCCATGAAGCATCTTTGAATTGTAATTTAAATGTAGAACACTTCATAAGTGAATATAAAAAGTTTTGTGCTACTCCTGTATAAAAATACGGGGAATCCAAAATAGGCAATTATGTCTTATTCTTGATCAAAACATAATTTTATCTTATAAAGGTGCTTGCTTTCCACCTGAATTACATGTCTTAAAGCTGCAGGTATTCTTACTATTTATTTATGTTTGTTATGTAATTGACATGCAGTAAGTATGTTTCCTTTTATCCCTGACATTTCAATAATCAAAATGTATTTTTGCTTCTTTGTGTGTATTAAAGCTAAGACTACTTAGTCTGAAGAGTTTGTTGTCAATAAAAACTTCACCACAAAAAGATAAGGTAGCATTGTCTCATGGAATAAAAAAAAAAAAAATCAATTACAACTGAATATCACAAACAAAATAGCACTAGGGGAATTATTGAAGAGACATATTTCTGTTGAAGAGTGTCCTTGCACAGAAGATTTAATCTTTAAATATTCAATATTAAGAAAAACCATACTGACTTTGGCTGGGTCACTTGAAATATCATCATAGTTGCTGGTGCAGGGATGTGTTTTAGATTTGTGATGAGCAGTGCTGAAAACACAGGGATGATTTAGGAATTGCTGAGCAGGACATAGACAGCATCAGGCCCTTTTCTGCTCTCAGGCTGTCCTGCCAGGTGCAGCTGGGGGTGCCCAAGAAGCTGGGAGGGGACACAGCCAGTACAGCTGATCCCAACTCACCAAAGGCATGTTCCAGACCATATAGCATTTTGCTCAGCAATAAAAGCTGGAGGAAGGAGGAAGGGGAGGACATTTGGTGTTGTGGTGCTCCTAATAAGTGACACCTAATGTCTGATAGAGCCCTGCTTCTTTGTCAGACAGCTCTGAAAACATGAGGTGATTAAGCATCAAAATTTGCTAGTTACATTATTTTTAAAATCCTTCATATATTGTCTTTTAATGGTGAGATTTTCTCATACCTTTTTCTCTTTTTGAGAAAAGTTATTTTTCACATTAAACAGTAAGTTTAGGTCCATGTTCCAGAATGGTAAGTTAGGTTTGCCTTTACATCACATAAGGCTTCAATGTGGGATACTAGAAGGAAGAGGAATAAGGACACTAAAGAAACTGACTCTTTTAAGGACTTCAAAATTTGACAATTAATACCCACCCAATTTCCATTCCATCTAAAACACATTTAAAATGTGGCCTTGCAAAAGAGTGAACAACATATTTAGATTTGATGAGTGATTCCAGGAAGCTACCTTCTCCTCTCCCTTAACACTATTTTACTATATATATTTTAAAAATCAAGTTGTCATCAACAGTCTTTCCCTTCTCTACTAAAATTAGACTGATCACTGTTATCATTTACTGAGAAAAAAAACACATCTGAATTAGCAAAATTCACATGCTCAAGTGAAATAAAATTTGTGGCCATCCCCTCTTAAATAGAGTTTGTTGGGTTTTTTTTAAATCCTAAATATATATGCAGATTCAATGTCTGTTTATTGCTAAGGTAAGGCTAATAGCACTGGTATAGCTTTTCCTAACCACAGTCTTAGCCCTTGCTCCAGAAGAGGAGGAGGAGGATATGCAGGAGGAAGAAGAAGCTGTAATTTTGTAGCAGCCTCTTGCTTCTAACATTATTTCACTTGTTTTCATGCTACCAGATCTTCTTTCCATTCACTATTTTACTGGCACTGTCGTTGGACCAGGCTATCAAGGCTTAAGATGGTCCCTTCAAACAGTGATGAATGTTCCTGGTATTCCATATGTTTTGTGACATTTGAGACTCCCAAATACTACATTTAATCAGTGCAATATGCTTCAATGGTTCTCATTGTCACACAATCTCTAAGTCAAAATAACAAAACAACCTCCCCCCAAATCCTTTTAAATGTGATACTTTATCACAGTTGCCAGCATAAATTTTCCGTTAGTGACAGCTCAGTTTTTCTTCCAAATCCACACATGTACCATTTTAAAATATTCATTCTATTTATGGAACTCATAGGACTATGCAGTGAGTTATAGTATGTGAACACTCATAGCCAGATTAAAAACATGTCAATGGATTTCACTGAAACATGTGGAATACTCCTAAGAAACTTTTCTTTTTTTCTGTTATCTAAAGACAGCATAATTAGAGTAGTTTAATAAAATGCCATTGAATCAGTTGATTAGAAGAAATATTTGAGTCTTACTGACTTAGTACATCTTGCTATTCATGTTAAAAGACTACCTGTTTAACTCACTCCATTAGAAATTCAATAAATTCCAACTCCAAATATAAAATAATTAGGTCTATTTTTTTCCAAATCACTCTCTGGAACTTGAGGACATGGTGAACACTGTGGTGGTGCTGGGTTGATGGTTAGACTTGAAGATCCTAAAGGTCTTTTCCAACCTTTACAATTCAATGATTCTATGACTGCTGATTATTCATTACATCTTCAATACTGTAGGATGCCCACCTTATTTCTATTCTTTATATATAGATATTATGTGAAAATACCAGAAAATAGTAGTTCTGATAACATAAAGTCTTATTGAGGTTAATCAGCATGTCAGATAACAGTTATTTACTGCTGTTCTTCGGAAAATATTTAATGCTGAGGGTTTTTTAACTTTCAAAAGATCAATCTAAAACTCCGAAACCTTGCAGAAGTTAATACTTCAACATTTAAACAATTTTTGATTTTCTACAAAAAAAAACTGGGAACCCTCACAGATTCCTAGAGTACTGTATGTATAAAATAAAACCTGCTTTCCGACCCACACTTACAATTGGAATTATTGATTTAATAAATCAAATATTTTCTTATACTCAAGAACAGGACCTTAGGAAACTGAAAACACATTAAATTCCTTTGTGTTGTAAACCAGTGATTTTCCATGAACTCTGCATCTCTAAATATTAGGGAAAAAGACAACATGGAATTTTTAGTGTCTCTTAGTGTATATGCACCTCTGCTGACTGCTAAAATGAAAATGAAAATAAGGTAAAATAAGGATCCATTCCTTCATTCTTAGCATACAAATGTATCTTCACTGGACATGCAAGTAGAAGCACAAGAGAAATAAAATAATTTAGAGTGATAATGAAATAAAGAGAAATGGTTGCACAAAAAAGAAAACATTAATATCAAATCTTCATTAATTTCCTCTCCAAATGCGGCACTGCACCATGGGAAGTTCTCCATATTCTAAAGAGAGATGGTAATTAATTTCTTTGATGCCTTATTCTAACTGGAAATGTCCTTTAATCTTTTATGTAAGCTTTTTCCCAGCAAAGAATTATGGTCCAATATAAGCAAAATTTTCCAAAAAAAAAAATAATAAAAAAATCTATTTATATTTTAAAGTCTACAGCCAGTACCAGTACTATTTCCACCAGTAGTGCTGGCAGCTGGTCTGTCTGTCCAGTTTCCTTTTTCTGCACAAGGCTGCCAAAAGTACTGATATGGAGCAGAGCTCCTCAGGTTTCTGGCTCAGTAAGGACGAAGGGCAGCCAGACCTCCCAGAAGACTGTTTGCATCCTCAGCAAATACATGTTGAACTAAGACACAGCTGATTCTGTTTCTCAGTCACCTACCTGCATATTTGGCCAGCTCTTCTTACAGGCAAGCAGCCCTTGGCCAACACCATGGACACTTACACTACTTCTTCCAGGCACCAAGACTCCTGGAGCACCTGGGAAGCAGCTCTGGCAGCCATTCAGACTGGCTAAAAGATTTGACTTTTCTGTTTCTACAATAATTTGAGGTGGTAAAAAAAGTGAAGGCAAAGGGTTAACATGGACATGAAACTATACCAAATATTCCAACAACACTCAATAAAATAATTTAGTAAAATAAAATCACAAAAAGACCCCACAATAATAAAAATAAACAAGCAAACAACAACAAAAAGACCAACAAAACACAATAACCAAACAACAACCAGAAAAAAACCCACACAAGCAAAACCCAAAAATGCACAGATAAAATAAATTATAGAAACCAGAAATTAAGAGAGAGAAAATTATATTTCATAATCAAACCGTATAAATTTTTTTGCACCTTGCTCCCTAAAGGTAATCCAACCTCAACCTATTCAGGCAGAAACAATTCTACTGGCTTCAGAAAGCATAGAGAAGGCCACATGCTGTCTGTCTCAGAACAAAATCTCTCCTAAATATCCCATTAAAGCCCTCCTGTAAAAGTAAAGCCGACTGTAATTTTTCAGATACTATTTTGCAAATATCAGGCACCTCAAAGTGAAGGTAAGACCAAATTTTCAAATTAAAATAGGAACTCTGTCTGTTTTACATGCCTTCAACAAGTTCAAAGATTCAAACATAGACCTTGCTGACTCACAACAGCTGGCAGGAGTTTTCCTTCCAAAACTTTATTGTGTTCCTCGTAATACAGGCTTAAAAGTGTCTTGCTAGAATGCCCTGTCTGCCTTTTGCAAATGTAAAGCAGTGCTTAACAGAAATACCTACTGTTGCTTGTCAAATCATCTGATGAATTAGTCAAGTACAAATTATTTCAGGACGTATTCAGTCTGTTTCAGACCTGCCAGATGTGTGAAATTCTTGAGGATTTTTCCAAGTTATCAGTTACTCTAGTAAGAGATACTTTTCCTTCTTTCAGCAAAGTAGCCAGCAAGTGAGGGAAAGATAAGAATGTGCTGTAACACCATCCTGCCTCCTTCAACTCTTCTTGTCTCTCTACCTGAGACTGTCAGCTCTTCGGGGAAAGAGTTCTTTCTTTTTGTCCTGCTTTTACACAGCACAAAAAAACAAGTCCAAGACTGGGCACTAGGAATATGGCATTCCAAAACAAATCTTATTATTCAGGAATAAAATTTAATGTCTGAGTTTGAGCTGAAGCATGATTTTAGAAAAATATGTATGTATTATTATGCACAAATTTTCTACTATGAATTCACGAATTTTGCTGTTCAGAAGAAAGCATATAGTAAATTATTACATTTATTTGATTAGATTTACTAGGATTTACTAGATTATCATTGTATTATCTATGTAATAAACATACACATAGCAACACAGTTTATATTTGGCAGACTTGAAAAGAGTAACCATATACCTTTAACTATGACTTTTTAAGAACTTTTTCCAGGAAAAAATTTACTATCTGAATGAGTAAAAAAACCAAACAAACAAAAAAACACAAAAGATTATGATAATTTCTGGATGACACTGTCAAAATTATTCAAGAAAATTGTATTAAGCAGTAAACAATCCTGGGCAACATAAGGATATTAAAACTAGAAAAGTAAGATTGAATACAGCTGTAAGACTGATTTACAAGGGATTTTGTCTTGCAAAGTAATTCCAGTACTGCAATACAAAACCTAGAGGTACTAGAAAACAGTGAGTGAAAAATAGTTGTATAACAGAATACAGCAACCAAAGAGCTAACCACTCCTAAGGGTATCCCATGACTGAGTTTTGTGTAAAGGTCAGGAGAGTTAAAAGGCAGTAGAAGGCAATGTGGCATCCCTGAAAAAGGACTAAACTAACACTGTAGCTTCACCGGTAATTCAGTCTGTAACCTTAGGCATATTTCCCTCCTCCTCCTTTCCTTCTCTTTCACTCTTTTTGGCAATTTGAATATCTGCACAGATGTGAACAGACACTGAACTCATTCTGATTGCCCTGCACAACAGCTGAATGGGAATCATCCCCAACCAGAATGAGATTGAATGACACTGTGCTGGGGTGTTCAAGCCAACAATGCATACTGACATCTCTCTATATTTACTATCTCTCTCTCCCAAATGGATCATAATATTTGTTTTATAATGTAAAAAAAATATTTCAGACATCAACAAAATGACAGCAAAAAAACCCAAACTATCAAAATACCCACATATATTGATCTTCGTTTGTGTAAATAGAGGGAGTGTGGCCAAAGATGCATAACGTGTCAATGTAATAGTCAATAGTCAATAGGTATCTTTGGGACAGGCCTAAAACAAAGCCCCAGTTTGCAGATTAGAAAATGACCCATTTGGGAGTAAATTTTAGATTAGTACTGTCTGTGTCTTCATTTATTTTTGACACTCCAACATCCAGCTATAACAGTTCCTGAGACATTACAGTTCCAGTAGACAGAAACAGGCAGTGTTGCTACTACCAAATGCAAAAAATACAGTGTGACACCTAAGGGGAAGTCTAGTTCAGGCTTCAAAACTTTTAGGTTCAGATAAACATTTTTGTGCCTGGTGGAAGCCAAGCTGCCTGCTGCTGTGCTTACACTTTTATCAGTACTCATACCAGCTGTATGAGTACTCAAAATTAGTTTGAGCATAAGATTTGAGAGCCTTTAGTATCTCATGTGTATCATGATCTGGACAAGGGATCTAGTGCTCCCTCAGTCACTTTAGAGATGACACCAAGATGGGCAGGAACACTGATCTCCTGTAGGGTAGGAAGGCTCTGCAGAGGGATCTGGACAGGTTGGATCAATGCCAAGAACACCTGGATGAGGTTCAACAAGGCCAAGTGCCAGATCCTGCACTTGGGTCACGACAACCCCATGGAATGCTGCAGGCTGGGAGCAGTGTGGCTGGAAAGGAGCCAGCAGAAAAGGATCTGGGGGTGCTGGTTGACACCAGCTGGACATGAGCCAGTGTGTGCCCAGGTGGTCAAATAAGCCAGTGGCATCCTGGCCTGTATCAGAACCAGCGTAACCAGCAGGACCAGGACAGTGATTGTCCCCCTCTACTTGATATGCTGAAGCCCCACCTGGAGTGCTGGGTTCAGTTCTGGACCCCTTAGTACAAGGCACTGAGGTGCTGGAGTGTGCCCAGAGACAGAAACAGAGCTGCTGGAGGGTCTGGAGCAGAAGTCTTAGAAGGAGCAGCTGAGGGAGTTGGGATTGTTCAGCCTGGAGAAAAGGAGGCTCAGGGGAGACCTTATCATTCTACAGCTATCTGAAAAGAGGTTGTAGCCAGGGGTTGGTATCTTTCCCCAAGTCAGAAGAAACAGGAAAAGAGGAAATGGCCTCAAGTTTGCTGGGAATGAGTGTGTGAAGATTGGATATTGGTAAAAATTTCTTCACCGAAAGAGTTGTCAAGCACTGGAACAAGCTGCATAAGAAAGTGGTTGAGTCAGCATTTCTGGAGGTATTTGACATGTTGATGTGGGGCTTAAGGACATGGTTTAGTGGTGGAATTGGCAGTGTTAGGTTCACAGTTAAACTCAATGATCTTAAGGTTTATTTCCAAACAAAATGATTCTATGATTTTATGATTCTAAGATCATCATCTTTCCAGTTGTCTCTTTCTGTATCTCTCAAATCAATTTGTTATCTTTCACTAATAACTTCTTTCACTCATGTACTTATTTTACAGAAAATTCAAGAAGTTTGATTCCTTTCATAAGCTGAAGAGCCTCTGGTCTTATTTCTGCAAATATAGGTTTTGAAATGCAGCGCTTATCTAAGAAATCTTGTAGAAATTGTTCCTTTGCTAATTAACAGATTGGAAAATACTAATAGACTGCATGCAAAGCCTTTGCACTATGACAATTATGCTAATGTTCTCTGATGCTTTTTCTTATTTTCTTTTTAATTGTAGAGACACAGAACATAATCCTGTGAACATCCAAAATTGATGGCGCTTATTATCAAACTGAACACTAGGCAATTTCCTTTCTGAGTCCTTACATTTTATGCTGCCAGTATTTTTTGTTTTGTTTTGCTTTTTAAACAGCTGTCTCTAAAGACTCACAGGCATGAGCAGTTCTAGAAAAGATCCTCTCTTCCAATACTTGGCTCTGTAATTCAGAAGATGCAGCCAGCATCCTCTCCCTACAGACATTCACTAAGGCAAATGGGAAGACTCCTATGAGTCATGGTGCAACACAGGCTAAATCAGCCATTCTTCCAGCAATTCTTTCATAAATTTCATGATCAGGAGTGTAGCTGTCATATGCACAGCGTGTGAACTACACACAGATTTGTCTTAAGTATACCTACAATTGGCAAAAACACAAATTCACCACCATGTATAAAATCTGAAAAATTTTGCAATAGTTATGCACAATATTATCAATAAACACAATGCCTAAAAATCAGTTCTCAGAAATGGAAACTCATAGAAGAGTTATAATCACATAACTGCAGAAGAAACTTCCACCAAAACTGTTAACTGTAAACAGTGCAATCCTATTTCCACTCTCTGTGATAGCATTTAAGGGCTCTTCTCCCTGCTCTCCATTTTTGTTTCTCGAATCTGTAATTTTTAGGGTTTATTTCCATTGCAGAGGTACATCTGGCTGCTGCTCAGCTGCACTGCCAGTGTTGTTTGTACTCATCCAACAGTATCTGGGAGAAAGATGGCGAAATGCCTACTCTCAGCAGGCAAGACTACCTGGGGTACAGGTAGTCTTCCTCAAATGGTTGATTAACATGTTAGTAGGACATTTTTCCCTGAAATTCCCTGCCTGTACTCTGAATGAAGATTATTGGGAGTATGAACTAGTGGTTACAACACCCAAAATTTAGCAGCCGACCATGAGTGCAGTAGTGTGGATGTCATATGTAAGCTTGTCTTTAAAATGTGCTTAGCATCAAATTTAAATTGCATGTGGCTGTGCAGACAGGTAACTGCCTCACTTGCTCTTACACCAGTTTTTACAGTTTTCACATGAAAACACTTGGGACAGTACAGATTGCACCCAGCCTGCTCTGCCAGCAGGTACACTGACTACAGCAAACTCAGAATGTCTGTGGACATGCCCATCCTTCCATACACCATACTTAAATGCAGGCCTGCCTTTTGTTTGATTTTTTAAGCTAAAATACCAAGGAAGTTGCTGGCTTGGCTGAAATACAGCACTGGTGTGATTGGTCTGTGTTGTGCACCACCAATTCTGAGGCCATGAACAGTAAGCTCCAAAAGAATCCTTTTAATACCTGAGAGCTATAACATTTTACAAGGCTGCAGACACATTTACTTTAACTTGTCTATCAAAGCACGTATTTCCACAAAGGCTTTAGTGCAAACCCTTCTCTCCTTTAGGTGGTCGTGACATAGACAAGTGGCCTTTTTAAAACCAGTCAGCAAGTGAATCTAGAAGTTTGTTTTTTTGTCAAATCAGACAAAACATTATAGCAAATTACTTTAAAATAAGAAAAAATTGCTTACCTAAGCTTCTTAATCTTATACTTAAATACAGCCTGTGTTATATAAGCTTTCCTCTGAGTTATGGCAATATAAATGACTCCGTTCGAATTTCTGTTGAAAATATCACAGGAGGTTGCTTGCTCACTTCAAGGTTTTTGAAAAGGCCAATCTTGTCCAGGTAAATCAGAGACCACTTTCTATATGCATGATGGCTACTAACACTGGACTACGACACAAAGTCCTCCTTTTGTCTCAGAGTGGTACTCCACTAGGAAATCCATCACGTCCTTTTGGCTGAAGCAGAGCTGCTGTAGCATTTACAGCTGACAGGGGTAGCATTTGCCCTTGCAGTAGAGCATACAGAACTATCTTTTCTCTCTCTCTTTCTCTCTCCATCCTTTGTTTCCAGACATGCTGCTGGCAACACAGCTACACACCTACTCTCAGAACTGACAATCATTTTCCAATGTTCATAGACAAAGCTGTTACAGGACCAATTATATTTGTATAGTGTCCTTCTCCTATTAACATTATAGTCACTTATACTATTTTGAAAGCAATATCCTTCTGCCATTTAGCCAGAATATCTTTTCCATTTATTATGACTAGAAGAGCAAATAATCACAACTTCTATGGTCCTCAGACCAAAGGTTCCTAATCAGTGCATGAAATACCTTCTGCAACAGATTATAGCTACATTTTGATATCACTACTCAGAAATTTACTTTATATTATATATATATCAGATATGATTGGTTTTATTTTTGCTGTATTAAAATATGTGCAAAAGCTAATATTTAGTATTGTAAAAAACATTCTTTCAGAAGATGAGAAGGTTTAAACCATTTCTGTTACTAAACTGCTGGAATAGTCACAATGCATTAGTACTTTCAATAACAACTTAACTTGATTTCAAGATTGTGTACCTAAGAACCTATAGTCTAATTTTCAAAAAGTGAAAGAATTACCTCAGTGCAAAAGGTTCAGTGTAACTGAAGAACAAATTGGGAACCGAAACCTCCTCTCATCTGCCTAATTTTAAAACAACCCTCTACCCTAGCATACTTATCATCAAAATTGCCATCAACATATGCTGCAGTAAACAAATCTTCACCAGAATGAAAAACAGAAAATGTGCCCTTTCACAACTGGAATAAACACCTTGCATAACAAAGCCATCAAACACGTGGATCCTCTGCACGTGCACATGGAAGGCACCAACATGGTATAAAATTATGTAGGGCAAAGTGAAGAGACCTTCCTATACCAGCAGAACTCACATATGAAACAGTAAAAGACAAGACATGCATTTAATGGAAGAAGAGTTTTCACAAAACATTTCACACATTTCTGATCATTCAACCTCTTTCTCAACAGAGACATAAAAAATAATTTGAAAAGATAAGCTTTGGGACTAAAACTTATAGCTTTGCCAGATACTAAAAATCATCGATCTAACAGTGACACATTATTATAACACTCACATCCTCTCCCTAGATAACTTCTCCATGTTCCACAGGTAATAATTATCTGTCTCTTTTCATCCCACAGAGTTAACAACTTGAATACCTCCAGCCTTGCAAGCAGCTTCTACTGTCCCATTTTTTGTAAAAAACCCGCTTTCCATTATTTCTTATACTGTATATTAAATTAACATAATTAAATTAAACAGATTAACTATTTTCAACATGAAGTGTTTTATTTCAGTTTTGAAGAGATGGTTTTGTGTCCAGGAACTGGCTTATTTTTCCAACATCTCTTGCTTATAAAACTCAAACGCACACTCAAACACACACACAAAAATATCTACCCAACCATATATAATGAAGACTTATTAATATATATCTATACATTGTAATGTGTATGTGTACATGTATATTCGTGTATTTCTAATATAAATATGTGTAAAACTTCTTAATATATCTTCATAAAAACCTTGTCTTACAAAATCATTAAAATATTTTCAAAGCTTACATTATCACATCTCAGAAACACATAAAGCTTAAATAGGCAAGAAAAGATAAAAATCATTAAAAAATTAGAACTGTAGATAATAATGGCCTGATCTCATTTTATTGGGCTTGTGTGGCCAGGTTTTGGTGGTAGGGGGGTACAGCAGTGTCTTCTGTGAGAAGCTGCTGGAAGCTTCCTCCATGTCCGGTAGAGCCAATGCCAACCAGCTCCAGGATAGACCCACTGCTGGCCAAGGCTGGTCCAGTCAGGAATGATGGTAATGCCTTTGTGAAATCACATTTAAGAAGGTAAAAATAAAGTTACTGTGCTATTGTGATTGCAGCCAGAGAAGAGTAGGATGAGAATAGGTGAGATGAACAACAATGCAGACACCAATGTCAGTAGAGAAGGAGGGAGATGAAGTGCTCCAGGCTCCAGAGCTGGGGTTCCTCAGCAGATCATGGTGAAGCAGCTGTGCCACTGCAGCCCATGGAGATCCCCAGGGACACAGAGATCTGCCTGCAGCCCATGGAGAAGACGCATGCTAGAGCAAGTGATTGCTTGACAGGAAGATATGATCCCATGGGAAGCCTGCACTGGAGCACTGTCAGGGACCTACAGAGGGATGGAGAGAGGAGCCCACACTAGAGCAGGTTTTCTGGTAGGATTTGTGACCTCACAGGTGATCCATGCTGTTGCAACCTGTCCTTGAAGGACTGCACTCATGAAAATGTACCCACTCTGGAGCAGCTCATGAAGAACCATAGCCTGTGGGAATGACTCACACTGGGGAATTTAGTGGAGGACTGTCTCCCACGGAATGGATTCATGCTGGAGCAGGAAAAGTACTCCTCTCTCTGAACAGCAGAAACAACTTGTGATGAACTTACCAGAACCTCCATTCCCCATCTTGCTGTGCTGCTGGGAGAGGAAAGTATAGCCCAAGAAGGAGAGAGGGGTGGGGCGAAGATGCTTTCACGATTTCTTTTACTTCTTATTATCCTGCTCTGATTTTCACTAACAATAAATTCAATTAATTTCCCCAAGCTGAATCTGTTTTGTCTGTGACAGTAACTGATGAGTGACAACTTTTCTTTTCTTTATACCCACCTATGAACCTTTTGTTACATTTTCTCTCTTCTGTCCAGTCGTGGAGGAGGGTGATAGAGTGTCTTTGCTGTGTACCTGGCCTCCAGACAGGGTCAAACACAATTCATTTACACATCCCCCTTACTCTGGGGAAGGGCACCATACCCTTTGAATATTCTTAATATAGATTTTCCTTACTATTTTAAGCCTCCAGAGACAGAGATGCCCTAGAGTTTTTCCAAGTATTTAGCTGTCACATAAAGAGTTTTCTTGCCACAGATTCCCAATGTTATGGAGCACGCTGATTATTTTTGTTCAATTTGTTATCATTTGGAAAACAGAACCATCATTGCTCATGCTTATCTTTCCTACATTAGAAAACAAACAATTTTTGTAATAATATTGACCTATATACCTCACAACTTTTCTACTGAGTACTATGAAATGTTCTTTTGTCCTTCTAATATCTGGTGCTGATTACTGTTTGTCTCCTCTGGAGGCCATCCAATTCATCTGTTTCTTTATTTAAGCCTAATGCCCAAGACCAGGCAAAATGCTTCTGTGATATCCCATTCAATGAAAAAAAAAGCTCAGCAGCAACTCCCATGTGTTGCAAATGACATTCCGTCTGCATGACCCAGGGCTATTTGCTCTTTTTTATGCAGGAGAATCACATCATTAATTAATTTCAATTTATGGTTATTCTAACACACAGATATATTTATACACTACTGCTGCCTACACATTGATTTTCTATTTTTACATAAACATTTGATTCCTCATTTCTAAATTTCAGTAGTTAGCATTTATCTTCATTGATCTTCATCTTACTGACTGAAAAACATTCCTCCAGTTTATCACTCATTTTGGTCTGAGACTAAGTGCTTAGTACTCTTAACATCTCCATGCTATCAAAAAAACAATAAAATTTCTTTCTATTGCAAACAAAGGATCTTTTTACCATTCTTGAGTTGTATCTTATTATACTCATGGATCAAATGGAATATACAGTTCTCTAGGTTTAATAAACTTTGTGATTACTTTTTAGTTCATAGAACATACCGTTTCTAAATAAGGTGTATATATTCAATCTCTTACCAAAAAACATTCATACAGCATTTGAAAGAGGACTGATATTAAAAACTTTAAAACCAAAGATAATTTAGTACAAAAAGAAAAAAAATAGTAAAGAAGAAGAAATAAACTAACTCAGAAAGCATGTTATGACAAAGAAAAACTGCTGACTCTCTACATGAAAACACACAGCTAATCAAAAACTGATAAATAATCCCTGATAAAGACAAAAATCCATAGAAAAAAATACCAAAAGGGAAGAAACAGCACTTGTATACAGGAAATGCTACAAGTCTTTCACTAAATCCACAATTAGAGATCAATACAGCCTCCAAAGTAGATTCTGGGAAAACTGTACTACCTTCAGATTTTAAAATAAATAATTAAAAAAACAGATAGACATGAACTCAGCACATAATTTCTGGAAAGAAAAAAGCTATTGAGCTATTGAGTTAGATAAGACCTTTCATATTAAGGAAAAAACACATTTTAAAGAGAAAAAGGTGTAAATAACAATTTTGCACAGCCTTGAGTTTCTTTCATAATGGTACAGCTTCAGGCAGAGAAAGGAGAGAAGAGGAGCTAGGGACAGAAGGAGATAATTCATGAAAGATAACTGTCATCCACATCATCTCCAAGAAAGGTAATGTTGATTCAGGAAGGTCATCAGGAAAAAGTGAGGTATAAGAACTGGGGAAAGAAATTTAACTGAATAAAAGGGTATGTTAAGAGATTTTTGAACTGTACAGAATAAGGATGAGGAAGATACAAATAGAAAAAATAAAAAAAGAACACATGTAAATACCCCAAAATGCTGTCTTGCCAGTGAGTGCAGCATACTGCAATAAACATTCCTACACACTAAATCTTATGTGAGACTTACACTAAATGATAGTATTTTTGGTTCAAATCTCCCAAATCTCCATTCAAATATAATTGATTTATTTTTACTAAATCTCTATAATGTAACTATAGCTTGTACCACTTTACAAATGAACTGACAGACAGTGGGCCTTGTTCGGTCTCACGCAATAACTATGACAGGATGAAACTATTTCAAATCACAACATCATCTTCATCATCTATATTATCCTTCTCTACACTTTTCCAAGTTTTTTTCTGAAGACTGTCACTAACATCAAGACCTACAGCAGAATATTCTGTTTTCATGATGTGCCCTCAACTGTACCAGTAGGTACATAAACAGTCATACAATCCACTTCTTCTGGAATAAAAGACTTACTGAAAAAATGCATTTATGAGTGGGTAACTGAAGCTTGGCAGTATCGAAAATGGATGCAAATACATTGTGCCAGTTTCACTATGCATAAGCCACATGGAAACCAAACACCCCAGCTCATATTCATGGCAAAACATAAGTCAACTCAATCAACAGTAGAAATAATTGCTTAAGAACAGTTCATAGACACTGATCTTTGGCAGCCACCTTCAAACTCTGCCTCTCATAGCAAACCTGCTTACTTGCTAAATCAAAGAGGAGGATTCAAAGGCTTTGACGTTAAGCATTTCAAAATTACTATAAATGATGCATTCTGTAACCACTGAGTGAAATCAGTTCTGGAAATGATAATCCAAGCATTTCACAAGTGAAGAAGTAAAAAATTTGTTTCAACACGGGGAGCCAAAGAGCAGTTAATACATAGAAATATATTAATACAGGAAAAACTTCAGTATGAATAAACAGTAAGTAAAGTAACAGACAGATTTCTAGGAAACTCAAGTCCTGCATTTGATGGATCATTGATTCTTAATATTTCTCATAGCTCAGCACTTACTAATAAATGAACAGCAAAGCCTCATCTATTGCTATTAGAATTGGATAGTGGCACAATAGGCTGACACATGTTTCCACCTACACAAGCACATGGATTTTTCCACCACGCACTGAGCAGGGTGCAGTGATCAGCTGTTGCTTGCAAAGGAGCTGATACTGCAGTGCAGTGCAGCAACTGAAAGCTGCCACTGTCACGTCCTGAAGCTGTTACTTCTGAGGGTAAGGACAGATTGAGATATGCTACAGCTGCCTCAAACTCACTCTGGGATTCTGATAAATTTTCCTACCTACCTCTCTTGAACGGAAAAATAAATAAATGAATAAATATGTGTGCCAATTCTAAGAGGCAAAATATAATTTTTCTCTGTCTGCTGAGAGAATAACAGCACTTTCAGAAGGATGTTTCTTCATATTAATTTACCCTTCAAAACTGAGACTGAGGAAAGCACTGCTGTTGCTCAGTGTAGAACTAATGCTAACTAACAAGTGATTTCCAATCTTAAGAATCTCTCAGATTTTAGTATTATTTCCATTTTGAAACAAAACTTCAAACCAAGGCTTCCTCTTTACAAGCAAATTGTAAGAGCTACATAGTCATTGGAAAACTGGAAAAAAAAAATTATGATTCAAAGAAGATAAGCACTTTGACTTGAAAAGCAACTTTAATTCATGAGTTTGTATATAAAGGACAGAGTTTTTACATACCAGTTTCTTCTTTGTTCAAGGCTGCAATCAATTATATATTTTAGGACAGTAAATCCTGTTCTGCTTGTCTCCTGAGATTCAAAAATGCGTCACACCAAGAGTATAAAGGGTTAAGGAGAATAATTCTTTCTGATCCAGGACAACTATTTCAGTATACTAAAGGGAAATAAAATACTATTTCAAGGACTCCTCAAAAAGTCATACATTGACTCTTATTCCCTAAAAGACTGACCCCAACTCATGACATTTTTCTTTACAGAAGATAAATTATTCTAAGAGAAGGGTTAATCTACCTCATGACTTTTAATCTCTGCTCATCTTGTCTACCACTATGTATGTACAGTAACTTAAGGTTGAAAAATTAAATTTTAATGCACTCTAATATGCATATATGTGGCTTCTCCACAAGAGACTCCACTGACCCACTGTTCACCATTAAGTTCAGAGAAATGCCACTTGTCTCCTAATGCTCACCTGACTCTTTGCTGTCCTGTGTTAGGGCTACTAATTAGAGCTACCATATGATTAAGCAATAAAGAAAAACCTGCAGATCTTACATAAAGATGGAAGCTCATGCAGCATGAAGAGACAGGCAGGCTGTGCTCTGCTGCATCTGAAGATACAGCTTTTATTTAGTGCTCTTTCCAGTTCCACACATCTTGAAACAGCATGCGAACTTCTGCTTGTCAGTGCTATTGCAAATTCCCCACACGCACATACACACAGAAAATCCTGATTCAGTAACAACAGCCTGCACCTCAGCCATCCCCAAGTACTCATTCCCTTCATTGCTTCAGCAGCACTGAATTGCTGTCCACCCTTTCTTCATCCTGTATCTGTGTCACTGACCTCAGTTCCTCCCTTTCTCATACCTAAATCCACGTCCTGTCAGCAACCCGCGCTTTGCTGCTCTCACTTGCCACGAACCTTTCAGAACCTTTTCAGAAGGATTTCAGTATTCCTTGCAGTTCCCATCTTCTATTTCGTGTTTCTTAGGCTGCAAAGAGTACTTACAGGCAGCACATATACTCAGGTTCAGCAGAAAATAAGCTGCTGCCATAAATTAAAATTACTCAGCTATTTCCAGTGTAAAGAACTCATATTTGGAGGGAATGGTAAGACAGACCATGGCACCTGGAACAAATAATCCAAGATGTCATGGAAATACAAACCTGACTCTCTGATGCATTGGGACAGATGTTTTGCATGAGAATGTAAATTCAACCTCACTGAAATCAATGTGGCTAAATCTATACAAAACCACTTTTAAAATAAGGAGTAGCCCAGTAACAACAACTTCTGTCATTCCTAGTAAAAGCCCACAGGCTGGGCCCTAAGCTGAAAGCTGCCGGAAGGCAACAGCCTGGGCAAAGAAATACATGAAAATAAATCCAAGCAGGTCCCAGAAATGAAGAGGTGGGGATTCCCATCATGAACACCACAGCCCACTCAGCAAAAACCTCATGGAAGTGATTGTACAGCTGTACTTAAATGTGGGCTAGGAGAAGTCATAAACCATCAACTTGGAAACTCAAAAGGAGCCTGGAAGGGTGAGCATGGACCAAAGACACCATAAAGATGGTTCTAGAAAAAAGCCAACCTAAAGACTTTAAGGCTGTTGCTAACAAGTCAAGCTCATTAAAATACTAAAATAAAACAAGAAAGATTCTAGCTCCTTCAAGGTCTTGATACTCATCAATTTTAACTTTGGAATTCCTGCAACACTGAAATTCTGACATCACAAATATCAATTACTTGATAATGCATAAATTCATAGTTTTCTCATATAAGCATGCCAGGGATGAAAGGACTTCAAATGGTGTAGCATTCCACACCTTCTCACATAAATTACCATGAGAGGTGGCAGGCAATTGATAAGTGGGTTCATGGTAACTCCCAAGTCCAAATGAGGTCATTTACTTGTTTTAAGCCAGCAGGCTGAATCCAGACTTTATCCATATATATGCCTCCCCTGTACACTATAAAGCACATGAGCCAGCTTGTAAGTGACAGCAAAAATGCTGTGTCTGTTGACTGTGGGTTGCAGAACGTCAGCATACTGAAAGGACATGAGGCATCTGATGGACTTGAATTCATCCTTCAGCAAGATGCAGGTGGAAGTAACTTTCAGTGTATAAGCTCTATTGGGAAAATGATGGGAAATGAATACTTGTGGTTTTGTACTGCCATTTTTCACACTGAAAATTCCACTGAAAATGATGAGTCTCCTCTACCATATAAATCCAGGGAAGGAAAAAGCAATTTCACCTTCTACAGTGCAAATGATTTCCATGCTCACTTAACACTATTATTTTATTTTTTTTTGTCTTCCTTGAAGTACTGAATATAATCTTTTGATTGCAAAGCTCTGTCTCCAACATTCATTCAGAATATGTAGAAAATCACTGATGAAGCCAGACAAGGTAAAGTGTACCTTTACATAAATCTTAAAAATAAAGCGGCTTCATGAGACCATTTCATGAACGCACAAGAACTATCAAATTTCTGAGTTCTTCACAGATGGGATTCTGGCTTGAACTCTTCATTGATATTAAAATGAACGTTAACCAACAGAAATTACTTCCCCATAGTGACTGGGGCTTTCCTGGCAGCCATAGACTATTGTTGAAGGCCTCAGTCACTGCCAGGGACAGCAGCTGTACTGTGCCAGTGCTGTGCTCAATTTCATCATTTTTTACTTCATTGTGTTGCTTGTTTTCACACTTCTAAAGGTGTCTTTCTGTGCCAGTTACTCTCATAATAAAAGCCTGACTGTGATCAAAATGTTGAAGCAATTTCTTCATGAATTGCTCACAGTGGGCTTAGCTTGACATCTGAAGCATTTTAGAGGTTGCATCAGAACAAAGAGAATACATTTTGGGACTTAGCTTCCTATTCAACTTCCTCTATGTGATAGTAGAAGATGAATGCAGGAAATGTTGTCAAAAAAAAAAAAGATTCAGGAAAAGAGGTCTCTTTCCCAAGAAATGCTGATTTTAGTCAGAAAGATAAATACTCTTATCCCAAAGAATGTCACTAACTACAAATTTCAAAAGTCTAAATTAAAAACGCTCAAAATCTCCTTGACCTTTTTGCTTAAAATATATGAAGGTTTTTAGATATTGAGCAAGCATGATTTCAAAAGTTGCTGCTATTAACACTATAAAACACAACACATTTTCCATCATACGAAGACGCGTATCCTCATGTGGATTAGAAATGCGAAGGAAAAATAGCAGGTTGACGTTCACAGTGATATACAGAATGAAAAACATTACCCAGCAGGTCATTTTATGAAAGCATAGTCTAGAAATACTTGGGGAATATTTTCTAATAAAGAAAATACATATTTTTAGTCCATGTTCACATGCAAAATAAAAGACAGACACCAGAATGTGTGCCAAATACTACGCAAACCCCTACGAGTTCTGTGATTTATCACATTAAAAACAACATATGCTTTATACAGTAACAAGAAACTGACTTTACCTTACATTTGTAACATTTTTACTACACTTTGGTCCAATAATCCATCTGTGATCCCTCTAATCCCTTGACTACTAGAGTATTCTACTACAATGCTTTAGAAATTTGCCTTTTAAAATTAACTTATAGCTCAGGAAGATTACTCAAACTCTCATTTAGGAAAAAAAAAATCCATGAAATAAAAATGAAGGAGGAGAAGCTAATGAGTTTTCTGGCTAAAATTCACTGAATTAGAAAAAAAAAACAAACAAAAAAACCCAAAACAACCGAAAACTAAACACCCAAAACTCTAGAAATTATGTAAAAAAAGTAAGTATTAATTTTATTTTGATTAAATATGTTCAATATGTGTATGCATATACATATATATAATATACATATAATACACACACAAACTGGTAAGATATTAGATAAAAAACTGAGCTCAGTTATACTGTAAAAACAGAAATAACTTTTTCTTAAAAGACTAACTGTAAATTTACCCCTGCACTTTCTTCCTTATGTTACCCAGTTGTGTTTCCATGGTTACTCAGATTTAAAAATCAGTGAGTCTTACCAGAACATGAATAATGATAATAATCCTTTATCAATACATTTTATGAAAAGATCAACCAGGCTAGATTTCTAAGATGTACAAAGTAATTTCCCTTTCTATTTTTTTAATTATTATTTAAATTTTACATTATACACACATCTAAACAAAGCAAACAAATGGAAAAAATGTCACAGAAATATTGTAATTAAAACTGATTTTGAGCTATAATTCCAAAGTTAAGTAATAACTTTCTCAATTTCTATTTAATGATGTGTATATTTATTAAAGATATTTTTGTTGGTTTCTAGCACTGACATTCAAAAGGAAAAGGAAAGGGAGGGAAAAGTGGCTAATATTTGACAAAAGTATGGCTTTGAAGGTTACAGAAAGTAACTGTTGTCCAAGCAACTACTCTTGACTGAAACTTGATCTTAGAAACAAGTTATTATATTAATCCTTTTCTTAAATAGTTCGCAACAAAAGATTTGTCCAAGTTCTAAGCTGAAATCAGTGTGTTGTAGCACATACACAGATAGAAATCTATCTGTAAATTTGGGTTGTCATGATACAGACGCATAGAGAGAATCCTTTATTCCTTAGCCACCATTGTCAAAGTATTACTCATTAAAAAATACTTTCCATGTTGAAGGAGAATAGAGATAAAGAAAGACAGAAAGAGTACAGAATCACTGTTTTAAGTAGATAAAAGACCAGGGGTAAGTGCATCCTCCTTTTTTTTTCCTTTTTTTTTTTTTCCCCCCCAAAGGTATCACCTATATCAGCGCATTTATTTACACATTATTTTGAAGGCACTAGAAAATACCTTTTACAGGTAGTGTTTCAGTGTAAGCCATCTACACGTTCCTGTTAAAGAGACAGGCTTATTTACAACTTCAGTAACTGGCACAAGTTTTGAAATGAGTGGTTTAGCAACTATATCAGCCAGTTCCCTCAGGACCATGGGATGCATCTCACTGGGTCCCGTGGACTTACACACATTCAAGGTCGATTCAAATGTGATCTTCCTCTACAGTGGGAGGGACTTCGTTCCCCCCCAGTGCCTGCCCTGAAGTTCAGGGCCTGGAGAGATGTGGAAAAAGAGGTTACCATAGAAAACTGAGACACACAGCCACACACACACACACAAAACCTACTAGAAATGCTCTTAATTCCATCACCTGTCTACAAAATAACACTATTACTCTGTTAAAAGAAACAAAAAAATAAACAGAATTGGTATCTCTTCAGCTTCATGACATTTAGATATTTAATTCTGAAAAAAGATAACCAAGAATGTACACAAAATCTCAATCCCAAGCATACTAAATAACCTGATAAATAAAGGTTCAGTCTGCTAACTCAATTTGAGTAAACTTTTATTACCTCCTTATCACCAGATTAAATTTTCAGTGCTTACTCACTCTTATTCTAATCCCCAAAACCTTTTATACATTTGCATAAAAAGGCAACATACTCACAGGCTGAAAGTCCAACTGAATGAAATGTGTTACAATTTTATCAACCTGAATCTGATTCAAGGGTCAAGCTTATGTCGTTCCATGTAGGACAAAAATCAATTCTTAGAGAAAGCACAAATAACTGACTGGATCAAAAGTAAATTGACAATTCAAGGACTGAGAAGGTTTTTTTGGTTGGTTGTGTTTGGCTCGTCTTTTTTTCCCATTTCTGCCAATGTCTCATTTGCATTTCAAAAAAAAACAAAATAAAACCAAAACAAACAAACAAACAAACTCAACAAAATACCCCAAAACCAAACCAACCAACCAAAAAAAAGCAAAAAGCAAAAAACAAACCCAACTAAACAAAACAAAACAACACAAACAAAACAAAAAATACCAACCCAAACCTACAAAATCATTAGTTCTTTCCAGTGATGTCAGGGCTGGAAACAGTTTATGAATCAGGATGCTCAGTGACCAGGAAACTGTTACATCACTGTGAGAGGCAAGAGAACTCCGCAGTTTCCAAGGCAGCACTGCTCTTTAGAGGGCTGAATCTTCAGGGCCTTTCAGGATAAGTTCTTTCAGCACTATTAGCTGGCAAAATGTAGAATGAAATCAAGACTGCTATATTCTGGGAGGTTCACACGTAGCAGAAGGCTCCCGTCACTGTGGTGGTTTCACCAAGGGCCACTGTCACCTCATGCAGCACAGGAACTGACACTCATGATACGCAGTGCACTGTCCTGCCTCTCGCTGGGACAACTGCCTAAAACATGCATCAGGAACCACACAAAGAGGAGAAGGAAAGATGACAAATCACTCACCACTGCTATGGGACAAAACCAGTCCTGGCTCACTGAACAGACTGTGGGTGCCCAGGCCCTGGAAGCTGCTTGGGGCTCAGTGCCGAGAGGTTGGGATTGCCCTGGGCTGGACATGGCCAGTTCCAGATGACTCCATGCCACCCACCACAGGGCATGGCTGAGCCCCTTGCCCACAAAGGCAGCACCTCTGGGAATTTGTGAATTTAAGAAAGAGCAAAAACACCACAGACCAGTGAAGAAGGACAAGGCAAAAAGTGTGAGAAACAGCACTGCAGACACCAGGGTCAGTGAAGGAGTGCGAAAAGGTGCTCCAGGCACTGGAGGGGAGATTCCCATGCAATGCCTGGAAAGGGCCCCAGCAAAGCAGGCTTCCACTCAGCAGTCCAGGGAGAAGAACACAGTGGAACAGATATCCACACTGCAGCCCATGGAGAACCCCCATGCCAGAGCAGGTGGATATTCCTTAAGGAACTGTAGCCCATGTTGGAACAGGTTTATCCTAAAAGACTGTAAAAAGTGTGGAGGATCCATGCTGGAGCAAGGGAAAAATGTGAGGATGGAACTTGAATTTTAGCATTCAGTTTCTTCTTAAAGAAAAAGAATTATATTTTTCTTTAAAAAAACATTCTGTTGGTGGTGACTTCAAAACTCTTAGGAAAAATAAACTAGACAACCAAAAAAACTACATAAAGGAAAATGTGTAATCTCCAAGTAACTTATTGGACCAACTGTCCTAAAATGGCTTTTTAACAGAAGGGAAATAAGTGAGGACTTGGAGACTCTCATAAAAATGAACTTGGTTGAAGGAGCTCATAGCATAGGAAAGGAAGAAAGCAAGAGCCATCAGCAATTTCAGCATAATGGGAAGAGAAAAAGAATTTTGCTTCCACACTTATGATTGACTAGACAAAGGAAAATACATTAATACTATCTAATGGAAGATGTAATAAGGTCAACTAAAATTCCAACAGGGTACAAAGAGGAGTAAATTCCAAGAAACCAGTAGCTTACCACAAACTTCAAGAGGTCCCTCTAGGAAAACCACATCAAGTAATTCATGATTAAAAAAAAAAAAAAAAAAAAAAAAAAAAAAAGAAAGAAAGAAAAATAAATAATTCAGTTCTATACAATAAACACTCTTATGGGAAAGATAAGGCTAAAATCAAGAGGCTAGCCCTCAGGGCTTTTTTTTCAAAGTGTTCTTGATATTTTAGAAGGTATGATGGCCATGATGTGCTCATGACAGATTCACTGTTCCATTAACTCATTCTTTGGTTTACTTTATTTAAAATAATTTGTATTTTAAATCATTTAAAGGGAGCTAATGAAACATTTTATTCCTAAGGAGGGTTTTTTAAGGGCAGTTATTTTTTACAGCATAGTTACTGAAATAGCAAGCCAGAATGACTATTAAATCAAGTAACTAAGTTTACGAATTCTGAAGAAAAATGCTGTGGTTTCTGCACAGACTCATATTTAAATATCAGTGACACCATGACTTTCAAGACCCCATTAAAGGTCTAGCCTTCCAAATGTTTTTCAATCATCACTCTTTTGCATATGGACATCTATTCTGGACCTCCTCCCACAAGTCTAAGGTACCTCCAAGCACCAATGTAAATGTTTTGATTTTTCCATTACATCCAGAAAATGAGTCTATCAATGACAAGATCACACTAAAACAGTGGGCAAACAAGATGTTCATCCTTTGCCAAAGTTAAAATGGGGGGTGGGGAGCATGGTGGGGGGTGGGGGGAAGGGACATAAGCATATATGAATTAGATGGGAAGAGTACCCACACATTTAAAATATACCTCAGTATAGTTCAATATAGAAGAGAAAATGACACATAACAAAACATGAGAAATCACTGACTTTATCATTGTTGATTTCAGAGTAGAACCATTTTAAAGGTTATTTGAGCCCAAGTATTATACAGTATTATACAGACTGATCTAAAAGAGATGAAACAGTATCTCAGCAAGGACATTTTGTACAATTGCAGTCTTAGGTGCTTATCATCCTTGGTCTATAACTCAGCTGGAGGCTAGCAGAAATAAACTGTGCTTTATAGAGAAATAGTAAATCAAAAATCCCTCATTTTAAAGGGTTCCTCCTTATGTTATTATTCTTCTGAAATATTGAAACCACAATAAAACTCACTTTGTCATATAATTGATTTCTATATTTTCTGCATTATATATTCAGCTCAAATACTAAGGCTTGTCTAGCCATTTTCTTTTTATTTTATGTTACTTTTTATCACGTTAGCCCTTTTTAACAGGTGAAACTTTAAATAAACTAAAATATATTCCTCAGTTATAACTGATATTGACTAATCCTTTTGTACACAGAAAACTCCTTACTGACATCTGACTTAGGGTGATTGGCGCCCCTTCACAGCTTCACTAACCACTGTGATTATTCCAAAAAGCTCTTGATCTGCTCTCCAGGTAAACAGACCTAGCTGTGGCTGCAGACTGAAAGTTTCTGAATTCTCACAGCTATCTGCTGTACTTATTAACGAGACACGTCAGGCTGCTCATCATATGTTGATATGTTGATATTAGGTGAAACTCAGTAAATACAAACTATGTGTAAGACAGCCAAGATAAGCCCTGTTTTCAGTCATGATTAAAGTTACTGATACTTCACCTCGAGATCCTTTTATTCAAATATGACTTCTTCCATGCAGAGAAATCTCAGTCTTTCATGATAAATATGACAGGTACATATATAACACATTTAAAAGTCTGTAAAAGTCTATTTTAAACATCTGAGCTTATGCTTTGTTTTTATAGCAACATGCGTGTTTTCAGCTTGAACTGTTATCAGAAGTCTGCAACTCCTAACTCAAGGAAACAGAATTGCTGACAAAATAAGTTTGAAATTTAAGAATTTGCTTAGTTTATCAAAAATGAGAAGCATATACTATTTACAAATACAAAATCATACTATTTTCACTTCCTTCAACATCTGCTTCGGCCCCAAGAAAAATACTAAACTATGTGAAATATCTCTCTAATAGTAGCAGGTTTCCTCATTAACAGGCAATTTCTTCTCACTGACTTTGAGACAGAGCAAAGCTCTAAGTAAAATGTTCTAATTGTTAGAATTATGCAAAGATAGCTTACATTTATGAAAATTAAATCATTTAGCAACTTGTATATGGTTAATGAAGCATAATAAATATTAAACTAATGACATTGTAAGTCCACAGAAGATAATATGCCAAAGCAATTCACAGCCATCATTTGCTATAAAGACAAGTCTAAATTTTCACAAGCGTAGTCAACTCCCTAAGCAGATATGAGAGATTTATTATTATTATTATTATTATTATTATTATTATTATAATACCTAGTGCATGTTTTTCACAACTTTTTAATTTTGTTACACAGCAACGTTTTGGCACGCTATGAATAGCTAGACATATGAAAGGAAAACTGTAAGATTAATAAAATTTATTATAAATTATATTAAAATATTTTATATATAAATAATAATAAAATTTGATGATAAAACCAGATCAAAGGATCTGTTTACAGAAGATGATGAACAAAATGAGAATGTTTGCAGAAAGTGTATTAGTCAGCTCTTAATTTTAATTTCAGTTTTTTGGTGAAGCTAAGGCATTTTCAACTGAAATTAATAGTATGTTTTACACATTTGTTGGGTTGGATGTTATTTTATACACAGCAGGAACCTGTCTAACTACAAATTAAGTGTTTCAGAGTGACTCAAACACTAGAAGCTTCCCTTCCTCTTTTCTCCCCTCCTCAAAGTCAGCCAGGAGACCCAGTGATGTTCCACCACTTAGGGGAGCAAATCCCTTGTCTATGCTATCTGCCAAAGGACACAGAAATTCTGCACCAAGTAGGAAACAAAACACCCACCCCAAATTCAAGACACTGTGTTCCTGTCAGCGCAGAAACTGGATCTTTGCTCCTTGTGAGCATGCAGAAGTCACGTCCCCCAAGAATCTATGCCCTTCCTAGCAGCACGAGGACAGTGCACAGCTCTGGCAGCATCACAGCAGCCCCAAAAGGTGCAGGTCCAGCCCCGGCCCAGCAGCTGGGGAGATGCAGCTTCCAGCCCGGCAGGGAAAGGTCTGCAGCGGCTGAAGAGCAGGAGCTGGAGCCAGAGCCCTTGTGGCCCAGAGGAAACAGCCTCCAGAAGGGCTTGGAGTAATCAGATCAGGCAACTCCTTGTCAGTGAAATGTTAGTGCTCACGGGGTAAAATTCATGACAGCCTCACAATTTTAATAAATTGGCACATGTTCAAAGTCCTGATCTGCGAAACTTCACTTCTCTTCCAACTCAGGTTATGAGACCAATGCAGCTCAAGTTAAATACTAATGTTCCTCCATGTGCTCTGTGTCCATTTAGTCACATAATAACAGAAAAAGTCAAATAATCTTCTCTTTTGCCATAGATCATTATATAGCAAGAAAGAATAGTATTTAAGATGTATCCTTACAAGACAAGGTTTTCAGAATGGATAAAGCTTAGAAAACAATATGCAAGAAACTTTTCAGTAAGAAGATGACTAAAGAAAAACTTAGAAATATCCCTTATTTTTATATAGATGTAAAAATATATAGGCATACAGATATAATATTTTATAAATTACTATATATATTATATTAATTCTATAGCTTATATGATTGATTGATGGTTATATAGTTTATCATAATTAAAATTTTTGGGTTTATATATATGAGATTTTTCAATGACTGTGTACCTGTTCCAAAAATAAAAAAAAAAGTCTCCTTTCTGGAATTCTCATGTCTTATTAGAAGTTTGTGCTACATAGATATTTTAGGGCTTTTTTAAGAGTTACTAAAGTTTCCCCTTCCCAAATATTCTGTTAATTAGTCAGGAAGGTATCTTGACAAGAATAATTGTGCCAAATCTCCCTTTGAATTACCCAGTGGTAGACCTAGCATCATTCCTTTGGTAATTATATCCACCAATCTAGAAAGGAACCTTATCACAACATCCAGTTATTAAAATAACAGGATCCATGCCAAATTAGTTTTGCTCAGGTTCTGAAAGATATATAAATAGATGGACGTAACACATATATTCACACAGACTATATTACATGTACTCCCTTCTAACACACAGAATCAGTTTGAACATCTCTAAATGCACTTTCAATTATACTCACTGTTTTTCAAATCAGTCAGAAAAGCAGAAATTAATTAAATTCCTTCATGTTCACTGAAATTTGTATACAAGCTCTAGAATCCCTCTGATCAGGGGGACATTGATCCAACCAATGTGTTCTACCACTGCATTTGAGGACCAAGATTGTGCTTCATGAACTGATGTCTGTGGCTCAGAAGGAACTACTGTGTCCAAGGGATAAATGTTGTAGTCAGAACCTAAGCAATCTACTGAATTCAAGGTTGATTTTGACCAAAGTAATTGTGTCCTTGTATGTTTATTTCCTTCTCTTTTCTTGGGGAGGGGAATAAAATGGCTGAAACTGTCGATATAAGTAAATCCTGGAGAAATTATTTCCTCGATAGTAAAGCTTCTTTCATGCATGGTAATCTTTGGCTTTTAGGAGCAGATTGTGAATCTGTGATCTACACAGACTGACAGATTTTCTACAGCATCAAAAATCTGTTGGATGCAGCAGATCTATGATGGGATGCAGCCAGGAAGTGTTTTCTGTCCCAGGCTTAGAGAATACAAGGCCTAAACAAGGAAATGCTTTTACTTGTCACAATCAGGAACAACATGCAGTCATAACACATCTAGGGAGACAGCCAGAGTATGCTGTGCTCCAGCTATTTCCCTGGCATCTCCTTTACAGAAGTAGTAGTAGAGAATGAGGACCAGCATTGACCAACTATAATTCTACTGCCATTAGAGAAATTAAAATACGGAACTGCCCCGCCTGGCTCATCTTCTCTGAATGGGAGATGTTCCAATGGGAACTTACATTTTCATTGCTAATCCTGCAATGAACTGACTGAAACAGCTTCCCTAAATGTCTTGCATGATACACTCTAGTGTTCTTTACCAGTACAGATATGAGCACTTCAGAATGAAAAAAAAAAGAGTTGTCTCATGGAGATTTGCAGTGGCAATCTCTTGAGCTAAAAAATATGAATTCCACTCTCTGGCATCAGATATACAAAGTCAGGCTGGTTCTGCCAGAAAAGGAGAAAGGAAGTCAAATAGCCAGGAACATGTCCTGTTTCAAAATCACATGAGCCTGAAAATGACTTTTTTGGTTCCTCTGGTCACTGGACAGCATCCAGAATAAAACAGATAGCTGTTTACATTAATGCAACAACTCTTAAAAGCCTAAGACTCTTCTTTCCTCTTGATCAAGACTCTTGTTATGCTCTTCCCCTTCCATGAGGATACTTATTCTTTTAGTAATGTTGCCAACAGTTACAACATGTTCCATTCACTTATTAATCAAAAGGAACAGTCTCCTTAGCACTCTGCTTTTCAGATCTACTGATTCTTGAACCAGAAAGATAAGGAGGGGGAAAAACTTCCGAGGAAGCTGTCAGAAGCCAGAAAGTGAGGGGTCACAAAAATGTTCAATAGGTTGTACTAATACTCTGAAAGTTTCTTGTTTGATGTGTGTGGATATGGTTTCCTCAGATTGAATTCCCTTTGATCTCAAAAAAAAAGAAACAAACCCAAAAAAAACCCCCACGGAATATTGCTCCTTCTCATGCAGAAATGTCAGGAGGAGTAGGAGAGGGAGGAGGAGTAAACCTGACTCATCTTCAGAGTCAGATTCAACAAATTCTAGATATATTATCCATCAAGAAGACTCTAATCAAATACATGAACAATAGATTATGCTACATGGATGATGAATAAGGAATCAGAACTGGATGCAAGCATCAGTCTATGGTACTAAGGGCAGTCATTTTGATGTGCTCAGAGATGCTGCAGGCAGTACAGCTTTCCATCTCCTATAGTCAGATCAGATGGCAGGGTTACAGTACACTTTCAATACAATAAAGGAAAAAAGAGGATCTATTAAAAATTATTTACATTCGTAAAGAAAGGAGGGAAAGAAGTGATGGGAGTAACGTAGAAATTTTACTAGTCAGGAAAAAAACCAAACCAAACAAACAAACAAAAAAGAAACCTAACCAAACCCTATTCTGCCCACCAACTGCTTAGACTGAGATAAAATATCAACAAAAAAAAAAAGTCCAAGAAGATTTCAATGCCTGTTGGCATACCACACCACAAAAGAACTCTTTCCTGTATATATAAAGAAATATATATCCTGTATATATAAAGAAAATAAGGATAATGATCCCATTTAAATTAATTTTAAAAACTTTAAAGGTCCTAGCGATCCCTAATGACAAAACCTTTGCTCAAGATCAGGGCACAGTCTATTTGCAAACTATGTGATGCCCAGAAGCTTCATCCTCATTCAGAGCAGACTGGTGTAACAGACACAGACACACAAAAGAACTGTGAAAACCCATGGGGTTCTCTGACCAGGGACACCTTGAAATAATAATTTCCTTTTCTGAACCCAGGAGATATTTGCCTGGGTGACAATAAAATAAAAGTCACAATAAAGTGACTGTAAAAGCAGCTACACCAGGAAGAGGCATTATTCCCTACATGTCTGATTCCAAATCCTTTACATCTGCCCTTATAAAAGTGGAAAAACAAAAAAAAATTTATAAATAAAGGCAAATACTGTACAGATATTAAAAAATAAACAGAATAGGAAAAAAATCACTAAATTAATAATAAACATAAGCTTCTCATACTAGGAGAAAAAAAAATAGTTGGTTATGTTTATTTCAAATGTGTTTGAAATATATCTGCATTGTACTTCACATACAAATATCTTTTTTTTGTTGTTGTTTTAATCTTCACATTAAGCTTGTCTCCTAAAGCTAAGCATGCTTTTCACTTAATTCAAATAAAGTACTTTAATTACTTCTGCTGGCACTAATTTATAGCCTGTAGATTCTTGCTAATTAAGAATCCTAATCACTGTTTCAATCTTCTCCATCATACCTTCATCACCTGGTGTGATTCATACCTGCTGATTCCCTTAGGCACTAAAGCCATATATCAGAAAGACATTTCCTAGGATAAAAGTAAACTTTTTAAGTATTTAAGAATTAAATCAAGGAGACTTATATGCCAAAATTTTATCCTTACAAGTTTTAAACAAAACATCACAAATACTGTATTCTACAGAAGGCCAGTTCTATGAAAAAGTATGCAATTCAACTTCAAAAGAGTTTTGATTTCTAAACCAAGATGTTTTCAACTGTTTTTCATTAATTTTCTAGTTCTTCATTGAAAATGAAAGGTCAAGAATGACAAAAATCATGACTATCAAGAACACCAATACCAAAACCCAAGAACACCAATTATTACTCATAAAATTTACAAAGGAAAAAAAATTAGCAATGGGAAAACAAAATGAGTTTCAGAACAGAATTCTTTTTTTTTTCTACTTATTTATTCTGTTTGTCCTCAAAATTGCTTCTCAAAATTTCCTCACATAGTCCTGTTCAGGAGAATGTAGGTATTTTTCAAATATTGCCATGATAACTCTCAGACCTGCAGTAGTTTAATGCATATTTATTTAAGCTTTGTATGGATATTACTGTACTCCTGGAATAGAATGTACTGTACTTAATCCTTTGTAGTTAAGTATCCAGTTTTTCACAAGAAAAGCAAATAAGGAAAAATACAGTATAATCAATATAGATTTTAAAATAAAATACAGGATATCCTAAAAGAGGAGAACACCACATGCCTTTGCTGAAATCCTTACAGTGTTGTTCTCAGGGTTGTTTGGGGGGGTGTGGGTTCTGCAATAAAGTATTTTCAATTCTTTTATACCTTTTTTTTAACTTTAAAAAAATTATAATATACAGACCTTCCTATCCATAAGGAGTTTGAAACAAATGGAGGGATGGCTTAAAACAGGTGGGACAGGTTTAATGAACCTAGATTGAATTGCTGTTCTTACCAAGCAAAATAATAGAAACTTCACCAGCACAAAGGATGATGGAATAGGCCAAAATTAACATAAAATCCTTTTTACATTTGCCAGTCTTGATTTGATAAAAATATTTTTTTAAGGCTTGTTATTTTCTATAAAACCACAGCAATGAAAATCTAAAATGAAAACCTTTAACTGTTATAAACACAGTAAATCTAAATTGGATTAATGGAAGTAAGGCTTACTTTGCTTAATTACAGCTAAAGGACCTATTGGCAATTTTCAGTAATTTTATGATTCTTGTAAGACAAAACTTTTAAGGATCAAGTATAATAACCTAGATCTTCACATGTGTTACAACAGGAATTCCATAAGACTCACACTGAAAACACACTGAAATAAGAGATACCCCTATTTGAATAAATGTCATTACACTTGGTAGAACTTTACTTTTCTCATTTACTAAATTTACATAATTCTACACTACCACATGTGGGTGGAGTAGGAGTTCAAAACAAATGAGTCAATATTTTTCTTCAGGAAAAATACCATTAGCAGAGCATTCATGAGCAATCATATAATCACAGGCAAGTGTCCCAGACCCATAATATATGACGACAAACACGCTTCAAAAAAATATCTCAGACAGAGAAAAAGCTCTCAGTATGGTAAAGCCACAATGTTATTCCAAGAACAATGAACTTAAGCTTGACAGTTTCCCTGCATCCAGTTATAACACAGTCCCCCCTCAGCAAAATTAGTTTATTAATATTCCTATTCTGAATTTTTTTACATCTTTTGCCTAGTCATACTTGAAGATTTTCCGTTCAAGAAGCTTCTGTTATGCTTTTAGCTAAGATATACCTCAATGAGTTTCATTGTATTCTGTAAAGAACAGAAAAGATATACTAAAACCACAGATTACCACTGTAATGCTTTGGAAGAGTTCATACTTCAGAACCAAACAAGTCAAATGACCAAAGATACTATTTATTTTTCTACCATTTCTTGGATGCAAGAATTTATGCATAACACCCATAGAAAAGGCAATTTTAAATAGATTATTTTTTTTCTGTAAAAATTTACAGAAATCCAATCCTCTATAAAATTTCTAGCTTGTGTTTTGCATGATACATTTGGAGAACATCTTTCTGTCAAAATTATTGAGAGCATTTTGTAGTAAATTGCCCTGCTGTCTGACAGAAAGCATGTATAACTGCAGCTAGAATGATTACTGAACCAAGTTCAACACAGAGTCAGCACTGACTGCACTTGTTTCAGTGAAGATACTTTACTACCATGTTTTAAACAACAAAGTTTTTGTGCCAAACAAGAAACACTCTAAAATGGTGAAAGCCTGGATGTGAGCAGCCACGTAAGAGCTTATTCCTGCAATGGAAAGAGCAAGTCCTTGTCAAATGTCACTTTTCTTTGTCATCCTTTACTTATCCCTTATCCCTGTGAACCTTTGCAGTCCTGCAGCCCAGAAAACACCATATTGCTGCTGCTAGGAACAAGCCACCTTGAAACCACCTTTGCATGGCCTTGGGGCTGACACTTGTCAGACTTGCTTTGACTGGGCTTGTCTTGGTTCGCCTGGAGCTTTACTTTAGCTTTTCCTGGTGGAAAAATGAAAATTTTCTATGGTCCAGGTGGCTACAGGCTGATTTGTATTTGAATAATTTTGTGGAATATTCATAATTTTTACAGGCAGGAGTAACAAGTCATTTTCTGAAGACAGAACTATTAGGCCTGGTGTAATGGTGTAACATAGAGGAACAGAGGCATTACATGATAACAGATATCTCAACAGTGAGGTGAAAACATGAGAGAATTAGAAAGTGGATCATTTAAGACTCTCAGGACCATAAAAAATTTAAAAAAAAATTAAAAATAGTGAGTTAAAGGAATGCAGACCTGGAAACTGGGCAAAACCAGATGCTAGTGCAATAAAGAGCATCGAGAAGAACAGTACCCTCCAGTCTGTAAAGACATTCTAACAAATTTGATTGTAATGTGAATTTGCAGACTGAAGAGTTAAACCAAGGTACAACACAGAATATGCAATAATACTCCCAACTGAGGGCTACAGTGAGGAAGAAGAAACCATCAATATCAATATCAGATCTCCTGGCAGAGGAAAAAGGGGACAGACAGGAAACTCTCCCAGAAAAGTACTTGTGATAGTGGTGGCTCACCAACAGGCTTAGGACACAGTAAAGCAAGGGAAAGAATGTGACACCATTGAAATTAGTAGATAGTAGGAAGTCTATGTGAAATAATAACTGATTTTTTCCCCCTTTACTAGTATTCTTTCCCTTATTTTTTTGTTTTATTTTTCTGCACTAAATAGACCTGGATTAAGAAGAACTCTTTGATTAGACTGATAAGATTTAAAATACACTAAATTCTTTATTTTTGTCTTAATATGTGTTGTTCTGGGCAATAATAAGACAAGGAATACAACACCTCCCCAAACTTATATTCTGAGCTGTTCACACAACTGAAAGCCTCCCTTTTTTCATCTATGCCTTCCATTGTGCTTCTCAGTGTTCAAGGTCCTGAGCTCTAAATTACTCCAAAAATAACAAACTCAGGTTTAGAAGCCAGATGACCCCAAACAACTGACCAGAGTATCCAACTAGTTAAATGCGGGTTATTCTGTCTTTCTTTATTCCTAATACAGTGACACGTTAGTTCTACTGAACTCAGATTTCTCACTGATCCTTTCAGTGTAGACTCAGCCTCATGCTTGTCAAACCTAATTTTCATGAATATATAATTGTTATTATTTTTACAGAACAGATAATCTCTCTCTTTCGAACAACCCACTACCATGTTCATACATTCGTCTCATGTTGGAAGCCATAAAATCTGACACGGAACATCACTCAGAGTCCTTCAGGAACAGACATGTTTGCCACCCACTGTTGTGAATCATAACATCATGATTACAAAGAAGTGCTGAAGATGTGCTATGTCTCTTTACAGTAGGGAAAGTAGAATTTTTTCAATAGGCCCTCACATTAGTTTTACTAGAAGTTAGTTTTGAGGAATTTCCACAATAAGGATGTCCTTATTACTGAATCATAATTTTAACATGTTACATCTCTGCTTAAATTTCTACTTCTGACCTACCATTCACATCACTCTCCTTTTTGTTAGACTCATGTCAAAAGCAGTAACTATCATCTAACGATACACTATTAAAAGAAAAAAAAAAATACTTGTTTAAAAGTAAAAATTAAATATGTTCACAACACATGACAATCAGGAAGAGATCATACTATTATGAAAAAATTTCATGTAAACTTTGTTCTATATTTTCATATTACTTGAAGAAAAGATGTTGCTTGATTTTCAGAGATACTCTCAGAACTCAAAAACAAATCACCCAAGCCAAAACTATGAGTCTGCACAACCTTCAAAGAGTAGACAATTGCCTTCAATATCTCTTCCTGGATATAACTCATCAGATACAAGTACTTTTATCTTCTGCCTACTGCAGACCAGTGAATACAACTTTTGCTTTTCCTAGTTGTGTCACAGGCTCTTCCCTGGGCTGAGAGCAGGAGTCACCAGTCTGGGGCTGGCCTGGGCCCACCTTGGCCAGAGCTGGGCTGGGCTGGCTCCAGCTCTGCCTTGGGGGTAATGCCTGCTGCCTCCCCTGCCTGAGCCTGAGCTGTGCCAGTGCCCCCATGGGAAAGGCCTGCAAATAGAGGTTTTTAGTTCATCTCTAAGCAACAGGAGTCCATGGGAAGGCTGAGCAGAGGGAGGAGGCTTTGGGGCCGTGGTCAAGCTCTGTTGGGAGCAGACAGATGGCAGCAGTGTGGGAAGGACTTTGACAAAAGGAGGATCAGGCTCCACACCTGTGAAGGAATGAGATCAACCAAAATCAACATCTAAATCCGCCCAGCAAAGAGGAGTGTCCTGAAGTCCCCCTGTGATGTCTCCCACCATCCCTCTGCCTAAGGAAAATTGACACAATCACCATAGTGGAATGTGGGAAAGGTGAGCACAGCTCCTGAGAAAAAGACCAAAATTTGAAACAATTCCCATGTAAAAATTTTAAGGAGTATTTTGATTAGAAATACTTTGTTGTATTAATTTGCACTCATATTTTTGAACCTACTTGCTTTTCTATGTTTTTCTTTATTAGGTTGGTAAGGTTTAAGTAGAGCAGTAATTCTTGGGTCCATGTTAAACTCTATTTCCTTTTGCCCAGAATAACATTTTGACTGTGAGAGGTCATAATTTATTCTTTGGTACAACAGGAAAAAAAAAAATCTCAAATTAAATAATTAACACTTATAATTAACCACCCTGCCTCCATCAGGCTTCTGATCAGCCTTCTCTCTTTTCTGGCTCAGAAGCCCACGGCCTCTCTCTGGGGATAAGCGTCCACCCCTCTGTCTTATGTTGATCGGAGGTTTTGGCACCACACACCCCAAAACTCACTTCCACCCCTTGGGGGGCAAACCCTGCCCCAGGCAAAGCACCCCAGCTCCTCCACAATGGGCGAGTGCTTTGAGTCATTATCATTCCAGTCTCCCGCAGCAGAAAATAGTAACGAAAAAAACCCTGCTGGGCTAAGACACTGGCATACAGAAACAAAAAGGAAACCCTCAGTTAGAATGGCATCAGCAGCAGTAAAAAACTTCTCTGAGACCACACACAAGCTGTACAAAATGTAACAAAATGAGTTTGGGAAAGCTTTTAATGAATATTCACTCTCAGCAAAGCATTAACTTACGGTGAGCACAGAAACACTTTTCATTTAACCTTCATGGTGTAATGTTCCGTATTTGACAGTGAGAGGGAAGGAATGGCCATGAACTCTCATATTTCTGGTGAAACTAGACAGACCTCACATCCATAATAAAGTACTAGATATAGTCATGTCCCTAAACACCAGCATCTAGCATGCAGAATCTACTGTGACACATTGACCACATCTGTACCATGTGTAACTAATTCTAATTTAGAATGTATAAATGAAAAGTGACAGAAAAACCTGTGGATGTTTAGCCTGTATATGCTAAAGATATGAATACACATAAATAATTAAAATCTAGCCTTGCTGTTAGACACCTTGTTCCTGAAGCATATTAAAAATTAAAGGAATACTATGGATGACAGAAGGAAATTGCATGTTTGCATAAGAGCAGTATGACAGTAACAGGAAAGCAAATGAGCTTTCAGTTCCAATGGGCTGCACTTAGTTTAGCCAAAAGTTGGTTTTGGTAATTTAGTGGCATATATTAATTTTTCTCAGGGCTGCTTTTCCATAACTTTAAATATTGATCCCCCTGGATTAGATAATTAGCTACTTACATATCATTTAAGTAGTTATGAAAGTTTCTATCACAATAAGTTTATTTTCATGCTATGGAAAATATATATTGTATCTATGTTTTAACAGAGTAATACTCCTATTCAATATGTATAAACCCTTGAATGCAAATATTAAGATATCTATTATCTGAAACAACTACTCAGTAGGAAAATACACAATGATGCCAACATTATATGTGTCCCACTTACCCACAGAAATGAATTCTCCAAACTCTCATCAGAACTAATCCCTGGACAACCTCTGTGTTTATGCAATGATATATATGTACACTGAGGGATCAGGGACCAAAGTTGATTTTAGTCTCTTCAAAAGATTGCTTGAATCACTAGTCTGAGATCTTGTGACCTTTATGCACTTTATTTGTTTCAATTCCTCGTTCCACTGGGGTTCAGTTTCAACAGGAACAAGGAGTGCTTTAGTGGTTTAGTCACTCCTTCACAGGTTGAGAGGTGTCAATAGGAAGCTGGTCTAAGCCTGTGTGCAGATAGACAGAAACCCTTCCCCCAGGGACTACTCGAAGGTCTGCTCAGGTAAGTACTCCAGCAGACACATGTGTCCCTGGTACACACACAGCCTAGGCATACTATTCTTTTGGTCATCTCTGCTCAGGCTCGACCAATTTACAAATGCACTTAGTTATTTTTATCAACAAGTGTACAGAAGACCTAGTAAATCTAACCTGCATAAATTAGCTGACAGTCTCTGTAGGTGCTAAATCCTAAAGAGAGTCTTGTTCTTTCTTTTTCTGACTCGTCTTCTTGTTCCCAAATCTTATACACCTTTCCAGCACTGAAATCATATCAGATATTCAAGGTAGGATTAAATGTATGGACTAAGATGGCCAAATCCAGGTTTGTATTTTAAAACTGTTCCACAGACATGCAGACAGCTACACATCAGTAAGCAGAACGGCATTTCCTACCAAAGAATAAAGAGTAAAGCTAAGAGCAAATTTTCCATAAATGAGACACCCAAACATTATGCCAGAAATCTCTATTCCCTTTTGAGCTGTGAATGAGAGGAGGAGTACAGGGAGTTCAGCTAAGGCACTGTTCCTCAGATCTCCCTTATATGCACCTAACTCTGCATATCTCAACTAAATGTTTTAATTTCCACAGGAGTAAGGGGACATTTCACTTCTACAGACATTAAACATTAATAGAAGAACGTAAGAGGTCTCCAAATACTTCATTTCAACATAATTTTTACCATTGCTTTTTCCCTCTTGAATCATCTTACTCTATAAATAACTCCGTTACTACACAGAAATGCCAGTAGCATGTGTGAAACTTGCAAGTTTCAGATTTGGAGAGAGATTTCAAAATAACAAATAAAAAACAAAAATTAAACAAATGCAGATCCTGTGCTAATGCTACACTTCTTTGCCAATGTGCACAGGAGTGAAATTACTGCATATCTTCAAGCTTGAGAAGACACACTAGTAAATGCTCATATAAATTTCCTATCTTTAACTACAACAGAATCTCAAGAATATTTATTTATTGAACCTAAATGTTCAAGTCCTTAGAAATGGCAATTCCCAGTTATAAAAAACCTAATACCAGCTTTAAATGAAGTCTTTGCTAGACATTTTTATCCAAAGTAAAAAGTTGTTCAATTTCTAAAAAAAATAAATAAATCTGCTGCCTCTTGTGTCTTTTGTAAAATGCAAAGAAGGCTAAAGCAGCAGAAATCTATCCTTGAGACATCCTTCTAGACTTTTTTAGATCTTTGGCATAGGCACCAGACAAAGTTTGCAGTCAGGAAATGTCAGCAGTATCTGATTATCGCCTCCCACTGCCACATGTATTGTTACTTGTCTTTTTGCTGAGCCAAGTGGGAAATGCAAATATTTATTTTTATCTAAAAAAACTCAGGATATGAAATTTCTCCTTTTATTTCTATGCAATGGAGTAATGGCTTTTAAAAGGGAAATTTAACACAGAAAGACAATTTACCATGATGGCCCACTGATTTTTTGTATTTATTATGAGCCAATGAAAGAAATTATTGTAAAGAGTTTTCTATTTTTCATAGCACTGTTACAGCCAGTCTTGTTTGCTTTATTAGATTCCATTTATTTCAAAAAATTTCAAGACACAATAAATTTTCCAGCCTCAAAATGGAAACAGAACATTATATCTATAGTTTCTTTTGAAATATACTGCATAAAAAGATCACTGAAAATTATAAATCAAATCATATTCTAGAGGGATGATCAGAGAGGGAACCCTAAAATTCTATCAGACAATTCTAAAACTTCCTAAAACTTTCAGTATTGTCTCTATTTTCCATGATGTCTTAGAATTTCCTTGTAGAGTATGAACTGCCCTCTACCAAGAATATGTAAAAAAAAACCAAAACAAAACAAAACAATAATTTTATGTGCTTGCTATACACCCTGTCTTAGAAAAGAACAGTTGTAGTAAGTTAAGAAATATTCTGACAAGCCCTCAGGAATGTATTCTGACTTTATAAATGCATGTTTGATTTTGGCAATGTAATGCCTATGCAATTAAGATAAATGAGATAATCATGCGCTTAGAACATATCACACTGAAACTTTAATTGTAGATATCACCCAACCCAATAACAAGTTCCTACTCCAAATGGAGCATACTAATAGATGTGTAAGAAGGTTCCCAAAAACTCAGTAGTGGTGCAGTCATGTGAGCAGCAATATTGCAGCTCTTTATTGGTTTCACACTGTGAAAGCCACTAACTTTCAATTTTGTGATGTTATTCAACACAATTTGATCAGCTATTTTATGCCACTGTGGGTAACAACAACGAAAGACATAAGAGAAGTAATAAAATAGGAATTTGTTAAAGTCAACTGCCTTGTCCCATTATACAGATGATAGGATGAGGAAGAGGCAGTAAGATTCAGAATTGTCAGACTATTAAAAGAAATTAATTTTGCTCTGCTTATGCCAATGAGAGCAAAAGAAAGAAAGAATTAAACAAGACAGCATGTTTTTCAGTAGCTGAAAAAACACATAGTTCCATGAAGAAAAAAGTGAAAGAATAAATGCTATATCTAAATTATAGAATCTATAGATTTGTTCACTTTTAGCTCCTCGGGTGTGGCTCTGAGGACATGTTCCATTATAAGAATAATCCAATGGTGCAACCTACATGTGTTTTCTATGTTCTGTAGTTTCTACTATTGATTAATATTTTTTTATCTTTTAATATAATTAATATTTTTTGCATTAGCTTTAGATATGCACTAAAACAAATACATGTAAGACATAATTTTCATCTCTTTTGACCATATATTTGCAAATCTTTCAAAGATATGGAAAACACAAAAGAAACGTTTTTTGATTTTGTTTTTCAGCACATAACAAAACAAAAACAAGAAACAAACATAAACAAACATACAAAAAAGGCAAACCAAAACAATCCAAGATCAATAAAATGCTGAAATATTTATTTATATATATAAGCCTGATAAAACTACCCATATTTCATTCCTCCAGTTGTGGTCTAACATTATTAACTAACCACTCTAAGAATGAAAAATGTCAGAGAGCAACTCTCTTTCCATAAAGTACCCTAACACTCAACTAGCAGAAAGTGATTAGCAAGAGTCTGGTGTTTTATTTTAAATGGTTTAACACAATGTTCATCATGAAAACCTTCTAAAGATATAATGGGTACCTCGCCTTTAAAATGCTTCTGAGAGTCCCCTCAGACATTTAGAGAAAGTACCTTTCATGAAATGGCTTTATAGCTGAAGAGTTAATTTTCTTCACAGAGAAAGAAACAGTCATTTAAAATCATATGATACATATAATCAAAAGCAAATTTCAAATATCTAGGCTAAACTAATACAAATCATGTTACACTACTAATCAGCTCAGAGTTAATGTCAGAAAAATTGTATTAACAATATGTACCTTTACAAAAGTCAATTTATTTCCATCTAATCTACCAATATATACAGTCAAACTAGAAAAATATTAACTTCATGAATTTGTATTTCATGTAGAAGAATATATTACATAAATAAATAAATAAATCTGCAAAAGTGAAGTTTTACTGGGCAGTTTTAAAAACCAAACCAAACCCAACCTTCTTTTCTATTGTACACAGATTATCCCCAAAAATTCAAAGGTAAGCACAAACAATCTTGTCAAACCTACTATAGAAATAACATATCAGACACATAAACTTTATGAAAAATTCAGTTCATTTCCCTGTCATCCTGCAACTCAAATCAAAACAATGTATCAATTATCTGCTCAAGGATCTTTTAAATAACAACTCAGCATTCTGCTCATTGTCCTAATGTTAGATGAGTCTTTGTAGAACTGCAGCATCTTTCAATTTCTCCAGGCACATATGATAGCTAACAAGATTATTCCAAATTTCTGCGACAGAAGTCATACATCACATTCAATGCCCTCCACTGATTGCTGTCTTCATATACCATGCTGTATTCTTGTCTCATCAGAATTCAAAAATTTTCAGTAACACATTATCAGAAAATAAAAAAAAAGAGAAAAAGCAGTATGTCCCCAGGTGCGTTACAAGAAAATTTATGAAAAATTAGCCTCTAAAAAATTCGGTATTTCTAAACCATATAGACAAACTGATAGAAGGTAATGGCTGCCAATGTTGATTTGACCTTCTGTTTCCCTTTGGAATTAATACTTCTTTCAGAGAGAAGCAAATATAGCCACTTGGGCTACTCAAAAGGGTCATGTACTTATATTATGACAGTCATTGATTACAGTGTTTTGATAAGTCAGCTAATGAAATAGCACTAAAAACTAGCTTGCAGTGGAGGTCTGCCAAGGTTCTATTTAGAAAACCCCATCCAGATATATCAAAAACTCTTTACAGATTAATGAAAACAAAACAAAACAAAAAATTGGCAATATATTAATTATGTTCAAAACTAAATTCTCCAATTAAATGGAAAGAACTGCACTTTGCTTCTCCACATGTTCTCATTTTAGTTTTAAAAATGATTACTTGTCTGAAAGGCAAATGGGAGCTAGTAAAATGCCTTTAAGAATTAAAAAAAAAGGAGAATTCTCAGAATTTTCTACCAAGTGCAAACATTCCAAGTATGTGCCATCTAACAGAGTGGTGTTCCTGTGTTTATGATCCAAATTATCCCAGTGATACCATGACATTCCAAAAAATATGGCAATAAACCATGAGAAGATACTTACATAGAAACACTAATCCAAGAAGAAATACAGGCTGCATTCGCTGGGTCTAAAGTCTAATCCCAAATTCAGTGTAAAGAAACTTTATTTCTCTGATTTGCTTCTGGAAGCAAAGGTGTCAAACACAATACATCATTTCAAGCCCTGGAACCTTTTATACCTTTTTCAATATGGATTCTACTTCAAGCAGAGAGTAGATACACCTCTAAAAAACACCACAATATTGCATGGATGCAATTTCTTAGTAGATATACAGTATGCAAACTAATTTTACATTATTACCCCAGAGATTAAGGTCCTCTGGACAGGTTCAAAATTGTGAACATCTACAGATATTGGCAATGCATGCACCCTGATACACACCTACTAATTTAATTGAGAAAATTTTAATTATTCCTATACAATCCCATGTAGCTCCATGAAAAAGTAACATTCTTTGAAAATATAACCACCTCATAAAAATACTAAGTATCAGTTGTAAAGCGGACTGCATTGTACATAAATTATGGTATCCTTTAATTCTTGAGGGACACAGAAATAAAAGTCTATAAAAATCTCTGTTAAATCAATCTCTAACAATGGCATAATCTTCCTCTTTTTCTTCTTCAATTCCATTCTTATGCAGTAATACCCACTTCACTTCTTTGTTCAGCCCTCCATTTAACACATAGCTCTGTGGCCCTCACATACACTGCTCTCTGGGAGCACCTTCAGAGGCAGCCAGAGAGTCTCCCATTGTTCACACTGCATAGCTGCAGTGCATCTTCAGGACATTGCCCACCTTCAAGGTTCATCCTTGTTTCCAGCTAACACACCCCTAAAGCCCTGGAGAGAGCGCCACAAAATATGCTCTCCACCACAACATGTACGACTAATAGTTTTTGTTCTGTACAGACAAGCTGCACTGATCCAGCAAAAACATGAATGGAAGCATGGCAGAACCTCCCAGATAATCAAAGCACATGAGCAAACACAGCCAGGAAAGCCAGTCCTGCACCAGGTTTCCTACAGGCAATTTTTTCAGATGGAGAACCAGGATTAGCTCAGACCACACTGCCATTGCTCTCTTTGCGCTGGGAAACTGCTCACCAAAGCAAGCAGAACCTGACTGATACAAAGACAACTAGGACTATTTCCACCAGGCCACAGAAAACATTGCTATGAAGGAATACTGAGGCAATTACAATTACAGTAACATCAGGGACCATCTAAGGAGTATCTGGGAATACTCTAGCACTTGCAGTGAACCAAAATAGGCAGCCAAGCACTGAAGGGAGCTTCGCTGTCTCCAAGTCCACACTCTGCCTGGGCCACACTGATATTTATTTCTCCTCACTGCTAACAGTACACCTTCACAAGCTGTCCCTATGCAGGGTCTAGAGGAGAGGGAAAGCACCCAAACAAGAAATCAAAGAAGCTCCTTAGATTGTCAGTAACTAAAATAGTCAAAACAGCAGCAGTGGGAAAAGAGTGAAGCATTTTCTTGGAAAATGACAGTTTTATTAATTGTAATAAAAGGGTAAATATCTTCTCAGGACAGGATGGGCTGAACACCTTCTTTTCAGAGCAAATCTTCAGCTACCAAAGGCTCAGTCTCTGGGCAACAAGTAAGAGCTAAGAATGTGGCTTAAGACCTTTTGGACACTACAATTCATGAGAATTTGGTTGGGTAAGCAAAACCAGCAAAGCAGGAAGGTATCTTCATAAGATACATGTTCAATTCCTGTGTTTCCCTGGGGGGGGAAAAAAAAAAAAAATAAATTTTGCCCAGAAAACTCAGACAGGTAGAAGACACTGCCAGTGATCAATAAGGTGATGGAGTGAAAATGGGGTTTGGTCAAGGATGTTTCTGATATGCTTCCAGCAAAGCTGTCATGATTCCTGAGACACCATCCAGTGGGAAAAGTATTATCTAGAGGATGAGCTGTAATGACAATAATACCCATGCAGACTCACTGCAGAACTGCTGTGCTACAGACTGGCACAAGCCTGGTTATGGCAAGTTTCCAGAGCACAATTCCGTTCTGCTTCTGGGCTCTGATTCAGAACTAGAAAAAAATGTGCAACCTTCCCTCATGTCAAGGGCAATTCATCACAAAGAGCCACCAAGGTTATCTTGCACGTTTAAAAATTATCAGTCACTGGGTGGTTATTTCATGTCTGATCCCAAAGGGTTTACCAGCAGTATGGACAGACTGTAACACAAAGTTTTACAGTGCTGTGCAAGACTCTTGAGAGATCAATATGGCTGTGTTGGGTTGACCTTGTCTGGATGCCAGGTGCCCACCAAAGCCACTCTGTCACTCCCTTTCTCAGCTAGAGAAGAGAAAATAGAAAAAGGCTTATGGGTTGAGATAAGGAGAAGGAGAGATCACAAAGCCGTCACCATCACATGCAAAACAGAGTCATCATGGGAAAAATTAATTTAATTTACTGTCAATCAAATCAGAGGATAAATTTGAGAAATAAAACCAAATCTTTAAAATACCTCTCACCCCACCCTTCTTCCTTAATTTTGCTCCCTATTTTCTCTGCTTTCTCCACCTCAGTTGTGCTGGGAGATGGAAAATGGGAGCTGCTGTCAGTTCATCTCCAATTTTCTCTGCTGGACCTTTGTCCTCAGGGAGAGGACTTCACATTCTTCCCCAGCTCCAGTGAGGGATGCCTCCCATGGAAAACAGTTCTCCACAGACTTCTCCAATGCATGTCCTTCCCACAGGAAGTTTGTCCTTCTGTACAAGCTGCTCAAAAATGAGTCTTTTCATGGGGCACAGTCCCTCAGAACAGTCCCTTGTGGGGTCACAAGTCCTGCCAGAAAACCTGCTCCAGTCTGGGCTCTCTGGGCTCTTCTCCCCATGCATTCACACATCCTGCCAGAAGCCTACTCTAACACAGGTTTCCCACAGGGTCACAGCTTCCTTTGGGCAGCCACCTTCCATGGCTGCAGGGGAATTTCTGCTCCACTGCCTGTAACACCTTTCCCCTCTTTCTCCACTGACCTGGGTGTCTGCAAGACTGTTTCACATATTCCCATTCCTCTCTTCTCCACCTGCAATTTGCCTTTGTGCAGTAACTTTTTCCCCTCCTTAGCTACGTTACACCAGAGGCCCTACCTTCACCACTGATGGGCTTGGTCCTGACCAGCAGCGGGTGATAGCTTGGCACTGGCTCCATTGGACACAGGGGAAGCTTCCAGCAGCTTCTCACAAAAGCCTCCCTAGCAGCAGCCCCCACTACCAAAACCTTGCCATGCAAACCCAGTGCAACAACCCATGAGATTAGCTGGGCAGCACGGACAGACAGCTGGTGGCCCAATTCCCACTTCTAGCCCTTTTCCTCCTTTATTAGCACCTGATTCCTTACACTATGATTGTAACAACAAAAATTATGCCAAGCTGCAGCGATTATCAGAGCTCCTGAGAACTGTATGACTCAAGGGTTGTAGAGAGTAGGCCAAGAGCAACACACCTAAGAAAGCCTTACAGTAAATCTTCTTGGAGTGATGTCATCCCTGAAAGCATCAGCTGGACTTCCAGTGAAGACATCTGAACCACTCTACAGAGCATACATATCTGAATGATGAGCAAGCACTTCAGAATGAGACACTTTCATTAGCATCACAGACTTCTGGGTTATACTTCTAAGTAAGCAAAGCAAGTACAGCCACAAATTCTAGGTGAATCTCTAAACCTAGAGCCTCTAATTGCATATACATTCTTTATGCTCCAGTGCTCCTAAGACTCTTTTTGCTAGATAGCATCTGATAGCATTAATTTCTCTCCTCACAAATCAAAGCAAAAGAGGCCAACCATCAAATCAGAGGCCAACCATTTCAACAGACCTGTGTTCTACTTTTAGCTCCACAAAGGCCTCCCATGGACAACTAACCTGCATCTATTATAATTTAAGCTCTCAAAGCATTGTAATAAAGATACATAAACCACTTATAAGGGTATTGTGAAAATTAGTTCATTTATTATAAAGTATTATGAATTTTTCAAAAGAGAAATGCTACAGAAAAATATTATACTGCTATGAAACTTTAACAATCTTACAGGACAAATGTTGACAAACAACAGAGAGGATTATGACCTTCAAGTAAATAATTATTTTTTTTTTATCTTGGCATTTTTATGGACCTTATCACTGTAAGGTCTGAACAACTCACAAATACTAATTAACTGAGCTTTTTTAATTATTCTCCTTGCTTACACAAGGGAAACCCTAAACCCAGTCCAATCTAAGTTCTCCTTTAACACCAGATGAGTCAGAAGAAAGGAAGGACAAAGCACAGTATGCAATGTTGATACTCACTGACCTAATACATTTTTCCAAGAAGGCTGTGCGAAATGGAGCAATCTCTGAATTATCTGAACTCATACACAAGGCCTCATGGTGCCATACGTGAAACATTTATAAGCCTCTCAGCAGTGGGTCTGAATGCTCTCTGCTGTGTGCATATCCAATAAGGCTTAAACTTGTAAAACAAGGAGTGTTAATATATTCAATGCTCATTCCCTTGAACCCAAAACTGTTTCTTGAAACATTTGTAGTAAAGGATCATAGATTAAAAAAACCCCAAAGAACACAGTATTACAAACCTATCTAACAGATCAAATTATTTCTTGCTAATAGCAAGACTGTACCAATCTGTCTGATTCTTCTTGCACATGCTTCACTGAAACTACAAAGTAAGCACTGGTGCAATCACTCTGTTTCATTAAGCTGCTGAAAAAAAAAACTGTAAGCATATATAACACTAAAAATTATCAGGTGGATTATAACAATGCTTAAAGTCTCAACCCTTTTTGTTCTAGTTTTTTGGGGGAAAAAAACAATAGAAATGCAGAGACTTAGCTACTTGAAAAACAGAGCTTTTCTATCTGCAGTGCAGTTATATTAATTAAGAAAAAAAACCATATACTATTTAGTCATCCAGTCAACATGCATCTTCACTTAAGAACATAAAAGATCTCATCTGCTTTTGGTTCAGGTTTGGTCTGGATTTGCAACATTTGGATGCCTCAGTCTCTTTCCCCTTTTGAACAGCAAGGGACTGATCCTACAAACAAATTACTTTAGTGCCAAACTGCAGCTAATATTTCAACTAGGAATGAGTTATGAAATAAGAAATGCACTCTTTTGCTTTTTAAACATAGAATACATGGCCTGCTCTCACCTTTTTGAACATAGACCCTTTTCTCTGCTCTCTCAGCCCTTTTTATTCAGATATCTAAAGTCAGTAACAGTTTAATTGACCTGCCCCTGCCTTGCCTTTGTCCTTCTTTTAGCATGATATGTACAGATATTTTTAGGGCAGAGCTGTTGGTGACAGAAATATTGTTCCTATCAAACTGCAGAGCATAACTAATGTAAAACAACATAATCATGTGAAACAATGTCTAGGAAGGATAGCTATGACAAGCTTGAAATTAAGTATTTACTAGGGAAAAAAAAAAAAGAAATATATTAACAATTTTTTGGGTGTATTTTCAGTGTCAAAGCAACACAAGAGTTAAACACAAGCAGAGTTTCTAGATACCAGATACAGCTCAACCAAGCACAGAAGCTGGAACTGAAGGATTGATACATATTCTTGCAGGAAGAGTTTTGAAGTCCTTATTGCATGAGATGACACAAGGATGAAAATTCAACAGTACCATTGCCAAAAGCTCTGAAAAGCACAGGGCCCCTTCTTCCCCCCAAGCCTGTGTCCATGCATGAAAATGGAACTTCATGAAACAAAAACACCGTCATGCTGGAAGCCACTCTGCAGCCTTGTCAGATACAAATCCCTTCCCTGAGCAACACAAACTGCACCCATTCTCTCACTGAAACTGAAAGCAGTATTTTTACTAAACTGCATGCTCTGGTTTTGGGGTGGGACTGCATGCAGTCCTGAAGATACACTCTGAAAGCACAGCTACCCATGAGGTAAAGTTAAAGGAGTGCTGCGGGACAGCATATGCAGCCCAAACAAGAAGCTTCCCTATACAGACACATAACCAATGACAAATTAAAAGCTGCCCATTTTGCTGCATTATACTGACTGTTCTCAGCTGGAAGCTGTACAAGGCACTGTCCCTACATCAAGCTAGGGCAGACAGGGGGCTGTTGTCCCCATAAGTACACCAGAGAATGTTTCCCACAATGGATATCTAAGGCAAAGAAAGGATGAGCAATCATCAAGTTTTGGAAAAAGGTTTCTGCTCCGTAGTAATGACAGAATTGCATTAATTAGTGATATTTCTCAAACTCTCTTTTTTTCAGGTCCAGAAAATATTCTGTTTCAAATCACAAAACCCTATTCTCTAAATCAGCCATTTACCTAAAAACCTGCCTTCCATTAAAATCAAAGAGTTGTAAAACAAGTTATCTGCTGGTTTAATTTAGTTAGCAAGCATATTCATCTGGATTTTTTTTTTTCTGGAAATTGTGGGTTTTTTTAAAACAATTTAATAGCAGGGCTCCCTCAGTTCATAGATTGAATACCAATGGTAAAATAAGAATGAAAACTCTGACAATGTTCCAGTGCAACCTCTTGTAGGTTTATTTCCAGCTAATGAAAAGATAACTACAATTTCATTTGTATACAGTGAAATTGTCTATTAGGTCTAGTTTAAAAAGATGGCAACAAACTCTGCCTTGCTCTCTCCAATTGGTTGAATTACACAGAATTAATATTGCCTTCCAACATTAACCAATGAGATCTTCCTGATGGGTAGCATCAGTATCTTCCATATACTTCATGACATGGCATACCTTTGTTTATAGCATCTAACATGGCAGAGCTAACTAAAAGACAACTGACAAGTTTCATATTTTCATGACAGAACACAAGGACAAATCCTGTTATTCTTCATTTTCTTGTTCACAGCTGGCACACTGTCAAGGGGTATTGTAATATGAATTAAGGTCAGCATATGAATCACAGTGTCAGTGCATGCACAGCTGGACTCTTAAACAGACTCATGCAAAAGACTCATGTCTTCACACAGAACCGTATCTACTAGTTTGTATTTCCAAAAAATAACCATCAAAACAGAAAAATTAACATTAAAGTTCCTTTCTTTGTTTGATACTGCCCCCGTGAATCTAATTTTTTAACATAAAGAGTAAATAGGTACTATTCTCAGATTATTCAGTATCAGATCTATATATAGGAATATCCTTCCCCACATGCATTTCTTTCCAAGGAGTATGGAAGAGCCTGGGCCTGTCAGCAATTCTTTCAGGTTTTCCAGGCAATTGATTGTATCTTTGATTACATCTTAGCAGCTGTCCTGACAGCATCAGTCCCTGGCAAGAGAAGCATAAAGGCCATGAAGTGGATGTCTGTGGTGTAGAGGAGTAATCAAGGTCTTTGTCCCCTGTGTAGACGATCCTGGATATTGGTTTTCACTGAGGCTGGAGTCAGCTTTTCCACAACAGTTAAATGAAGAAAGGGGGATAATCTCAGTTTAGTATCCTAAAGTCAGTTTTTACTGTATACCATCAAACAAAAGAAACCCTCCAAGGAGGTGAATCTCCAACCCTATTGATTTCATAGCAATGGGGCTAATTTACTTTTTTTTTCCCCACAGGCTGCTGTTTTGCTTCAGACTATTGCCACAGCAGCACAGGTGCTGCCACGACCCTCAGCAGCCCTTTGCTCTGTTTGCCACATTCCCTGGGAGCAGTGTGATCCAGCCTCCTCCAAACCCATCCCTGCTGAAACAGGGACAGGCAGGGGACAGGGTCACAGCTCACCTCTGCTCTTCCATCAGGCAAAATGGAGCTGCCAAGCTGAAGACCGTCAAGCAGTTTAGATTAAATTAACCCCCATCTCTGAAGGGCAGCCTTTCCCTCCTTCTGCTTGACAAGCAGTGTTAATATGCCCGCTATATTCCAAAATTATTCAAAGCCTGGTCCTGTGCAGACTAAATACATTGGCTATTTGGTAATATTTCTTATTTAAAAACATGTCATTTGTGCTAATATCACTTTCTTCTGACTGGAATTAGTTTACACTACATTGAAAAGCCTATTCTATTGACCAAGAAGCAGAGTAAATTGAGAAAATTAATGACATGTTGAAATAAATGACTGCTTTCTCCTCTATTAAGCACATTGAATTTAGGAAAAAAATACAGATGTATGACACAAACTGTGAAACATGGTCTTCTTAACAGTAATACATTAAATAATTGAAAAAAATACGCTAATTCTAAGTGGAAATGGACTTAAAAAAGGGAAGATAACAGAACACTAATGATTATTTGGAAATGTCCATTTTCATACTTCACATTTTTGCATAATCACACCACTTAATAAGGATCCAGAAAGATACTGTGCATTGCAAATTTTAATTTATGCAGCATGTAGTTCAGCTGCAGTTCTGAGACAGCCTTACTTCTTAGAGGATTAGAGCACAGTATTATTTTAATGTTGCTCCACAAAGACATTAATTAAACAGTATATTGATACATTCAAAGCTGGTTGAATTTCAGTCCAAGAAAGCCTTCTAACTATCTTTTTAAATGTCTTTTGTAGACATTTATCAAATTCTGCAGGTTTGCTTGCTGAAACTGATAAATCTTGTTTACATTTGAGGAGTTTTAACCCAGCCTGTTTGGCAGCTCAGATGAGCAGCGTTTAGATCAGTTGCACAGCTCTCCAACCTGCACTGAACTTCTTCCTGTGAGAGCTCTTGCTACTGCCAGAATTAGTCTGTGTATCCATTTTCTATGAGCCATGTTTGTGTTAGAGAAACACACGCCAGAATCTTGTCAGCTGAACTCTACTTGCTGCCTAAGCACTGCTACTGCTGCAGCTGCTGAGAGGAATATTGTGATTTGGAGGGTAAGATTTATAGCATCTCAAGTCAGTAAATAATGAAAAAGGCATAGCATATAAAAATCACCCTTGCAGGTTCTAAATTCTGTAATAGTTTTAATTTTTTCCTTTGAAGGTTTCAACAGGAAAAAATCCCCAAAAGATTTGAAAGGCATAGAAGTATCTCCAGCTTTTGCTGCAATATTTGAGAAACATACATTACAGTAAAAAATGCCAGCCTGAAACAGAAACCCTTAATCAGCAATTACTGTGGAGCAATGTAAATCCTGATCAGTTTACAGATGAAAGGGGGTCACAAAACTCAGCCAAAATATTTCATTTTCTGAAAAATCGCAGTTCCAGTCGAGTTTGTAATATTTTAAAAAATCCTGTATATTTACAGTCAGCTAATAGGCAGCTAGGGTACACTTCCTTCTCCAGTAAAATATGTACTTTCATATCAATCAAGTTTATAGTTCACACGGTGCCGTAAATGTGTTAAGTCTGTTCCTTTTAAAAGTGTATTAACAATTTTCAAAAGAAGAGAGAAGAAGCCATTTGTAAAGCACATGCCTCCAATAACCTCGTGAGGGCAAATGACACAACAGAAGGGCCAGCAGGAGGTAACACTTTCATCACTCTCTGACACAAGGGACCAGGAGAGAATTTTGAAGTTGGTCCATACTGCATGAGAAAATTAGACATGAAAAACAGCTTTCAGGAAAACACCTGTTTTTTTTCTTTTCTCAGAGTAGGTCATGTGAGTTCCTACCCTAAATTCTGCAAATAATTTCAGGACTAGACATCTCAAGATCTCAGACCATCCAATTTTTACTGGTACTGAATAAAATCAGAAACATCTTCTTGATGGTTTGGTTCAAAGCTGAGTCGGTTTACCTACAAGAATCATGAACTTCTGTCAACCTTTCTGTGAAATTAAGTCAGTTAAGTGCTTCTTATAAAAAAATGGAAACTAGTTTCACACCATACAACTGCTCTAATCTTCCTCTTCAAAGCCAGTAAAAAGTTAGTATTTGTAGTCACTTCAGCTTGCCTGAAAAAAAAAGTTGAGCTGTACCTTTGCAAATGAAAGAGGCAAGCAATGTGAAACAGTCATCCCTAGGAAACTATGTGTGTTTGGGAATGTAATTACATAGTCTCACTTGCTAAAAGTGATGGGAGTTTATTCTGGGGGATTTGTTTGTTTATGGGTATTTTTGGTTTTGGTTTTTTTTTTAAATCGACAGGTATTTCATTACCAAAACCCAAAGCTTTTCTACCACAATTCATCTTCAACTGTTTCCACTTTATTCAGTGGGGTCTTTTCAGGCCGAGGCAATTTACAGGAGTTCTTAATTTAAAAAAATAGCAAACATAAACTTTGAAATTATTCCTCTCATTTCTCTCCTACAGCCTTATCATCTATTTGCAGTAAAAATACTGAAAAGTAAATAAACAGCTTGAAGACCCTATGTCCCTAATACACTGGAAAATATGCAGTCTAATTCATAAGACACTAAGCCTTTCTTTGTAGGCATAAAAGCCATAGCAATTCAAAACTACATTTCTCAAACAGCAGGTATCAAAAAAGAAAACAAAATATTGTTGTGCAACTGCCAGAGAACAAATAACCCCACTAATTCTCCTGTTCATACCTTTTCCTAAACCCACTAAGTGAAAACCATTACATATTTTGAGTGTTTTTACAAATATATACAGAAAGACAAAATACAGAATATAAAATAAGAGTTGATTAATTAAATATTAATTGACATAGCCAACCACTGAGTTCAGTTCCGAAAAAAAAAAAAAAAAAGAAAATAAAATGCAAGTTTTTCTCATTTAATTATGAAAGCCTGGAATATTGTACAATGGAAGTCCTAAAAAAGTGAACTAGTAATACCATTCTTGATCAAGTCTTCAGAAATGTAGACAACAGTTTTAGTTTGAAAATCTAATCTCCAAATGTCAGTTTAAACCCATATCAAATCTTAAATTTTGGTTTTTTCCCCAGTGTTTTTTTATGTGCAAAATAAAGCATTACTTTAAATTTGGTTACTGAATTATTTTTATTGTACCTCTGAAATAGAAGCTCAAAAGAATTTTAAAATACAAATTTTAGATGCATAGTTAATACAATAAAGGCTTAAAATACAACATAGGAAGAACTGAATGCCTTTCTGATGATGGGTTTAACAGAAGTGGGATGAGAACAATGAAATGGAAAATCAAGTAGGCAGGAACTAAAAATAATTTATATGAAAAATTTGGGCATTTACTGTTTGGAAATGACAGAGGAGAAAAAAAGGACTAAAATGATGAACTGATGACAGATTCATGGTACACTAACACCCTTATTCACCTGTGAAAGGACAACTGCTATCCTAATAAACAGGAATGGGAGAGGTAATGCTAAAAAACGAGAGGCAAGTATTAGTATTACCGCTCAACACCGCTGCAAGACAGCTGAAGGTAAAATTATACTTTTTCAAGCCACTGTTTGTGGAGAAAAGAAGTAATGACAACCATACTACATGTGCACATTCTGAAGCAAAGCTGCAAAAATATAAATTTTTCTTCAGCAGGGCAAAATAAAGGCTAAGAAGGAAAAAAGGCATATTAATAATTTAAGTGGGTGCACATACTGGAAGGAGGGAAAATGTAAAAAAACAAATGGACACGTACCACAAATAAATTAAGGTGGAAAAAAAATCATATTTCCAGTAAAAACAGCAATGAAAATCTGAAAAAGCCTATGATAGGATTAAAGGTGAAAAAATCTTCAACAAATTCAGTTTATAGACAGAATACAATGTAGTTGACTGTTATGGCCTATGAAGTTCTGGTGCTCAACTTGAAAAATGTAATTAGATGAATAAATGTTGGAAAAAGGCAAAAGAAAGAGTAAAAGGGCTTGACCAACAGAACAGCTGTAGAGCTGATCAAATGAGAGATGGGACCTACGGTGTTTAAGACTATTAAGTTTACATTTATAAGGAAACACTGTACTTATAGTTAGGGGTGATGAAGCTTTTAGCCAACAAATGCTTCAGTGTGCAAGTTCAGAATTTACTGACTATAGGCAGCAATTGTCTTTGATCATCCAGCAAGTCTAGAATTAGTCTCCATCTTCCACCCCTTGTCACAAACCTTTGAAAAACCAAGTTCATTAAAACTAAAGACATATAAGTATCCAGTCATAACATTTAAGTCCCTCCCATATAGTATTTATGACATATTTTTAACTTTCATGTTCACAGTGTATGTACACCTAATACCTCAGAACATAAATACACATTTTAAACATGTTAACTCAAGTTTCATCATCATCATCATCACTGAAAAGTAAAGCTATATAAATAAGAGCGTTTTTGCCTGTGCAGAATATTGAAAGAATGCATCCCAAATATAAATAAACCTTTCACCACTTTCTTTCACTAAAAATTCAATAAGTATGTATATGATCATGATATTTCCTATTTTCAACCAAAACCCAAATTTCAGTCATTATTTACAACTGAAAATCAAAAGCACATTTCATATACCGAGACATAAATGAACACGTAAGCAAGATGTCTTACAAGTATAGCACATCCCCACTGCTGCTAGCAGTCACTCTTGCAGCTAAACTGAAATTTGGTCAACCTACCATCCACAAATGTGCATTTAAGCCTGTCAAGCCTCTAAATTGTACATAAACTTCCAGGACAGGTGGACTGGGACACAATCAAAATACAAAGTAAAACCATGGTAGGGAGGAATGACCAGCAAAGCTTCATCATACATTGCACATTTGCTGCACACAGATATGATCTGAGACACTTTCAGAACTTAAAAAGAGCACACTCTGTTCAAGCTGAGTGAATTTCTGAGAGTTGTGGTTACTCATTTACCTGCAGCATTGCACAGTGCTATCAGATGTCCTTTGAGAAATCATAATTGCAGACTATGTAAATTATCCCCCAGAAGGACAATGTGGGTCTCATTGACATTGCAGCATGTCTTTTGCATACAATAATACAAAGGGCACTTTTTACAACTGCAGTTTTAATGAATCAATATGTTTATATATCACTTAAGAATACAGTATCGGAAATATGAGCTACTCTACCACAATCACAAGTACAGTCAAGTATTTCCTTACTTGTGGGGATGCAAGTCATACTGTTGTAACATCACAATGTGCAATATAGAGAGAGGAAAAAATAATTCAACCATGCATAGTTTGTGCCTAATTTCTACAATTTAAGATTGCAATGTAAAACTAGGTATTTTTGCTACTTTTAAGCATGTCCTTCTATGTGATACTACAATGATTCCTAAATTCTGTGTCATGGCAACACAGTCCATTCACAGTAGATTAAACTATGCTGTCCCTTATTCAATGTTATTCATTGTCTGAAGCATCAGGTGGAATAAAGGAAAATGGAAAGGAGATAAAAGTACTGGTTTAAAAGTATCCTGCAGTGGATCCTGCAACCCAAAATGCTTCACAAAGTCACATCCACGGAAGACAACTTCATGCTTTTCTAAGACTTTCAGGTACTATTAAAACACAGCAAACCTTTCATTGTAACACAGTTTAGAGAAGGAGGACCTAACTGATAACATCAGTTAGATAACATTAAAGGAAGTCCAATACAGTTCAATTCAGTATTAACCCTCCATTCTTGCATTTCTTTTCTATTCTTCTGAAGAAGTGACAATTTCAGAAGCACAGATCCTACTTCCTCGAAGAACTGACATAGTGCAGCAATGTGTCATCTAGCACAGGGCTCAATTTATCTTCAAGTGCCAGTCCACACTGAGCTCATTCAGGGCCCATTACCACATTCAGAGAGTAATGTGCATGGTCTCTAAAAGACAAGTATATGTTTATCACATAATATGCAAAACTGCAAAACACAGTGTCAGTGAATGCTGGTAATCTCCTGCTGCCTTTGTAGCAAGTTCAAGGGACTTTCTTAGTGGATCAGCTACAAAAGCAGATACAACATCAGGGCCCTGAAGGTACCAATGTCCCTTCTCGGCACACCCTAGGCCAGCCAGCAGGGCCATCAGCCCTGACCCAGTGATGCCACAGCAGGACTGGTCTCCAGCCCCCTCCAGCCCCTCACCGCCCAGCCACGGGCCCAGCCAGGTTCCCGGATCCCAGGGAGGGGACTGGATCCCAGGGCTGTCCCTGTGCCCCTGGCTGCCTGGCTCTGGGCTGTGGTGGGACAGGTCCTGCCCCTGCACCCTATCCCCGGAGAGCAGCCAGCCTCGGAGCACCCTGAAGCAAAAATGCAGAACATGAACCTTAGCTAAGAATAAGCAAGGAATATTTCCTCACAGACTGTGCCCTCTAATATGAAATTTAGTTACTGTCTCTATCATAAAGAAATAAGCTACATATTTGCCAAGACTTTGGAAAACAGAAACACAAAGTGAGACTGCACAGAGCAGCAATTAGAGATGGATGATTTTCAAAAATATTCAAGATTGTCAACAGTAGCAACTGCGTGTCCTAAATACTTCCAAGTACCAAATGTTTCCTTATATAAAAATGGAGTTAAAATATGACTTTTTATATCCCATTGGACAGATATTTGCTAGTGACCTCCTTCGAAACTTTCAGGAGAGCTAGATTTGCTGTTTTGAATACCTTCAATAATTTGCTGGTTTGAGTACCTTCAAAGTGCCGCTTTGAATACCTTCTATGCATCAGATGAACTCATGTATTTTTAAAACAGGAAAAGAAAAAAAAAAATCAGTAAAATTCTCACACATTTGCCTTTCCATGGGAAGCAAAGCATCAGCACAAAGACATTAGTCACAATAGCAAATGAATTGTTATGAACTGTGTTCACAAGACATGTTGCAAGTCCTGGATAACAACAGGGGTAGTCAGAGCTTCATGGATGCTACTCCTAAACACTAAATTGCACAGACTTGCATTTAAAAATTATGGAATATCATTAAATAGCAACCTTTGGCAACTTCTAAAACCACTGGCCTGTTGACCTGGGATATTTTGGGAAAGGAGGGGACGAGTACCCAGGGCAGTACCAGAAGCCATTTTTATGCTGCAGTGATGTGAAGTAGGGGCCTCCCAGGATGTAAAAACTTGAGGATGGGAGCAGAAACACAAATCATGGCCAGATACTAGTTACTGAAGGAATGCTAGCTTTGCAAGTTCAGTAGAAACAGCACAAGGAAAAACAGGGAACATGCATCTCACACATGTAAAACACCCTTGTATGAGGTGCAAAAAAAAAATAAAAATAAAATAGCCATAGATAAATGGTTGCTGCTCCTTCAGGGGCAGAGGCCAAGGAATAACATGATTGTCCAAGTGCCTTCTCAGCTAGGGATGCCACCCCTCACCACTGATTCTGGTTGTCCTCAGAAAGTCTTCCTTCTCCCCAGCAGCAACACTGCTGTTTGATTTGCTATTCACCACATTCTGCAACTGCAACCCAGCATCACAAACAAAGTCCTATCTTTACAACTTAATTGGGTTAAGTATGCTAGGATTTCAAAAAGCTCTGTATGTGTGTGCGCTTTCTGCTCCAGCCTTCCCACATGACAAAATGATTGATACCACAGCAAGCACTCAAGAGTAAATGCAGACATAACAGATGAGTGCAGCATGAAAATCTGGGAAAGCTGTAGAATCTCCATCATGAGAGGTCTGAAAGCAAAATAATGGTCCAGGTGTACTCAGATCTGCTGCGTGCTTTCTGACTTATTTCTTATGATTCTATAGGAAAGAATAAATGCTAACTAAAAATATATATACTAAAAATTTATGATAGGAAAGGGGACTTTGCAACAGAACTGCAGCTGAAAAATGGTAATGGTGGTATACATTAGTGCTATCTAGCCATGAGTACTTCCTGTTATTACATTTAACATATGTAAAAATGAGATCTATTTTTAAATCTAACACAACAGTATGGAAGAATTATCCAAGCTATAACACTCAACTGTATCAGACATCAGCAAAAACTTCACCTTAAAGAGTTACATAGCTCAGATCCTTCCATGAGTCAAAAGGTCACTGGCCATCATCAGTAGGGATGGACCCAACACAGTGATACTTAGAAAGCACTGGACAATGATTGGGTGAAAACATTATTTCATACATAATTCCTAATCAGTTTTAAATATAAAAGTAGCACTGAAAATAAAAACTGGCTGTTTGCTGAGATTTCAGATATGCAGTAAATTAATTAGTTAAAAAAACTGACCCTGGAAATTGCTCCGTAAAAGTTATTTGCTCAGTTTGGCTGCATGTGGAGTTATAAAGGAAACAGAGCAGCCCATGGCATTCAGAACTAGAGTTTACAATACTCACAATGCATAGTATTATAACTAGTTGTTTGAAATAGCAAAAATGAATCCTGTTATTAAACTCTGTATTTTCGTCTGTTCAGCAAAGCCCTATTGCATATAAAAATATTATTGGTAAGTTTGTTCTAGAAAAAAAAAGTTTATCATTTTATAAAAATTAAAAAGCAATTTAAGGGAACAGACATAATATAGTGCCCCACATGTTTAAAATTCATCAATATTGACTGTACAGTTGCTGAGCAACAGAGATGCAACAAAGTCTTATACTGAAAAGCACCTATATATTCCACAATTTTTTTAGGGAAAAAGATTCAAAACAACAATTATCTTATGAACAACATAATTAGAAAGCTGATTGGAAAAGACTCTGTTTGCACAACTTACTAATGCCTGCGTATTTTTTTATGTTTTGTGCAAAATTGTGGCCAAATACACAGAATTATAATCTTATTCACAAAACTAGAGAAACATTTCATGCAAGTTAAGAGTTTCTTCAGTCTAATACATCAGATTTAGAAAATTTTTGCAACCTACATGTTACTATGGCAACTTTTTTGTTTTTCTCAAAATATAAATTTACATTGAGGCTTCATTACAAACTCTGTATTTTCTTTGTGTTCATACATAATTTTTTCTCATATATGGAATCAGAATAGCTTTTTACTTTAAATGGCTACAGTTGATACAAAAAGATGAATCCCCAGTGAGAAGAAGTTGGGATTAAATCACAGTTTGTAAGCACATCTCTGCTTAACCTTGACTTTTAAACCATAACAATAAATAAGTGCAAGAGAAAGCAATCAAACAAATGGGTTCTATGGCAAAGGTTTTTCTCTTTGACTTTTACATTTGTAAACTTCTAGAAAATGAAAATATGCAGCACAATTCAGTCCTTGTTTTGCTTTTTTTACTGCTAATTCCATTAAAACCAATTCTACTGTTTGTTTGGGTTTTTTTCTTTTTTGTGACAAAAATTTGAAAATCTGGAAAAGAAAGTATGACTGCTCTGTTTTTTTATGAAGAAAATTGTGTTTTGATATGCCTCTCTAGTAGTGGACAGACTACTGAATTCGAGAACCTGCCTGCCTTAAGATGCACAGGTGTCTGCAGTTCCTGTTACAGTGAACATTACAGGAATTATGTAAGCCTCAAGATAGGTCTGACATCATCATCATATCAGAGAATCATAGCATTAGAATGAATCTGACAGAAAAGCAACTCCTTTTAGTTTGACTCCCATTTCTTGTCTGCTGAAAAAGAGACTTGCAAATCTCAACTTGTGAACCAACAAGAATTTTCAATCTACTTGTTAAAATACCTGTAATAATTATAGAGATTCAATTCATTTTACACCATTACTAAACATGTATAATTTCTATGAACTGAGTTTAATATTAAAAGTAATTATAAATCTAATGCATTTTAGCTCTTATCATAATGGAGCTCACAAAAGTGAGGAAAAAACTTTAAAACATGACAATACAATAAAATGCATGTGAAAATGTAGGAGGTTAATGACATATAAAACAAAATGCCCCCACCATGGGCATTTGGGCAACCTTGTCTAGTAAAAGGTGCCTCTGCATATGGAAGGGGATTTAAATAGACCATCTTTAAGGCCCCTTCCAATCCAAACCACTCTGTGATTCTCTGATCTGTGCTGTCTTCCTAAGGGACCAGTTGTCTAGAAGTTTGCAACCAAGTAATTGAGTGAAAAATAACCATCTAGCAATGACTTATAAAAAGGGCACAAAGTCAATGTTCATCCTAGTTCTCTGTCAGTACTATAGAAAAAACCCAAAACATTCAGACTATATTCTAACAAAATTAAATCAGGATGCTGGTAATTCATTAGCTAATACACAAAACCTCAATGCCCAGTGAACTAGATCATTCAGCCTGCCATTTTCTAAACTGAAAATCAGACTGTAACAATTTTTTAATGGGTGGAGGGACAGTCAAGGCTATACTTATAAAAGCCCACAGGCAGAACAAACATGGAATTAATTTCTAAGAGAGCCTAGAAACTAAGGGGAAAAAAACCACAGTATTCAGAATAATGAGATCCCTTGACCATCTTCTTTTTTGTCCATGTTTCCAGGGGTGCATGCAGAAGGAAGCTGCATTCTCTTGGGAGAGCATGCAAGACAGAAACTAAAAGTAGACAAGAGTTACTACAGAAGTTCAGCAATTCTAGATGACAAAAAGCATTATGCCTGTGAAGAGACGCTGAGGAGAAATTATATTTCATAACTTCTGTTATTTTAACTACTTGCTCATGTATAATTTAACAATCTTTTTCTTTCAATCTTCTGTGAACAGCAAGTGTCTCCAGATTTGTTAAGTGACTGCAAGGATACAGTTTTGGCTCTAGGTAAGTGCATAATTAAGTAGAAACACATACTACTGAGACTAATAATTCCACATACTACTAACACTAATAATTCACTGCAATGGAGTATGAAGTTGCACAACAGACATAATCTTTAGAGTCTGTGGAATAAGGAAAATAACCTTACTTTACCATCAGAAAACAGTGTCATCAGGAGCTGCAGTGCCCAAGTATCGGACAAGGAAGGGTAGTGTGGAGCAGAACCTTCACAGTTAATACACGCTTTAATCAGTTGTTTCGAAAGAGTTTCAGTAGGAATTATCTTCCAAAGGCATTTACCTCACACACCTTACAGATGGAAAGGACGCTTTCCCAGGTCAATAGACCAAGGTAAAAAAATACCAAAGTAGAACCTCAATGCTGCACTGGAGCATAAATGAAAACAGCAAGAAGTTCAATCTCAATTTCAATGCAGACAAGATTTCATTCCTAACATCAAACAATCATATTGTTCCCTTTAATGTTCATACCTTATAGATTTAGTTTCTTAACGCTGTTACCAAAGTTTAAGCTTGCTTAAGTGAAAAGACACGTGAGGTTTGCAAAATGCTTTTGGGTTCAGAAAAGTGCAACGAAAAGGAAAAACGGATGTGAATTAAGCCTATAACACCTTTTACTATAAATAGTTAACACTACAAGTGATGCCTATATATCATAACAAATTGATATTTGTCTAATTATGAATTAACCAGTAATTATAATAAATCTGTTGGGCCTTGACATTAGATTAGTAAGTGGGCATGGCCAAGAAATTGGTCAATCCATGTTTTATCATACAGTCTCTAACTGCAGGTAATGGCAGTTCTTGGGTCTTCAGCCCACCTGAAAATCATGCCACTATTGATTAAATAACAAGCAAAACACAAGTTTAATACTTTAATAGTCTGTAGGGAAGACATGGAACTTCTTAGAATATTAAAATACAAAAAGTTTTACTAAAATGTTAATCAAAATAATGTAAAGGTGAAAAGAGTCAACAAAATGGGGCTGTTACTATATTCTACCAAAGAAAATGATACACAGCAAAGTGATTTTTATCTTTAAAGGCTTGCATCTAAAACTCATCAGCATCCATTATAATTCTATAAAATAAGATAAGGCAGCATCTGGTACAATCTATATAGTTTTATAGCCAAGTACACCAAAATGCTTAAAACATTTACAAGATCTTTTCACAATAAATGGAGCTAAAGACTCTTTACTTCATCTACCAGCATGTATTATAAAAACAAAGGCAAAAGATAGAACAAAAGAGGAATTAAAAAGAACATTCATTTTTCTTAATGACTAAATAATACTTTTAACGGATTAACAGATAACGGGTCCTGCTGATGCACAGGAAGAGGAAGCATCTTCACAACCATTTTAGTTTAATCTCAGTTAGTTCATAGCCATAAGCAAGGTGATACTCAAGCAATGACCATCTCAAACAACTGTTTGATTCTCTTGAGGCTAAATTCATCTCAAAAACATGTGCAACTGAATAATGGAGCAGAGGTTTTGGTTTTTTCTTCCTTAAAGCCATAAATTTGTATAGACAGCATAATGCAGGAAAAAAAAAGGTAATTTAATACAATAAAAAATTAGCAAATTTCGAAAGACATCAAATAAAATCATTGTCAGGATCAATTAGCAGTCAACACAAAACGACATAAAATGCAAGTGCTTTTTCAAAAGCTAGTGTAAAGGGACAAAGAAATTTTAACTTGTGTTACAGTAACTTCAAAAAACTTTTTTATTTCTTCTATTTTAAGAAATGTTAGTACTGCTCAAGAAAACAAGAACTGAACCCAGGTCTTCTACATCTCTAAGTAGAAAAACTCAGTAGTGCATATCTGCTCCACAGAAACAAAATAATTCCACACAGAACTTGCTCCAAGACAGGCTGTGGACTATGAATATACTTGATTTGCATGACAATGTTTGGGGACAGATGGGGGGGGCTTTAGGGATATCTTCTGTGAGAAGCTGCTGGAAGCTTCTCCTGTGTCCAAGGAAGCCAATGCCAACCAGTACCAAGATGGACACATCAGTGGCCAGAAGCAAGTCCATCAGTGACAGTGGTAGCACCTCTGTGACAACATATTTAAGGAGGGGGCATGGGGCATGGAATCTATGCAACTCTAGCAGCATTCAAAAAAGAGGAGTGAATTTGAGAGAGAAACAGACAGCCCTGCTAACACCAAGGCCAGTGAAGAAGGGGGAGAAAGTGCTCCAGGTGTCAGAGCAGAGATTCCTGTGAAGACCACTGTGAGACAGCTGTTCCCCAGCAGTCCATGGGGATCCACAGGAGAGCAGAGATTCCCCTGCAGCCTCTGAAGGACCTCTCCCTGCTAAAACAGATGGATGCCCAAGGCAGGCTGTGGTATAATGGGAAGCCAACAATGGAGCAGGCTCCTGACAAGACCAGTGGATCCAGGGAGAAAGGAGCCCACGCTGCAGCAGTCAGTTAGCTGATTGACTAACCCCAGGGATGGACACATGACAGAGAAATTTGTGGAAGACAGGAGGGACCCCATGCTGAAGAGGAGGAAGAGACAGGAAGAGTATGAAGAGGCAGGAGCAACAGAGACAATGTTTTGATTGCAACCCCTCTTCCCATCCCCCTGCACCCACTCTGGGTGAAAAGAGAAGGCAGAAAAATTGGGAACAAAGTGATGCCCGGGAAGAAGGGAGTCAGGGGGTGAAAGTGTTTTAAGATTTAGATTTGTTTCTTGTGACTCAACTCTGAGTTTCATTGGCAATAATTTAAATTCATTCTTCCCTAAATTAATTCTTTATTAAGAAGAATTTGTCTGTGATGGTAATTAGTGAGTGATCTCTCCCTGTCCTTATATCAACCCACAAGCATTTCTGTCAGCACAACTTGCTAATTCTCCTTTTGCTACTGGATTTGGAGCCATAGAGGCATCTAAAAATTGGACAGTACTGCGTCAAGATACACACCATTGCAGACTGCAATGAACACAAAGCTTTTAATCACAACAGGCACATGTTAACACAGAACTTTATGAAGCCATTTCTGTTGTGGGGCAGGTTCTGTGTTTCCCATACCAGAGGTCAGAGTAGCCATAGGGTGACCTGGAGATGAGCCCCTCACATGCTGGGGTAACAAGATCAGACTGGCAGAAACAATCACTGTCAGAAACACACAAATCCACATCTCATAAGAAATACCAGAATGTGAATTGAACAAGTATCTCTATTTCACTGCTCACTGCATATGAAGAAGCGCAAACAGAGCACGGTCCTGATTCAGGACACCTTTGAGTCCTAAATAGATGTGACATAAACAGTACTTAAAAAGTAATCTTTATTTACGTAAATCATGCTATTTTCTGTTCCTTTGTTTTGTTCTTAAATTATAGCTGCAACTTAAAAAAAACGTATGAGTTAGCTAATAATACTTAAAACACTGGCTGATTTCTTGGAATTGTTTTTGTTCTCTGAGACTTTCAGACCCCAGGATGATTTCTCATGAGCCTATTGACTTCAGCTGCCAACAGAAAACTGCCCTAAAGTTAGATGTTTAAATATCTTTCACTTTCGTAAGTTTTAGGTAAGTGCCCATTTCAGAGAAACAGACTTCAAGGGACTTGAAGAAACCACCTAGTCCACCTGTCTGCTTCAATTTAAGAATACTGTTCCCAACAGACAAGATTGTAATCTGAAAATAAAACTCTCCTATTCCACAACTTCTCAAAAAAAACCCAAAAACAATCTATCTCAATGCTTAACTGTTCTTGCCAATGGCAAGTCCTCCCTAAAGCACCAGCACAAATCTGTCCTGCTGCAACCTTTTCCAATGCCTAGCTTAAATTTCCCTCAAATCACTTTGCATTCATTGATTCTTGTGATCTCCCTACTTTACAGAAAGGATGGTTTGTTATTCTCAAGGTGGAATTTTACCCACTAAAATCTCTTACCATGCTGATAATCTCTTTGCTAAACTTGGTACCGCTAGTGTCTTTAGTTCTTTTTTATAGGTCATATCTCCTAAAGATTTCACTATTCCCTTTGTTCTCCTATGGATCCACTTAATCTTTTCTCATGTGTGACTGCAATTAAACACCAAGACTTTGAAACACCACATAGTCTCCTGTTCTAATATGGAACATTAGAAAGAAGCTGAGGTTCAGAAAATACTTGTGTATTACAAATATATTTTTTTACCGGTTAAATTAATACAATCTCCTTCCCTTTATATGGTCAAAATTAATACATCACTCATGTGTAAACACACATTAATACACGGTCTGCCTTAAGAAAATATTAGTATTGTTAATTTCTATGTTAATTTCGTGTTTGGACATATTCCAAACATGTTACTCATTGTTTTTCACAAGACTAACAACAATTACTAGGCAGATCTATTGCCCTGAGTAAGATTTACTTGTGAACTGATGTGGTGCCAAAGGTAAATTATAATGAATAGGCAGAGTCACTATGTTTTGTTGGACTTCTAGAACAAGCATAGAAAGCACATTTAGGTAAATAATAGGATTTTATTAATCAGAACCTACTATCACTGTGGGTTTTAAGTAGCACAAGGATATAATTTCTAAGAAAAATAAATTTTAGCTAAAATGCAATACTGGGTGGAATAGATACCGCAGTTGGCCAGTCATACTCAGCTGAGTTATCATTTCCAACTGGGATATCTAAATATGACCACAAAACAAATACTGTTATTTTAATTTGTACAATTGTGTTGAGTCTTTTCTTCTTGATTATAAGGAGTTTTTTGGGTTTTTTAAATACATAAACAAAGAGAAAAATTTCATCTATATTTTGACTAGTGAATTTAAAAAAAATTATGGCTCCTCTCAGCAACCTTATATTGAACACAACTTGTGAATACACACTTTTTTTTTATTTGGCCTTTTTAGTTCCATTTCAAAAAGTCTCAGTTGTATTTTGTTTGGGCAGTTGAATATTTGATACAGTGTATGCATGCTAAGAAAGGAGAAAAATAAATATTAACCAACAGATCTAAACAGCAAGCACTTTTGTATGATATGACTCACACCAGTCTATAGTACTGCCTTTAGGAATAGGTAGCACTGATAAATGCTGAGAAAGGTCAATAATTCATCACTTGTGCTCCTGGGCTATGAAAACAGGCAATCGTAAAAAGGCTACTAAAAAATCTCTTACTAATGGCTTTTTTTAAGTTGCTCAGTCAGGAAAACTAGGAGATTTATACCATCGATGGTGCAGCTCCCTGTGAAGACATACAAGTCGTTCATATTAAACACATAAAGTGAAGGACTATTTCAAAGCTTCCTCCCATGGGTAGAAAACCCGTCAGACTCCCCCTCTTGGTACATCCCAGCACAGCAGATGCCACATAGAGAACATCTTTCCTGCCTCCCTGAAAAGAAAATTATTGAGAATTTTGTCTGCATTGCTTCCTTTCACTGCTACACCTCTCTAATCCAATTGTAAAAAAATAAACAAATGAAGAAACAAAAAACAACGGACTGGAAACACCAAATATTTCAAATACAAAGATATTTTATCTCAAAGCAGGACTCCCTCTTATTTTTCTGAAGCTCCAATGCACCACCCACCCTCACACAGCCACTGAACTGGGTCTTAATTCTACTTAGTTTCCATAAAACTAAATCAAAAATGAAAAAAAAAATAAAAATTGGATACCTTTCACATTTTCTTTCCTGTGTAGACCCTTATTCAAGCTTAGGGATTTTCAGCCACCAATTCTGTTTCCTGGATGGGAAGAGTAAATCCTCCACTTCTGCATTCTGTGCCTCTCTCTACCTGATGTCCTGAGCTGAAAATATCATTCATATCTGTCTCTTCACAACACCCCTCGCAAAAACTACAGGGAAGATAGACAGTAGAAAAAAATATACTACAGTGCATTAAATGTAGCAAACCCTTCAGCAAATTTGCAGCTGGGACACACTGTTCTCATCTCAGTTTTACCAAATATAGGTAACATATGCAGCGCATCTGGTATGCAAGGTATCTCACTGTTTTGAGACACAGGTACAGCATAAAACGGGGAAAACTGAAAAAATAAAATAAAGCAAAACTTTTTTTCCCCACATTCTGAAAAGCAATTATCTTTCTGTGTCTAACTGGTTCAAGCAATTTTTTATGTTTAGAAGATAAAAGAAAAATGAAAGGACAGCAATATTATCTGCCATACTAAGTCACATTCAAGTTCTTTCTAGGAAAATTTTGAGAGCCAAAGGCTCAAAACGTTTTAGAAGATAACAAATCCTTTCCTCAAAAGGTTTTTCACAGCAGTAAACACTAGCAATACCAGCTTCCTCAAGCCATCAGGTTCTATGAACAGAACATTCTTTAAAAAAATCATCTTGGGTATACTGTCAGTAGACATTTTCAAATGTTAGCAGAGGAGTAGCAGAGTTGTTTAGGGTTACACAGCTAAATAGAATATGTGCCTTATTGTCAGTATCAAAATGTACATGCTAAAAACAAAACTACACATAAAGATTCTTCTGTAGTTTTAGAGCAGGATGAAGTATTTAAATCTGTATAAAAAGTGTCAGAAAAAAAGATATTTAATATAAAACTTAGCCACGTTATTATGTGTAATATTGCACTCTTTTCAAAAAAGAAGTGCTGTAGCATTTTTCACTATTTTGACACTAATTCCTATAAATAGAATTGACACAGAAGTGCCTACAAGTGTAACCAATAATTGCTATCTTTTGCCCAAGGGTAAAAAGAAAGAGACCTATGAAAAATTTGCTAACCAATACCTTATTCATATATATAAGCATGCACTAAATTTTCACAAATTATACTAAATTTTGGTTTATAGCCATAATTATCTGTTTATAAAAGAAGTACTGGAATTCTCTTGTCTCAACTATTGCAGTGTATCAACAGAAAGTCACCTTATTTTACAGAGCTTACTGAACATCTATCCAATAGATTAGGAATATGGTTTTGGGATCTGAATATTCCAATTCTCTATAAGCAAGATTCTTGAGACTGAGTCTGCTTCTGTGCAGTCCCTCTCCAAACAAGGCTAATATCACCCAAATCTTCTAAACCATTCAAAATATCAACACACCTCTTGATAAACTAGATATTTCTATCTCCTAATGAGGTATCAGCACATAAACAAAGCTTTAAAGCATATCCCGAGCTGTAACACATTCTGACTGCCACGTACACGCACCCTTCTGAAGTTACTCCCTAACTGCCCTACTTTCCATGATACTCAAAGACACATTTAGAAACTGTATCCTTTACCTTTCCCTATCACTGCAGTGTTGGAATGGTTAAAACGTTCTACCGCATGAAAGGGGTCCTTGTCAGAGGCAAAGGAGTTCCCACAATTTATGGGGTGTAACATCAACTCAAATGTTTTTCATTTCTCTTTGAATATGTGTGAAACAGTATCAGTTAGTGAATCACTTAAAATCAGACATGGGTAGTGAATATACCTGGTAACTTTTAATTTTCAATAGTGTATGCAAAAAGTTTAGGTATTGAAATTTTTAACACTCCTTCACACTGACTGCAGCTGACTAGAGTATGTTAAACTGCTTTGCAGGAAGATCAGACAGGCATGGGACTGCAATTATATATCACAATACCCTTTTCTGGGTTCACAGCTCTATTCATCTTTTAGAAACACTGAAGGACAGATTGGACATAGGGGAAGGGATTAGCCACAGGACGACCTGTATTTCCACACAAAAGCCTAAGTGTGGAAAAATGGCACCCTGTGCCACCCATTCTTCACTTCCTGAAAAAAACATATTCATGAAAATAGACATTTAAACAGCTCTTTCCCACTCATCTCAGAACAAGCATTCATTGTTTCTTAACACCATTTATATGGTAGTAATGTAATGCTACTACCAAATTGCCTCAATTCACAAATGGCTATAAAAATATCTAAGAATTAAGACAGGCCCACTTCAGCACAGGAACAAAAATTAACAAAATTAACACTAATTAACACGAAATTAACATTAATTATGAAAAAAAAATCTCAGTTGACTGTTGCAATGTACAATCTCATATTTATGAATGAGACTGAAGGAGGATTTGTGTCTGGTAATAAATTTCAGCTGGATGTCATGGAAATTCTACACATTATAGCCATGCAGAACAACTGAAATTATAAAAATACATTGTGTTAATTGTGTGTCATAAGAGCATAAGCTACCACATAACATCAGTAATTCCATGTGAGTAAAAGGAAAATGAACACAGAAAAATACATGTAGTAATGGTATAATTTTGTATGAAGTGAAGATTATGTCTGTTTTCTGTTCAAACTTAGCTCTGGGAAAATAAGCAGTAAATATTATGAAACATGCAAAAATGGAAAGAACATGCATTAATAAAACAGGTTTGAACTTTAATTAATTTTACAAGTCATTCTTCTTAAATCGTCTTGCATACAAAAGAAATGTTTGGTGTAGGGACTTGTACCATCAACTTGTCTCAGGAGATAGGTGTTATCAGCTAATCTGATCAAGCTAGTCAAACTGGTGGCTTTATTTGAATGTTCTTTGGGACAACAGGAAATTATCCTTCTGCTCAAGCAATAATCAAATTAAAATGTCCAAGCATTTAACTCAGGAATTCGACCACACAGCTGTGTTGCAAACAGCAAGCCTGTGTAGCTCATTAGGCTCCAATGGGAAATTAATCTTTTTGCCAGGAAATCAACAGTCTAAGATCATGTCCAATGGACATAGTGTTCCTAACTTTTTACTGAATTATAATGTAAAGGGATAACTCTGACATCAGAAAACTATTTCAAATCTTATGAAGGTAGTGAGGTAATCTCACATGTACCCTTCTTTATACATATTTACTTAATAAAGTAATGTGGTAGGCATATGGTTAAATTATTTGCTAGTTCTTTCCTCACACTTTCTCTTTGCTTTCTTATTGAAAGTAACATAAAACACCAGGTTCTAAAATGAAAAAAGTAAACATAATCTTATTCTACAAACTGCTTACAATACATAGCTTAAATCCAGTGTTATCCATTTCTCATTCTCTTATATGCCTTCATTTAAATATTTTATGTTTAAACCATTCACTTCTATTGGATTTTAAAAGTTCTTCATAAAGAAAAAACTCAGTCATACTGTACAGACTTTCATTCAACTCCATCAAACTATTCAGTGTCTCTTGAAACTACGGGGAAGAAGGAACACATACACTGCTGAAGTAATTATACAGAAAGGGTCAAAATGTTATCGTGAAGATTAGCACCTGTCAAGAAAAGTCTGACAGCTACCCCATTACATGCAATTTAGTCAGTATATAGTTCTCACTGCTAAAGAAAACAGAAATGGTTTGGGAACAAACATAAACAAACTGATGTAATTAAGTTATCCAACAAGCTAAAGAGCTTCAGTTTGCTGTCTGCAGTCCATATTAAGAATAGTTATAATTGCTAGAGAAATGTAAAATGTGTTAAAAGTCCTTCAAGTACGGCCATGGACTCTGTTTTTATGAAATAATTTGCTAGCTTTCTATTCCTACAGGGCAGGATGAAATATTTTAAGAGAAACAAAATGCTCTTCCTTTTAAGGATTTTTTAACAGTAACACAGACATCAAGCCCTAAAAGACCAAAGAAGAAAAAAAAAAAAACAGTATAATGGCAAATAGTGTAAAAAACCAGACTGAAATTCTGCGAAATCTCCTCAAAATAGGCCATGTCATTAGACAGATATATAAAAATACAGTTGTCTGAGCATTTTAAAAGAATGTTAAATAAGTCACTATGTGGGAGGCATTGCATACAATGCAGTTACAGCATGGGTAGGTTTCTTAAAGGAGAAACCTTTAGCACTGGAGCTATCTGAATAATGCTTCTAAATTAGGCAAATCAGGCAAATCAGAGTTTATTAATTTCAGAAAAGGAAAAAAAAATCTGTGAAAGCAGAGTTTCATGCTTTGCTTAGACTGACACTAAATTAAAATCAGTACTGATACTTCAGTGATTGCAAGGTAGTCACTTTGCACTTGAGTGAAGTTTTGTCCCAGTCACAAAAAAAGTTTTTTCCCTGTTTTACACAGCCAGCACTCCAAGATGAGTTTGGTTCCTTTTTCCTCCAGCTATACTCTCAACTATATTACAATGGTAAAAAAAGAAAAAATGGGTTCACCAACACCCCCATATTGTTGTGTTATCGTTTTTCACACTGCTTAAAAAGATTGGATTTTTCCATACACCACCAAATATATAACATTTTTCAGGATTCACACTTGAATCTCAAACTAGAGTTTGCTACACAAGTAACAAAGGGACTAATTATTTCAGTAGTAGGGGAAAAAAAGAAAATACCAACTTCTCGAGGAAAGAAAACAAAACAGAAAAGGGGCAATACAAGGGTTACTCCCAGGAAAATCCCTCTACTCACTTAATCAAACATATTTTTTTCCGCTCAAGTCAAGTAGAAAAATAAAAAAAATAAAAAAAAAAAAAAAAAAAAAGAGGAAAGCCTGCCCCACAATCCAAATTCTTGTCTCCTGTAAATTGTAATCACAATTTTCTGACCACAAGGTGGAAAAAACAAGAGCCTTGAAGCCACGAACAGGCCTCTTCCCGTTTCGGGGCAGTGAGGAGAAGGAAGATGCTGAATGCCCAGGATTTGCTCTGCCCTGCCCTTTCCATAGAACTTTAGTGCCATCTATTGAAAATGTACCGAACAAGGAAGAGGCAAAGGATGCCTATTGATTTGGTATAAAAATAAGACGTTTACTTGTTAAGGGGTTTTTTGGTTTATTAATATTCCCATGATGACTACTGTTTTGTGGTCATCTGATAGCAACAAATATTTTCTATACACTATACATGCCCCATAAAGAAATGAGACGTCAGCTAAAACATTGACTCTAAACATCATACAGATTCCATATATATATATTTATATGCACATATAACATATATACATTTACCAAAGATGTAAGTCTAAGCCTACCTATTATCTAAAGCAACAAAATTGAGAAGGCTTTAACGGAAAGGAAAAATAGCGTGGAAGCACTGCTGTAAATAGAACATACTGGAAACAGTAAAAATAATTAAGGCACCTCATAAAGATCTCAGTATTAAAGAACAGGATATGTAGACATGCACATACAATTACCTTCTTTAAGAAACTGTGAGTGGATGACAAATATAAGAAAACAGCAGATCGCTGCTCCTGCTAGTGCCCATAAAGCTTTCAAGAGCTGCATCTCGGTCTGAAACTCAGTAAATACCCAGAAAGTCACACAATGAATTTCCACAGCGATGCATCAACGCTTCCCTCTGTGCGCCAGGCGCGGCGGCTCCCGGCAGGGACCACACTCCCGAGCAGGGCGGGCGAGCCCGGGGCTGCGGAGGAGGGGCCGGGGCTTCACACCCCGCGCGGGGGCAGCGGCAGCGCCGCGCTCTCCTCGCCGAGGCAGCCGGCGCGGGGCCCCATGAATCAGCGCTCCGTCTCCGCGGGAGCCGCGCCGAGCCGGCGGCGGGGGCAGGGAGCCGGCAGTGCCGGGCAGGGTTGCGCAACAGCGCCCGCTGCGCCGCGGGGGCGCGGGGCCGCCGCCGCCGCTCAGGGCGCGCCGCCGCCGGCCGGCGCGGGGCGCGCAGGGGCCGGGCCCTCCCCGCCGAGGCTCCGCGGGAGCCGCTGCAGCATCGCCGGGCTGCGGGTGCCGCTCGCTCGTCGGGCCGCTGCTCCGCTGCTCGCTGCCACGGCTCGGGGAGGAGAGAGCGAGCGGGGAGGGGAGGGAGCGGGAGGGAGGGATCTCTCTTTACTGCAACTTCTCCCGGCTGGCGGCAATTTGTTGCACCCCCTTCCTCCTCCCCCGGCTCGGAGATGCTCTCCAGTGCGGGTGCGGGAGGCGGGAGGGAAGTCAGTTCAGCTCCGCCGTCCCTGGCAAACGCGGGGACGCTCGGGGGCTCTTGCACTGATCGCTGGTCTCCCTTTGGGCTCGCACCTCCGCCGCGGGGGCTCCTCGTCGCCCGGCCCCGGGAGGTGCCCCAGGCGCCGTGGCTGGCCCCGCTCCCTCGCCCGCCGTCCGCCCGCGAGGCCGACCCTGTCCCGGGGCCGCGCCCCGGCGGTGGCACCGCAGCGCGCCCTCCGAGCAGCCGCGCCGGGCTACGGCGGGCTCTCTCGGTCTACAGGTTGATGCCTCCGCTGCAGCAATCCCCGCGGAAAACAGGAGTGCAAATGAAAGAATCTAATAAATCAGCGTAGGGAGAAAAAAAAAAAAAAAAAAAGAGAATAAAAAAGAAAAAGAAAACGACAAAAAAACACCGAACCGGAAAAAAAAAAAAAAAAAACAAACCAGCCTATAAAAATAACCCCGAAACACCAAGGCTGTGATTTTGCTGCCGCCCTCCCACTCCAGGGGAAGGACCCTGCCGCGGCCACCGGCTGCCGTAGAGCAGCCGGGCGGGGGGGGCGGGAAGGCCGGGGCGGTGCTGCGACGCGGGGCCGCTCCGCGGGGACTGCGCGCTCGGCCCCGCCGTTGCGGGACGCGGTGCAGCCCCCCCCGGGCAGGGGCAGACGCTGCGCGGCGCTCCGCACCCGGGGGCCTCCCCGACGGCCGGGGCTGCCCGCTCAGGGCACCGAGCTCGGCGCGCACAGGCGGCTCGGCGATGCGGGGCAGGGCAGGGTTAACAGCCGCACGCCGAAGTGCTGCCGGCCACACAGGGGGGGCTGCCCGAGCCGGGCTCGTTCCCGGTGCCCTCTGCCCGCGCAGGCGATGCGGCTCCGCGCCTCTCGCGTTCAAAGCCGCCGCTGCGCCGCGCAACCTCCGCGGCGCCTGCGTGTCCCGCAGCGCGGCCGGCAATGGCCCGCGGGGCGGAGCGGGCGGCGGACGCGAAATGCGGGGAGAGGAGCTCCAGCAGCGGAGGCTGCGGGCAGGGCAGGTGCGGTTCGCAGCTCCGCGGAGGCTGCGGGCAGGGCAGGTGCGGTTCGCTGCCCCGCGGAGGCTGCGGGCAGAGGGCTGGCGGACAGAGCGCCCCGCGGGCACGGCGGGACGGCGCAGGGTCCTGGCGCCGTGCAGCTCCGCGACGCGCCGCGGGTTGCGGAGCTGCTGCTCGGGCTGGCGTAGGTTCAGTGCATAACGCTGACAACGGCGGTAACGCACCGACGGCCAGGGAGCTGCAGCGGTTTCTCCGGGATAGGCATCCATAGTTTTGGAGATTTAGACCAAGTAAGGGAATACTTGCACGCTGAGAGCTTTGTTTTCATTGCACCTTAGTTACGTCTGCGTTTATGATGTGAATTGGGGTTTTGGTTTTTTGGTCTTGTTGTTTGTTTGGGATTTTTTGTAATATTTAATATTTAAATATTTGCTTAGTTTTAAGAAACCAGGAAGATGCTTGAAAGGACAGATTAATAAAAGATCAGTATTTTTATTGTGCAAACATATCCCATGCTGTTGATGTGTCTTAAATTCGTCCCTGTGCCTTTTCATTTTCAACAGATAGCACAGAAAAACATTAAAAACAACCATCTTTTGAATTTTAAACTTCACACAAATCCCTATAAACCCATGTATTGCATTTACTATATTTGAACATTACAGCAATGCAATGTTAAAGCAATGTCATAGCTACACTAGAGAAATTCCACTGTAAATCTTTCCTTCTGAAATGTACACTTTCGTGAGAAATTTGCCATGCTTGGGCACAGTTCAAGTTGGGTTTTGTTTGTTTATTTGTCTTCCGGGTGAAAGAAAATGTGTCAAGTAGCTAAAGCAAATTCACACATTTTATACTTAAGCAAACAAATCTCTCCCCCACCCTGCCCCCCCACTGACATAGCAGCTTTAAAATCCACAGGTAACTGGATTTTAAAAGTATCAAACTTTAGAGTTTATACAGTCCAGAATAAGCAATACATGTCTTTTAGTTTTAACACATTTAGAGAGAAATCCTCTGAAAAATTTGACTCATTGCTTTCCTTTTTGACTAAAGGTACATGAAGATCCTCTCTCAATGGGTCAGAAGCCCCAACTGCTTGTTCCTTGCTCCTTTTTGAGGTGCAAGATGGTGCTTTCTCTCATTTCAACTAGTCTCGCTTCTTTAAGTCTCTTAATTAGACAAATACTCCTGGGTTTCTGTAGCCTTTAGAACAGACCCTTCATAAACAAAACATCAGAACATGTCATTGTGCTCCCTGTCCACAGGGGAGCCACTCTACTTGCACACTAGTGGAAGTGGGAGCAAAATCTGGTTCAGCACTCACACTGTACAGATATATTTAGTCTCATAGCAACAAGGGATTCCAGAAGACTTCCCATTTGAGAGGACAGTAGTACCTGGCAACGCCACTTGCTGTACTACATATGGTTTGCTCTCAGTTTTGTGTTTTCTAGATAGCTTTGGACTTTTCAAATAGGGCAAATCCTATTCAAAAACATCCATCTTCAATTTCTTTACTTGTCACCTGCATAAAGATTTATAAAATATTAAGGATAACTCAAGTTACCCATGTAGACGTTGCTGGAAGACTTTTGTAAATAAATTCCACTGATAAAAATTCCCCCTTATCTTTCAGCTGATTAAGATTTGCATTCCCAGCACCTGTCAAACAACTTCCAGGCCGCTTTTCCAGGCTTTGTCCAGAGCTCTGACCCCATTCATCTCCAGCAATACAGAGGCAAAAGACTGTGATCCTAGCAGGAGCTACTTCTAGGGAACCACTCCACAGGAGTTTTCCTCATTGTTTTTTGTAGTTGAAGGAGCAATGCTTGGCACCTGAAAGCTGCTAAACGATGGTGATGGCATTGGAAGACATTTCTGATATAGAAGGCATTTGTAGCTGCGAAGAGAAGTGAGGAATACATTTCCCTGATGATCAGGGAGCAAGAGCAAATATGTAAGAGATAGAAGATCTTCTGAGATCTTACAAGAAAGCAGAAGAGAAATGAAGTGCATAATTTTCAAATCTGCGTTCTCTCTTGAAAATACAGCTCATTTGTTCTTTTCACCAAAAATTCAGTCGAGTTCTACAGAATTACTAAAACTGGAACTCGGTAGCAAAAACAGCAGCAGTCTCAAGTATAGAGACTTGAAAAAATTATCTATACTCTGCATTTAATTTTGTGAGAAGATTCTACCAGACTCTGCAAGATTTATTCTTCACTAGTGAGATATTTCATAAATAAAGATGTGCTAAAATTCCTGGAAAACAATCATGTTCAGATTGTATTCCACAATCCTAGAAATACCTAGAAATGAAGTCCTACTATTTCCAGCTGTGTCAAATGCCTTTTGCATAACTATTTTATTCCTGTTCATGCAATAAACCTCCAAATTATGCATGGCCAATGCAGATCTAAATGCAGGAGCACAAGATGTGATGTTAGCCCATTTTCAGTAATGAATTTGGAAACTACTTCTGGCTTTGGGAAAAAAATAGAGAAGACAATAGCTATTATTAGGTTATCTAGACCAAACTTTTGCCAGTGCCCACTGGATTTCATTTTTGTTACTTTTGAGTTACTCAGGCAATCGTCTGTCACCAGCCACTTGAGGTGATTATTCCAGCCCAGTGGTTCTCTCAGCTAGAATGTTTCTCCTGATGCTAAGTTTAACATTTTATTTTGTTGAAATTCATCCAGTTCATCTTTCACATATGCCTGAAGTAGCATTATAAATCCTTTTCTGTTTTGAATCTAACCAAAATAGAAGATATATTGAGTATATAGGAATGAGCACAGATAAATATATTTCCACCAATTAGTTTTAGCAGTATTTAATTATTTTTTTTCTCCTCTTTTCTCTGCATACCAGTGTCTGGTTTGCATTTCTTTGCTTCTGAGCTATGCACAACTACAGCAGTCCTCAAAATTTTATTCCTGATCTTCAGCTGATGCTGGGTAACTGCCACTGGAGTAGAAATTAACATCTAAAGAGATGCTATTGATCTCTGGTTTGTGACATGATGCAGCTATCATAGGAACCACAAATACGTTTGACTCTTTCCATTAGCACCTAAAATTTTCTTCTTTCTTCCCGTGACTTACCAAATTAGGTGATACATTAATACACCTTTAATATTTTTGACAGACTGTACGCTGCTTCCTGTCCTGTCTCCTAGTGGCAGATTCATAAAAGGGATAGCACGGCCTAGATAATTTAGAATTATCAGTGTGCAATCTCCTTGCTAACAGTGCATGCTTACTTAGAACTTTTGATGGTTTAGGGTTTGGTTTTTTTAAGTTATTTTTGTTTCATTTGGCTTTTCATTTGCGTTATTTTGCTGTTTGTGTCTTCTTCCTACCATCTTACTGACTTTCTATTCAGGTATGATTTTCTTCCTCTTTTCTATTTATAAAGATTTGTGCCAGCAGTCAATGCCATGTAGACAGTTTTCCACTGGGAACTCGCTGAACGTTCTCCCACACAGCAGCACCGTTTGGTAACAGCTTTTGGCCGCTACCCAAAAAGGAGCTACCTAAGAAGAAGTTAGAGGTCCTGTGAGACCACTCTGATCCCTTGAACCACTGGTAAATTGTCCCAAAGCACACATCTGAAATCACACAATGCACCAGCACAGGCACTGTGTGCAGTGCAGTGTCCTAGGTTTGTTCACAGAGGGGGAGCCCAGCGCCCTGGGGCGTGGCCAATGGAATATCGCTGTTCTCTATCGCCCACATCATCGCTGCCTCTGTCTCAGGAATAACCGTGAGCTGCTGCCAGCTGCAGGAACATCTCTTGCCTTGTCTTTGTCTCAGCAGCACGTGGAACTAAACTGAGGTGTTAGTGAACACCGTTCTCGTGTAAAAAGCCATCTCTTTTCTATACTTTCGTTACTAATATTGCTGTTGCCACTGTGCATTTCTTATTCTACTGTTGTTTGCTTTCAGTAATTTGTTGTCTCAACCCACAGTCTCTGCTTTTGTTCCTCTCTCACCAGATGGGGGCTGGAGAAAGGGGAGTGGCTTATTTGAGGTTTAATTAGCCACAGGTGTTAAACCACCACATGCAGTAAAACAATGCTACCATATTCCTTCATCGCTGTTGTACTCATGGATCATCCTCCTCACATCTGCCTACCAAGAAATCCCCTTATATAATTCAAATCTTTGAGCAGTTCAGTGCTGAAATGTTGCTTTTTGTCCTCTCTCATTTTACTTGATATGCTCCACCTGTTACAGGGAGCACCTCAATTTGCAGTAGCTGCTCTGACACATTTAACAGCACAATTATAGATGACTTGGTAACCACCCATTGACTAAAAATAACCTAGCAACTGAAGACACACTTGGGTATTTATACTTAGATATCCCAGAGGAACCCTTCACAGCTCCTGTAGCTGGGGAAAACATATGTATCTCACCAAATGCAGTAGGCTAGGAATCCTCAGGGGTGGGGGCGGAGGGATGTAGGGGAAGTGATAACATTGCACAGCTGAAAGATTTTCCAGACAACACTCTGCCAGCTAATCCAACTCTTATCCAACTAGCTCTGCAATTAGGGTTTCCTACTGAGAACAATGACAGCATTATGACCTGGGGAATTTTATACATAGAGAAAGCTCCTTGCATCTGGGATTGAAAAACTTAGAGCCTTAAAATCCAACTCCTACACTGGTGATATTTGCCACCATTACAGATCCTAAGGAAACTGTATGCATATGAGAAAATACGTGAGCTGCAATGAATGAACTATCAGTGAGGAGGGAGACGGGCAGCATATCCTCTGTGAAGAATCTGCAGTGCTGAAACTCATTATTGCCTTCCAAAGTATGGATTAATTTGGGTTTTTTTAATTCAAGATGTACCAAAATTTCACACAACCTGTTCAGGAGGAAATACTCTGATGTCTGAAGAAAGAGACATCTAAATGATATGATTTAATTTCTATAATACATGATTACATGTACTATGGCTGCCTGTGGCTAGTTTTATATTTGAGCAGAAGAAACTTGGAATTTAATGGAAAGAAGTCCATGTGTTGTAATGGAGAACCTGTATTAACTGCAGCATCCGTCTGCCCATCCTTTTTATACTCCCTGTTATTTTTCTGGTTTATCTATGGCCTTCATCCATTCTTGTCTTCAAAATATGCTTTCATTCACCTAAAAAGCCCTGACTAGTTAGCAGATTACAGCAACAAAGAGAACTACTTATTCCAAAGAGAGATTGTACAGTGTCAAAAGCGCCTTTCTACCTGCCTTCAGTTGCAACATTTTTGTCTTGAAATAAAAATAAAGTGTTCAAGGCAAGGTTGGATGGGGCTTTGAAAAACCTGATCTAGTGAAAGAAGTCTCTAACCATGGCAGAGAGCTTGGAATAGATGATCTATGGAAGTCCCTTCCAACCCAAACTGTTCTGTGATTCTATGATAATTCAGAGAGAGAATACAACTCTTGAAACTCACAATTAAGACTGATGTACAAGGCATAGGCTCAAACATTCCAATGACTG